>NC_139978.1:24312924-24960424 GCF_963993115.1 Abramis brama
GGTCACGGCTGTTCGGCAACTGATTGCGGGTTATCGCGAGTCTGCGGCCTTCTTGCTTCGCTCTGCTGATGAGCTTGAGAATCTCATACTGCAGCAGAACTGAGAACTGCACACAGGCTGGTGCTACCCGTCTTTCTCTCATAAACACACATACACATAAATGCACACTATGACAGGAAAGATACATGTAGCTATGTGCACTTACATACATATACACTTAAAGTCCATAGGCGGAGTTTCACTTCGCTTGGGGGGAAGAAAAATGGAGGGGTCAGAAGAAGCTGTATCTCAAGCACACGTACAGGGTCTACAATTGATAACATTTACCAGCCATCATTTTCTCAGGTTCACTTGCCATGAACCTGTATTTTGCATAGTTTTTATTTATTTTTGCATTAAAATGTTTTATTTAAATGTACATGTAATTATATAATTTCCATATGAAATGCTACCTCTCATAAAAACTCTTTTGGTGGCTTAATAGAATTAATAGTTACAGAAGGAAAAGAAACCTGAACTTTATAAGAAAATATTAAAATAAAACCATGTATTATGTATCCGTTCCAAATAAAGTTAACAAATTGTACTTGCGTTTGGCACTGGGCCAGTCGCAAGTATTATTTTTGGGCTTATATACTATGTAAGGTGCTTTACACAAACTTGTTAATGCACATGAGGGAATAAATGTACTTAAACTGGAATTGCAGTCATTAGCAGTAATGTTTAATGCACTTGAAGTAGATTGTTGATTCTTGTGCTCAGCAAAACAATTTATGACAATAGCAACGGTTGTGCCCGAGAAGTAGGGTACACTCATTTTGCCCAAAATGATTTCAATAATAAAAAGTTTATAATAAAATATTAGATTTTTTAGATTTAAACACGCAAAGATAAAAACAGTTTTGGCTCTAGACACTCGATTCCCCCTGGCACCCCCCAAACTCCGCCTATGCTCTTCCTGTAAACCTACCTATCACACATTGCTCATGACGGCTTTATGTCCATTATAGTGTCTTTATCAAATGTCCTTACCTTTGAGTCCATCAGGGCTTAATCCTTTTCGGAGGGCTGAGATGACTTGTTAAACATTGTTTTATGATGAGATGATCAGAGAACACAAAGCAAGAGGTGTCTGTACTCACAACAGCATTACAATCGTCTTGCACAGAGCACAACACAGTGAGATCTATCAGTCCACCACAGAGAGTCCAGACCTTTCATCTTCTGAGACACAAAAGCAGTAAATTTAGGAGTGATGCCCAAAACAAACACAAAATGATGTCAACTCCAGCATGAAGTTTACACTATGGCACAAAATATTACTATCAGATTAGATTCCTGTTTGTCATTGGCATCTTGTTTTATTGAATTTGAAAAGTTCCTCAGATGTTTAAGTTCTTTTGTTACCATAGACATATCCATGCAGCAGCTTTGCTCCAGATTTAGCCATTTTAGATATAGAACAGATTCAAGAGAAAAGGGTTTTTGTAAAAATCTCTTTTATCTGTTCAATGCTAATGAGGTTTGGGGAGAAGGTGCAATGTAGATGATAATCGTTATAGTGTGTCCGTGTCTGAAAATGCATCATTTTCAATCGTTAACACTTTAACAGATGTCCTTTGTACATATATATATATATATTCCTCTCAAATATAAGAATTTTCATTCAAGCTTACACATGCACACATAAAAGTCTACTAAAAGAAACCGTGATTGGTGAGCGCAAAAAAAGAAGATGCTGAAATTCTGTTGGCTGGGAATGTTGGACTTTATGCAAATGAAGCTGTGCTGAGTGGAACGCTTCAAACTCTACATGCTCGATTGCCTTGGCAAACCTCCATCCTGTAGGAACATTTCTCACAGGAACACATGGGTGACATCAACCTTCCAGACAGGAGCGGCGTTGATGGACTAAAACAAAATAGGGGGGGGGGGGGAGGGACAAGGATTGCATTTCCCATGCTGCATTGCATTGCAAACACATTCTGTTAAGTTGTGAATGCTGCTCTTTTTTTCTAACCATGACTGAGACACTTTCATTTTCACGGGGACCAATCAAAACAGAGGGACTTAACATCTTATTGGCACACATACTGTATATGCACAGTGAGTTTGAGAGAAAGGACCTAATATCAGCAGAAGGAAAACGATGATGACATCATTTCCTTTCTGTCAACAACACGCAGGGGCTTGAGAGGCAGTGATTGGTGGACTAAGGTAGCATCATCCACATGAACCAAGTGGTACGTAGAACACTGACGATGCAATTCCGCTCTGACACCAGCCTCGCTCTTCCTCCTGCCTGCATCTTCTCATGTTCACAAATGCCATCGTTAAAAAAACTGTATTAAAAAAAGCAAAAGACAATCCTGAACTATTGTGACTTGATCCCTCGTAAAACAGCATAGCGGTGTGTGAGATCTCACTCTGACTCTCTAGCCTTTAGTAGAGTGGTGACAATACAGGGCCTTCAAGTTTCAAGTCTTGTAGCCATAGCTTGAACCGTGTCCTCACTCTGCAACCCGATTACGTGGAACAGAGCATTTTCCTCTATTTAGCTGCAAACACACATTTTTAATGATCTATTTAAGTCGTCTAGCCATTCCATTTGTGCTTTATTTGTTGTTTTGTATTACTTTTTTATTCCACATGTTAAATATCTTTTTGTTACTTTACAAAAAACAACAAAACAAAACAAAAAAACTCTGGTTGTACGACATTGACAGTCTGAAGGGAATCGGTGTTGTGAGTCTCAACATTCCAAATGTAAAACACACATCTCAAACGGGTCTTTAAGGGACTGAATATGACATTCAAATCACAAATTTTGAAGAGAAAAAAAGATCTAAGTTGTCTTCAACAACTTAGTTTTGATACATGGATGGAAGCTTGTTTATTACCTCTTACTTGTTACTCACTAAAATAGATTCCTTGATGAAAGGATGAAGTGATAGGAACATTAATTCATTTATATTCAGATGTTACACTTTATAAATTATTAAATTGGTTAACATAGTAGCACTTTACAATCCGCAAAGGAAAATGTACACACAAGAGGGGTCAAATGTTTATGGGATGGAGCCTTAAAACCACCTAAATGATCCTAAATTATGAAATGCAGCTGATCATTCTCAAGCCATAATGTTTCTGTATTTTTTTTGCTCTGCATTGTAATTATTTGTTCCCTTTACTCCATGCAGGAAAATGTGAGTTGAAAGACGAGACATGTTTTTGGGCTTATTCTAATTATATGGTGACAGCATCAAAATATTTGTCCAAAAGTTGTATCAGGTTATTGATCTATTGTTTGCCCTATTTTTTTTTTTTTTGTACCTTTTTTTTCATAATTGACGTTAGAAGTGCAAGATGTTTTTGAAAGCTCTCTGGACATCTGAGGTTGGTGAACACAAGACATGTAAAGAAAAGGATAGGCAAGAAAAGAAAAGAAAAGCTACAAGTTTTTATTTTTTTAAACCGTGCAGCTAAAATCAAATCAAATGTGGTAACAACCATTGCCTGTGATATATTTTAATTTTGTGGTGCTTTGTAACATTATTATGATTATGGTATTTTATTTGTTTTTACTCTTGTTCTTACTAGAAACTGTACGCTGAAGCTCAGTTTCTCTTTGTACCAATGTGAAGCTTTGTATGATTTCTTTCTGGTTTTTTGACTCAGTGGAAGTGTGTGATGTTTACATGTACAGAATTTAAGATTTTTTTTTTCTGTTGTTGCTTTTAATTTTGTTGTTGTTGGTTTTGTTTGTCCTAGTAAAGCCCCACCTCTTGTCCTGTCGTGACCTCAAAACGTGCTTTTTATTTTAAATCAAATCAGAATAGAGGGGAACACTGAAGGACATGCTGACCTTAAACCACAGTAAAGGCCTTTGCACACTTTTGTGCATAAATCTCTGTATATTTATCTTCTCATAAGTTATTGCTATGATCCATGCAAATTTTTTTTTTTTTTTTTTTTGAAGAACATAACAGTGTGAATATGAAGTTATTAGCTACGCTTTTGTTTCTTGCTTTGTCAAACATCCAGCGCAAAATGTCTTCTGTGTAAGGGCCTTTAGACGTGGTTGTCACTACTGATGGTAGATGCCGAGGACGAGAGAGAGGAGGGACTTATCATCAGCTCAAAGGGCACCACTAACTTTCTTCTCCACAAATGTGGGAGTAAAATGGCCCCTTACAGTAGTTCCCTTAGTGATTTCTGCTTGTTCTAGAGAATAAGCAAAAGATAAAAAAAAACTTGATGTCATGTCATTTTTTAAATGTTTTTATTGGGAATATAGAATAGGGGCGTCACGTTTGGGATGGGGTAGATCCACCCAACTCATAAACCAACTGACCTGTGCTCTTTGACCTCGGTCAGAAGCCTCTCAGTGAGTCGGAAAGCCATTCCCCTTACACTGTTCTTATGTACGGGGAACATGCAAACCTCAGGAACCCTTTGGATCTGTGTTTCTTTTTTAACCAGGTCTGTACGTCTTGGCTGACGAGTCCTCCCTCTCTCCAATATCAACCCAATTATATTGGATTTGCTATGTATGATTGTGTTTAGTTTGTTTTTTATATATTTATTGTGATTTAAAAGTGAATCCAGTACATGTGGCTGAATATTTGAACTCTTTAGAAAAGTGTTGATAAACATAAATATATATATATATACATGTGAAGCGCCTAAAAGATGGAGAATATGGCAGGTAAAATTCATTTCTGTTTGTTTAATGTAAAAAAAAAAAAAATGTAAAAAAAATGAGAAGCACAGGTGGGTGATTTTCCTGCCTTTTACATATCACTTTGCCGAGAGACTCATTCTAAGACATTTTAAAATTTTCGATGTGGTGTCATCGCTGTGGTCAGAGAAAGCACCTGCAGTGCAACCTGAGTTGCTCTTTCCTCCAGAGCTGTCTGAATAAAATCTGTGAACTGAAGTCACACTGTAGTCTGCTTTTCTTTCAGTGATCATGATCACTATTTATTTTCTTGTCCTAAATTGGGCCTTTATACACTTCTTAGAAAAAAATCAGTACTGATGTAACAAAGTCAGTGGCATAAAGACCAGGTGTTTTGTATGATTACACTCAATATCATTTTGGATCTTGAAATAAAATGCAATATAGCTTAGCCTTAGACTGCTGTTTAAGTCAATGTTCAAATAACGTATTGCTTATACTGCACTATATTTAAACTGTTAGAACAGCATATTTAAGCAGTGTAGCCCTGAGGAGTTTCGTACCTGACTGGTCGTGTCTCAAAACTCTTTGTGCAACACCTAACAACATTCTTGTGTACAGACGCTATCAGAAATGCAGTCCCGTTTGGCAGCTGTTGTTGTAAGACACAACCTGTCTGTGCTCCTCCCAGTCTCTCTCTCACACTCGAGTTTAGACACTTGCCGATGGAGGATCCATCCAGCTTCCTCGTCTCATCAGTCCGGAACCTGTTACAGTCATAGATTCACATTCAAATGAAATGTTCAAGAACGGGTGCTGTTCGTGCCCATGTTTGGAGGCGCTTCGTGAAAGACTTTTCAACTCGTCTAAGCCTGAAGTTGAAAAATGTGCAAAAACTGACGACCTTCAGACACAAATTCCGTCTGAGCCCGACGGTGAGATATACACGGCGGACGGTGAGATATACACGGCGCTATGGCCCTTCCAGGCCCGCGCGGACGAGGAGCTGTCCTTCCAGGACGGAGAGCAGTTCCGAATTTACAAGCGCGAGGGTGACTGGTGGACAGCCTTTAAACTGGACGGAAATGGAAAGGTGACAGCCAAGGGCGTCGTTCCTCAAAATTACCTGGCGAGAAGGCAAACTGTGAAAGAGCAACCGTAAGTAGACTATTCTCTATACAGAAAATAGAAAGAGTCCAGAACTCTGAGCGCTGACACGACCAGTGAAAAATGAAAACTTAATTAGTTACTAATGACAATATAAAAGTAGGGCTAATAATAATATTATCAATTATTAAATCATACTAATTCGTATTATCATTATTCTATTGAAAAAAATAACATAAATTATTAATTTGTAAATTAATATTGATTGACATATATTTCTAACCAAAATATCCAAAATCGTAGGCTACATTTCTCCTGGGCCACTGTGACTGAAAATTAAGCCAAACTCACCAAGTCACGTCTTCGAGAGGAACGGATGCAAAAGAGCTCAGTTTGAGCTGAACAGCTGCGAGTTATAAAATCGCAATTACAAGAAAAAAAACCGGTAACACTTTAGAATACTGTTCCTTCATTAATGAAGAATTACACAGGAACAAACGAGTAACGCATTATTAACATTCTAGTAACTACTATTAACTAACAAGAAACTCTGATTAACAAATTAGTAAGTAATAGCGCTCAGATGAATGTAGTAGTTCATTATTAGCTAATCAATAACTAGCCTACTATTTTTTTCATACCTCCCAGAGAACTACTATCTAAAGGTTCATATTAACATGAATAATGCATCATTTATAATAAAAGGTAATGGTAACCCACTATTAATGACTCAAGTATTACTACATCATTCTAAAGGAACTACTAATTATTTGGATCAGTATTCTAAAGTGAAAAACATGATAACTACCTAATATTGACTGAAGTCATTGTAAGCTTTTGAGATTTTTGTAAGATTTTGAATAGTAATTCCTTCCAATGGATTTGGTAACACTTTAGTCATTACTAGTGTGTTCCCATGATCTTCACTTTAGAATACTGATCCAAATAATGAATAGTTCCTTTAGAAATATGTAGTAGCCTAACACTTGAGTCATTACTATCAAAAACCTTACAAAAGCCTTAAAAGCTTACAATGACTTCAGTCAATATTAGGTATTTATCATGTTTTTCACTTTATAATACTGATCCAAATTATTAGTAGTTCCTTTAGAAGGATGTAGTAACACTTGATTAATTACTAATGAGTTACCATTACCTTATTATATATTATGCATTATTAATATTAATTATGAACCTGTATATAGTAGTTCTTAGTAGTCTTCAGTGAGATATGAAAAATAGTAGTTACTGATTAGCTAATAGTGAACTACCACATTTGACTGAACGCTATGACTTACTAATTCGTTAATCAGAGTTTCTTGTTAGTTAATAGTAGTTACTAAAATGTTAATAGTGCATTACTCATTTGTTCCTGTGTAGTTATTCATTAATGAAGGAACAGTATTCTAAAGTGTTACCAAAAACCCCTCAAAATTGTAAGACAAAAGGTCTCAATTAGCATACCTTTTTTTTCTTTTTTTTTCCAAAAGCTTCCATAGGAAACAGACTGTCGATTTATTATTGTCATATGTATCATGCATCCAAGACAAATGCAGTCCTGTCCAAACTCTGGTGCATGCATGTGATTTGACTGTGCTCTTCTTTAGCTGGTATTTTGGGACACTGAACCGTTTTGAGACCCAGAATTTGCTTATGGCTCCAGGGAATGGAGTAGGTGCTTTCCTGGTGCGACACAGTGAAAAAGATCACATAGGGTGTGTATTATCAGGTATGTCAGAGTGATTGTCGTCTGTATTGAACTGTATTGAAATTTTACATCAGGTTCTGCCTACACTAGTCTAAACAAGTAACACGGCATAACTAATGTCATTGTTATATAATGTAGAAAAATAATCTTTGAGTCACTTGTTTTTGTTACAATGGAAATGTAGTCAATCCAGTCATATATAGACTTGCTAAAAGTGCAAGCATTTCTATCTGTGTTCTTCTCGCCTATTTGGTTCATTCATGCCAGTTGCATTTCATCAGATCACATCTAAACAGTGCTTCTCTGCTGTCTGCATCCTTTCTCTCTGTGTGTCATTCTGCCAGTGGTAATCAGTGACGAGGAAGTGAAACACATTAAGATCCATCAGAATCAGAATGGAAATTTCTATTTGGATCAGAGTGAAATGTTTCAGAGCCTGGAGACGCTGGTGGAGCACTACAGGAGGAATTCCCTGAGGTCTGGGAACCGTCTCACACGTCCCTGCGTACGGGTGAGTAAAATAATCAAAAAAGAAAAGTAAAATGCAGAAAGTCATTAATGTAATAATTCCGTCAATATTTACTCATGTCATTTCAAATCTGTATGACTTTTTGAATAATAACTGGCCACACTTTGGCCTGACAGTTTCAAAATGACACAAAAAGTGTAATAAAAGTGAGCCACACAACTTGTGCAGTTAATTCCAAGTCTTCTGAAGTCATATGATAGATTTTTGTTTAGGTTATTCAATAAAAGTCTGGAATCAGGAAATCCACAACTGTACTAGTTTGTACTTACTTTGTCATATTCATGGACAATCAGCTGCATCCGATTCATGACCGAATCCCTCTTTTGAGTCTGCTCTTTTCAATGAATCATTTGATCTGGTTCACAAAACTAGTTTCTTTCACAATACAATGCTTTTTTGAGACTTGAAAGCTCTAGTTTCCAGATTTGGAATGGCATGAGGGTTTGTTAAATCATTTTGGGGGCAAACTATTTCTTTAAGCAAGTGAATAGGGTGTGTCTGATATGTTCTTTTCATTGTGACATTTAATATGTGCTATTTAAGAGGAACTAAGATCGTAAGAGACCTACCACAAGAAAACACCTGTTACATGAGGAAAAAGACTGTCTATGGGAAGACGTGATTATCAAATACTAATTTGAGGCAAATTGTCCTTTGAAATAAGCAAGCATTTGTCCGTACATTTTAGATGAAATCACTAGTAATGTTAAATTTAAATTTATATTCTGCCTATATACAGTGATTCCTGTATATCAGATTAATAGCAGATCACCACACACTGAATATACAATATGTAAATGTAACAAAACGCAGTTGTCTGTTTTACTGTGTACTTTTCCTCATAGAGTTTCTCTCTGTTTTGCTAACAGCCAGAACCAAAACAACAGGATCTTTCCCATCAAACAGTAGATGATTGGGAGTTACCTAAGGAAGAGTTTACACTGGAAGAGAAGCTCGGTACAGGATACTTTGCTGATGTTTACCGTGGAAAATGGAAAGGCATGGTCAATGTTGCCGTCAAAATCCTCAAAAGAAATGGTAGGGTTGGTGCATGTACAGTAAAATAAATAAATAAAATTCAAGGCTAAATGAGGGAATATGTATGGTGGATTACTAGAATGGACTACTTCCTCTTTGCCTATTTGCGTCGTTTTTTTTCTGTTCCTGAAATGCGAGATGCATGAATGCGAGAAATGCAGTGTTTCTTGATTGTGAGAGCTGGAGGCCCTCATAAACTTAAGCCAGTAGAGTTAGCACAACACCGTGAACTCGAAGAACAGTTCTAAAATTCTGTTTAAGCTCATGTCTTTCAGCCTATTAAAAAATTCCCATGGAAGAGTAAATTCCATATTTTGACAGATGTATTCATAAATGCTATATTGCTCCCTACTGATGTTTATTTGTTTCTCCTTCTCCTCTAGAGTCTCTCAACCACAGGGATTTCCTGTTGGAGACTCAAATATTAAAAAAGCTCAGACACAGACATCTCATCACACTCTTTGCCGTCTGCACAAGCTCCATCCCTTTCTACATCATAACTGAGCTTATGGAAAAAGGCAACCTGCTCAGTTTTCTCCGAGGTCAAAATCTCTTTCACTCTCATATTTCAGCTGTTATTCTGAAAGTTTTTAGACATCAACTTGTTGATTACATGTGACCTGCTCCATCATTTTGAGTCGCTTTGACTAGAAACACATTTTGAGGTTCTTGAATTAAATGAAAAAGTAAAAGCGAAACACCTTTTCAAACCAAAAATGATACCTCGTTCATAAAGAGGAAGAGATGATTGGCCGCTCGCGCTCTGTGCTGCCGGTTAAATTGAGGCGGCTACAGTAATCATCAGTCACATGACATGTATTGTTGAAATTGAATTATCGTTAATAAAATGCAAGTAATTTTGATGCAGATTACAATTAAATGAAAAATAACATAAAAGACTATAAATCCAAATGATTATATTTAGTTTTTGCTTCTAATGGAGCCTTTTGACAGACTGTGACGACATGTTTCCACAGTTATCAACTGAGTCAACTTTGTGTTATATTACCTTGATAGTAAATGACAAAATGTGAATCAATTAACACTGCAGCAAGAGTGTTTCAAATACAACAGCTGAGGGAATGATGGCAAATTTGACATCTTTCTCTCTTCTGACTGCTGAAATCAATATCTATCTCTTTTTCCTTCTTTTGGAATGTTGTTGAAATGCTGTTACAGATTTTATTCTTTTGCTATTGGAGCAAACCGAAATACAAAAATTAAATCTCCCATTCCCAACTATAGAAGTTTATCCAAATATGATGACTCACATACCAGAAAATGTGAGGAGTCCATCTTGTTTCTTCACAAACTGCTCGTCGCGACTTAAAATGATAAAGCTCATCACAAACACACACATACCGATATATATATACACAAATACATATACACACAGACACTCTTGCAGTGTTGGGGGTAACACATTAAAAGAAACGCAAGTTACGTAATCAGATTACCTTTTTTTAATTAACTAGTAAAGTAATGCATTACTTTTAAATTTACTTCTTTTTTAAAATAAGTAACTCAAATTACTTTCTTTTCTCATGTATTGACTGACACGTCTCCTTTCCCCATGTTGTGAGAAATTGAGAGCAAGTGCAAAAGTTGTGTGTGCTGTGTAAACATCAAGTTCTGGCAGGTCACGTTAGTCAAGCTCGCATCAGCTGACTCAGCTGATCCACATCTAACTATAGGAATACGACACCTATCACTGTATACATATAAAAGCTCCTTCAGTATTAGTTACTTTTTTGGCAGAGTAACACAATATTGTAATAAGTCAACTTTCCCCAACACTGCACACTTATATATACACACCTTTCCTGAGTCCTGAAGCAGACAGACATGATTCCTTCAATTTTCCCTTCATAGGTGAGGAGGGGCGGGAACTGGAAGCTCTGACACTAATAGAAATGGCGAGCCAGGTGGCTGATGGGATGGCGTACCTTGAGGAACAGAACAGCATCCACAGAGACCTGGCAGCCCGAAATGTTCTAGTTGGAGCCAACAACATCTGTAAAGTGGCCGACTTTGGCCTGGCTCGAATCGTAAAGGTGAGGATTCCCTTCCAGTTATTCAAAAACATCTGTAAAATATTAATTCTTAAAGTTTGCTTTTAAAATATGTGGTTGCTTTTGTTTCACAGGAGCCAATTTACTCGTCTGCTGATCAAAAGATACCATATAAGTGGTGTGCTCCTGAAGCCATCAGCCATGGAAGGTTCTCCAATAAATCTGATGTTTGGTCATTTGGAGTCCTCCTATATGAAATATTCTCTTATGGTGGAATCCCATATCCAGGTATGTACACCACTCATGTATCTTCTTGTTCATGTAGATCTGAGCAAGGTTTAGAGTTCACCTTAATTCTTTGTATATTTTTACAGCTTTCTCGAATCAAGAGGTATACAATACGATCTCCTCGGGGTACAGGATGCCTGCGCCCAATAAGTGCCCATCGCACATCTATGACATAATGCTGATGTGTTGGAGAGAATCAGCTGACGAAAGACCAGATTTCAGTGAACTTAAAAAGCTCCTGGAGAACTTGTGGAACACTGAGAACAGCAATGACACATCAGATCCAGCAGGAGGCGTCAGTTAACAGTGCCATGCAAAGGCAAACGAGTGGGACTGTGCCAGCATTCATTTTCATGCATTACTCCAGATTTCTAAACATCTTTTCACCCATTACTTTGCCTCTTTTTACAGTATTCATGCACTTTTACTTTATTTTCAAATTTCATGAGGAATTATTCACATTTAATTTAAGCTTATTCTCAAATCTACATGGAGGCATTACAAGTGACGTAATCAGATTACAGTTACTTTTTTAATTACTTTTTTTATTCAAGTTACTTTGTTTTCCCATGTATTGACTGACACGTCTCCTGTCCCCATGTTGAGAGAAATCATAAGTGCAGAGGAGTTGTGTGCGCTGTGTAAACATGATGGTTATTGGTTGTTGTAGACTAACTGTGACCATGCATTTTACTCATCTCACTTGCACAAAAACAGATTCAGTATTCTTCAAAATGAATAAAAACAGTGAAATGCAAACTCAGAATATCACGCAAACCTGCAATAATTATACAGGTAAATAATACAAATATACTTTATGTATTTAATCTCACTCTATTAACCAATGTCAAAATGACATTAGCGAAAATTACTTTAGATAAACATCACGTAAGAGTGTTGAACTTTCTTCACCTGCATCTTATTCTTCTGCAATCCAGAATGGCAGCAAAGTTTGAAGGTTTGTTTGAGCTACTGTACACGCGTGCATTTGCATTTCCTTCAGCCTGAGGCTTATTCATCTAACTTTTGGTGTAAAAAAAGTTTACATTTGTCAAAAATAGAACTTTTGGTAACATTTTAATTTAGGGTCCAATTCTCACTATTAACTAGTTGCTTATTAGCATGCACATTACCAGGATATTGGATGCTTATTAGTACTTATAAAGCACACTTATACATCCCTGAATCCTATGGTATTCCTACCTAATACCTAAACTTAACAACTACCTTACTAACTAATAATAAGCAGTAATTAAGAGTTTATTGAGGCAAAAGTCATAGTTAATAGTGAGAATTGGACCCAAAACTAAAGCGTGACCAAAACATGCAAGCAGTCACATACACACATGATCTGAGACAACGTTGAGGATCCAAATGCAGTTTTATTGAACAGAGGGTAATTCAAAGACATAATCCAGAAAACAGGCTAGAGGTCAAAAACACTGGGTAATCAGTCCAAACAATAACAGGGGCACAGGCCAAAAGGGAAATCCGAGAGAACAGGCAGAGAATCAAGAGAAACAGGATACAAAGACTCTTGGAATTGCAGTAGAAACACTAAATAAGACTGTGCTGGGAATGAATGTGAAAGCCAGGCTTATATGGGGTGAGCTAAACAAGGTAATGACATACAGGTGAATGTGATCTGGCTGATTAGTCTGGGCAAAGGATTATGGGAAATTTAGTTTGTGGCTGTGCGGTGATTGTCCGGGTTGGAGTGCCCTCTGATGGTTATCCAGGGCACTCTCACTGGTGATCCTTACACAAGCACGGCCAATTAACAAAACTACATTAGGCATTACTTTCCAGAAAAATAAACTTTTTTTAACGCATTACTTTTAAAAGTAATTTTCCCCAACACTGTGAGGAAGTTTTGAAAGTTACAGTATGTTTTCATGGTACAATGAAATCAAGGAAGATTTGATTTCTCATAATATGAACCATTTAAATCTCTCTGCTGCAGACAAGCTCTAAAAGAGATAATCACGACATCTGTAACAGAACGAGTCTGGTCAGTTTCTGTGTATGCAGGTCATTTCACAATCTCTGAAAACTTTCCACTGCAGTTTTAGTTGGCCCAATGCTGTCTGTTCACGAGTAGTTCATTATTAATTAAATATTAATGGACATAATGAGGGCTGTTCATTTCATGAAAAAAAGTATTACAATTTTTATTTTGTGACATTCATGGATTATAAATGGGTATGGATTATTTATACGCACACACCACTGCAGATGCAACACACCCTGCTGATCGTTGCAACTGCTAAAACTCAGTAACACGAGTGTTGCCACAACTTGTTCATGTTGTGGGTGCGTGGTGGGCAGGAATAGAATCGAGAACACTCTAGCCTTGCCTGGCCACACTAAACGGAAAAATGGCAGGAAGGTCACGTCAGCATGACGACTGGCATTCTGGACACCTCTTATACTCTGCAATCAGACACCCAATAATTCAAATTTCAGTGGCAGGGCTACAAATCAGAAAAGAGAAAAATATGTTAAAGAGTGTTATGAGCCTAGGCCTTGTATACTTGTATACTTTCACGCCATTTCACAATCGCTTTCTGTCTTTTTTGCAGCCCTGTTTCACAAAGCGTGTCACAACAGAAAGCACTGTTTGGTTGCCTGTCTGCCTGTGGAACTTGCATCAAGCCCAATTATGAGACATAGTTTTTTACAGGCGAGTATTGTGCCTTTTTTTTTTACTTAGCTTCGTAAGTCTATTGTAAAAGACTAAGTAGGTTTATAGTAGCCTACATTTTAAAATGTTTCTGCTGAGTTTAGCCCAATATGAGTAGCAAAAATAGGCTCCCAAAAGTTCACCCACAAATGAAAGTTGTTCCAAACCTGTATACATTTCTTTGTTCTGCTGAACACAAAGGAAGATATTTTGAAGAAAGTTTGTAACTCTATTGACTTCCATAGGAAAAAAAAAGTCAATGGTGCCCCGGAACTGTTCAGTTTCCCACATTCATCAAAATATCTTCATTTGTGTTCAACAGAACAAAGAATTGTATACAGGTTTGGAACAACCTGAGGGTGGATGATGACAGAATTTTCATTTTTGGGTGAACTTTTTAATAGATAGGTTGTTTAAAAGGCAAACATTGTGATATTTTGCCCACATGTGAGACTTGCGTTAATTCATGAAGGTAACAACAAGGGTGGTAAGCAAAAATGCATAAAATAATAGAGGACAAACGTCATATCCTGTTATCAGAATAAACACTTGTATTAGCAATAAACAGAAATGTTAATATAAAAAAAACCCAGGCTGGAATAATAAACAGAATGATATGTGGGAATGCTAAACGTGCGAACTGGAAACTCGGTTCTTGTTTTACAGTTTCCAAACACTCTGGGAATAGCGGAACAATGTTGAAACACTTCCAAGGACGTATCTGTACAGAAACTTGTCTGTGCACGTGTTCACCTTTGTACAGAGAAACCCTGTGAAGCTCGCTGGGAGATTCCGCGATCCGTAAAGAGACTGTGCTGTTTTTAGCTCTTGTCTGTTTAGAAGCAACTGTGGGATCAGAGAGGAAAGTCTACGGCCCTAAAAGACTATTATAGGTGAAAGGCCATATGGGAACATTAAAACACTGACCCAAATAGGAACATTCATTAACGTTCAAGTTAAGAAAACATTATTTCTAGATGTTCTCAGAACTCGATGTCGAGGAGTTTAATGTTCTAGGTCTGTTTTTATTGGTTACACGAACGTTAAGGGAACATACCATTTTATTTTAATTTTGCAAACACTCTAAACAATTAATGAACATCCAACTATAACGTTGGAATAATGTTTATTCATAACTTTAGAATCTTGCCAGAACATTAGACAAAGTGGCACTTTAGCTGGCCTACTGCACTGTAAACATTTTATTGTTGGTTCAACTCAAAAAGTAAGTAACCTGGTTGCATTCAAATTTGGAGTTCATTGAAATTTAAAATTTGAGTTAATACATTGAAGGATATTGGTTTAATCAACAGAAACTCAAAACATTATGTTATGTGAACCATACAAATGATCTAAGTTGATTCGACAAAAGAAAAATGTTGTGATAATAAATCATGAAAATAGTTTCTTACAGTGTGGTCATACTAAAATAATATGTCTTCAGAAGTAATATAGAGGCTTCAACATACGGTAGGCTGGTAAATAATGTTTTAATTTAGAACAGACCCCAAAATTCTTTAGAGAATTGTTTAAATAATATGTAGGTCATGGTTACTAAAAACAAACATTTTATTTTGGACCATTACTATGCTTTTAAATCTATGCACATTATTAGCAACAGATGGGGGGAATTAACATTACAGGTGTGCAAAAATACCTTCTTTTTATTTGCCATTGACACTTTTGTGTTGCGCAGATGGCCATGTTGCAGCTATTCTTTTATTTAGCTGGTTTCTAAAAGTTAATTCTGCCAGATGGAAGAACAGGCTTCAGTTTCTTGTTGCCACATATACAATAGATGGATCCAATGGCAGCAGGTGTAGTGTTATATAAACTGTATTAGTGTGTCCTGTCTCAGTACACGTGTTTTAATCACACCAAAGCCCGCTTAATTCCAAACATCTTGCGCACAGGCTGTTGATTAGCTGCTCATTCACTGTAGAATAGCAGAGTCAGTGAACAGAGACTGTTTGGTTTGGTCATAATCCCTGTATGAAAGTACATTGATAGACCCAATAGTGATTCACCATAATCCGTACTAATGGAGCTGGATGTGATCATTTTAATATACTATGTAATGACAGAATGCAGGAGGAATAGAAACACATACTCACACCATACTTTGGGCTGCAGTTAGTCATTTATTTATAGCAAATACAATACATTTGCAATGATTTGGTCATAGATTTTAAAAAAAAAGAAGAGCACTATAAAGCATGACATAAAAAGCAGCCAGTTTTTACTAAAAATAAAAAAAATGGAGCCTCCGTCGCCTGCTTCTGCCTGCGGTGACTCCTGGATGAGGGGTGAAGGGTGTGGGATTGGGTCGGGTGGTTTATGACGGGACGGGGGATCCAGGCTCCTTCCCGGAGTCACTGCTCTCACTCATTTTTCTCTTCATCACAATCTCCCGAGCAACGCAGGTCACCTGACCGTTTGTCACCGTGTAGGTGCCAGTCCTGCCAATCAAAATGAAGAAAACCTTGCATGAAAACCAGGACTCAGGAGCTGAGTCAAGCCAAACACAAAACTGTCATTAAACTCACTTCTGCTGGGATTCAAATCCATTGGGTGTCCCCATTTGGTTCTGCTTCCCAAAGAAGAAACTGGACCACCAGTGGCCAGAGTCCTGTCGTACCAGACCTGCCATGGAATTGGACATTGAGCTTTTCTATTCCTTTACAATAAAAGCTGACTACATATACAACATCCACTAGATTCACAGACAAGGCTTAAATCTAGTCCAGGACTAAAATGCATGTTTGAGCTGTTTTAACTGAGAGCAACTCTCTTTATATCTTAAGATATGTCACTGCCATATTGTTGTCTCAAGATGCACACCAGTAATGTTTTTTTCTAAGTCACGTTTATAAAAGCTGCTTAAATGCCCTAATTGAACTAAGGCCTAATCCTGGCTTAATCTAAGCCCTGTCTGTGAAACCAGGCCTATTATGTACTATATAATGACTGACTACATGTACATGTTTATGTGGATTTTAGAGTATTGCGATGATTTTCAGATGATATACCTGGTGGGTGTGGAATGACCTCCCCAGCGTACTCCGAACTGCCACAGGAACTGTTGCTAGATGTAGATCCAATGCGCCCTGCAACATGAATAAACATTTTAGAAAGGAATAAATAAATAAAAAAGTGTAACTATGTAATGATTTTTTTATATATTTTTTTAAACTATTAAATTTAACACTAAATAAAAAATAAATATATGTGTGTTTGTGTGTGTAACTATTGCATTTATTTTATTTTTTATAAACATGCATTAAATGTTCTTTATTATTATGTTAAAAAAAATTAATAAACTCACTTCGGTAGTAATCATGGGTGGCGATAAGGGAACCGGTTGATGGAATTGATGCCATTTTCCCCGTCCTCTAAGTGTCAACTGCGTGGAAGATGGAAAGATGGAAGACCTGTTGGAAAAAAGATTTACAGCTATGATGAGAACTAATGTCTGAGGACGACATCTGCATGGCACTACAACAATGTGGTCTTTGAAATACGAGGGCAGCTTGGAAAACATCTCAGGTAGGCGTATGCACAAACAATCTGTGCTGGAACTCACACTCAAAGAGGTTTTAACCCTGTCAGGATCACACACAAGGTGTTGCCAACAATTTACTTCCAATTGGTTAATGGTATTGGTAATGGTATTAATCAGTATGATCCACTGAAACTACACATCCTTCACTTCCTATTATTATCAGTGTGACTAGATGATGCTTAACAGCTGTTACTTCAAGAATCAAATTTCCGTTTTCAGAGACGCACTTGCTTAGGAGAACAGCAAGCTGCAACATGCATGCAGAATAGCTCATATTTCATGAGACTTAGTTATTAAAATACCCGGTTGTCCAAGGCTGCATGCTAGCAGTTGCTATGATCATTTAAAAGAAAGCTAGACTAATAAAATAATAATAATAATAATTCAGGACATTTCCTTCCAGGCTACAGATAATACTAAAAAAGTCATGCACACAAAACAAGAGTATCTCCTGATTTAGGGTTTACCAATGTTTTAAGGTTACCAATGTACAGTAATAATAAATAATAAAAGCTACCAATATAGAGTATTAATAAACAGTAAAGGCACAGTTCTTAAATGATTGCACAATAATTTAGTGTTTGTGTTGCTTTAGTTTCACATTAAGGACCTGCAGACGTCAATGTCAGGTCACAGATGGGAAGAGGGATTTACCACGTGACTGGTTAATACCCTTATGTGCTACATAACAGATGAGACATTTAAGTCACACCAGTGCTTTGAAAAGCTGACATGTAGCCTACTAAATGCTAAAATGACTAAGAATAAAATAAACTGTTAAAGAAAAAGAAGAGCAAAATGCTAAGGTAGGCTACGTTATCAGCTACAACAAGATAAGCTTAAATCGTTTAAAATAAAATTACGTACGCAGTTTATTTACTGGCATCACCTCAGAAGAACTGATATTAATAGTTTAGTTGTAATAAAAAAGTAAATAATGCTTTGCCTGTTCAAATATTTAAACATGTTTTTTTTTTGTTTGTTTTTTAATGAACTAGGCTATTTTTCTCATTCCCTTACCTTTGATTTGTGGTGAGTGCTGATGTTGGTAATGCACCAAAAAGCAAGGCTTGGTCAAGTAACGCTAGGCGACGGGGCCCATTTGTAGTTTGTTTTTTGGGTGAGACCCTCCAAGGTCTTTCGCTGCTCTGCTCCAAATTCTACAGCACGAAGGGCTCACGGTCTATTTATTACCCGAGTGACGATTAAACCCTCTCACCTCCCAGAGGGCGTGGCTTGCTCGCTGGCATGATATAATGGGCGTGGCCTGGTCGCTGGCACGAGATTGACAGGTCAAAGCCTTTTTCAGTCTATGTTCAAAACAATGTTGTTTCACAGAATTGAAGGGGGGGGGGGGGGCATTCGAAGTTTGTTCCACAAGAAGCTTTCTAAATAAAATCCGTGGCCAATCTCCTGAGAAGAATCTTATAGCCTACTAACAGCAGGGCTGGCAACTTTTGAGTTTAGCTTGGAGTGAGAATTTTGGAGGGGGGTTATGGATTGGGGGATGCAAGTTTTTTTTTTTTTTTTTTACATCACAATAAATGTATTGTGATTGTCAAAACATTTGGTTACTAAACATAATTTTACTAGGTTTAGTGACAACATGTTACAATGTTTACATGGTACAATGACTGGTAGGCTACTGTTTTTATTATTGCTTGACACAGATTTCACAATTTCCATTCAATTCTTGTGATTTGATTCCGATCTTGATTAAATCGATTCAATTGGATGCATATTAGGTACATTATACATGTAGCCTACATTTTTTGTTTGAATTCCGCAAATAAAATTGACAGAATCTGAGAGCTGAGAATTTGTCTCATATCAAAAGTTACCCTCGCCGTCTTGTCTGTCGGTTGAGAAAATGGACGTGTGGCGTGAATGCGTGAGTTGCAGCAAGGTAATGCATACTGTACATACATACATGCGCATCTAATACTGTTAACAACATCCTCACGGTCAAATCTGTTCGTGACAACTCTGAATACAATTTTAATACAGACAGCACAAATAAATATGTCAAAAATAGGACAACTCATTTTGTCGCCACCTGCTGTCTGTTATAATTATTGACCATTAAGTGAGACTGCATGAAAAATAAGGATATATTCTGAACGAGTGTGTCCAAGGCAAGCAGAGACCAAACCACAATATTCTCGTTAACTTCATTATCTTTAATAAACCCTGAACAGTGTAGTATGTTACAGCTACAAAGCATCAAACATTTACCCAGTAGTTATGTCAGTATGGTAACATTCTTTTACAGATCATCACATGGACAGTATCAGCACTGAATGCACACAAAGAATCAAAGGAAAAATAATAAACTGACCAAAAAATGAAGTAAAAATGGGTTTTCCATCACCTCACAGTGAAATTGACCTTTTGCCCACCACAATATTTGAATTATATATTATAATCATCAAATTTAATAGCATCAATTATTTGAAAATATTAGCCTGGCATCTGTTTAGTAATTAAATAATTTATAAAACCCATCTTCCCAATCTCAAATGCTTTTATGTTCATTGTTACAGTAATGTACTCTGAAAAAGAAGGGAAAAAAAGCCTAATTCTATGCAAGACACCACAATCTAAAATACAGGTAATCAAGAAACAGGAGATATGTGTAGCTTGAATCTCTTTAAGGTCTTTGTTAGAACAGTTGTAGTAGTCCTGTATTTTTTTTTTTTTTTATTATGACTTTGGGGAAAAACTCAAAACGGACAAGAAAATAAACGAGAACCATTTGGTGCACACCTTCAGAGATCATACACATCTGGTGCTCGAGTCTTGTCACAAGGAAAGCTTTAGCACCTTTTGCCCTGAGTAACAAGCAGGGTAATAACCAGTGCAATATTCAATGTAGGAAGCATGTAACAATCATAAATAGCGGCAGCAAAGGAAGCCTTAAGCGTTTTAGGACATTCTGAAGGCGAGTTGTGCAAACATTTAACCTCTTCATGCTGATCGTAACAGACCATTTACTACTGAAGTGTCAGAGAAGCCCTGTTGTTTGACAAAATTAAATATTACAATACATTTAAAGGTAATTCGGTACACAGGAGAAAACCCAAAAGTCCCAAAAAGGGTTCTTCAGTTTTCCAATATGCTAATTTGAGATGTTTTGTTTGACTACAATGCATTTGCAAGGATGGCAGTCTTCAGATGTTCAAGTAATTGCTAGTTGGCATTTTAGTTTTTATAAAGCATAATTTTCTGTCTGTACATTCATTTGAAGTTAATGTAGCTGTGGAGACACCGGAGTGTATTTGGGTACAGCGTTTAAGAGGGATCACAGAGGTCAGTTCTCGGTCATGAGGTTGTGCTTCCTGCTCAGAGAGGTGCGTTGTTGCTGGTTGGCAAATGGTCGCCCTCTCCATTTGATCTCCCCATTACTTTGTACTTTAGGAGGAAAACACATGATGGATTTAAGTAATAACAGCATAAACAAAACATGAACATACACTATAGTCATTATCAGCAACAGAAACAGACCAAGCTTGCTAAGTTAAAAAATGAGTTAATTTAAAAACCTTTAATGGAGAAAAAAAAACTGAACAGCTCTAACCTTCATGTTATCCACCTTGTCCTCGAAGGATTTAAAGCTTGGTGAGTTTCTGAGGATATATTTTAAAAAATATTATAATAACCAATCAATACTAGCTTGAGGTTTTTTTTTTTTACATGCAACCTAAAATATGGAGGAAAGAAAGTTGACAGACAGACACCTTTAAGGTTTACAGAGGAAAAAAGAAAGGCTTTTTCTACCCATTTAGGTGAAGCAGGACTGACAGGGCATAAACAAAGTGAAAAAGCATTTGCTTTCCATGCAAAAAAAATGAGAGCTGCATCTTAAATATGATTATGTGCAATGTTCTTAAACTGTTGTGGTGACAGTGTTGACCATCACTTCTACCTGATACTATCTGTCTTTTTGCACCTGCAAATGTGAAGCTATGCACTTTTTTTTTAAAGTGTATAATGGTTGACTATTTCTTAAATAGTAATAATATTATATACAAGTATTACAATTATCCCCGTATCGAAAGACATTCAGACAGTTATTAATATGCAGAAGGAAACGGGTAAGAAAAGTGCTGGTAAATTACCTCATAGCTGGCATACTTAAAGAGTGACGCATTGAAAAGTTGCTACTGTGGAGAGCAGGTTGCAGACAGAGCAGGTTGCAGACAGAGCGAGCAGGGAGAGTTAGCCGAGCAGACAGCGTTAGCCGAGCACAGAGCAGAGAGAAAGGGAGAGATTGTATAGCACAATGAAAAACTCGTTAAGACATCAGAACAAACTTTAGACATGATAATATTATATCTAACATCTCTATCATAGCTCCAATAATTGAAGGTCATATGCAAAACAAAGACTTTAGGGACAGTGATTACGATAGATTCAGATACATCTATAGCTTCACAGGTACCATAGAATGTTCTAGAAATCTTCTTCAAAAGGAAAATGGCTGCCACCCGCTCTCGTATAGCTCTTACCCAGAGTTAGAGTACGGCAGAGCCCTGAGCAGCCCGTATGCAGCGTTGTGGAGAAAAACACAGCGATAAACAAAAGAACCACTTCAAAACTCTATCAGAACATAATATTGATGATATTTAGGGAAGGAGAGAGTAAAATAAAAGGAAGAAACAATACAGAATGCAGAACAGGATTTTAGTTGTGCTAACTTACACTACCATGCATGACCATTGGGGGCAGAATTTCTTAAAATGAACACATTCAGCAAGGATGCATTAAATTGATCAAGTGAGAGTAAAGACATTTTTGTCAGATTTCTACTTTAAATAAATTGTTCTTTTGAACTTTCAATTCACTGACGAATGCTGAAAAAAATTATCACTGTTTCCACAAAAATATTAAGCGTCGCAACTGTTTTCAACATTTATAATAAGAAACATTTCTTGAGCCCCATATCAGCATATTAGAATGATTTCTGAAGCAACGTGAGACACTGCAGTAATGATGCTGAAAATTCAGCCTTGCCATCACAGGAATAAATTACATTTTAAAATATATTAAAGCTGATTTTAAATTGTAATACTATTCTCAATAGTACCGTTTTTTATACTGTATTTTGGTCAATTAAATGCAGCCTTGTTGAGCATAAGACATCTCTGAATTTAAAAATCTTACTGACCCCAAATTTTTTAACGGTAGTGTACGCAAGAGATTTTAGTCAGAGAAGCAAAAACAAGGACATACAAAGGAAGCATAGTCACATGATTTAAGAAGCTATGCAAATATACAACCTGTTTATTTTTTGTCAAACCAGAACAGAACATTAATTTTGATAAGCTCTGTACCTTGACACAGTGTTCAAAACAAGCTGATCAGTGCTAAACATCACAAACTGTAGCCATCTGGAGATTTCCCAACACACAAATACCATATTATTGCAGCTACAGACAGTCAGTGGCTGTTGGCTAGAAGTCTGAAATCTGCTATAAAAACGAATATGTATTAAATTGAATGTCTGTTTAACGTTTGAATTAGTACCACAGGCCACTTTAAATGTAACATTAAATCAGAACTGAGCCCATTTTTACTTTTTTCATAGTCTTATTGTGCATGATTCATCAGTGCACATTATTTCAAAGAAATATATTTTCAGCTACTTGTCATACAGAGAGCCCATTTCACAGTTTATAATACTGACCAAATTAAGCCTCACCCTACATTTCTTCTTTCTGAATATCCTGTTCACTCAAAAGTCACAGTACGGCAGAATAGTACTCAAACTTCAACTTAGAGGTGATATATTTCAAAGCTTCTCCCCCTTGCATTCTTCAACTTTTATCAGAGAAAGTAAAAAGTACTTTTGTCCAGACTTTAAAAGAGGATTTCGACTATTCTCTTAAGAATACCTCTTTGAAAGATGAAGGCACAAGACCAGCTTCAATCATAGATATGAAAAACAACCATCATATCAAAGGAGGAGGATGAAAAGATAGATGAAAAGTTTAAGAGAAGAGAGATTAAGATTAGTTGTAGAAGGAAGAAAAATAGTGATGAGAGAAGGTTTGCAGAGAAGGACTATAGAGTTCACCTCATCTCTCCAAATCGGTTTCTGATGGCGGAGCCCATTGTGGAGAACGCAGCTGATGTCATCTGACCTGCCTGAGACAGAGTCTCCTGAGTCCTCTTATAGCTACAGAGAAGAGAGAGAACAATTTCAGTTCTAGCAGTTACCAGTTATATTCTGAACACATCAGTTGGCATTGAAATACAGTAGCTGAGAGGCAACTAAAAACCAAGACAGCAACATAAAACATCTCTTTAGAGGTGAATGCATCAAGAATACGTCAACATTTTAGATAGGTTTCAATGACATATGGGTGAATAAATGACAGAATCTTTATTTTTGGTTGGATTATTCTTTTAAAAGCTAACAGGACGAACTATCTAGACACCTGTCTGTCCATCTTTTTGCACCATATGCTGCTGCCTGAATCTTCCAGCGCAGAATCTGCACCTGGTTCGAACACACATCATGATCTTGATGACACACACACCCCCCCCACACAATTGTGCAGACTCTCATTTACACAGACAAATGCACCATTCACAAACACACAGATGCATGTGCATATACATTAACAGCACCTGTCCTTTTCAAAATAATATACACACTTTTTCCCACAATTCACACTCTCACATGTAATGTAATTTCTAAAGCAAACAAGCACACAGCCACACAGGCTTCCTCACACAGCCCTCTAATGACCTTAGATAAGGCTAAGCCAATTTTCTTGGTGA
Organism: Abramis brama; assembly: GCF_963993115.1. Lineage (NCBI taxonomy): Eukaryota > Metazoa > Chordata > Actinopteri > Cypriniformes > Leuciscidae > Abramis > Abramis brama. Next base: position 24,337,319 of record NC_139978.1, read on the forward strand.
AAATCCCATCATGTGTTCTCCAAGTCAGCCTTCTCAGCACATGCCTGAGCACAATCACAACACCCTTCTCAAACCACACATGCACAACATATAGCAGATTATTGATATCTAATGAGACGTCTGACAAAGGGGTAAGTGTAGTGGCTATGGATCTAGGTCAGTAACTAAAAAGACAAAGGTTTGACATCATTTATTGAGATCACTGGGCCTGTGAGGAAGATCTCAACCTAAAAATTATTCCTTGATAAAATTATTCTTAAGTCTGACGCTTTGTATGAGAGTAACGATTTTATGTCCTTTCTGATCTATGATCTGATATCTTTGACATCAGAGGGGTCTAGTTGGTCACACCACGAAGCTTAGGAAAATTGACACTAATGTCACTGAGAGGATTGTTGTTCAGTTTCTTAAAGATCAGTGACATCAGTGCTGTTACAAGATTAGTCTCTCAATCTGAAGAGAGAGGTTTTATAAGCTATTCGTTTTTAACCCCAAATTACATTATCTGAACTTAAAATGTATTTTTCCTTCATCTAAATGGCATGAGACTTGATGTCGTGGTTGACACTTTCTAGCGCAACAAACAAAAAAAATAAATTGTAATGATATCTGGTTGCATGTTAGCATGAAAAAAAAGTCCCATTCAGGTTGTTCGGGGTCTCCAGACAATAAAATGTGAGTTTGTAACATAATAATGTTTTTTTTTTTTAAACAAATGTAATGTATCTCACTTTATTTATGTTTTATTTAACATATGTGCAGTGTTGGGGGGATTTAAAGTTTTTTTTTAAATTTATATAAATTCTCATAGAGATCAATCGGAGACTATAAAAATTGCTTTTTGTTACATAATTTGTAAAATAAAATTCAGTTGCAATGCAGAAAACACACAAAACATGAAGGGGCGAACACATCCCTGATGTAGTAAACACACACAACTTTATGATGTTACATTATTATCCAGAGTTATATGCTTTTACATAAAATTTAAATGTAACATTTTAATTAACAATTTGATTTAACCCATTTTATATGGAAGGTTTAAACATAAAACATAAACTGTTTTTGTTCATAAACATTTAAACAAACAAAAAATTTTGAACATAAAAAATTAAACAAAAAAAACAAAACAAATCCCACATAAAATGCAGGCACATTTTGATTCATTTAAATATAAAATAAAATATTAATAAAAAAATAAAAATAAAATCAAACTCACGCATCAGAACGTCCAATGTCCTCAAGTGTGGCCGAAGCAGAAAGGTATCTACAAACACAAATGTCCACATTACTAACATATAATAACATACAAAAGTCCTGTTTAAATTCTGTGAATTGTGCACACTGCAAACTAATGGATGTTAAAAGATTTTGACATTAGACCTCAAATTGATGACAAATTAAAGGGCTTAGAAATGAATGGCGCTGGACCTAGTCCAGAACATAAAACTAATATAACATTAACAGAATTTAGACACACGGATCTGAATGCAAATCACCGCCCAGTGATGTTGAAAAACTCCTAGAACAGGACTGACTTCTCTTTGGCTTACATGTCTTAAAACACTCCCTAACATGTCAGCTATTTTTGTGTATACATAAATTACACATTACTGATCACAATCTCAAAATATTCTGCTGAAGAATCAATGAATCAAAAAAAATCTGCAATCTTTATTTGATTTATGCACCTTAATACAGCTCTTATTATGTTATGTCTTATGTTAGATATTATGTTTTGAGCAGAATATATCTGCATATAAAACTGGGTGGGAGGGAACATCTGTTTTCAAACGTCCAAAGACCCAACGGCACAGGTGTAACCACAAAGGCTAAATCCAGACAAAAAGGCCAGCTGAGCTTGGCATCAATAGGAAATAAGAGATAAATATAATAAAACTGAAAGGAACCTTCCTCAAAGTTACAAACAAAAAGGACAAAACCTTCCAGTTTTGTAATTTTGTTATATTTGTCTCTCACTTCATAGAGCATCAGAAGCTAGCCAGCTTCATTGTTCAAGTAATGCAATCAGAACTAATAAAACAAAGCTTGATATGTGAACTGATGCTACAGTACTTCTATTAATTATGAGATATATGCTGTCATAAAATAGAGGCTTTGAGAGCTGGCAAACTCCCTTATGGAAAGGAAACACAAACAAAAACATTCAATTTGGAAGAAGCACAAAGGATACAAATGAAACAGAAACAAGGCAGCAGCAGGTCCACACCTAGCAAACAGAATCACAAGACCAAGCAACTACAGGCAAAAGAGAGAAAACTCACAAATTAGATGAGGTAACTCTACGATTCAAGTCTCCAAGAGTTTGAGAGGTTCTCATATAACTAGAAGCAGAAATATAGATTAAATATATATTTTCTTTTTTCTGAACGGTTTAAGCTGAGATGCTAGTGAAAGAACACCAATGATTAGCTGCTTCAAGAAGATAGGACTGAAAATAGGACTGTGGAGATATATATATATAAAACTGATATGCATATACATTACATATTCAAATAATACTAATAATAATAAAGGATAAAATTATGTCCCATTTGTGGGCACTGTTAAAAAGATTTAGACAGCACATAAAAACAAAGCATGTGATTAGAGAAGACAGATGTTAAGGTGACCTTCAAACAGACTGGAAAGGTTACAGACAGAAAGTTCTCACGCATTGGAGCACTGAACGTCATGCCAGCCTTTGTTGATGTTCTGTTTGATTTCAGAGAGGGGGCTGATGCCAAGCCTGCGCTTCAGCTCAGCGGCGTGCCTCTCCTTTGCCACGAGAACCTGTCGCAGTGTCTGAATCTCATCGTCAACCTAACACAGAAAGATACAAGATAAAACTAAACAAATGTTTAGAATGACTGAAAAATAAATTCTTACAGAAACATGAAAAGCAAAATTATAGTATTCATTTAGGCAAAAACTGAAACCAAAAGTAAAGTTTTGGTAATAGGGAAATTGAACTCGGTATGTTGTTCAGGGTATTGTGTTCTCAGGTGATAAATTAAACCAGTTGTAGTAAAAAGTTAAAGTTCTTTGGGCAGATATTTCAGCCAAACATGTTTTACATTGTAAGCCCGTTTATCGGTCCAAATGGGGGTTTCCGCTAAGACGGGTGAAGGTGCGTCTTACTGTCTTTCCTTTTACGCAACACAACAAGATTAAATGAAATATATTTTCTCATATGTATTACCTCGTTATTTCATCTGACTCCATAAATGAAAAAAGGTTTTAATGATATCTGAGCATCCTTAAATGTGAGCAAACGTTTGATTATTCTTTTTAACTCTAAGTATATTTTATCCGTTCAGATTAGGAAACTACGTCGCTCAGAGGTCCTCACGTCTTCTGTTTAAATGTGGGTCTCACGTTCACAAGCTCGTCAGTTTTGGTCACTAAACAGAGGTAATTGGCTATATACCTGAGATTGGTCGTATTCACGCTAACACAATCAAAGATACTTTGGTATAGCCCCCATGGAATTGCATACACTTGAATTTAACGTAATGTTTACTTCATTATAGGTATAACCACTATTACAGATAAGTCAACCAACTTTACTTCTCTTATAATAGCTTTGGATTGGCCATGCTGTGATTTTCCACATACACTTATTAAAGTAACATTAAATTTAAACATAGGTAAGACACACCCAGATTTAGGTTGGTCAAGCAGCACTTTTGCCTCCCTAAACGGAAATTCACTTCTTGTCTTTGCAAACCAAGTACACTTGAATCAGTGCCAAACTGCCAAATATTAGTCGTCACTAATACTTGCGGTAACATATGAATCCGTTTAATCTACTTAGGAAAACAATTTCAGAGTCAGTCAGAATAAAATAAAATGTAACAATTTATTATGTCAGGTAAATGTATCATGCCAATTTCATAATCAGTTCAAAGATAATTAATACAAAACATCAAATGCTCTGGAATAAAGAGAGAAGATGCGAACCTGAACCTGAATCATGTATTTTATAATGTCAGGTTCGCATCTTCTCTCTTTATTCCAGAGCATTTGATGTTTTGTATTAATTATCACAGGTTAATTTGAGCTACAAATCGCCACAAGCCTTCTTCAGCATCCCCCTAAATACTCAGACCAAGGCAGAAACCTCTTTTCAAATGTAAACATGAGTTCACATTGGGAATTTGCACTAATCACCGTCCCAGACTTATTGGAGACAGAGGTTGATTTACACGGGGGCACACCCACAGCAGTTAACAAGATACAGTGCTATGCATAAGTTTAGACACCCATGCTAAAGTTGACTAAAAAGAGGAATAAATTTTAACATAGGGGTGTCCAGACTTATGCACCCTGTATTTTAAGGAAGAACATTTATGTATTTACAATACATTATTCATTCACAAAGAAAATTGGTGTCCTTAAAAGTTGGATTTTTCCTAATTTTTTTTAATTAAGGCATTAAGTTCAATTTCCAAAAGATGATTTTTTATTCCTCTTTTTAGTCAACTTTAGCATGGGTGTCTAAACTTATGCATAGCACTGTATCTCTAAACTCTCCACACCTTATTACTTTTTTGGCTTACTTCTGTGGGAATGAGAACTTTGTACCAGTCGCACACTTCAAATGATACCAAACGTGTATAATACTGTATGATAATTGTTCATATTAAACCATATAGATTTTTGGGTGAATTCAGGTAGGGATGGGTGAAGGGAATGATGTGTAAATTGGGAGGAGATCAACTCAAGTGTGATTGTGACTCGAATGGGGAGAGTTCATGTTAATTTCCTTTGTTTTCTCAGAGAGAAAAGCCTCTCTTCCAGTTCTTCCAGTTTCTCCAGTCTTACAACATATTGTTACTCTAACGTACACACACACTGCTGACATATTTAGCTGTTGTATCCAAGTTTTGTGCACAAAATAGATGCTTGAAAGAAAACCAGAAAGAACCAATTAAACATCACTGATTTTGGCCAATTCAATTTGGGTTTGTGCTTCAGGGGACACGTTACAGAAAGATTTTTTACTTCACAGCAGCTGTTTGCGTGTCATTGGTTGCTTGGCAACACAGACCTGAGAGTTGATTACCGAACTCAATGGAGGGGTTTAAGATTTCCTAACTACAGATAAGATGAGATTTTGTAAGATAGGATAAGAATCCTAAATCAACTTAAGATTTGCTTCTGTAATACGAATTTGTGAAAAATCCTAAATTAACTTGACAGATCTTAACTTAAGATAGAACGTTTTTGTAATACGGCCCCAGCTCTGTAAACGAATTTAATACAATTTCATCCTTTCATATTTTGCAGAATATCCAAGCTGCCCTTTTCTATTCACAAATGCAGAGAGTGACCAGTAGTTGTCAAGCTCCAATGAGCACGAAATAAGCACTATAAACCATGAACATTCTGGTCAAAAGTGGCCATTATCACCTCTTGTGTTGTGAAGAAGAATAGTTTGAAACAACATGAGGATGAAAAAAAAATTACATCATTTTCATTTTTCGGTGAACTATCCCAATAAGATGTTAGTTCTATTAGCACACACCTTCCATACCTCACCAGACTTTTAAAGGGATGGTTCACCCCAAAATGAAAATTTGGTCATCAAATACTAACCCTCATCACCAAAACCTAAGACTTTTGTTCATCTTCTAAACACAAATTATATTTTTAATGAAATCTTAGAGATTTCTGACCCTCCATTCAAAGTCTATTCACCCAAAATATTCAGAAAATGAATCCATATTCATTAAATCTATATCAATCTGAAATAGGGTTGGGTATCATTTAAATTTAAGCGTTTCCGATTTCAATTCTTTTGATTCCAATATTTTTTTTTAAATGAAGTCATTTTGTTGAAAAAAAAAAATCAGCAGCCTAAAGAACAACTAACTAATAAACTAGACTAATATAAATTTCAAACATTATTAAAGACAAGTATACAGTCAATAATACAATAAGAACAAACAAACAAATTAACAATAGCACAAATAAAAACAACTGAACAAAGTTCATAAATTGAAATCAAATGTAAAATAACATTGTACAGTTTTCTTTTTATAAATTAATTCTAATTAAGGTTAAAAAAGTTATTTAGTCAAGATCAGTGAGTGATTTTCCTTTTCTTTTGTTCTTTGATTAACAGTAATGACAGACGGCAGTAGGTTTATTAGGCTGCTGTCACTTTAAAGTCCAACTGAAATCAAAATTGACCCTATTTACTTTGTTAGCGCATATTACTAGTCTTGTGGTGAATAATTAATCCGTGCAAGTTAATACACAGAAAAAAATTGTTTGCCGTCGTAATCTTTAATCAAAGTCTGAAAAGTTACTTCTGGTCTGGAATGGTTCCTTCTCTGATGACGTAGGTTTGACGGCTTGGTTTGGGAAACGCTTAACCACTCCCCTCAAACCGTTAGTCTGTTATGAGCAAGAGATGAAGAGGAGGAGCGCTAGAGTAAAACCCTGCCCTCTGTTCAATATTCCGTTTCACTGGGAAATACGTCACAACACTGGAGAAAAGTCGTTTGCAACTTCCGGTTCACGCAGACTTTAAAGGTGAGTAGTTTTTGAAATATGCTGTTTGGATGTTAGTCGGTCCGACACAACATCAAACGTGTAGTGGGTTTGAGTGTCATTGTGTGTCTGGAGCTGCTGTGCTGTTGGCAACTAACAACCAACTCTTGTTTGCAATTACTATCGTGTACTGTATGTAAATTTTTTGTGCTTCCTTGTCATTCGTTCATCATCTGCGCTTTATTTTTTGTGAAGCATTATTCTGTTGCACTTCTGTATAAACAGACATCCACTCTTGGATTGCGTGTGTAACGGAGGACAGCCAGTGTGAGTTGCGCTGAAGATTGCCAGTGAATGCGTCTCGCTTGCAGGGGTTGTTCAGGGTTCGAGACCATCTGGGCTGTTAGGATTGTGAGTTTTGGAGGCAGAGCAATGAAGAAGGGGTGTGTTTGTTTGGGTTGATTTCAAATATCAACATTGGCCAACAGCATATTTCAAAAAAGACTTACCCCACCTTTAAGACTTAATTCATGGATACAATATACTATCACACATGCGTTTTGTTTCTCAACCGTTTACGTTCACTTAAGACATAAACGACTGTGTTTACGAGGATATTTTGATATCATTTTGTGTGTATTTGTCTGTCAAGTGCAAAAAGACGTAAAAGAGAACTCAATTCAGTATTCATGTACTATATTGGCGCTTTTCCACTACACAGTACCAGCTCGCCTCGGCTCGCCTCGACTCGACTCGGCTTTGTTTGGTTTTCCACTGTGTAAAAGTTGTACCTGTACCTGCTTCCAGGTACTTTTTTTCGTACCACCTCCGGCGAGGTTCTAAGCGAGCTGAGGCGATACTAAAATGTGACGTGAAAACATGGCAAACTGCTGATTGGTCAGAGAGAATCGTCACTATTCACTGCGTCATCATTGCACGCGCCAGACGGAGTATCCTGAATAAAAAACAGCAAAAACAAAAACATCCAAAAACAGCATACACTCGATTTCCTCCATTGTGTGTCTCGTGCATAGACAGTAAAATAAAGGTCTCGCGTAGAAGATGAATAAGTCATGGCAGTTTCCTGCGGCGTCGCTATGACGACCAGGTACTATTGTGGAGGTACTATCTGCAATGGAAAACGGAGCGAAAAGCGAGCCGAGACGAGTCGAGTCGAATCGAGCTGGTACTGGTAATGGAAAAGCGCCATATGAAAGTCTGATTTTTGTGCGCACGCTCTGGATGTGCCCAGCACAGAAAACAACAAGCCAGTGCCGGAATTTAGTTCTCTTTCACGTCTTCTTGTGCCCTAACCCTTTTATGAAGTGATTCCAATCACATTTCAAGCAATTATGGCAAACTATGCGCATCTGAAATGTATCAGCTGAAGGAAATAATCCATTATTTATCGGCCACATTTTCTTATCTGGGCCGATAATGATAATATTACAAATGAACATATATCGGCCGATACCGATATGGTGGCCGATATATCGTGCAGCCCTAATTTATTTATTTTTAAACATTCTTTATGAGTGTTTTAAACAATTTTGGTTGAACAGATTTTCAATGAAGGGGCAGAAATCTCTCTCATTTAGGTTTTGAAGATGAACAAAGGTGTTATGGGTTTGGAACAACAGAACAGTGAGTAATTCATGAGAGAATTTTCATTATTGGGTGAACTCTCCCTTTAAGACAACACAACATTTCATATAATCTTTAATTGTGCTGTAAGTGTGAGGGTAAAGGGTGTTGAATAAAGTCTGCAGTACCTTGGTGAGTTCCACCTGTATCTCTTCTGCCTCCTCCTCTGTCAGGCCGGGTGGTAGAGTCCCTCCAATGGCTACACCTGGAGATGTCACTGAAGAACCTAGACACATAAACAAATGCAGGGCTTCAGACCAAACGAGCTGATGTACTGATATACTGTGTGTCTTCGCATGAGAGCCACGAGATAAGGGGGTGTAAGTACAACAGGGGTGACATGAGGGTTTCTATCCAGACAGTGTATCTTTTTTAGTATCTCCAGTTAGGTCAACACTACATGATCAGCTGTCAGGCCGAACAGACCTGTTATGATCATGTGACGTTAATGTACCGACAGTTGTAGTGCATGTAATTAAATCCTACAATTAACCCCGCAAAACACGATATTAAATAAAGCCTTTCATTAAATTTAGAGTTTTCCTATATAATACTCTCTTAATATACTTTTTATTAGCGCCACCCACTCGGTAGACACGCATCTTTAGTGCACCTGCTCAAAACACAGAAAACTCACACACAGACGACACTTACCGTGTTCAGAAGAGTCCATTTCTAAATTAAATATGATCTTCGATCAGGTTTGCCTGCGTGTAAACAAATGTCACCGCTTATATTTTGGGATGGATGGAAAAAGAGAATTGACCCTCCCTGACTTGAACAACACAAGAGGCTTAGCCAGCGCAGCGATGGGCTTGAGCTTCCGGAGCGCGGATATGACGTCACCACGCCCTGCGCTCGCGCTTTTTCCGATTAAAAGACCTTTACCTCTTTTATGTCTTTTAAACAGGATACAGAACATAGATTACTTTTACTTGCTTTATACTGTCATGGGAAATTTTCACATTCGGTTTGTTAATTAAGGATAAAAAGGTATCTTATGTAATAAATAATCTGTTGCTTTTGATTAAATTTTACGTACACAAATGTACATTTTTCAAAATTCCTCCACGATTATTGGTTTTTAAAGAGGAATTTCTAATATATTTGGAGACACTGACAGGGATGAAAAGGCCCAAAGCAATGTATTTGTACTCTTTATTGGAAGACTTTGGTTTTATAATAAAATAAATAAATAAATACTTTTCTTTCTTTCTTTCTTTCTTTCTTTCTTTTTTGTCTTAACTCACTTATTGTTGTGTATAATGTGATGGGACATTTGATTGTAATTTCAGTCTTTGTTAATCTCACAGTTATGACTGCCTTTCTGTTATTGTTCAACAAGTACATAAATTAAAAAAAATTAAAATAAAAAACACTTTTACGTGCTTTTCAGGTACTTTTTGGAAATTTGATTTGGCTGCTGGTACTGTCACTCTCATATGAAGATACAATATATGGTGTAGAAGATGTGTGTTTATTATTGCATATTCTAATTATTGTTATATTATATTATTATTTTTTATATTATATTAATATAACAATATTGTTGTTGATATATATATATATATATATATATATATATATATATATATATATATATATATATATATATATATATATATAGTACTATGTATGTTATTATATTATTGCATATTGTAGCAATGCACGGCCCCAATCATAGTATTAAGTAATACATTAAAGGTTTAAAAATTCATCTATTTTTTATTTTACATTATTTATATTTATAAATAAAAACAAAGTTTAAATATTGTTTTCTTTATAAAACGTTCTTTCTTCAGTCTTTTATTTCTATACAGCCTACATAAAGAGGATGGGGTATTTCTCACACTTAACTCGTCGTCCATCATATTTTCATATTTTTTTTTCATGTCACTCTTTTTTTCATTTTGTTATTTTAATTTTAAGAAGACTACTCTCAGTCACATCAAATGTTCATAAACATTTATTTTACACCAGCAAATAAATGTTTTTATCTTTTAGTCATACAATAACCATGCTACAAAATAAAGGTCTACTATCATTATTTTTAATAATTCAGTGTATGTACAAGAGACCTTCACTGCAGAACTATGAGTAGCATAGTTTTAGAGTCAAATTCATTTAACATACCATTTGAAACAAGGACAATTCATTATGAACATGACAAAATAAGATCATAAATAAAATAAAATAAAAATGCATAAAATTACCATTTCACTATTACACTAAATATTTTCTCTTCTTTCTGAAGACATAATATGCAACAATTTCTTGACAATTTTACTCCAGTATGTTTTATTTTTTTTTCTCCTTTAAGCAAGGTTCATTCAACTTAAAATTCAACATTTTAATGAATAAGCCATACTGTTTATACAAGTGTAGTTCTGATACAGATAAATGCACAGGAAAAAAGACCACTGAGGCTAACATCCATTAAAAACCATCTAGAGCATTGGAATGAGGGAATGGGAAACAGAGTAAGAGAGAGAGGAGAAAGAGAGCAGATAGTGATCGAAGATAGCATTGTACTTAATAACGAAATGTAAACAATTCAATGAAAAATCATTGGCCTTTTAAGAGTGTGAATAAACATGGCTGGTGACATTTGTATTAGGTTCAAGTTAGAGCTGATAAAGAAAAATGAGAACAGACAGATGACAAACAATTCAAACCTGCCCATGTAAGCAGGCAGTGAGGGATGTTTGAGTAAAAAGCACGAGTTAATATGGCATCGATGGTCATCTTAAGATTTGAAATGGCAAATTCAGAAAATCAGGTTTGGTATAAGGAGGTTATTAAAGCACTTTCAGATACTGTCTCAAAGCCTTTCAGCTGTTGGTGACATGGCCACACACCATCTAATTCATAATTTTACTGAAAATACAAAGAGTAAACGTAACCAAGAGCAACACAATGAAGGTTCAAAATCCTATCACAAAACTAGGCTATATGACACAAAAATAATGGTTATGTTCAGTTTAATAGTTTAATTAATTAATGCCACATCTATGAGACTGCTCAAAGGGGAATCTATGAAATAAACGCTAAAGTGTTTATAAGTATCAAACCTTAGCAGCTCAATTAATCTTCAAGTCATCTAAAGGCTGGAATACATACACAACTTTTGCAGTCCTGGACATGTTGTTGATGCTAGTTGCTGAAAGTCAGGGCTAGTCCGAAAATTTGAGTTGACAGATTTCACTGAATATCATGTAGTGTATGATGGTCACAGTCTCCGATTTTTTTGCTTCAAAGTTTGATTCCATGCAGTCGGAGGATATCAAACATGTTTGATATTTCAAAATGATTTTTTAACACATATTGTTTTCAATTGTCAAGCGTCTCCTAGCAACAAGGCACGCGTTTCTACGTCAGTTTGTTGTGACTGGAACGACTTGAAGGTCTGGTAGTGTGTGATCATCAGTTGTTTAGTGATGCCCAGTTTTTCCTCTGTAACGATTTACAAAGTCGGCAAGTGTATGATGTCTAGTGTTTTAAAATACCGATTTTAAAAATCGTGTAGTGTATTCCAGGCTTAAGACTGCAAGTTTGTTCAATCTATTCAACTTCACGGAAAAAAACAAACTCACGTAGTCTTGCATTTGCTTTATTGTGAACTCTGCCCTCAGAAAGAGGAAGAATTTGCAGGGTCCAAAAAAAAAAGATTTTGCACAAAGAAAAAAGCCTGTTTTTAGTACAATTAAGATTTTAAGAATTATTTTCATGATAACTAAGCATATTTCTCTCCATCCTTAATACTGAGGAGAAAAATCCCATGATTATTACTTCAATTATAAAAAAATACATATTTATTATTTTACCACCTCTAATTACTTATGCTAATTTATTTAAAAATGCCCAGACAAAATCATTTTCATTACTGTTCTAAATCTGGACGCATTAGAGAAATGTCCTAAAAGCAGGCTTTATATTATTTGTGTAAAATATATAAATTGCCCTATCAAGCTTTGAGATTGAACTTTGCGCATGTATCCAGATGCTAGTAGTGTTAAAAAGAGTTTTGCCACTTCAATAAATAATCTGAGAAACAAAGAAACCGCACAGAAATTAATGACTGCAAAAATTTCTCTCACAATATACAGTATATCTTGGCATAGGGAGTCTCAAGTGACCACAAGAGGCCAGAACCACAGACACAAACAATAGTTATCTGAACTATATGCGCCAACAACTAAAATATAAAAATGCACAAAATATACATATATTGTACATACACATGATGTGTGTAGATTGTATATCTATACAAAAATGTCATCGGTTTAGGTTTCCACCTTACGTACACACTCAAGATATGACACTACGGGAGTTTATGTCAGCTTGCATTCGCGATTCCCTTTTGATGAGAGAAAAGGGACACAACTGGGCCAAATTGAGCTTAACACGAAGACCAAAGCTGAGTGCCCACATCAATGAACAACCTACAAACTACACAGAGATGACAGATAAATCCATTCCACATATAGAGAAGAGTCCTAATTTTGGCTCAGCTTGTTGCAAATAGTCCACAGAACAACACAGAAACACAAACACCCAGATGTAAATGAGCAAAATACTAAGAAGAAATGGCATGTTATCAATTGCATCATTTGGATCTCTCTCTCTCTCTCAAAAAAGTATAGTTGTAATGAAACGAAAAAAAAAAAAAAAAAAAGAGCGAAGCAATCCAAAGAACCCAATTAATGTAGAATGTCGTTAACTCATGACACAAAGCAGATAAAATGGCCTACAGGGACACGAAAGATTCAAACTCTGGGTAAACCAGGAGGACTGGAGAGGTATGCGAAGAGAATATTCGAGATTTTAAGAGGGAAATATATTCCTGCTGTTTTCTCAGTGCAGCCGCACTAGTCTTCGAACACCTATGGCAAGTTCACGGAGTCAACTTTAAACCACACTCAAGTACTTATAATTGGGAACAAACATTTCATGTCAATAAATATACCCAAAAACTGCGAAAAATTCATTTAACAAAGTCAAGGAACAGTGCATGCCACAGGACGACGAGCAAATCTGGCTGGATGAGCGAGGGAACGAGTGGAAGGCAAGATCGGAGGTCAAAGGCAACAAAGAGATCAGGGTAAACGACAGGATCTTTTTTATCTTTTTTTCTTAAGCTCGTTTTTTTTAAGGTGAGGCGGATGTGTGCCACTCTTGTGTGGGTGATGGAAGTGGTGCGTGAATAAGGGACAGGATAGGCTAAAGAATTCAGCTCCATCGCTGGCTTTCCTCCCTCTCGAAAACAGGCTTTTTTTAGTTGTAGTTGAAGGATACTTTCCATTCATTTTTTCCCCTCGGCTAGATGGCACAGAGTGGCGAGAGACAAGCCACGGGGTGGAGGTGATGAGGGTGAGGCTTTTAGTTGAAGCCGGTGTCAGTGTGGTAAGTAGAATGGTAACCGTCAGACGTTAGCTGGGTGGTTTCTGTGGCAGACGAGGGCTGCAACACAATAGGCTCACCTCCACCTGCCTCTGTGGAAACATTTCAAAAGGGAAAAAAAATGGTTTAAACACAAAGAGTCTTCAGGACAATAGGAATAGCTGTTTACATGCTGCATGTTACGGGGGTATAACACACATGAGCAAACCTAACCTCTCTCATCGGACTGCAGTTGGGCCTCTAAGTCCTCAGGGGAGACATAGAACTCCTGTTCCTGTCCTTCGGGTGGCCGTGGTTTACACTTCCCACAGCAGCAGTTACAACAACAGCACAGGCAACAGCAGAAGTAGCAGCCTGTGGCCAGGCCGCAGAAAACAAACAGAGCCTGTAGGGGGAGACAGAGAGCAACACAATACATTAGAGTGAATTGCACTACCATTCTTTTCTGAAAGAATTTGACACTTATTTAGCAAGGATGCATTAAATTGCTAAAAGCGACAGTAACGACATTTATAATGTTGCAAAAGATTTCTATTTCAACTTTTTATTCATCGAAGAATGCTGATAAAAATAGCTGTCATCACAGGAATAAATTACATTTTAAAATATATTAAAATGACAGCTATATTAAATTTTAATAGTGTTTTACATTATAAATAATGTTTGTACAGTATTTTATATAAAATGAATGCATCCTTAGAGAGAATGTTCACACAGAATGCGTTTTTCCATTCCACCGCGCCACTTTTCCATTGTTTTTCAATGTAAACACGAGCTAGACGGACGTCTTTGACCGATGCGCTCGCGTCTTTTGCAGCGTCTCTCGCGCATGACACAGCATTAAAAAAACGCGGCACTCAAGTTAAAAGAAGTTCAACTTTTAAAAAACGCATCTCTAGACCTTGCGCTTTTTCCCGTTCCACTGACCTGCATCTTGTGTTTTTAACAGCAAAAACGTGTTCTGTGTGAACCGGCCCTTAGTGAGCACAAGAGACTTCTTTCAAAAACATCAGAAAATCTGACCCCAAACTTTTGAAGGTTAATGTCTGTTTCTATACTGCACTGCTGACGATGATGTCATTATAAGTTTTTATTGAAATGCCACTCGGAGTCTTACCTTGGCCCACCAGCTGGACAGAACGAAGTAAGTGTTGACATTCTCTTCTCCAAACTGTTCAGCCACATAAAGTCCCAGAGAGCCATACTTGTCGTAGATGTTTCTCTTTGTTGGGTCGTTAAGGATGGCATGGGCATTGTTTATCTCTTTAAACTTATCGGATGCCTCAGGGTTATCAGGATTCTTGTCAGGGTGATATTTCAATGCCAGTTTTCTTTAAAAGATAAAAAAAAACAAAAAAAGACAACAAACTACATTAAATGCACATTTCACATAAAGTGAAAAAACATTTTCTTTTATTTGTATCAATATCACAGACTTGAATGTAGCTCAACAGACCTGACATTAATTATATATAAATAAATAAATAAATAAATGAGAATAAATAAATGAGAACAACTTCATTTATTTCTTTGTCCCTTATAAGTGAAGCAATGTTTACGAAGTAGAAATAAAGTTAATAGTTAACTTTTACACAGTAGTTTATCATCATTTTTTTTTTTTTTTTTTGCTATTGAGAATCATGAAATATCATTGCTGCACAATACAGTGATAGCAATGCTGTGATATTTCTGGTATAAGTTAATGTACCATGAAAATCTCACACTGTGATATCTCTTTAAAAAACACTTCATAATGAGATCCATTATTTTCGTATAGTCCTAAAGTAAGCTAAAACTGTGCGTGGGAAACAGTCCCTGAATGCACTTAGTTTTATTGAGCTGCAGGGTTCCACATTGCTGTGTGCTGCATTTGGCCGATGAACATCTGATGAAAACCACGGCCAGTAAAAGTGAGAAAAAGCAGAACAGAAGGGGGATGCTGAGGAAGGGCCGGAGCTTCTCACACTCACCTGTACGACTTCTTGATGTCATCGACAGTGGCCACTTTGTCGACACCCAGAACATGATAGAGTGATTCTCCAGAGGTGGAGAGAGTGCGCTGCCTCTGCTGGTCAGCCATGGTGTATCAGGTCCTCAACAATCTGAACACACACAAACACACTTTGCTGGATGATATTACAACAAACTCTTAAAAGCACACTGACCTAATTCTAAAAGACCTTCATCATAATCATTGCCATGAATCAAAAAATAATTAAGGATTCTCATGATTTGCTTAGGTCATCTACTGATTTTTTCTTGCACTCTCTCTCTCTCTCTTCATCAGGCTTTTTTTTTTTGTCAGTCACCATAAATGCACTTAAGTTCCCTTTATTTATTATACAATCCATATTCTAGTGTGAGTAATTTACCATTCAGTGTGACATGCAATATGTTTCATGTAGTTTGGTCAATCTGGGGTCTAACTGAAATCAAATGGCATGGCATATATAGACAAAACCCTCCCTTCACTACAAAAAGTCCCTTGTTCCTAGTATTAGAGAGCGGTTCTGCTTTAAACAAGATGGTGCTGTCAAATCACAGTAGTGATAGTAGATTAGGCTGCTTCAACCACTAACATGTCTACTCTTCTACACAGACATCGCCTTTTCACATTAGGCAACATGTCAGAAAACACTAAATCTGGAAAATCACAGTGGCAATTAAGATTACTGTTTTAACATTATGTCATGAATATTATCGAATATATTTAATATGTAACATATATATCTAAAAGTATTATTGTAAATGAACTATATTTTTTATATATTATATATAAAATATATGTATATATATGAAGAGTTCAGATGCAAAAGCCTCTAAGTGCCATCTGAAATTTTCTTCTAGAATGATAATTTTTATAAAGCTTGTATATTTAAGTTCAGTAATTTCACTTAAATGACAATTAATAGGTAATTTGCATTGCCATTTAAGTGAAATTATTGAACCTAAATATACAAGCTTTATAAAAAATGATCATTCTAGAAGAAAATTTCAGATGGCACTTAGAGGCTTTTGCATCTGAACTCTTCATATATATATATATATATATATATATATATATATATATATATATATATATGTATATATATGTGTGTGTGTGTGTGTGTGTGTGTGTGTATACAGTATATAGAGTGAGAGAAAGAGAGAATAACTAAATTATATATATATATATATAATATATATATATATCATTTAGTTACTCTCACTCTCTCTCGCTCTCTCTCTCATATATATATTATACTTAACATATATATTGAATAATTTTGATTGCAACTAATATATATATAGAGAGAGAGAGAGAGAGAGAGAGAGAGAGAGAGAGAGAGAGAGAGAGAGAGAGAGAGAGAGAGAGAGAGAGAGAGAGAGAGAGAGAGAACCTAGGATAGTTTTTTCTTACGTATCAGAAAGTTTATCAATACACATTTGAGTGATTCTGAGAATGCTGATGAAAAATGAAAAAAAATCAAATTGGCTCTAAACATTCATGCACAAAATTATTCTACCCCCAAAAGTCTAATTATTTACAACTTCCAATAAATGCTGCCTGTAAGTGCTTAGAAGCTTCTGTCACCTCTCTACTACAATCTTGGTCCATTCCGCAATAGAAAAAGTTTCCAGATCAAGTAACCTTTGGTTTTCACGTTACCAGCTGCTTTCTTCAAATTCCAGCAAATATTTTCAATGGGATTTAAATCTGAAGACTGTACAGGCCAGGCCAATCAAGAACATTCTACGACCGATGCCTGAACCAAGCTTCAGTAGATTTGGATGTATACTTTGGGATGACTGTCCAGCAGGAAAGTCCATTGATCATCAAGCTTCAGTCTCTGCACCGAAGGCATCATGGCATCATTTGGCTTTGCCAAAATGGCTTGATACTTCAAAGAATTCATGATGTCCTTCATAAAGTCAAGATTTCCACTTCCTGCAACAGCAAAGCACCCCCATAACAAGACCGGAGCACCTTCACGTTTGGCCATGAAGATGGTGTTCTTTTTTCACCAGACATACCGCTGATCCATGGGTCCAAAAAGTCCCAGTTTGGTCACATGACTCCATAAAAGTCTATCAAAATCAATTTTAGCAATTCAAGTCAGCCTTTTGTGTTTTTCTTCTCTATAGCTTTTGTGAGAGCTCTTTTAAATTGATCTTTACTACTCAACTTTAGCACATCATGCATGGGCTAAATGTATGTGTAACAGCACACGCTAATTCAGTTGTGTTATAATTTATATATATCAATTATTTTGCTTGATATGTGTGCATGTAAACTGGCATAATATTTGCTGTAACACTGAAAATAATAACGAAAACGGATTTTTGATGTCACAAAGTTGGAATACTCTCAAACAGACCAGACATAGGCTACTGGAGTGAGGTTCTCTTTCATAACAGACATTTGTGTAAACATAAGTCAGACTGCAACTGAATTTGACAGATCTATGATTTGAGAAGAAAACATTTAATTATATTAATATTCCAAGTTTTTCCCACTTCCAAGTGCTTTGTTGTTTAAATAAAACCACCCAACAAAATCTCAGACGTCTGTTTAATAACCCTTGGAGTTGCTAAATATGTACTGATTATAAACGTGCCTTTAAAACCTCAGAGGACAGAAAAAACGCATTATCAGATGAACAGCCTGCAGAGAGAACATTTCCAATATTCTCCAGATCATAGTTTGAGGTTTCAACACTAAAACCACTCAAGATAATTGGTACAGTTTAAATGGATTTCAAATCAATACTTCAACTTAGAGAAAAATACAGAGCAGCTGGATCTTTTAAAGACGGCATGAAGGTTTTAACAGGGGCCAAACAACAAAGAACCTAATGCCGCTTGTTTTTGGATGATGTCAATAGCATGATGTTCAGGCTATTGACACAAGAACAATATCACAAAGATGTTTCTAATGACAACTTTAGCTCAATTGCACACAAATACAGTGATTTTGAACTAATCCTATTCCTGACCTTCACTACTGTAATGCTGACATAACTAGCCCTCTCTACTACTGATCAGAAGTATTACTCATGAAGCTGACTCACACTTTTCCTGTCAGCTGATTCTCTCGTGTTGGTCCCGGGAAAGAGAAATTGATACCACAGGATATCACAGGGTTCAGTTTCCAGCAGATGTCATATTCACAACCCAGCAGAGTGATGACAGATTTTCATAAGTGTTGCCCTGTGAATCAGTCAAATCCATATTTTCATGTGTAGACTGTAGATTTCAGGCTTACTATGGTGAACTAAAGCACATGAAATACAAAGACTGACATGGTTTCATGCCGGTGGGAGAATAAAGCAAGCGTTAATCTGTCTCTCCGTGTGATTGCTTGTCTCATCATGTCTGGAAAGGCCTGGGTTTGTGTCCAATCAATCTTGAGCTTTCCTCAGCTGACTGTAGTATCTCAGATAGTTTACTCAGCACTGCCAGACCCCAAAAATTGAGACAAGCATTCAGAGCTCCCGAGTGGGACGACTCCTCACAAGAACACGTTTGTGCACATTGTTGTAAGTCAGATTAGTTAGAAATCAAAGAGAAAAGTCTGCAAAGATTTCTAATGAATAGGCCTACCATATAGCGGTATGCAAATAAGGTATCTCATATTCATACGATGCTCATTGTAGGTTGTGTTTAATACAGATGTTAATGACAAGCATCTGATCAAATTACATAGTGACAAACAAAAGTTATGTGTCATAGATGCACATTTTCCAGAAGCATCATGAGGTTTCAGGAGCTGAAGTAAGGGCCTGGCTGCATTCAGCATCGTCCACTGAAACTTTCAGGCAGACCCACCCATGATTCCTAACAATGGTGTAGGATAGTGGTTTATCCTTGCACGTCTTCTTTTTCTTTTTCATGCGCCTTCATAATCTTTAATCAAAATAACTTCTCCCTCTTGCAATCACACCTCTTCTCTGATGACGTATTTACTGGTGCGAGGGCGGGACAACCTGTCACTCACATGACATCACAGCAATAGCAAACCCACAACTATCCAAATATCCAATAAATTCCCAATGGAAAAAATCAAGTGCCGCCCTACATTTTAACTCATTCGAGAAGCCGTTTCACTGGGCTATTCAACACAATAGGGTAGTAAAGAAGACTAGACTGGTGCAGGTATGATATCACTTTATAGGCCAAAACGCAGAAGTGCGTTAGTTAGCATTTTAGCACTTACGGTTCCATCGTCCCGAAGTCATTGGGTTTTTTGAATGGGGTTTTGGTTAAATGGCTGAAATAAGGACTGTGGTGAACACAAGCTCAAGAAACTTTCACGTTTTATTCTACGCCATAAAATATATCAATATTACCCCACTCGTGATTTTTTTTAAGCTGTTACGTGTCTTGAAAAAAGCAGTTGCTAACAAGTGGCTAAATGGGACTAGCCTACACTTGAGATTAAACGCCATCACGCCGAAAAGGTAAGCTCAGTCCGCTTTTACAGTCTTGTTATGCTCATAATTGTGCTCTTATAAACTATTATAACTCAAACGTTCTGGGAAAATGTTTTTAGATAAAAAACTGAAAGACTTGTTGGAAGCTTAGTGGTGGTGACGTTGAATTCGTGTGACCATGGTGTAGTTCGTTTATAGCCTACCTTTAGCTTTTTACTTCTGGCGACATCAATTAGGCTTCAAAAATCATAAAAGTTGTGTTCATCTGTGATTGACAAAACGTGCAAGTATCAAACTTTTGTTGATCACAGAGCTTGTTTTTAGCAATA
Organism: Abramis brama; assembly: GCF_963993115.1. NCBI lineage: Eukaryota > Metazoa > Chordata > Actinopteri > Cypriniformes > Leuciscidae > Abramis > Abramis brama. The sequence goes on from NC_139978.1 coordinate 24,357,606, forward strand.
ATCCAAAAGCCTATGGGAAAATCGTATTGGGGTGTTCCTCGAGAGAATCAGTGTGATGCTAACTGCAGGTTGGCCTACAAAGTGACGTCATACCTGCACCACGCAATTAACTTATGTTTCATTTCATGCCGACTTTAACAGAAAACCGGAACTGTGTTCTGTGCACTGAAGGCTCGTGATACTTACATCTGAATCTTATAACTGGTTGTTCAGATGAAAATGTGTAGTTAAGTAGTATTTTATAAAATAATTAAATTTATCAATTAATAATAATTAATTAATTATATGTTAGGCCTACCACTATATATATATATATATATATATATATTTTTTTTTTTTTTTTACAATTTCTATTAGGGCTAATTATTTGACAGCGTTTTAGTCCGCATCCAAAAGTCTTTGAAACGTCATTGAAATGGGCGCACTTGTGAAGGAATTACAAGTTATTTCTGGTTTAATAAGTTTAAAAATCTGTTATTTTTAAAGTCAAGTTTTATTTACTGTTAAAATTTGAAATTATTTTATTATTTGGCAATATATATTAAATGCGAAATCAGAATCGCAGCACGATTCCCATTCCTGCCGTTTACAGATCCACACGTAACTGCGCTAGTCGGTCTGCGTGAAAGAAATGTCGCACTACTGTCCGCGTCACGGAATCTCAATTCAAATATGATGTCAACAAGAGAAAATACACAAATGATTCATTCATTCACAATATAAAGATGAGGGGCGATTTACTGATGTGAATCTAAGCAACAATCGGCAATGAGATCATTTTTATGCTCTACAAAATGCTGAAAATCGTCTGTGTTAATAGATTACTGAAATGGATTACTTAAACAAACGGAAATGATTTACAGTTAATCTCAGACTTGCTTCGCTTCTTCATCACCAGGAAGGGCCCCGGTGATTTGTTTGCTTTGCGCTCCAGCATCCATATTATCTGGCCTGTTAGCTCGCGCTCCCGTTAGACCACATAAAACCAATTCACCCAAGCCCACTGATAAATCAAGGAAGCAGGCAAAATGTGTTTTTTCTTAAGGCGTAACGAGGTTTAAACGCATGCATCGCTTACCACTTCGTCGGCCCCGGCGTCGTGATTTAATTTCAGTGCGTTTAGGAAACCGATGTTAAATTTGTGGTTGCATCCCCGGGAACCGCGCGATCACGTAAGTGTACCAGATGCAGCAGATCTCGCTCGGCTCCGCCCACCCGTGACATCACCACAACGACGTGCGCATGGTGCGCATCTCCCCCTGTAGAACTAGGCCCGTTTCATTAGATGAAAGGGGTCTTACACTGTCATGGAGAGGGTATGGCTTACAAGTCAAAACAGTAACCCTGATATTTCCTAATGTAATGTGTGTTTACGTATGAATACAGATAACTATCTGTTGGTACTGTGTGTAATGATCCTACTTGTGATTTTCATGAATCATTCGGTTTATTTGTCCTTTGTCGCCACCTTCTGTTGAATGAAAGAACTTGCATAGAATCACTTGTACACTAGTGCTCGTTGATCACGGATCAGAAACACTTAAGCCTGCGATAGTTTAATTATTCAAATTAGTGGAAGGACAATTGTCAAAAATGACACCGTATTTCTTATACTTCTTATATTTATCAAATTTACATTTCAGATAAATATTTCTCACATAAAACATTGTTTAACTCTATCATTTCCAGCCAGCTCTGCCAAAATATTTAACATACATTTAAATTAATAAATAATGACAGAAATATATTATACATTGTTTTAGAGCGTTAAAGAGTTCCCAATCCATTTGTTACAAATGACAAATAAGGAACCCCCTATATGCATCCGAGAGACGCTCAAATCATCTGAGGCTGATTCAGCTGATCAACTCGCTTTGCTTCACCCAGCACAATGAATATGGTGACACCAATGATGTTCACCAGAGCCATGATGGAGAACACAGTCTCCCAGGAACCTGTCGTATCAATGATGTAGCCAGACATGTACACCATCAGCAAACCTGTTAAATACAGTATAAGAGCATATGCTATGGGCAAAGAGGAAGGTATTACAATTAAAAGTGCATAGGACTTGAATGTGAATTTACACAATTGTGCAGATTAAAAACTAGTTTCAGATCACTTTCACGATTTACATTTTTCAAATATTTAAACAGAATTCAGATTGTGTACACTGACCTTATCAAAAAAAAGTATTTCTAAGATTTTAAACTATTTTAATACTCCTACTAATATGGGCACATTAATATCCAGTGGACTGTATAGTCTGTTTACATGTAATTGGTTTTATTACAGATAAATGGATTGTAACTCACCAGAAAAAGCAGAACATGTGTTCATAACCCCTGTAAGAAATAGAGCGACATATTAAGAATAACACCTAAAACATAACATTGTGCTTTAATTAATAGACCTAAATAAATGGACTTACCAAACAGGGCTCCAGCGCACGACGGTGCCAGGTCATGCACATTCACGGACACCCCACTTCACATGAAAAGACACACACACACACACAAAAAAAATATACCACTCTGTACATATTCAGTGTATATAATCAATACTGTTGTTGTAAGATCAAGTTTTGGATATGACAGTTCATTCTAACCTATTATTAAAGGTGGACAGCCCAACAGCCAGAGACACGCAAGCAACAGCCAGGACAAAATTGCTCGTCTTACAGAGAAGGAAGATGAACACACTGGCTGCTCCCATAGCACAGAACTACACAAGCATGTTTTAAACAGACACACACAAACACAATTATGATGCAATATATGAATTATGCTCCTTTTTTTTTTTTTCAATGCTAACAAGCATCTGTCATTACTGAAGCCACTTTTTCAAAACTCTTTATACAGTCTGCATTACCAACATGAATCTTGGCCAAGCAGTTAATCTCACCTCTAAAGCTCACTCAGACCAAAACACTATGTGTCAAACTAAGCTCGTTCCACCCAAACACTGAATTCTCATTAGTCACTCATAACACACTGACCTAAAAACACCAACAGAGAGCATTACATGAATGATGAACTCTTATATTTGAAGTTTGAATGATTTTCCACATGAATCAGTATTTCATTATAGGATTACTGACTGTATTACAGCATATGTAACAAGAATAAATGAGAAATGTCGCAATTCGTTTTTTTCTATATCTTTACATATAGTACTTTACTTGTGAAAAATAAAAAGTTGGGCAAAAAACATCAACAAGTATAATCACGTATGTGCAGTATTTGAGTCCAAGCTGCTTTTTTTTGTTCTAGTAATGTTTTCAGCGGCAAGTTTTATTTTTGTTCCCAGAACGTTTTCCTAAAAGGTAGGATAACATTCTCTAAAAACATTACGTTAGAACATTATCCCCTAACAAGGTTTTTAGCAGGAGGTTTCCAAGCAGTGGACAAACTGGACAAACAGCATTACCAGCTTCACTTATTACTAACCAGTTTGACTTTATTTCTGTTGTATGTCTTCAGAAGTTCTTATTGATCAGGGTCCAGTGCCCACTGGGAAACCTCCTGCTAAAAACTTGGTGCAGATGGTGAAATATGAATGACAAAAGTGTTCATGGATTTTTGGCAAACGTGGTCATTGAATGCATTTTGTGTGAAAGCAATGAAAAATGATTCACAGTTTGGTATAGACCTCTGTTTCGCTGAGTGTCTGAAGAGGTTTGAAAATGTGACTTCAGTTTTGACCAATACAAGTTACCAATTCCAAAAAACAAAAAACTAATGTAATTGTGCAGTATATCAGGGCATAGCTTTGAGTTTAATCTCAAAGTTCATAGCTGTTGTGGTGTTACCTGCATCAATTTCCTTACAGTTGCTGTCCCACAGCCTGATATAAAGACATAAAAAGTGACTTATTACACAAAGACATTTCATTATGATTATAGAAACATCAGGGTCAACCAGAAACTGTTAGATGTTTTTGTCAACCTGATCTCATGTGAAAATGCAACTATTTTGTATGAATTTCATATGAACTCAGAAAATTAGATTTTTAGAAAAAAGGAAGCAGGAAGGTCCATTACTTAACCTAACAGTCACTGGGGTGCAAATGAGATCAAATTAATTTATGCGAATTAAGCGTCAATTCACTAAATTGTAGAATAGTCATGAGAGAGTGTAGATTTTGTTCACCTTGCCTAATGAGATGATCAGAGATAAAGCCTCCAAATAGTGAAGTGGGCAGTGCCACAAACCAAGGAATCACATTAAACACCCAATCCTGTCAGCAAACAAAAGATTTAGCAAAAAGAGTTAGAATTGTCACTAACATATTAACATTAACAGCACTGGTAATCAAACTGGAAGTGTAAATACAAATAAAAAGGGAAACAATCAGTAAAACCGACAAATGTGCAATGACTGGGGTACCTTGGCATGAGGAAACATTTCTTTGAAATAGGTTGGTAGCCATGACATGAGGTTGTAATAGGTGCTACTAAAGCATAGATGAGAAATGATCATGGCCCTAAAACACACACACAAACACATGCAATTAGCAAATGTTATCTATCTATATATAAACTCAAATAGAAATACATGTTTCTTTGAGTTTGTAACCAATCAACATTTAACATTTTCTCATATGACAATATGAGTGCCCTAAAAATTAGTCATCATGAGGGGAAGCCCTGGAAACTCTCTACATCAGTTTTTATTTATTTAACCTTTTACAGGAAAATGACACAAAACAAAATGGAAAACCGAACATAACAATGAGTTAATGTAGAGAGTAAAATGAGGGACATATGTTTATGTTTTGAACCTCACCAGACACTAGGCTCTCTGAAGAGATGCAGCCAGCTGATTCTAGAGGATTTAGGAATGCAATTGTTGCTGATCCAGAGCGAGTCAAAGGAAAAAACTGGACCTGTGACGAACAAACAAACTGACACATTTAAAACTGTAAGATGTAACAAACACCATTTCTGAAGACAGCGTAACATATAGCAGGAACCTCAGTACAGAATACTCTAATTTCATGGTGCTGCATGGTGAGTCAGATGTTTAAAAACAGGGTGTTGTGAAATTACACTGGCAAAAAAAAGGTCCAATCACTCTATCCACACAGTTGCTATGGCAAACACCAATACTGATTGTTTCTGATTCACTGCAACTTCTCTAAGAGACTTAATTATACCAATTCTGACCTTTAAAGCAATAAAATAGCACTAACCAATCAAGAATGCTACTTAATTTAAACATGTAAAGGATCATATAAAGATACCTTGGAAAAGGTATTTCCATACACAAAAGGTCCAGCAAAAAGCAAGGAGACCAGCTCCATAAAACACACTCTCCCATCCAAACCAGTCCAGCATCAGGGAACCCACACCTCCAACCATCATCATCCTGAGAGAGAAACCATGAACAGTATGGGACACTTAAGTTATGTTATTCCAGAGGTGCTTGCAAAAAATAGTGCTGATCAAGAATCAGTTTTATTTTACACTTTAAAAAATAAATAAAAACAAGTTTCTGTGGACAAAAATTGGAATGACGAATATTAGTCTCACCCTAGGTAGCACCCACAGGCCAGAGAGCTCATCGAAAAACCTCTCTCTCCCTCTGTCACACGCTGAGCGCAGACACTGACAAGAGAAGGGTAGTGAACCCCTAAAAACAGAGAAAGCATAACTCACAATCATGTGCTACTGAGAATTACTCTGTGACATGCAGTAGAAGTAATGGTCACTTTGAATTCTTTTTTGCCTTTAAGTTTCTTTAAGGGGTTATGGAAGCCCATTTATGCCACATAAGAAAAAAACATGCTTTGATAAATTACAAATATGACAAAAAGTCATAATAATAATAACATTAAATTCACAATTATGCTGATGCTAAGTCATAATTACGGGATAAAATTTCAAAATTATGACATACTAAGTCAAAATTTTGAGTTAAAGGGATAGTTTACCCAAAAATAATTACTCACCCATTCAAGACTTTCGTTCATCTTGAGAACATGAAGATATTGTTGATGAAATCTGAGAGCTTTCTGTGCCTCTTGTTTTAATCAAAATTATTCAACCCCCATTGCAAATCAGATTTATAGGCAAATGTTTGAAGTGGTTTCCCCAAATTCAACAGAAAATTTGGGCTGACTTCCGCAGTCTCAAAATGATTCAACCCCTTCATGGCAAGCATCTTTAGTACTTAGTAGAACACCCTTTTTCTGTTATAACCTGCTGCAAACGAGATGTATAACCAGACACCAGCCTTTGGCAGCGTTTCAGAGGAATCTTAGCCCAATGGCCTCTGGTTCAGTCATATTCTTGGGTTTGCGTGCTGCAACCATCTTCAAATCCCACCGGAGATTTTCTATAGGGTTCAAGTCAGGTGACTGTGATGGCCACTGTAGTATCTTCCAGGACTTCTTCTGCAACCAAGCCTTGGTGGAATTTGGGATCATTGTGCTGTTGGAAGGTCCAATGACGCACAAGCTTCCTCACTGACGGCATGACGTTTTCTCCTAGGATTTCCTGATACTTCAATGAATCCATCTTGTCTTCCACACACTGCAGGTTTCTAGTGCCAGAGGATGCAAAGCAGCCCCAGAGCATCACAGAGCCACCATCATGCTTAACTGTAGGCAGAGGCATATGCTTCATTCTTCTTCCTCCTGACATACCGCTGATCCATAGGGCTGAAAAGTTCCAGTTTTGTTTCATCGCTCCACAGAACAGAATCCCAAAACTTTTGTGGCTTATTTATATGATTTTGAGCACTTTTCTTGTGCTTTTGGGTCAAGAGGGGTTTATGTCTTGGAGTTCTTGCATGCGTTTAGTACGCACCTACTGTGCAAGCTGAAACCTCAGTGCCTGTTGCCACCAAGTCTTGCTGCAGGTCTTTTGCCGTCACTCTAGGGTTTTCTTGCCTGCCTTCTCAGAAATCTGGTTGCGGCTGTTGATAGCTTCCTTTTTCTGCCCCGTCCAGGTAATGTAACCACTGTTCCTTTAACTTTGAACTTGCGAACTATGCTTCCAGCGGTGTCTCTAAGAACATTTAGTGCCTTCACTATCTTTTTGTATCCTGTTCCTTGTTTGTGAAGGGAGATGATATCTTCTCTTAACTTTTTGGACCATTCTTTTGACTTGGTCATATTTCTAACATGCAGTCAAACGTGACACTCAACAAACCTAGCCAGTTCAGATATTTAATGTGTTCTAGCACAAGCTCACCTGGTGCAACTAATGCAGCCCTTGATTAGTTGCATCAGGTGTGCTTGAGACAACACCTGGGGCCAGTTCCATAAACCTCTAAGATTAGTCTTACAAGTTAGACATTTTTTTCTGTAAGACTGTCCATAGCTTTTTTTAAAGCAGTTACATAAACACGTAGATTAGTCTAATCTGATACACGAAAAATGGTCATACTAGAACTTAAGACACTGTCTTAACATAATGGCTATATTTATGCAACCGGCATTGTTTTAATTTTCAACAGTCATTTTCAGTTGATTTTGGGGAAACCACTTGAAACATTTGTTATGTTGAGCTATTTCAGTTACTTTTGTTTGATTTGGCCATTGCAAACCAAATTTTGCCAATAAACCTTATTTGCAATGGGGGTTGAATAATTTCAAATACAACTGTTTATATATATATATATATATATATATATATATATTATATACAATTTACTAAAAGCTTTTTTTTCTGATGTGGTGAAAATGGGCTTCCATTAGGCACAGATGGAATGTAAGTGAATGTAAAAAATGTGTGTTGTGCAAAATGAACTAATGAAATTAGTCAGGGTGAGCTGATTCTGATTAAACTAACTCAGACCCACCCTAGTAAATACAGCCAATGCCCCCAGCATCCAATGTCACAGACATACTGGCTGAAATTTCTAGTTCAAACATGTAGACAGATTTTTCTGTTCCCCTTTTGGTAATCTAATTCCTCCTCATTATTTTCACAATTTTCTCCCTTAACTCCTCGACTGTCTCCCACAGTGCTCTCACCTTGCATTACACCCAATAAAAACCTGGTCACTGTCATGGTAACAAGAGGTCGGGGTCCAATGTTGGTCAGAAGGGGGGTGATAGCTGTCATAACGGCCCATGAGGAGGTGGACAGCAGCAGTACTCTCTCTCCTCCAATCCTGTAAAAACAATGTTATTCATCATCATCTACCACTTGCCATAACTGATCTATGACCTGTGGGCTACACAAAAGCACTCACCTATCACTGGCATGGCCACCAAGGACCTGAGTAAAACAGTAACCCCAGAAGAAAGCACCCAGCACCATGCCAGTCTCAGTCTTGCTCCATCCAAATTCTTTTGCCATGGTAACAGCACAGATTGGCATGGCCATCCGTGACCAGTAGAGAAAACATGTGACCAGCAGCAGCATCAGGGTCCACGTCCGCGCCAGTGTCCTGCAGCGGGTGGGACGTTACATTTACAACAGTCTATCTCAATCAGGTCTGTCTCACTCTGAAAACACGCAGTTACTAATGTTAATTTAATTGACATTGAAAATGAAAAGTAGCCCATGATTTACTCACCCTCAAGTCATCCTAGGTGTATATGACATTCTTCTTTCAGACGAATAGTTATATTAATTAATATAAATGTCCTGGCTCCTCTAAGCTTTATAATGGGATGAATGGCTGGAAAAAATTTAAAACCCCAAAAAAGTGCATCCATTCATGATAAAAAAAATACTCCACACTGCTCCAGTGGGTTAATAAAGGCCTTCGGAAGCGAAGCCATGGGTTTTTGAAAAATACCCATATTTATAACTTTATAATCTAAAATAACTAGCTTTCGCCAGATGACCGTACGCATACTACGCAAATTGACTTGCGCCACAAGAGTAACCTGTGAGACATGTATGATGTAGGATGTAGGAGTATCGTAAACTTAGACGCCTCTCACGGTTCAAACAAATAGGGGTGTGCAACAAACTGAAGCTCCTCTTCTATATACGTTGTGCGTCGGGTCAGGGGTTAGTCTTCAACCGTAAATCGATGCGTATGGTTGTCTAGCGGAAGCTAGTTATTTTAGATTATAAAGTTATAAATATGAGTATTTTCCTTACACAAACACGTGGCTTCACTTCAGAAGACCTTTATTAACCCCCTGGAGTAAAAGTGGAGCACTTTTATCATTGATGGATGCACTTTTTTGGACTTCAAATTTTCTCCAGTCATTCACTGCCATTATAAAGCTTGGAAGAGCCAGGACATTTTTTAATATAACTCTGATTGTATTCGTCTGAAAGAAGAATGTCATATACATCTAGGATGACTTGAGGGTGAATAAATCAGCATTCTCATGAAAATACCTGAGATAGCTTGATGAACACAGATATCGCTATCATGTGTTTGTCTTCATGTTTCATCAGTCAAATGTCTCTATTTGCATGTTATTATATCCATATGGGCATTTCCTGAAAGGTCATAAGTGAATCTCTTCTATGAATCTCACTTGTGGACGTTCTGCGCGAGGTATGAATCAGTATACTGGGCTTCCAGTATGAATGAAACAGCATTGACATGAGAGTGTTTAGCGCTCCATCGCTATCATCTCCCCATTTTGGGTAAAAATAGAAAAATAATACTAAAGTACTTTGTAACGTAGTTACTTAAGCTTAGTAGTTTTTAAGCAAACTTATTTACTTACTTGAGTATTATTTTTCAGTACTTCTATTTGTACTCAAGTAAATTATTACTTAAGTAGCAATACTTTTACTTAAGTACAATTCTTTAGTACTCTTTCCACCAATGGATGGAATCCAGCTCATTCAGAACTGTGGTCACACCTGCTATACAACTTAGTTTGTTATTTTCTATCAACTCAGCAACAACAACAAAAAAGAAACTTCCTTTTACTTTCAACTGTATTTATTTACAGCAAATTTCTTAACGTGGAAATATATGAGCATTAAAAGATTCAACAACCGAGACATAAACTGATCAAATTTCAGACATTTGACGAACAGAAATGGAATAATGAGCATGAATCACATTGTTTAAACACTTTCCGATTTTTTTTGTATCTTTAAAATGCAGTAGAAAGGACAGGACAGGACTCAATTAGAACACATCCACCAAAAACTTTATCAGGGGACCGCAGTGACAAAGAATATTTTCTATAATGCAACCGTTGCCAGGAAGCGAAACTACCAGGAAGGAGGATGGAGGAGAAGAAAAAGCGATGTGTATTTCAGTGCCCATTGACAACTAGCGCTGATCATACGAGAATGCCGCTCTTGTGTTTTATTTACAGCAGAAAATGTTGCCGAGATACCATTAACGCACAAATACGAGTGCTGTTTAGAATAGTTTTTTTAATCTGTTAATAAGATAGTTTCATCATACCTTGGCCATACTGTCGTTGTTGTCTTGTCGTTAATTTGCATTATCTCTAACCCGGACGTGTAGCACACATTTCTGAAAGGTGTTTTCACAAAGTCCACTGGTGGGTTGAAACGGTCCGCTTCTTGCTCATCAGCCATTCAGTCCAACTGAGTTTGAACCGGACACTGAGCACCGGCTCTTTACCGATCAGGAAAGTTTACAATTGTGTATTCAGACAGGGCGCGTAAGCAACGCATACGAGGCGGAGACGATCACGTCACACCTACATGTTTTGAGGTGAAATTGAGTTATGATGGAGGAATGTGGTCATTCTTGTACAGTTGATGACGCAAGACGACAATAAGAAGAAACCATCTAGTCAAGCATCATACCGGTAATTCTGTACTAAAAAATATCTATGTGGAATCTGAAGGTTCAACCTTATAAATGTGAATAATAATAAAACTCAAGTAAACAAATATACTGTGAAATCAACTTTTTCTCAAACAAGCAGTACAAAATATGAACAAAAATTAGAGACAAAAATTAACATAAGGCAAATGCTTTAGGTTAGTAATGACATCATTTGTTGTTTTGTAATTAAAATAGCTTATATCATGGAGGTCTAAAACACTTACTTACTCAACATTACAACCATCTGTAGCTGCTCATAAATTAAATAATAAATGAAGTTATTGGATTCATGATAAAAGTAGTTAAATTACATCAGTTTCCAGTGCAATAAATCTGATGATGTTTTCTTTCCAACCAGGAGCTGATATTTTCCTCAAACACAGCCTAAAACAAGCATGAGGACACAGTATTGTATGTGAAAAGAGTGAAGAGCATGGGGGAAAAAAAATAAAATAAAAGACAAAACACAGATGACACGACAGACTGAAAATGATGAAAAATAATACCAAACAACATTACCATAGGAATATTCCTGTTCTTCAGAAAATAGGCTACCAGCATAATAAATGGTAGATTGAAATAACATCTAGTTTTACTGTTATTAATCAGTATAGTTTTGTTTGAAATAAAATCATATACTGTTGCTTAAATTACTTTTTTTTATAGAGGCATCAAGAAAAAAAAGCATTATATATAGAGAGAGATTTATATTTGCCATCCAGTCACTGACCGTTCATAAATAGAACAAAAAAAATGTCCATGTGAATTACAGTCTCTACTTGGGGTCCTCAATGGTGCCCTTGCTAAGGTCTGTCATTCTGGAGTATTTCACTTTTTTCTGGTCCAGTTCGTTTTGAGCCCACAGTAAAAGCTTCAGCAGCTTTGCTAATTTTGGAGTAGATTCCCTGTTCTCATAGTCTAGAACAGCCTGGTTTACCTCGCTCCACACCTATAGAGGGAGACAGAACCCAGCATTAAGGAAGGAGGTACAAGTGCAGAATTTACACTAGATACGCATACTGTACATAAAAAGGAGAACCGACTTTCATGGAAACAAGGAGCACTAACACATTGTGATGGTTACGTCCTACACAAATAAACACGCATACCTTCTGCCTCTGCATCATGTTGAGCAGGTCTCCAAACGGCGATTCTTCAGGGTTGTCAAAGGCGAGCAGTGCCAGTGTCCGCTCCATCTCAGTAAGACATTCTCTGCTCTCCTCTCCCTGTTCGGCCAGCTGCGACTGCGCAAACTCCAGCGCTGCCTCCGTCTCCCGCAAACGGATGAGCTCAATCAGATGCTGCTGCTACAAAAGTTTTACAGTAAAGGTTGAGTTAGGATTTTTCTTTTCAGTACTTTTTTGTCTTCTTATTTGGAACAAGAGGCCTTCATGAATACATTTGCTTGTGCATTGTGAAAAAAACACAATGTCCATGGATTTTGTCATGGTTTGCTTTGGCTCTGTTCCTCTACAACGCTCTGCTAGACATCTCCCTCCCTCCCATCATGTCCATATGAGGTCAGATGTTTACCTGAAGGTGAAAGTAGAGGTATCGATTGGTGTCAAGCAGCTCGGGGTGGAGGCTGTTAATGAGAGCAATGGCTTCCTGGATCTGACCTTTCAGAACCATTTCCCTGATCTTTATCCTCTCATCAAGAGAGTCCAGATCCACGTTCGGCTCAATCCCGGATTCCATACGGAACTTCTCTGCAGCCTCTTTAAATCCCTCTGTGGAATAGAAACATGATCAGAGGGGCAGTTTATGCATTTTATTCGAAATACAAAAAATACAGTAAACAAAATCATAATGTAAAGTCATGTAATGTGAAAAAGCCACAGGTTAGAGCAAATACATTTATTTTAATTTACACATATCTGTGTATTTGACTTGAATCAAGTATTGTACTATACTATAAAATAATGCTGACATACCTGTTACTAGATAGTTCATGATGAGCCTGTTCATATCCGCCCTTTGAATGTGCACATTATTCAGTTTATCCAGCCATTCCTCCTTTGTAATATCCTCAGGCTTTTCTGAATAACTCATCATAGATATGCTGTGGTAGACATGACATGCAAAAACAACAAACATCATTTTGCACACATCCAATATAAAAATGCACATGTACTCACTTTTAAAAGTAATTGTCAGAGAGAAAGTTTGATTCGTTTTTAGTGCACGCTGGGTCTGTCTGTCCATGTTATCAATAAAACAAAACAAAAAAGGAAACCTAGGTTTACTTTTAATTAATCTAAGATTACGATGTTGGAGACTGACGGTAAATGAATGAACTGCACTGTGCACGTTCATATTTTCGCGGTGTTTCCTCTCCTAGACAACACAACAGAGAAGCCAGGCGGCTCACTGGCCAGCAAACCGCGTACGCGCCGTAAAAAATGTTGCAACGGTGACACTTATGCACCTGGTTGACAGGTTGTATCTATTTTTTAAAACTCGCCATTAAGGGATGAAATTCGCATAAAATATTTTCGCTTTTATCGGGGTACTAGAATAAACAAGCCCCGAGAGCATGAAACACAACAGCGCGTGAGACTTGAAAACAGGATTGTTCAGCCATTTTCTGGCTATAACCTTTGCCAGAGACCACACATGAAAATAAAATAATACTAAATTGTATTAATTTTAACTGTTGTTCATTCGTGTTATTTGTTTTTCGCAAAATATGAAGAATGGTGATAAAATACTTACTGTTTACGATTATAAATAGCGGTGGGCCTCAGCGAAGATCACGCGATAACAGAGCTCTTAACGAGACTTGAGGGGAGGTCAGTGATTGGTCAGAAAACTGACGTCACGGTTGCTGTGGCAAAGCTGGTAAGGTTGCCAGATCAGGTAAAAAAAATAAATAATAGAAGGTTGCCAGATTTAGGTTAATATTTACGGAGCATTAATGTCAGAAACAAATATGTTTTTTATTCATTTTTATTCGTTTGGAAACTAAGAAAAATAAATAAATAAGAACTAGGTTATTTTAACTAGCCTATTTAATATAAATTTCATAGTGAGTTTAAAAGTCTATACTGTCTCTTGACTAACTAAAATACTTTTCTTAAATTCGGCATGAACTGAAAATTCACCTTATTTATTTTGAAATGCATGTTATAGATCTTTTTGTGAATAATTCATCCGTGAATATGTTTATTTTTATTTATTTTTTATTGATCTCTTCATGTTTAATCAAAATGTCATAACTGGACCTTAGCAACAATGATTTAATATAGCCTATTTTTATTGACTGTAACTTCTCCAGCAATTTTAGTGTTTTGTAAATGAAGAAAAACAATGCCAACAACCTTTACCTTTTCTTTAACCTTCCAAAAAAAAAAAAACAAGCTTGAATTTGTCCAATCCTCTTAATACTTATCTAACATGTCTCAGAGATTAGATGGGACAATCACCTTTATTATGAGGTCTAGATAAATCCCCATATGAAGGGGGAGAAAGAGGGGAGATTTATGTTGTCTACAATAGCAATCTATTGTTTATTTCCCTCCTTATAACATTAAAATGACAACAGCTGGTATTCATTTCTGCCATATGATGACCAGACGGAATGAGCCAATGAAAATGTGTTTGTCTTTTTGTGCTTTCAGGTTGAACCACACCATATGTTATTTTTCAGACAAACAGGTGATGCAATAAAATTTTGTTTCATATTTTATGGTGAATGATTTTATCTATTTAGTTACTTATCAAATCAAATATATTTAATTTGTTAATCAAAGACTGGCATTCTGTAAACATTAAACATGATTTGGATTTGGAGGAATGACAAGGAATGGCATTGTCTAACAGTTATGTCCTTTTAAACCCTGCATTTCATAAAAATATAAAGCTTTTCCAATGTTTCTGTGTGTCCCCTTAAAGGTCCAACAAAGAACTTGATGCTATTATTTATGTGTTTTGGTTTTCTGGGTTTTTTAAAGCACAATTTTTTTATAAAATGTATTTTGTAGAACTTAAAATGTTTTGGTAGGCTATAAGGCTCTAAAACTAGTTTTGGTTATTTGTAACCTTTATTTTTATATTGGCATTAAAATAGCCTATATTGTAATAATAATAAAAAACATCCATGTTTTTAATATTGCATTATAGGTTAAATGACCAATTCCCTGTTCATTATTTAATTTGCCCTGTTTCAAAATCAGTAATAGGACTACTTGTATAATATAAAACTCTTTTATTAGCCTATATTTTCAAAAATCAAAACGTCCATATTTATTTTGAGGACTTACAATAGCATAATTCCACAACTATAGGCTACTTAAACACAGGTGACAGACATTGATTTGAACAATAACAAACAGTTTCAAATTCCGCATCCTCTTGTCTTGATGATAAAAAAAAGATTTATAAATCATTTATAAAGTCCCTTTTAACATTTTATTAAGCCTACAGTGTTCATGTTACAATATTATTTACATAAGCAAGAACTTACATGTGTGCAATTAAATTATTTAATTGATTATAGATCATATTACTCATAATTACATAGACCTAGTAAAAAAAAAACAAATTCAAAAGAAATAGCACGCTGACATAAAGGCTTAATGCGACAGAAGGCCTATATGTGGTGTCATCATTATATTCTGCGTCACGTTCAGCTGCTCAACTATCCTCCGCATCTCCTTCAAAGCTCGAGCTTGCATCAGGATGTGGTTCTTGGCCAGGAGAAGTGTCGCTATCTTGGATAGTTTTTTCACATTTTGTTTCGGCGTGTATGGTATGACAGCTCGCAGGTCATCCAGCGCATCGTTGAGATCGTGCATGCGCTTCCGTTCACGAGTATTGACAAGTAGCCGCAGCGCTCTTTGCTTTTTGTTTGTCCCGCTGCTCAACTCCGAGTTTCCACGAAACCCATTTTCCAGACACTGAAAACTTTTCCTTTCCGTCTCCGATGATGTTGTCTCTTCGATTACGCGATGGCCCGTGGTTAATTCCTCGGAGGGATGCGTGGGAACTCCTTCACCGAGGCTCTGGCTGCAGGGCGTGCAGCTCATGGAAGAGTAGACACAGACAGACAGTTCACAGTCTTGTTCACCAACTGCCATTGGATACATTCTCCTGATGTTCATTCTGTTCGCAAATATGAATATTATTCGTCCACGTCCAACGTCCTTTGTCAGTAGGCTAGAGTTTGTCGCATTACTGACGCCTATTTGACCTGTCGAAACTTTTGAAGGATTAACAGTCTGTCCAATCAAATCTCCGCGTCCCGCCACACAAACAGACAAACAGGTGCTGTTTTTATCAAATAGGGCGCTTATTGCTTCAAAACAGCCATGATAACAATCACAATATTGATGTGGCATTTTGCTTTTGTCCAAAAATGTAGGCTACAGCTGAATTTACGCTACAATAAAGTGGCGGATTAAGACTCTTTTTCTCTAGAGTTTAGCTTCACGCTCACGCGCGAGTTTAGCTCAACTTCCACTGGAATTCATTGAAAACACTCGCTCTGCTCCGTGCCAGTTCGCTAGTTCGCGCGTCCACAGAAAAACAAAAAAAAACTTACAATAATGAAAATAATAAACTTTAAACAAACCATTTAGGGAATTTAGAATATAATATAGCCTAAGCATATATGCCTATGCTAGAAATACGTTTGAGAATGAATCGCTTGTTTTAAAAGAGAAAAAAAAAAAATGCGTGGTGCCCCTGGGCACTTGCCCAATTGCCCATATGGTTAACCCACCTATGGCTACAATTGGAATATTTTGGCGGGAAATGTCAAATGACAGAACAGAACTGTAGCCTACAGCCAAAATAAATTTAAAAGTAGCCTATGACTTAGTCTTAGGCTATACTATTTTGCCCTGGTGATTTTTTTTTTCTAGGCTATATAATATTCGTATGCCATTTGTGAGAGATGGAAAAAAACTTTGCTCTTGAAAATTGGGTCATCACGCCAAATTACTGGGTGTTAATGCATGCAAGAGAGTGCAGACATTTCCAAAAATTCTCCTTCTAAAAGTCAGAAGGAAACTGGGTCACACACAAACACTGTTTTTGATAATGACAATAAGGTAATAGAATGCTAAAAGAAATGAACATGATTTAGGCTATTTTAGGAAAACTGTCTCCCCCATAAACAGTTTTTATGACAGCAGATTGGCAATATTCTTCCTGCACCCAAGAACCCCCCCAAACAAGTCTGATTAATTAGTCATCATTTACTGCAAATGAGCATGATTAGAAATTAGACCTACAGCACTGAAGGAATCATGTCTATGTGAATTGGGTTGATGGAAGGCAATCAAGTGTTTTGTGATAAGGGGAAACACATCCGTTTAATAAGTGAGAGTTGTTGATGGCCTTATTTGTTTATTCTAATCATTTAAATGCAAACATGATTAAACGTAAAATTAACTGAACTGAAAGGAATTATATTACAATTTTTCTGAATTGCTAAAACACATTTCTCAAAACCATCACCCACTTTCTCAAAACCTTAAATACAAAACCAAATCTTCAAACTACATTCAGTGAACATCTGACTCTTCTGACAAAATCAAACAATTGCATTGAAACCATTTTATCTGCTCAAAATCAATTGATGCTTTCAGATCTTACGCACAGCCAGTCAAATTATAAACACAGTTAATAAAAAAGGTTTAAAAACTCTAAATGAAAAGCATGTTACAGTACACTCAAAAGAGTTGTGCAACTGCAAAATCAAAGTCAATGAGAGATTAATTCTGCCTCAGCATCATGTCTTTGTGGACATTGACAGACAATGTCGTCTCTTGGTTGCCGGATCCAGCCTTAACACTGTCCACACCTTGCTCTTTCTCATCATCATCCTCTTCCTCCTCGTCCGCAACCTCTTACACATACTCTTCCTCTTCTCCCTCTCAGATTGTGCATCTATTGTTTGTATCAACATTCAGTGCAGTCACCTATACTGAACTGGCTTATCATCATTACAAATAAGTGCGAACAATTTTGAGTAGTGTGTAAACGATGACATCTGTGTTTTAGTTGTGTTTAACTTTTACCTGCCTGTGTGTTTAGCATTTTGTGGCACAAGTGCATCACAGTGATGTGTGTTTTAGTGAGTGAGAATGTTTAGAGTTTTGCAAAGATTTGCAAATGAACTTGTTTAATGTTTTACAGAAAGAGTGATTTATTCGACAAATTGGCTCAGACAATGGGGTTTAGTGTTTAAGCAATTCAGAAAAACTGCAATTATCTACAAAAATGGGATATTGGCAATGCTGGATAAGCAAACTATTCTTTAGATTCATTCTAAAAACATTTTTTATAATGTGTTTTCTGGGTGAACTACATAATAATACATAAATGTGATGAGCACTTAATTACCTTCAGCCAGACTTCAGATCTTCAGTGGACTGCACTTCAGTAAATGACATATGACCAGAAATATAGGCCTATCACATGACTTCCATCCTGTCAAACATAATAAAACAATAGGCATGGAGGGATTGCGGACACAATAAAGGAGATGCACCAATGAAATCACATGCATTTGCCTGCACACAGCCACAAACACACCCTCTCATCATATTGATGATGACCTTTTACCTGAAAGTGCTTATATTTTGCCTTATTCAAATTCATCCCTTTTCGGTTGAATTAAATAATCTTAATGAAATAACAGGGGAAATGGCAGAAATAATAATATGTTAAGGCTCCCCCCCCCCCCCCCAAATTAACAGACTCAATCAAATTAAATGATATCAAATTTCTCAGTAAAATTATAATTGTGCTGAGAAATGTATCATAAACATAATCATTTAGAACAAGGGCCAAAAAATGGAGCCAATATGTTTACTTTAAGATTAGCCTTTATAATGCATGTCATACGAAATGTAAAATGCTAAAATGTAACCATGTCTAAATCACAAATAAATCATAAAACCCATACATCATTTTAGTTTCTTATCTGGAACACATCTTTCCTCACATGGATCCTTCCCACTGCTGTGATCCACCCTGTGAAACCACAGATGCTGTAAGAGAGTCACACTTTATCACTCATCCGCAGATTCACACACTGGACGGTTGGCTGTGGGGAGACGGGGGTCCCTGAGTAGGAAGTGGGGTGAAAGTAAAACCCGTTGCTGGGCGACTGAATCATAGTTGCTATGGTGAACTTGAGTTGAGCAGCTGGTCCAATCAGCTGAGACATGTAGGGCAGAGTGGATCTCATACTGAAGAGAGTGATGTAGAAACACGTGGGAGGAAGAGAGGAAGAGAGAAGTAGAGTTGAAGTTAAAGAGGGCTGCAGAAAAGGAAGATTGACAGTAAGAGAGAAATAGAGGGAAGTTGCAGAAAATGATCGAACAGGATGAAAATAAGAGGGAGAAAAGAAAAAAAAGTGGAGCTTCCTTTTAAATTCATGTCTATACACTAAATTTATTTTATGCACATTCATTTTCATTGTTGCTTCATTTATTTACCCCCCCCCCCCCCCCCCATTTGATTTAACATCCAATTAAATACATGTGTACAATTAAAAACATTCTGTGTTCTAAGGACAATTCTCTGATTATTTTTCATAATGTTATTTATTTATGGCCTATAATGATGTGGCAGGTGATTTTTTTGTATTTAGCCTTTTATATTTTTGCTGTTTTGTGAATTGTTTCATACATATTTTCGTGATTTTTCACAACTTTTTTTCTTATGTCAAATCAACTTAGACAATTAATGTGGTTCAGACAGATTACATAATATTTTGAGTTTCTGATGATTATCTCCATTGTATAAACAAATTTTTTTAACATCAATGAACTCAAAATTGTAAGGCACTTACTTTATTAAGTTAAACAAAGATTATATATTTTTTATTCTATAGGCCTACATTTTCTGTTAAGTCAATAATAGTATGTTTTTGTTGCCAAAATCGACTAATTTAATTAAATACATTAGCCTACAGTATATAATCGTTTTCTAAACGAGCAGGTTTAAACGTCTTTTAATAATCCCTTAAATAATATGGGGCGTCTTTGACCTCGACAGCAGGGTTAGATAGCCTATACATGACAGTAGAAGCAGGTGCAGGCAGTTACTTAAACTCAATGGGCTTTCTCAACTCTTATTCATCTACATTATCTTGACTCCTCGTCAATGACAAAGCCGCTAAATCGCGGCCCTGCCTCCCTCCTGCACTGACTTGCATGTGTTGTGCTGCTGTCCTATGATGGAGAGGCCCGGTCGCGGCGTGGGGTGGACAGGCCGTTGAAGAGCAGGGACGCACGGGATGAATGGTCCGGTCCTTATTGTAATGCAAACACAAAACTCCTCCCTTGCTCAATGGAGAAGGAAGTAGGCCAAAAATATCGCTCCAGGGGAAGAATAAAACCGTTTCCCCGGTTGAACATCTATTCTTGGATTTTACACATTTACAGTCGAACTGAGGGGGATTGGAAATGAGGTGAATTTAAGATGGTGGATTATAGCCTACTGCAGCAAACTGTCAGGTCCATGAAATTGCACGTGGGTTATGGGCTTCCATGCTTACGAAATATTCAAATCCCTTTACTTCCCTTCCCCACACTTGCTCTCATTTGGAGAAATTGGATGGGTCTATTTGTTTACGATTCACAACTGTTTACTATCATTTATGGAAACTCGCGCTACAAAATAATCCTGTTTAGGGCTATTTGGACTGCAACATTATGGTTGTTTGGGATTTGACCTCCTATTAAGACTCGAGCCTTCCAATGAATGTCGACAAAAAGCGGTCTATTTTATTTATTTATCACTTTATTATAGATTTACTAATGTTTAATATAGTTTGCGGTTAGGTGCGAAACTGTTGCGCGAGAGATGCTTTGACTGTAGGCCTAGCCTAATACAATTGAAATCATTGCATAATTCGCACACGAATCTCATTAGGCTACAAATGTTTCGTATTTCTTTAGGAATGAGTCTAATATTTAGGCTAGCTTACGTAGGCCTAGTTTAGACTTAGGCTATACTTCTTTTATAGGCTAATATACATCCTTGATCCTTCCCTAAAAGCTCTGCGTGCACTGCAGGTTTGAGACAGTGATTGCATAATGCTCGCTTTCTCTGTTAAATCTGGAAATAAATCATACAAAAGTATTCCATATGAAGCAAGTGACAAACCATGAACTGAGCGTGACAGATGTTGAAGAATGCTTGGGGCATTTATAGCCTATAAGCTAGCCTACTAACAGCAGCAGTGGTTAGAACAATTTTGAGTAGCTACAGCAACTCAACTGAATTTAAAGGGCGCAAATGGCTCTCAGTCCTCCGAATGTCAGCCTCGCTGGTTTTCAAGGGCATCGTACTGATGGAGATTTGGTTAAACGGAGAGGAGGGGGCCTTCGGTGCGGGTCATGACGTCACCATGTCCCGATGTAATCCTCTCGCGCTTGAGTCCTATCAGCAGAGGAGGGCGAGCGCGCGGGGACGCGAGGAAGCACTAATCTCTCCAGAAGGGATCATCAGCGCAACTAAGGCGCAAACGAGACCCTTGAACACTGCAGCAGAAGTCGATTACGATGAAAACCTGGATACAATCAGTGTGTTTCAGCGATAAAAGACAGACGTGACCTCATTGCTCGTTGCGGGATGCAGGAGGGATACGGTGGCAGCTCAAAAGATGCTCGACGGAGAAAATGGAGCATCGTGTTTACGGGGACTGTAGTGATGTTTCAGTCATTTTGCTTGTTTTGGAGGTGATATTATTTTGAATAAGGTTGGTTGACAGCTTTTTGAAAAATAGTTGATTGTTTATTTTGAGATTTTAAAAGTGTGTTGTTTACACTTGATGTAGTCTAAGGGATGCGCTACTGCAGAGGTCAGCAAAATGAGTGAGAATCATAACAATGCGCGCCCTTCGGACGGATGCTAGCCTATCTTCTTCATTGCATTCTGTCGCCTGCAATGCAATTCCTTGGTTTATTCGACACCGATTCATTCTTGATGTGCTTTATTTGGGGCATCGACATTCTTTTTGAATTCCTAACCGTACTGCCACTGAGGCACAAAAATCCCAGACACTCAAAAGAAGGAGGACAATAGCCATGGCTGCTTGAATTGAGGCTGCAGAATCATATAGGCTACAGACTCCCAGAGCAGCTCTTAAAGGGAGTGAATATAGGCCACTGGTTGGCCTGGTCTGCGCAAAATAGGCTATGATTGGATGTTTTACAGTGTTTCACGAGATATTGAAATAGAAAACATTATAGAAACATTATTGTGATGATTATTTTGACGTTTTTGTCGTCGGTGTGTTGTCAAAGCGCATTACGCCATCCCTCTTTGCGGTACTCTTTGAAGAGGAGCCTGCTCTGGTGTGCGCGCGTCATGGAGGGTGGTGACATGGGCCCGCCACTCTGCGTGTTCACGGCGGACCTTGATTTAATATCCATACAATTAAGGCACGCGGTGAATGCCAAGAGAGGGGCCTTAAAACAGCAAATCTGTCTCGTTTATAAAAATGAACAGCAGCAGCAGCACGAGTGATGCGCAGATCCGGAGTGAAGACTGCGCGGTTATTCTCTCGTAAAGTCACAGAGCTGAACAGGAACTGAGGCCGCTTGGGTTGCTGGCGCATGATAGGAATATTAATTTTGGGAGCTGACAGGAATGCGAAATTCCTCTTCTATTTCATAATATATTCTGAATTTCACTAAGTCTATTACCACTGCTAGTCTATATAATGTCATTTCCATAATAGTAAAAAAAATAAATAGATTTAACACAGTTAAATTATTAGATGCTTAATTTGATAGGGATTTGCTGATGTAGACATTATTGCTTGAAGGAACAATGGGCACAAATATTCAGAACATCAGATAATGGTTTCTGTGGACATTTGGTTCCCATTGCAACTCAGAAAACGCCGCAAAACCGAAGTCAACGATGCAGGTCAATATTCTAGCCTGAAAAAGAATGGCGAATCTGTCAGTATACCTGCATAATCATGTTTTGTGATCACTGTTTGGTCATAATGGTTTTTAAAAAAACACAGGCCTCTCTGATTTTGTAATGGAGTGCACCTGCATTCAACTGAAATATTGGAATGTTTAGATAAAAATACTGCAAAACATCAACTTGAACTCAGGAAGACATTATTGTGTATAACATTTAGTACAGGATTTATTGTTTTCAAATTGTGTCCACTGTTTTAATATAAACATTGCATCTTCTACCAAGACTTCCTTCCATGCTTTTTTGTTTGCCTGTCAATAAACCCGTATTTGCAAATCTGTCACCTGTCTTAGAAATTTTGCTTCAAGTTTATATTGCTGGCCTTCCCCCAGAACTCCACATAATCATCCTCTTGTAACTATATGGATGAGCACAACAATATGGCAGCCAATCAATTGAGATGGTTATCTAGAGATTCTAAAGGAATGACAGAATTTTACTTCCAGCGGTTTTCAGTGATAAATTCAACACATTTTAATGTTCTTTATATGACCTAAAGGAAATCGCATGTGCCACACAAGAGTTTGACCACAATGTACAGATACTCTCATTGGCCGTTTGCTTGAATTACTGGTGTTCAATCTCAGCAGTCTAAGGAAGTGCCAGATGTGCACGTGAATAAAACGGGCTACAAATTTTACACCATTCAACCTTTACTGTAAGGCTTACAGCACAATGCTTGTAGATAAACACTGCTCGCTCTCTTCAAGGCAAAGGCAAAGTTGGAGTGTGTAAAATATTCGTCGCATTGATAACTGAAAATGACCAATAACACAACCTTAGAATTTTGATGACAAAGATGAACCATTTTAAAATTTGGGCAAAACAAACATTTATAAAGCATTGTTGATTATACTGAGACCACATTTTTCAACATTTGTTATAATTATCTCTATTTCTAAGCTTACTTTACAGTTTTCAGAGGGGACACGGGCATAAATATATATCCTGGGTTATTTTGAGATTAAAAAAATAAACGCATACCAAATATATGGCCATCATTTTAAAGTTAAGCACATAAAAGATGCTTTCTTAACTTGAAAATCCTTTCAGGTGGGTGTGAGCAGGTTAAAAATTGATACAGAACTCTTTGTTTTGTGCAAAAACAATTAGCAGAGCAACAAAAGCCAGTAAAAAGAACACCAATTACACCATATAATATTATTTTAATAATGAGCATGATCAAATCTAAGAACGTGATAGATAGTGACCTTCCAATACAATGCATATTCATTTCAGGGGTGACTTAAATGTTTGTCTTGTAACTCTTTTTTTAATATTTTTAGTATTTCATATATTTTTCATGAATCTTTTGTTATATGACTATAGAAATCTGAAACCCTCACACGGTTCAAGTCCGCTCTCCCACACACAAACACACAAAACAGCAAGCAGGTCCTAAAAAAATCACGCACAGAAACCATATACTCTTTTTTTGTTTTTTCTTACTTTTAACAGTAAATCAGTAACATTAATTTTCAGGTTACACGTTTTGAGGCGTTCTTCGTTATTGTTATAATTATATGATCCTACGTTAAAGCTTAGCAATATACTGAGGACATGGGGGAGGAAAAAGCAATACAATGAAATCTGTTAAGAAAGGATAAGGAACAAAAAAAAAAAAGAGAAAAAAAAAAAGAGGTGATGCATCTAAAGTGACTTCAAATAATAAAGCAGTGAATTGCTACATCTCTCAGATTGGCTTAAAGAAACAGTGACCTCTGCTGGGCGGGGTTGGAACAGTAAGTAGTTACAGTTCTGCTCTTTAAACATTAAGCATGAATGGGAACAGAGTCTGAGCACCGGGCTCTGAACCATAATGAAAACATTAGTTTTACTTTCTTTTTTTTTTTAGTCCAGCCA
The DNA here is from genome assembly GCF_963993115.1 of Abramis brama. Lineage (NCBI taxonomy): Eukaryota > Metazoa > Chordata > Actinopteri > Cypriniformes > Leuciscidae > Abramis > Abramis brama. Next base: position 24,382,169 of record NC_139978.1, read on the forward strand.
GTGACAATGTTGACTTCCCTTGGTTAAGGATGCATGGGATGTCGTCTCCCTGATAATGCTGTTTCAATTGAGGTATAGAACAGCCATTATTAAACGGTTTCCGTAGCTTTAAAATGTTAAGGCTCCAAGCAGGAAAAACAGAAAAAAAAAGAAAGAAAACGTGACATAAGTGGTTCGTCACTGAACAAAAAAAAAAAAAAAAAGTCAAGTGTTACATAATTCAAAAATAGAATTTTTTTATAACATCATCTCATGTCAAGACACATTTCATTGTCCCTTCTACGGAGTTGCACGATCCTCCACAAATGGGTTTAAACCACTCTGGATCTACAGAATGTAAAACTGGCCCGTTACAGTTACTGATGCTGGAGATGCCCCTCCCCCCTGACCAGAACGGAGTCTGAACACCCCCCCCCCACTTCACTTTCACACACATACATACATACATACATACATACAAGTGTCACAGAGTTCACTACCCACTCATGATGAGGAGCAGTGGGGCTAGAGAAACAAACATATAGGATGAAATAAAAGACAGTGTGCACAGATATCGGTTGGTCAAAGGGGGGAGGGAGGTGCATGAAAACAATACCAAATGATAGAAAAAAAGAGGAAGAAAAAAAGAAATCGAAATGATGACGCGACATTGAGAGGTGCTAATCGACTTCAGCCCCCACAGGTAAAGCAGGAGGAGGCGCAGAGGCTCGAGTCTGACGCTGGCTGAAGTCACCACAATTAAATAGAAAAACATAATGATTGTTTATTTTTTAAATTTCATCTTGTGTCCTCTTTAAATTTCATTTTTAAATGGTCAGTCCTAAAACAACTGCTCATCAGCTGTAGGGGGCAGCCTTCTATTGTTTATTTCGGTTCTGGCGTTCCTGTGGGAGAGAGAGAGAGAGAGAAATGGAGGGAGGTCACTTTGATGTACACTAAAACAATATTTTTATTTCAAAATACTACTACCACTGCAATCAAGCAATCAAAAATTTCTCAAACTGCACTTTTTTTTTACTTTCTCACACACCAAAAAAAGGGTTACAAAAATTTTTGACCAAGAATTTCCATTAATTTTCCAGTCCTTCATCATTTGGTTATTTAAAAACATTTACACTCAATTGGGCAATTCATTTATTTGTTTATTTGATGTCATGGCAAGAACAGGGTATCAGTTACAATTTAGGTAACTAAATAGATGTTTTTAACAGGGTTTTTATTAAATTTAAGGCTTCAAACCATAATATGAAATTTAAACATTTTTATATAAAATGATAATAATCCCATTTCAGCCTATAGACTATTTTTTAAAGAAAGGGGATGAGTCAAAATGATAAGAGATTTTATTTATAATATAAATATCTTATGTAATCCTATTTTTTAGATTGTACATTAACTTATTTTCGATCCACTGGCTGAGTGAAAATGCAATTTCTCTATTAAACCCTGTATTCAACGCAGCTGGGCTTTTAGAAATGCAGCAAGTTTGCAGGTCTGATATAAACACCATAAGGTAAACATTGTAATAATTCATCAACAGTAGATCAATAAGCCATCACTTAGGTAAAAATGTGCAAGCCAGTAGAACATGCATCAATGCTGTGTTTTTACTTTGAAATGTGCAGTGCTCATAATTAAATCATAGCCTTTTGAAGTTTAATAATCACATTAAGCCATGTCTTGATGATTCCTGTTTTTCTGTAAGACCTTATAAAATGATAATTAAGTGAAAGGAGTGTTACAGGAGCAGCAAAATGGTAATTCTTCAACCTTCAATAAAAGGTGCAATTTATAGCCATTAGCCAATGACATATTTTCAGATTTGAGCATAAATATAAACTTTTATAAAAATTTGACTTTTCTAAAATAAAATGGAAAGCTTACTTGATCCAGTCGGGATCGGCTCTGGAGAGGAGCAGGCTCTAGGTTCTGTCAATGGAGATGAAAGAAAGAGTTTCAAATCAATAATCATTTTGAAACAAATCAAAAACATCAGCACTTTGTCTTAACTAAATTCTAGGGGTGTAACGATACCCTCATGTCACGATTTGATACATATCATGATACTGAACTCACGCTATGATATTATTGCGATACTCCAAGACATGGTAAAACGTTAAAAAATGTACTGTTGATTAAAATGCTAAATTTGATATTAGCCTACATTGGGACTGGAAATGAATAGTCTTGGACTTGGTACTGGTAACCCAATGCACAGGACAATAGTGACACACCAGAATAAAAATATTCATGATTCTGAAGCTGAAAATATAGAATTATATTAAATGAATATGCTTGCACTGTCACTGACTAGATACATTTAAAATAGTGTAGGCCACTTTTTACTGGTAACATAAGACATTTGGCATTATCAGGACACACAAATATTCCCCCATTGCATTATTATACATTATATATACAGTAGTTTAATGTAGTACTGACACTAAAACTTAAAAAAAAAAAAAAAAAAATTTCACACACAGTCATTTTAATTTTGGGCGTTCTATATACAATACATATTGTCACTATCCACGATACATATTGTTGCATTTTAGTATTGCGATATATTGTGACACGATATTGTTACACCCCTACTAAATTCTCAACAAAAAAACTGTTTTATCCATCCATAACCTGTCAAAAACAGAAATCATTTACAGAGAATAAAACTTTTTAAATAATAAAATCAATTAAAATGAGCAAACAAAAAAAGAGTGGAGCCAGATTAAGCCAAATTCTTAATCTCACCAAATGGCTTACTGATAAAATTAAATTTATTTGATACTCGACTAAAGCAGCAGAAGCACAGTATTAAACACCACCTCTGGACGAAGCATCAAAGACAGAATAATGAAATAACCAAAGCAATGAGCATCAACCATTCAAAAAGAACCAAGATGTGCACTGATCTATGCCACCAAACAGCTGTGACCTTTACATATGAAGTTTCTGTGACATGAACAGTAGCCTGAACCCATCACATGCCGTTCAAAGTTCTTTGGTTAATCGCCGCTTATGGTCATTCACCCCAACAGGGTCTACATAGAAATATTTTCCTTCAGTAGCCTATACATCTCTAAACCAAAAAAGACGATAACATCAAATAAATATATAAAAAAAAAACAATTTTCATCAATATTAGTTCCCATTTATGTGCTTAAAAAAAATATACTCTTAAAAAAACCCAGCTGAATTTTCAAGATTAAAGCATGCACATTACCTTTCTTACCACCTCTTCCTCCTCCTGCCGTTTCTCGTAGTGTGAGAAGTCATCGAAGATAGAGGTGGTGTGTTTGTAGGTGGCGATGATCTTCAGCACCTGCTTGGCCTTCTCCAGAGGCACCTCCTGCGTGTCACGGGAGTTGGTCACGGGCTTGTTGTCATTGTTCTCCAGGCGGATGTGCCTGAGCTGGCTGTTGGGCACATCTTTAACAAACAGCCAGTCCACGTCGAATTTGCCCTTCCATTTGTCCTGCGCCCAAACGCCCGCGCTGGTGCCGTAGTCTACAGGCGAGCGCATCTCCGCCACGCCGCAGAAGTGTCCGCTGCCATTGACGCTGAAAAGCAGGTAGACGGGACCCTTGCCATTGATGGCCCGAAAGGCAGAATCTAGCCGCTTGTTACCATGTTCCGTGCTGCACCAGATGGAGTACTTGATGGAGCGGTGGATGTCGTCCTCAGAGTAGCTCTTAATGATGAACACCCGGCCGTTTTTCAGGTTCCAATCGAAGTCCTTGGGGTTGTAGCTGTGCACCGCACGCAGCTTTTCCAGGACCGGATGGGACTCACCGCCACCAGAGCCCGGAAGGCCGCCCCCGCCACCGTTGCCGACCCCTCCGCCACTCGAGGAGCCGCTGCTGTCCACGCTTCCACCCCCGCCGTAACCGGGGTTGCGGTTACGCGGGGCAACCCACCGGGTTTGAGGGGGAGGAGCAGGGTTGTGGTTCTGGTAAGGCTGCGGAGGGGGCGGACCCTGCATCGCCATCTGCTGGGCAAGTGATTGGGCATGGGAAGGCATGGGGGGCTGAGGTGGGGGTGGCAGCCCGTGAGGGTGAGGCGGTAGGTGACCCTGGGAGTGGAGGGGAGGCTGCTGGTGGTGGGGCGGTAGTGGCGAGGCCACTTTAGTCACAGGCCCCTTATTATCCCAAGTGCCAATGTCCATGTTGTGTTTGATGGGCGGCGGGGGCAGGGTGCCTCCAGCCATGGGCATCCCAGGCTTGCTCTTTATCTTCAGCTGCTGAGGCTTGGCTGGTTTGCTAGCGATGGCTGCCCAGGATGTGGGTTTGTTGGGCGGTAGCCCGATAGGAGTCCCACCATTACCCGTGGCCACCGCCGCCACTGGCCCTCCTCCGATAACAGAGCCCACTGTCTTCACTCCAGAACCACCTCCAGTCACGTCGCCACCAATCTTCAGCCCCACCATGCCCTGCTCTAAGCTATTCATACCTGGCGCCTTATTCAAGGTGTCGCTGGGGAAGCCCGTTTGCCCATCGGGCACCAGTGTGCCACCTAAAGAACTAGGTGGGTAACTGTAACTGCCCCCGTACGCAGAACTCTGAGTCTGCTGGCCCTGGGAGCCGCTCGTACCCCAGGCGGAAAACGCAGGATTTTCAGGGAAAAAGTTAAAGCGGTGTGGATAGATGCTACTGCCCAGACCACCAGGCTGTCCAAACACAGTGTCATGCATGAAGTGATGGTCTCCATTGCTGAGGGGGGCGTACGGAGTGAGGTACGGGATCGGCGGGTCTCCACCGGTGGACCAGGGGGCCTCGCTGAGGGGGTACGGGAACCCAATCGAGGGGGCATAGTAGCTAGACAGGTATGGGTCGGTCATGGATTGGTAACTGTTATTCTGGGGGAATACCAGAAATACAGATGTTAGAATTAATAATGACAAAATGCAAACTAAATATACTCATTTAAAATAGGATAAAAAAAGATTAGACATGAAACTGCAGATGTGAAACTGTAAGAAACATTCTATATTTCTATGGAAATTCTTTTAAACTCCTGAACAACTTTAAAACAATGATGTCATAAAAATATGACACAATCAGTTCCTTTTAGCAATGTACTGTGGTTATGGTAATGTACTGGTATTTTTAAAAAAAATTACAGACAAAAAGTTATTTTAGAATTATACTTTGGTGAAAGCACTGAGTGCTGATTTTACTTGCATAATGCGTTAAAATCATGTATTATTTTTACTATCTAAACATCCTTAAAATACGATACATTAACGGACTATCAAAATTGTGTACAATAATGAGACTTGTTTTTAGAGACTGCATGTTAAAATAAAATGTTTTTCTCATTTTCTCACCCTAAGAAAAACAAACAGATATTTCTCACCGGATTAGACTGGCCAGTGAGGTATGGTTCAAAGTCATTGTCGTGGACCGTTTCCTTCTGATGGAGAGAGCCATTTTGCACTAAAAAAAAGAATGACATTTAACATCAGGATTACTTTTCAATTTATCACATCTGATAATAAACCCAAAGCATGTGCTAAATCCAACAGCCCTATCTTTCCTGTGAAAAATATCACTTAACCAATGTTGCTATGCAATTCACATTTTAGGTCTTTAACAAATGATAAACAACTAATTGTAATATGTATTTCACCACACACTGATCTGATTGACTCATTCACCACATGCTCTGTCTGAGTACCACAATAATACAGACATACAGTCATGGATGAAGAGGACCATCTAAAAATCACCCAAGCCCAAAAGACACAAATACACAACTACAGTAGCTAATGCCACAGAAATATGAAGCATTATCTATTTAATGTGCTCAAAAGCCAAGCTCTCAGTGCCAATAGATGTGTCGGTGTAGTGTTAATCCAACAGGAGCAGTTCTGGACTCCAGGAGGAGGTATATGCTCCATCAGGTGATTGAATGAGCTCTCAGACAACATTTGGATGATGTGCGAGAAACACACCAACCAGGCTCGACTTGATACAAGTCACAGAGAAAGAATGCCAAAATTTTACTTAACAGACCATAGCTAAGAGCATCTATTATGGTGAAATTAGATTCAATGTGAATGAATGAGAAACAACATCCTGGCCATTTAATTTATAAATCTGTATAGACAAATATATTGAAACTTACCTTTAGCGTCTTGCCCTTTGGATGTCTTCCCATTCAGTAAGTGATCAGAGATGGATAGAAACAACAAGATAAAACATTAACACATTTGAATCGTTGTTTTAAACATAAGCTCTTCGTGCTTAACATGTAAATACTTCATGCTTTTAATCTACATCGACTCCATCAGAGCATCATCAATAAATCAATGCACAATCAGGGGTCGCTCGACACTCGTTATTTAAAGAAAAACGGGGGGCTAACATTGACATTTATTTAGTCAATCAAGTAATTATACATCCACTCGGACAGCTAAAGATTCCGTCGACCACGCAGATCAGCCCAAGTCCAGAGAAAACTGGTTATAACTCTCGGAAGCTGATGAGAGAGAGATTCTGTAAATGAATTAAGGAATCAAGGAAACGTCTGTTTGGACAGAGGAAACGCGATGTAATATTCAATTAAACGAGTGGAAAAAATGCTAACTCGTTAGCCATCGCGCTGGTGTGAAGCAAGGAGAGGCTGATGCCCGTCATGTCTCCGCAGAAGCGGCGGAGGCTGCACGCGCATTCCCTGCTCCTCCTAAAGGCCTTAGCGACGCCGTGCCACTCCAACCTACCTGTGGGTCAATACTGGTGGTAGACATAATTCATCAAGAGGGCCTCTTTAGATTCAGCAAGGGTCTTGCAAAGAAAAACTGAACCAGCAGCGAAGGTGCACGGCGTAACCCGAAGCCCGTGGGTTCCTCTCGGCTCCGTGCAGGCTGAACTGCGCTTTTTTTCAGCAAGTTCCACGACTTGATTCTGGCGATCCGGTCCTCTCGAGCGCACTAAAAGTCCAGCCTCAGGATGTTTCCGAGAGTATTAGAGGCTCTGCGGGTTTGAGGTTTAATCCAATGCTGTCACACTCCGTGTGTAAATAAATTTCAAAGTGTATATATATATTTTTTCCTCCTCCCAGCCCGCAGTTATTGTGCACCTCTGTTCACTTCCGCCCAATGGCCGCTCCATCCGGGATCTGCGCGGAGGGACTGACGCCACATGGACCGGGTGGCCATCAACCTGAGAAAATTGGGGGGAAAAGTTATTACTGCATACATATCTTATTTTAATCTAATAATTAGGCCTACCTCAAGAACTAAGTATAGTATATTTATGCAGTGCGTTGTTTTGCCATTGACATAATTGGATATTATCTGTATCTTTATTAGGCTATTAGGGGTCAAGACCATGGTCAAGACCCGAAAGGGGCTGCCCCTATTGTAATTGTTGGTTTACTTTATTTTTATCATCATCATCATCATCATCATTCCTGAATGGGAGTCAATGGCTGCCCAATAAACCGTAGGAAAATGATTAAATTTCACATAGTGATGGTATGATTAGTAATAGTGTAATTATGTTTGTATTAAATATTTAAAATAAAATAAAAACTAGCTGCTTCCTCCACTTGATCTTAGAAATATTACATCACATGCATTCCTCAGTCACACCTGTCATATTCATTAATTAGGATTGTTGCATGGGTTTTGTTTAATGTGGACAAAACAAGTGACTGTCATAAACCACCCTGTAGATAATAAAATGGGGTAATAATGAATATTACTTTTTTAATAAATTCTATAGGACTTTCAGCTGGTCTTTTCCTCTTTTTTTCCTCTTAAATATGTGCAAATATGTCTAAAATAGCTACTTGAGGATTTCACATCAGATGTTGATGACAGGCTTGATGTCTTTTTCTCCAAGCCACATTAGACCATTTGACTGTGAAGATCCTATTCCTTTTTTATAGTTCATAATTTTGTTTTTATAACATGCCACCACTTACTTTTAAAGTTTACATTTTCACAGTTAAAGAATGTCATTAACAAGCACTGAACACTCTTGTATCGCAGTGAAACCTCATGCTGATAAAGGGCATTCAGGGTAGCTAATTGATATTTAGATAGCTATTGATCTTAGTCAGAGATGGGTGGGATGGGATTCTTTCTGTTTAATCTGTTTGCAGTATCTGAAACCCCACAGGGAGCAGCTCTGTTTCAACATAACACCCATTTTACAGATAACACAAAATACTACAAGATGTATACTTGATTAGATATTTTAGTTCAATTTCTTACAAGTTTAACTAGCCTGTGTTTCCACTTTGAAAGTGTTACAGAGACACAGAGCATGTTGGATTTGTATGCTGATGGCCTGTATAATAATAAAATATTGTATCACATGTCAAATGATGTCAAACACAATAATGCCAGGTTTGCTTGCTTATCAAGATCATTAGTAATGCTTTTATAGTTCTGTTGGGGCATGTAGGCTACAGCAAGCTGTTGCCACTTACACACATTCAAACACAACTTGAGTTTTTCTCATTTTAACCACAGGGTGTCAGTCTAATTTGAGTCGAAATGTGGAATTTCCTCGATTACATTTTTTATTTTTTTTATTAACATTATGCCAGTAACATTTGACATATGAAAACACAGTATTATATTCCAACGGAAGTTAGCCTTTAACAATGATTAAGTTCTGTTAAGTTCTTAACAATCTGTTACGAGGGATTTAGAATAACAGAATAAAAAAAAATAAAAAAAATCCAGATAAAACAACAAATAAAATAATAATAAAATACAATAACAATTATATTAAAGATTAAATAATAATAATACATAGACAAAAAAAACTCAAGTAGGGGGTAGGAAAGCTCATCTAAAGATTACATCTCAATTTACAGGTGATTCAAACCCTTATTTAAAATCTGGTATGTTTTAACTGCTTTTTTGTTTTGATTTAATTTACAGAGGGATTCAGCAAAACTTTTTAATTCAGAGCAAAATGCAATAAAATTTGGGTTTGAAGCTGTAACTTTACACTTTAAAGGAACAGAACCAGTGACAAAAACAGGACCATTTCTTCAGTGATGTCAATAAGGTTATTAAAGGATGTAAAGATCAACATTGAAATCTCATTCCAAAATGGTACTGTAAAGGGACATTTATAAAACAAATGAATCACTGATTCATTTTCAGATCCACAAAAAGAGCATTCTGGGTGAATATCCATAAATTTAGATAAAAATAACTTGCAGGGGTAAAAATTATGAAGGATTTTAAGGTGGATTTCTTTGACTTTGTTTGGTATCACAAACTTATTGTGAATAGACCATATGTTAGATAAAGATAAAGAAGGATAATAGATGAAGACACTGCTTTAGGAGAAATACTACTTATAGAGAGTAATGTTCTTCTGATATGAATATTATTGCATTTTTTTAATCTAACAAGTCAATACCATCTATCATTAATCAAGGAATGTCTTCCTTTAAAGGAGAGTATTGTAAGGATGATTTGATTAGGTGAGAAGAAGATGATAAGTTTAGGTGAAATACCATTGATTATTCTCAAAAATTCTCTTTGAGTAATATTAATACTGTTTTCCTTACAAAATTTTTCATAACTAATCAGAGTCCCATCCATGTTTATAAATTTTGAAATACATATTATATTCTTTTCTACACATTCTTTATTAAATATTGTCCTGTTTTTATATAGAATATATTGATTATTCCATACAATGCAATTGTGAGGTGAAAAATTGTGTTTTCCAAATTTTCCAAGAATCCAGTGCTTGCTTGTGAAAATCTGATAAATGGATAGGCAACTTATTACATTTAAAATTACAACTTAGCAAACTTTAAACCACCACAGCGGTTAAAGGGGTGGTATAATGCTCTTTTCACAAGATGTAAAATAAGTCTTTGATGTCCCTAGAGTGTGTATGTGAAGTTTTATCTCAAAGTACCCCACAGATATGTTAAAATTGTCACTTTTTAAGGGTGAGCAAAAATGGACCGTTTTTGTGTCTGTCCCTTTAAATGCAAATGAGCAGCTGCTCCCGGCATGGGGGGCGGAGCTACAACAGCTTGTGTCCTGAAAATTTCAAAAACTTTTTTGTTTAAATTCATGTAGCTGATGTGGAGTTAACTATCTTCTAATCATTGATTAGCATATTCTTTCATGATAATCTATAAATCGCGTTCCCGGGGGCAGGGTTTATGTAAATTTTAGGGTTAGTGATGTCACTAACCCGAGAGGAATGTTGTGTAGTCCCTACCAGCTGTTTGTTGTAGTCCTTAAAAAGCAACTTCTTTAAAATAAAATATCTCCCTTTGCTTTGAACTTTGAGCATCATGACTTGGCAGATGTTGTTTATGCTCAAACAGCAACATTACACACTAACTAAAGTTAAAAAAGTGAAATCATGATCAACCACCTCTTTAAATAATAAATTTGGAATGAAAAACCAGGGAGCATTTCCTCCAAGCATACATTGTTTGACCCAGTTGATTTTAAACTCCTCGATTACATATCAAAACATTGACACAGAGACCTTAATGAAAGTGTTGTTTTTTTCATTCAAAACGTGGTGTTTTTAATCAAATATTATTAAGATATGTACTACATGTATAATTTAAGAAATCAAAATACGATACAACTCACTACAGTCAGCATTCAAAATACAGTGTTCAGTAAATGTTTTATTATTTACATTTACAAAATGAGGTTTGATGTTCTGTATGTGCAACAACGATGGCCTGTGTTACTGGCAGTAAAGGAGACAGATATTGATCATTAAAAATTAAACAGCATTTTGCTGTGTACTAAAACAAGTGCATGTAAAGCAATTCATTCTTCTTCATTTAATCTTCAACATTAAACAATTGAACTTAAAGAAATCTCTGCATTGTTTTAAAGTCCTCTGATTTAAACAAAAATGTACAAAATTTGAAGTGTAACATTAGAAGAAACAGATTTAACAGATACAAAATAAAAGAAAAAAGACAAAGAATTGGCAGAGGTAGGTAGCAAGAAGTCAGTCATGAAAATATTTTACAGAAAAATCACCTCCTGAAAATAAAATAAATATGCAAACATAAAAGTGTGTGAGGTTAATGGCTGTATGCTTTGGCTTAGTAATGGAGCTATACAGGTGCCTTGTGTCTTGCTTGTAGTTCAACAGCTTTAACGTTTCATGTTTGTAAGGGCAGAGTTTGGGTGCATCAATCTTATGCTCAATTTTTTTGTGTATTATTATGTTTATACATATATAAATACTTTAAAATCCATCTGAACTGGTTTCTGTTTTCACTACTTTCAATGCTTGAAGTCCTTTTCTGCTATCTCTTTCCCCTCTCAATGTTGACATCTGGACACTGTCACTTATACAAATCTGAAAAGCAACACAATGCAGATACAAAATTAGATTCACATGAAGTAACAATATCAGTTGTTTAGGAAGAAGAATAAGCGAAACATTATCCAAAATGACTTAATACACTTTTACAAGGTAAAAAACAAGGAAATGTATTTTACAAACATGTGTCTTCCTCTTCACTGAAGATGCTGACGATATAGCAGGCAAATACAAATCCCAGGGCCTACGTGTACATACAAACAAACAAAGCAACAGATTAAGTCGCATACAAGTCACTTTTTTATTAGTGTCTGTGAATTTTTGTATTGGTGTCTATGAATGTATCACAGAATCTTAAAGCTGAAGTATGAAGTGTTCATATTAAAATAGAGGTATGTAATTTTTTAGTAGCTTTGTATGTTATTTTGTTGGTTATCAAAAACTTGTTATGTCTGACACAACAGCATTGCCTCAACCAAAGGTAAACTGGGGGAATGTTCCGGAAACCTGTTTTATTATTTCTGCACACTTCAGCTTTAACAACTTTGATCAGTTTTAGGTTCTTACAGAAATGAACAGTTGCAGGGCACTGTGCATAACCTCGATGTACTGATACTCTAACAAGCAGCTTAGTTCGGAGACCAGAGCAGGACTGTCCAAATGCTGCCATCTAGTGGTCGGGAGGTTTCTGTTCCCACAACCTGGACCATTGTCCTTCCACCATGAACGATGAGATGAAATTCCCAGTGACAGATAATCACTGTCCTATAAAAGTACAGCACAGAAATGCCTTAACACTTTGAATTTCAGTTGCATGGCTTTGTAAACATTACTGACTTTAATGCTGTAGTACTGAGGAACAATATAGTGTAAGTTTAAAACTTTGTTTAATCCCATTCATCTTTGGTTTGTAAACCTAGTAGAGATGATATCATTTCATACCAATGGCATGAATGTATGTGAACTTGGTCTAGCACTAGACTGACCCATATGAGCACCCGTCTTTACCTTTGACAGCCCTCCGAGGTCTAGATAAAGGCAACAGATAAAGATATTCCAAGTCACCCAAAACACGGTCCAGACTATATACTAAAAGAAAAGGGAAGGACACATAATGGTCATCAGAGATATAAAAATGTTAACAATGCAAACATCAAAAAAATAAATAATTAAAAAATCACTACCATACAAAAGCATTTTTCAACATAAAAAAAAATCTGCATTTATTTAATCAAAAGTACAGTAAAAACAGTAATATTATGTTATAGTTTTCAGTGTATTTTATTCCTGTGATAGCAAAGCTGAATTTTCAGCATCATTACTCCAGTCTTCAGTGACACGATCCTTCAGAAATCTTTCTAATACACTGATTTGGTGATCATGAAACATTTATAATATTGTCTGGAAACTGGGATACATTTTTTTAGGATTCTTTGATGAATAAAAAGATCAAAAGAACAGTATTTATTTGAAACATTATAAACATCTTTACTGTCACTTTTGATTAATTGAATGCAGAATACACAGTATATTTATATTTTTATTTTTCATAAATACATAAAAAATATATAATTACAATTAAATTAATCATATTCAATTATTCAATTAATAAATTATTTCAGTTTAAGAAATGAATGTACGTATTTTTGTAATGTTGTTAAATATAATATCAGTATTTTATAAATTAATAAATAAATATTTATATTATTACAATTATTTTTGTTTTTTATACAACAAGTTTTATTTACTGTTACACTATTTAATGTACTTATTAGGTTCAAAAGTTTTTTTTTTTTTTTGATAAATACTGTACACACCAAAACTACATAACGGGGCTTATACTGGACTGTCCCAAACAAGCCCAATATCACCACAATGATGTGCAGGAAGTTGACAAGGATAGGCGCCCACTGGTAACCTAGAAAATCAAACACCTGTCTCTCCACAGCAGTGATCTAGGGAGAGAAAGACAGAGTATGATATGAACAAGATCTCTACACACTGTGAAAACAATAACACCACCAGCTACTTTGCATCTACAGGACTAAAAAAAAAACACCATCATGCTGCTACCCCAAACACAATAATGATGGAGACCCCATCTCGCTTTCCCAGAGACACACAATCAAAACCCCCCACCTCTGTTTTTCCACATGCTGGCTTTTTACTCAGGGTTGCCAGGGTAACAGAGCCAAAGGGGGTACAAACCTTGTGACAGAGAAAAAGAGAGTGAGAGGTGGAGAAAGAGAAAAGGAGGGGAAAGGTTGAGCGAGAGGAGATGAGGGCTCTCCTTGGAGGTCAGAGGCTCAGTGAGGGGAGATGTATGATTCAGAAGGGAGGTGCTGGGTGTGGGGGATGCTGCTCCTTTCATAAAGCTTCACTGCAGCAGTCATAAACCCTCTCTCTCTCGGCCACTAACCACCCATCCCCCATACAATCTCTCTCTGTATGCCATACTGCTGCTGTGCACCAGCTGTTCTCAGAGGTTCCACCTCAAATCATCCATTTGTAGCATGTCTTCACAACAGTCCCCATCGCTGTTTTCCAGCACGAGCTGTGTCGACTTTAACGGGCCAAACATAAAAACATAAAACTGTGAGACGTTCCACAGATACAGATCGCTATCCCCTCTTGGTAATAGACATCTGCATTAAAATACATTTACAGTCTCAGACCACACAGTACGTACGTATCACTATCAAATCTAATTCATCAACGTGAACAGTGATCAACTCGTTTGAAATATTTAAAGGAAATTGCACAGCGACAGTTGAAGAAACTGTTGATACTGTCTACATGAAGGATGAATGTTCAGCCAAGACCAGTTGACATGGTATTGCAGACATGCTGCAGACCGCTCTTCACTGGCAGTAATAGGTGTGAAATAGTGAAATGAATTTGTTAAACCGATTAAACCTTACAGCTATGTTTTCTTTTTTTGAGCCAACCTGAGATCAAATGTGTACAACTGTAAAGACTAATAACTGCATGACTCTGTTCTGCGCTGTCTCACTGAATCTGCATCATTATTAGGTGACTTTTTAAAAAAATGGCTGTTAATGAAACCCACTGAGATTATAGTCCAAATATGATGCCATACCAGATAAAAAGTGATATACTGTATATATAAAAGCATTTTCAATCTCTATTTCTCACACACACACACACACACACACACACACACACACACACACACACACACACACACACACACATACTCAAATAGGAAAAAGGGAAATGTTAGGAAAGACAGTAAAGCAAAGGTTAAACCAAAGCTAAAAGCCATACAAAGGTTAAGCAGAGTAACAGCAGGAATGTAGGTCACTGTCTCTGCTGGGGTTCAGACCACAAGTGTGCAACCACTGAAGTGAGATAACATGACAAGAAGAATCCAATATATCACTTTATGTGAGAGGAGAAAATGATCTCACACCCCTGAAAGGCCAAGTGCAATCAATGAGGAGTGATAATGATAAATATGCAAAACACTCTTAAAATGCACAACATTCTCTCATCATCACATAATGCACAGTTGATTCACATCTCACATTTATTTTGTGGTCTATCTCTAATGTAAGAATGAAATTGCAGTTTAAATAAGTAGAATCTATGCTGGTTTTATGAGTTCTACGAAAGGTGGATGGATGATGGATACTTTATGAATCCTTTGAGAGAAATGATAGTGCATTAGCAGCAAAACAAGTCAACAATGATACAGGTTGTGTTACAGGACAGTGTAACACATACTGTAGATACAGAAATGAGAGAAATATATGTTTAAATATAATCATATATATAAATACAAAAAAAATGTGCACAATAAACAAAATACACAAAGCAAAATTCTATACACTAATGTGTTATTTGCACTTGCAGTTCTCATTTTGTGTATGAGATATTAACATGTATTATAAATGCGCATCAAACGATGTAGTTTCGTTTGTCATTTCACAATACTACAATAATTATTATTTATAATAGTCCCATAACTGTCCAAACGTGTTTATGTACAGGGTCGTTCAGAGGTAAAGAAAGACTTCCAACATATAGCCTACACAAAAGTATATGTACGGCTATGTCTGTATAATAGCCTAATTATAAATGGAAAACTACGGTTATTGGCTCAAAACTTGAGTTCTTTCAAACAATAGACAATTTTAAAGACTGCAGGCTTTAAGGCGAAATGTTCAGAAACTATTCTCGAAGTTAATGTCAACACGTCACATTTCATAAGTGTTTTTATATCACATAAATAAATGGGATACAAACCTGCAACGAGTAGCCTAGACGTTTGTTTTTACCACAATTCTAATAACGCACTTACCAGCTGAAGAGCGCAGAAGAACATCAACATGCACCTCCCCGAGCAGCAGCCCATCTTCACTATTCTCTCCGGTGTGAACGTCAACTCTAAATGGTCACTAAAACGGATGCATTTTGAAGATCCTCAGTATTTACTCGAGGTATTTTTCAGTATGCTTCCCTTACAATGGGCTGTGATCAGAGCTGTACATCGCGCTTAGGGTTAAAAACAGTATGGAGCAGTATGCGGGGGGACAGAGACCGGGGTTGGGGGGTAAATAAAATGGGGTGGGACCTTAAATATAAGAGCCACCACCTTCTGGTGCTTTGTTGAGAAGGAGCGGCAGGTGGAGCACTTGCGGCTGGAAGAGTTAGAATCAACATATGCACCTTCATTTTAGATCTGCTACCATTTACGCGACTAGTTTGTGTTAAATACTCAGTTATTATACATTGCTTTGCTGCTTTAGGTGCTGAAACTTCTTGCTGAAAAACATCTTAAAACCACGATCGTCTGTGGTTTGGGGAATATTTTATCTTGCTCCCAGCTAAACCATCTGAGCACTTGCTGGGCAGACTGGGAGACCAGCTTAGACCAGGTAAAACCAGTAAACTGGTTTAAAGCAGGGGGCAGCTAATATTGAAGTTGCGGCTTGTACATATACACTTTGCATTTGTTTTAGCCTATATACATTAGGCAAATTTGAAAGGTGAATGATTTGCGTAGAATCCCAAACTTGTAGAGATTGTTTCCACGGCTGACAAATCCAGCATTGCTGGTCACCAGCATAAGGAATGTTTTGTATGCTGGGACCAGCATGGGATGCTGGTTTGCTGGTGAACCAGCTACACCACCAGCTTAGTTTTGCTTGAGAACAACATGACTAAGCTGGTCCACCAATTAGACCAGCACTATAACAGCTCTAGCCAGCATAAACCAGCCTGGACCAACATGAAATCCATGTTGGTTTATGATTAGTTAATACTTAGAAAGGTTATGGTTGTCCAAGCTGCTCATTTCCGTTCAAAGGAATGGTAACCATTTTCAGTGAGTAATTACATTTCGGCCTGTTCCTCATATAATTGTTATATGAGTTCAGAAGACTTATAATGGAACGTCATTTTCTTGATGCTATCCACTTATTCTATGGACTTCTCGTTTTGTGTTCCATGGAAAAATGTCATATGGGTTTGTAAACTGTAAAAAAAGTTGCTGCCTTAAGTTTAAGTACAACTTGGTTAACTTGGATGTTTAAGTTATTTCAAATTAAATTACATTATGACTTTACAAGTTGAATCTTGTATAACTTTAAAAAGTTTTTAATGTAAAACAATGTAAAACAGAAGCAATGTAAAAATATAGGCCTATGTTGTCATAACTTATTGTTCATATAATTTGTTTTACAGTGTAACAACAACGATGCCAGAATATCGTTGTACTCCTTTTACTTACCTCAGCAAACACTGAAAACTCAAGTCAAACTCAAATCTCAGAACATCCTATGCTGAACTGCACCATATGCAGTTATCTACACAATAGGGTTTGTGTGCATATGTTTGTGTTTAGACTTCTAAGTATGTTTTTTTTTTCTAGATTTATAAAGTAATTAAGATGTCAGCCAAGTTGCATTTTTCATAATTTGGACGCCCTCCTACTGGACCAGCCCCTGCAGTGCCCAGCAATGTTCAGCACATATCACCCACCTGAACACAGCTGCCTGCTGCAGTGAGTATATGCTTACTGCACGGTCCATAGTCCCACAGATGGATGATTAACAGCAGGGTGCAGGGGTTTAGGTCTGTGTGTCTCAGTTTGTGCTGATAAACAAATTTACCATCTTTAGAGAGAGAGAGCTGTGTTAGATTGGTGGGTTGGCACCTATAACCTGTTTGTGAATCCCCTTTTGTGCCCTTTAATATATGTCTCCATTTGGCTAGATGCTGTAAAGGTTGAGTAAATGTTCCTATCGTGCGAAATAAACTAACATTAAATTAACAATTTCTACAGTACGACACTGTGTACTTTTAAATATAAGGGGTCTTTTTTTGTCATCGATGGCTCCATGAAGAACCTTTTACTTTCCATTTGGTAAAATGTTCTTTAGATCATTGTAATGTTCTTCACACTAAGAAATTTTTTTTCTTTTAGGAACGGTTCACTGAAATGTTCTTTGGGAATGCAGAAATTATTCTTTCATGGTATCGTTGTGAAAACTCCCTTCTGGAACCTTTATTTATATGAGTATCGTGTTGACAATTGACTCTATTGGTCAAGCTCAACCAGTCAACCCTGATACCCAAGTTATTGTAAAAATGTGCATTTATTTTTTATAATTAATTTTACATCGTCATGCATAACACAATAGAAAATGAATTTAAAAAACTGCTCATATGAAGTACTTTTAAAGTGTCATGAATGATAGTGAATATGGTAATCACAACAGTTGCCTACAGTACTTTCTGTACTTTTCAACCACTGGCTGTCATTCCCAGACTGGCCGCGCAGTGGCGCAAAACGCGAGCTCCAAATGCCAATGGAGTGGGCACCGCGCTGTCATATGGTACTGTCGCCGATTCTCCAGACAGGATTGAGGCTTGAGGTGCCTCAACGGAGGCAGACGTGACTTGGTCTTCATATCACAACTGAACCTCGACTTGGAATAACCCAGCTGTGCGTTTACACCTTTCGCCTTGTGAGCGACGCGGCATGCAGCACGGGAACAATGGGGATGGTCAGAGGTTGCGCTGAGGACGCCAGATGCCATACCGCACACATGTCCTCCCTAACATACGAATCCAGGCTCAACCCAGGTTATTGATTATGCTTGCGGGGTTCGATCGGGAGCCAGACGTTTCAGCAGCAGCAGAGAGAGTGCAGCGAGGTGGATGCTGCGCGGCGACGCGCCCCCTGAATCCCTAAACTGAGTGAGTATCTTCAGCAGCATCTGTATACGGCTCTCGTCTCATTGGCATGCACTTCTGCCTACGTGCTGGCCATACAACGGAACCCTGTATTAAACGCATATCAGAATGTATAGCATGATCATTTGCTGTTGGAGGTTGGAGGAATAGGCGTCCGGTTTACATTATATTAATGACTCGCATCATAAGTCAGAAGACACGTGTGCAACAGCTTCAGTGTAGCCGCATTACCCTTTGTGATTCGACGCTTAATTAAACGGTTTATAAGCAGGTTGTGGCACACTCTCTCACTCGGCGGAAACCAGCTGTTCAGCACTGCTCGGTATCATATTTAATACCGTGAATTATGGAATCAATTAAGGGAGTAGCAACATAGCCGCTCATTTATTTGTTTCCCCTCAATTAAAAGGGATTTCGATGGAAACCTCTTGCAGTCTGCTGTGGGAGCTGGCCTCGAGGACGCGCCTGCACTGCGCGCGTGCATTTCCACTTTGATCTTGTGAGATTATTTCCTGAGTGCATCAGTGATTGGCGGGACGATACCCTCGGGAGCAACGAATTACTCGTGCTGAATAAGAGGTCGACCGCTGCGGGTCATAACATATCATGCATTCGCGCTACATATCACATATGAGCCAGGAAAACAATGGTGTTGCATAGTATACTGGCATACTTGACATACAGCCTACAGCAGTGTTTCAGTTGAAACAGCTCACGTTTTAAAGTTCATATGGGCAAATCGAATCAAAATAGTACTTATTTTAGCTAACCTGTTGTGTCTGAATAAACAGCCGCAGTAAAAGCTGACTGATCTCCTGTCTGCAAAAAAGGGCGCAGTACTTTAAAGTCCCCATGAAATCAAAATTAATGTTTTTTTGGCTTTTAGTATGAATATGTTTGCCTTACTGTTATCTATAAGCTAGTGTGCTCCAAAACCATGGCAAAAGATATTTCGAAGATATTCAGATTTAGAAGATATAAACATTCAAAACTTAGTCTCTCACTTCCGCCAACATGGATCAATGATTTTGATCACATCAGTTTGCACTTCAGCTTCTCATCAGATTTTCTGTCCAATCAAATGTTCTCTATAGAATCTAAAGCGTCCTGTCCCATATATCTAGTCTCTGCCCTACATTAAAAATCGGTCACTTGTTCAACCATTTACTGTTTTCTACATGGTGAATGGCACATTGTGCGCTATATATAGTGGATAGGATAAATTCAGACAGTGTAATGCTTTCCAATGGGGCGATTGAAGTCAGGTTTCACGTAAGTGTCACGCAAACTGCCGCAGCGCACACAACAGTCTGCTCCGGTCCAGAGACACTATAGCACAGAGCAGATCATATGCGCGAGTCGGCACATACCAGAAAACATATCGGACCCATTTGAATTCTGCACAGAATCCTATTTTTAAAACAAAATGGAGGAGATTAGGAGGAAACTGCGGCTTTACCGAGCTCAACGGCTCTGGCCAAGCTGTGATATAAACTAAATTCTTCGGGGTTCGATATGTCCCTCCGAGTCTTCCTGTTTCAGTGGAAATTACGTCAACACATGTGACATGGAATAATGCCTCTTTCAGATGCCTTTAAGATGATGATGTGTAATTTGAGCACGAGACGAAGCTCACTGTACAAGTTGAGGTCGCCCGTGCCAGATAAACTGGAAAAGTCTATAGACTAAACAGAACACTAATGACTTTAAACAAGTCTATTTTCAGTTTGTGAATTAACATTTTAGATGAACGAAAAAAGCTCCTAAGGTTTTTAGGTTTCTTTAGCGTGTACGACCCAATAGCATTCGAGAGCGGCGTGTGAAGGACACGCCTCCAATACTGAACGAGCTGCTCAGTGCAGCATCTCTTTCGTAAACGAATATCTTCATGCGTTGATTCTCGTTTCCGGAATCATTCAGTAATGAATGGGTCTTTCTAACGAATTGGTTTAATAATTCACTCATCAAGAATAAACATAACACATTCAATTGCCACCTACTGGCCTAACAATGTAATTTGCAGAAAGGGCTACAGTACGAATCTGAATGAATCTTTTTGTGAACGATTCAAAAGAATCAAGTTTAAATTAATCAAATTGCCAATGCTAGTGTTGAGGGAAGGCTTGCCGGATCAGACTGGCGATGTACCTGTCATCCATATAACAGACAGATGAAGGTTCTGTGTCATGAATGTGAGTTAGTTTGTGAGAGTGACTGGCTGCAATGAATCAGACTGTTGGAGCCCAACTGCTCAGTCATATAAACTTCCTGTTGATTGGTGGAGACTGAAACAGATATGATTTCCCTACCCTTGAGCATCAGAGAAAGCAAGCAGAATGTTCTGTACAATGGAAAAAAATCCAACATTGGGTCACATGTGATACGTTGTAATGTCTGGAGTCAGGAGGGGTAAAGAACGGTTTCAAAATAATTTTTTGTCTAAAGAGACAAAGAGGCTGCACTTGCTTGGAAACCCTACAGTTGCAGGTTATAATATAACCTGTAAGTATAATATACAGGTGATGCAATGCATAGCAAAATTTTAATGATTTAAATGACGTTGACTCCAGCATGACATACACTGTAAAAAATTTGCTGTAGTTTTGCAGCTGTTTGCCAGTAACTTACTGTAGATTTAAATCAATGTTATTTACTGGCAACAGTTTGCTCAAAGTTAAATGAACATTAAACATTAACAAGTCTTTGTCTTTACAGAATAAAACTATAAAATAACAACCTAATGCAAAGCATTCTGGGAACCAGAAATCTTCATCAACCTTTTTCTGTTTTTTTCCTTCAGATTTTGGTTCCCAGAATGCTTTGCATGAGGCTGTTATTTTAGTTTTATTCTGTAGATAAAGACTTGTTAATGTTTAATGTTCATTTAACTTTGAACAAACTGTTGCCAGTAAATAACATCAATTTAAATCTACAGTAAGTTACTGGCAAGTAGCTGCCAATAATACTGTAATTTCTACAGATTTTTTTAACAGTGTAAGCATTCAGAGTAATTTTAAACCCTAATCATTTCTCTCAGCTGTGTCTGCTGTGTCATCTGTGCCTGGTCTTTGTGACTAAACTTGGTCATGACAGAGGAACCAGACCAGGTTGGTCAACAAAATTCAACAAGCTGATCTTTTTCTTAATCATGAACATTGAAGTCTTCTATTTGGGAGACCTTTTACGTGAATCACATGCCTTGTTTTGTCACATCTGAAATGTGTTTCCCCTGTACTCAATTACCCGAACCTCTTGTTTATCCTGAGGTGGCCTAGCTGAACAGAGTCTACAAATTTTGAGAGAACCGTCAGAGATTTGCTGTAGGTCTGTTACGGTGCGATAAGGCCCTGCAGGCAGACATCCATTAAACTTGAGGCTCTGCTGAAGATACTGTGAACTGCAGAAGAGTTCCTTCTCTCAGTCTTATCGTGGAGCAGATGAGTGGTCATAGCTCCTCACAGGAGGAAACATACACAGCCTATATCTGTCCTTGAACATAAGAGTGTGTGCATATTTGTGTGTTTGTGTCTGTGTATTTTTTTTTTAGACCTGCAATATCTGCATGAAGAGCATTTCAAATGTGATTGCATGAAAATACAGGAAATCCAAATTGATTTGCCCCACCTATAGTTACATATTGAGTACAGATTGTGTGGGTGAATGTTTTCTTAGTTTGACAGTGAAGGTCATGTGGAAGAGACCAGAATGATCAAACCAGAATGATTCACAGCTACTTGCAAAACTACATCTCCACAATGTCTTAGCGAGAGGTCAGAAGATCCTTGTCTCCTCAAAACAAAGGTCATACGGGCAGGAATCTCTGGTGACCTTAAAATCTGCTATTTTCAGTCATTGTGTTTTGATCTGTTTCAATTCAGCACTGCAGGCTGTTCATGACACCAGTAATTTGTTTACATTTTTTTCCCTCTTTCATTATACTAATATACTGAAGAGTTTTTAAAATGGCAGATTATATTTAAATAAATAAATAATTACAATACTGTTATTATTTTAAAGCTGCTTCTGCTACTTTCTACAAATGTATTTCTTCTGATTTTCTTAAACAGTAGGATAGGTGTATGAACATTCATCATATGATTAATGCTGATAACGGGAAATTATCAGCCTAAATTATTAATCAAAAACTATTCAAAATATGTATATTTTTTGTAATTTAAATAAAAGTGAAATTATGAATTTACATTACATTTTCTAAATAAAAAATCTGAGTGATGTTTGCTAGTGCAAGTAGAATATAAAAAATCACAAGAATACAGGTGAAGTGAGTTCCCAGGGTGTTGCTAATTCATTGTGAGTGTCTGTAAGAGGATTGCTATTCAGTTGATAGGGTGTTTTGAGTGGTTGCTAGGGTGTCTTTAGATGGTTGCTAAGAGATTGGACACTGCTCAACGTCAAAAGAGCTTACCATCAAGTTTGGTCATTATATATGGCTTCTTCAGTGTGAATCAATATAATTTTTTTATTGTATTGTCATCATATTCAGTTAGCATTAGCTGTTAGTGCTGTATATGGAAATAGTAGCAGCAGTGAGTGCAGCTGTAACTATCAGTTCCATCAGTCATTTATACTTATTTCTGGAATAAGTTATATCTTATCTTAAAACAAAGTAGTTATGTAAAGGTGGCACTGAGGAGTTTGGCTTGAAGGATGTGTTTGTTTTTAACCCAAGACAAGATGGCAGAGGACACCCTGATTTACTGCTTGTTTACGAATAAATCGTTTAACATCCCTCATGCTAACATGTTGCTCAGAGGAGACTTAAGGGCCGTTCACACATGCAGAGATTTAAAACAAAGAAGAAGGAAGTAATTCATTTTCAATGAGAGTTGATGATTTCTGATGACATGAACGTCAGTGACAGAAGTTGAGCGAACACCTAAAACATGTTTTTAGTTCATGTATTCATTTGTCGTCATCATTTTTGTAGTTTACTTTCCACTTATATCCACTTATACCTATTCCCCCATTCTTTTTGCTGATGCAAAACGGACAGAAAGAGAAGGAAAAGAGTGAAAGGGGGAAAAAACGAGAGGGGGAGGAGGCGAGAGAGTCATGTCTCTTGGGTTTGGGGGGACGTGCCAGTTTCTCTCTGACTGAAATCTAGGGCTTCACAGTAATTAAAACATGCCATTCCCCAATCTCTCTCTGTTTCTGTTTCTCTCTTTCTTCTTCCCTGTTCCATGAGCTCCTTATAAACAGGCACAATATTTCTCTTTATTTATCTGGGGAAGTAATTGACTGGAAAATAGAAGCTGGTGTCTGACATACAGATGGAGACCTGCCATTATTACACAATCCAATTTAGTCTTCGTTAAACCAATGAGATTAATTTCAGACACATGGTTAAGAAATGAAAAACAGGGAACCCGAATAAAAAGGATTAATCATGTGATTGGGGCCTGGAGTTCCATGAGTTTGGACATGCTGAGGCTTCATGAAGGACCTGTAAGCTGTTGTTGTTTGATAAATCTGCAATTGCAGACAATAACCACTAGGGAGCAGTAGTTTAAGCATTGAAAATGCCAGCATAGTTGGCCCCTACTGGTAAACTATCTAGATTCAATAAAATTTAAAATTTGGCAAATCTCAAAATGCATAGCCTATTTACTTTTCATACTGCATCTTATAATGTTGTGTTGCCTAAATTCACTTGTAGGATTACAAATTATTGATTGTAGTTTTCAGTGTTTTATTTTTTATTGAGACAAAGTAGTAGGAGGCTTATAGAAATTTAAAATCTGCAATGTATTGGTTGTCAGAAATATCTGAATTTCAGCTTTGGAGGCCTTCTCAGCACTTGATACACACACAGTGATAGAACAGTAAAGATGGCGACATTTATTTTTTTAAATTTAATTCCGGCACGAGTCTTTCCCCTTTTGGAAGTGCATGCAAAGTGGATTCATAGTGCGGAAAATAGCGTCTTCTCGAAATATCGACAACACGAACCAAACTCTTCCGGGCCTCAGCTAAAGGGAGGGTCAGAGAAGACGTTGTTCGCAGACAGCCAATGAAGAACATAGATGCAAATTTATTACATTATGTAGATATGAAGCTGGATGTGAGACTGGAATGACTCATTTCAGCAGATCTATAGAATCTATTCTTTCTTTAGGAGATAAGTTTATTTGTCATGCACTTTGATCTGTAATATACAATTACAGTAATATACAATTACAGTAATATATTACACACTGCATGAAAGGTAATATTTGAAAAAGCATAATGGGGCACTTTGATATCTGTACATCCCTATTTAATTATATAGGGGCCATTTTTGACATATTTTAACTTGTTAAGCATGTTTACTGAATTTATTTATACTGTAGTCAAGAAGTTGTACGTAGTCATTAAGTGCAGTAATAGATCATAACTTCTGTTAGTAGCTCTCAAGACTGGAGGGCTTGTTTCATTTGTGTTTCAATTTAAATTGTGTGGTGGACTGAAAGTCTCCAATTAAGTGAACAGGATGTTTTCGTTTTGCTTGGTCACATTAATCAAATATGAAGTGGTAATAATTTTAAGGGGATTGTCCTGGGTATCCTAAATTATTGCGCAGCATTAGCTGATTTTACCAATTACAGAGGATTTTGTCTTGCTCTAATGAGTTGGTTTTCAGAAAGGCAAATTAATCAGTCTGAGAATAAAGACAGGGACTGTGTATCAGAGACAGGCTTCTGCTTCTTCCCAAATAGTATCCATGTAATTACACAGGAAACAAGCTCTTTACTGTTTAATTAGCCCAGCAAAGACAAGATGTAGATTTAGCCATGCACAAACTCCTCACATTTGCCAAGTTCGACGCAGTCCAAAAAGTGTGATGGGAGTTTAACCGTTAGTCTTCTCAGTGCTATTTTTGAGAGATTTTTGGTTGTGTTTGAACTTTGACACAACACATGTGTGTGGACTAAAGAGCCCTAGTCTCATGAACACCATCAGTTCCAGTCCACATTACAACTTATTCTGGCCAAGAACCGCCCACGTAGACAGGAACAGACCAACACATATTGATTATACCACAATAATAGTGCCATCTTTGGTTGAGACTAGAAAACAATAACAGTTTTTAATTTATGGCAGTTATTATAGGAAATACTCAAAGTAGTAAGCCGTAAATCACAGTGTAAGGCAGCTTAAAGGGTTAGTTCACCCAAAAATAAAAATTATCCCATAATTTACTAACCCTCATGCCATCCTTGGTGTATATGACTTTCTTCTTTCAGCCAAACATAATCAGAGTTACAGTGATTATACCTAGAGATTGGCATGGGGTACTTTCCATAAGATCATCTCTCAATGCAAATCAAACTAGCTTTTAGGCTAACTGAAATAAAACCATGCCAATCTCTAGGTATGGTGAATGCTATGTGATGATGTGGGGCTATTTTAATTCCAAAGGCCAAGGGAACTTTATCAGGATGCATAGTATCCTAAAAATTAATTTAAAAAAAATACTTAAAAATAAAAATCTGCCTGCCTCTATGGGAATTTAACATAGGGGTGTACACACTTATGCACCATGTATTTTAAGGAAGAACATTTATTTATTTACGATACATTATTCATTCACAAAGAAAATTGGTGTCCTAAAAGGTTGGATTTTTCCTAATTTTTTAAATTAAGGCATTAAGTTCAATTTCCAAAATATGATTTTTTATTCCTCTTTTTAGTCAACTTTAGCATTGGTGTATTAACTTATGCATTGCACTGTATATTAAAGGGTTAGTTGAACCACTGTTGTCACATGGACTATTTTAACAATGTCTTTACTACCTTTCTGGGCCTTGAAAGTGGTAATAACAATGCAGTCTATAGAGGGACAGAAAGCTCTCGGATTTCATAAAAAATATCTTGATTTTAGTTCCAAAGATGAACGAAGGTCTTACGGGTTTGGAACGACACGAGGGTGAGTAATTAATGAAAGAAATTTCATTTTTGGGTGAACTAACCCTTACCAAAAAGCACATCCATCCATCATAAAAGTAATCGATATGGTCCCAGGGTGTTAATAAAGGCCTTCTGAACTGAAACGATACGTTTTGTAAGAAAAATATCCATATTTATAACTTTATAAACTACAATCACTGACTTTCCGTAACGGCTGTACACGAGTCTAGTTCCAGTGGAAGATTGTTTGGCTGAAAGAAAAAGTCATATACACCTAAGATGGCTTGAGGGTGAGTAAATTATGGGATAATTTTCATTTTTGGGTGAACAAACCCTTTCAAATCTGTAGAATATGTCAAAATGACACACGCATTGTCATCAGAAAGGTCAGCATCTATACCTTTGATTGTTTTGTTTTTTTTATGTAACACTGTCTAGTCTAGTCACATATGCACATAACAGCATCTGCACCTGTTGACAGTTACAGGGACTATTTTATTCACCCAGCATGCTTCTCTGCATGAAACACATCATTATTGGGAATGACTTGACAAATCAACATGACCGACATGTGATTCTGCCATTCGGTGGGATGAAACACAGTCACAGCTCCATCTGGCCTCAGAATAATGTGCTCATGACAGAACAATCCCTGATAGAGCACTCGTTTTGAGCGCTGTCCTCGTCTCTTTCTTTCCAGAAACACATATGGCAACACACACTAGTAGTAGTTTGCAACATGGGCTAGGGTTTTGTATTTGGTTAAGTGTCATTCAGCAGATGCTTTAAATATTTAATCACAATAAAAGCTTGTAACCACCATGTAAATCTGAGTTTTTGTCCTAGCTGCAAACATGTTGTGACAGGATATTATAATGAGTGTTTGGTGTGTATATTTGCTGCATCAAGCTGGGAAGCCCCATCCACCGTTACATCTCATTGGTCCAAATTCATTGGTTTGATTCACATCGCACAGCAGTTTCATGTTCAGTGTGGACAGACAAATTGCTTGTCACATTTGACAATAACACAAATTTGCTTGTGTTATGTGTATCTGAAAGGCATTATAGAGATGATGATTTTAGTATCTCTCTGGATCCTCAGGTACACTCGTCTGATTGGGAAACAATGAAACCAAGAAAGCTCAAGTTATTAGGCTGCCATTAGCAAATTCTATCATACCGATGCAACCTAAATAAGCAGCTCATGTGCAAAATTTAGAGTCACCTTGAATCAAAATCACAGTGGCTTTTATTATAGTCATCAGTGTTTCAATATTCTGAGCGTCTGTTTGTCTTGAGCAAATCAAATGGTGCTAAAAAGGCCCATCTGGAGAAAGAGATTATCTTTCAGTCGTTTTTAATTTTTTAAATTTGATTAGGCATTTAAGATATGAGAATAACGCACTGCCAATAAATTAATGAGATTTGAAATACACCATGGGTGCTCTGGACAGATTTGGAGTAAGACATGTCTTATATTAAATTAAATATTAGCAATATATGTTCCTTGCAAAACAATTCTTCGTCGGAGTACTTATGGTTAATATCGAATGGCCATAATGGAGAAACATCTTTTTGTTCATGTATATCCACCTGGCTAATGCTTGTCTTGTTAATTAGGCAAACCTTGACATTTTGATCTAACCAACCAAGTTTAGGTGTGACAACATTTTAATTTTTGGGTGAACTATCCCTAAGTGCAGATCATGATTGATTTGTTTTGGTTATATTGAGTAATTCATATTGAGTCATATTGAGTTTTGTAGGTGCTGTTGGGCAGAAAGAGCTCCTGTGCCGATCCTATTGTAATCTTCATTGATATCTGGAATGTGAGGGTCTGGATGTGTGCCTTAGTCTAGCACCGCATTTTTCCTTAATTTTGCCTGGCAGCCTTTGACAAACACTCTCTGTTTTCTGTGTATAAACAGTGAGTCAGTGCATGATGGATTCACTCATTAATCATCAGGCATGTTTTTCATTGATGCATACTCAAGAGACCCGTGTACAGTTTAAAAGAGGTCACCAGGAATTCAGGTGCAACTCAGGGCAAGTATGCATGCGTACTACACTTGTGACAACCGCATTATAGTAAAAAGTCCTTTTTCAGTCTGACAAAGACACAATGAAAGAGACATTTTCTTAGTATTGTCTCCCTCCTTTGTTGTTTTTGACAATGTTGTTTGCTTATGCACAGAGGTAGTTTAGCTCTTATCATGACTCACTTCCCTTTGATAGTGCTAAACCAAGAGCCAAAATAATTAAAACTGGGGTAATTCTTTATCTGACAAAATCCACTCACTTGAGCTCATGCATGATGCCTGTAAGGTGCGAGTCGGAAATAGTCATAGAAATCCTTGTACTCCCACCAGCAGTACAAGTCTTCACAATGAAAAATAAAGACGGGATTGTGCATGGAAACAAAAGGTGACTGAGCGATTCTGGACTCACTCTCCATTCAAAAGTGCTGGCTCATTCAGAAGATTTCTGATGTAATGGAGAACATTGGACAATTGGAGAAGTGTACGCAACAACGCTGTCAAGTGTGTAGACTGTATTATACATTTGTCTCACATGGGTTCATTTCAATGCATCTGTTCTCCTGTGCAGACATTTGCGATGTCCCCTATAGAAACAGGAAGAGTTGGAGATGTGTCTGTGTGTATATATATATATATATATATATATACAGTGCAATGCATAAGTGAATACACCCATGCTAAAGTTGACTAAAAAGAGGAATAAAAAATCATATTTTGGAAATTGAACTTAATGCCTTAATTTAAAAAATTTGGAAAAATCCAACCTTTAAGGACACCAATTTTCTTTGTGAATGAATAATGTATCGTAAATAAAAAAAATGTTCTTCCTTAAAATACATGGTGCATAAGTCTGGACACCCCTATGTTAAATTCCCATAGAGGCAGGCAGATTTTTATTTTTAAGTATTTTTTTTTATTTTTTTTTAGGATACTATGCATCCTGATAAAGTTCCCTTGGCCTTTGGAATTAAAATAGCCCCACATCATCACATAGCCTTCACCATACCTAGAGATTGGCATGGGGTACTTTCCATAAGATCATCTCTCAATGCAAATCAAACTAGCTTTTAGGCTAACTGAAATAAAATCATGCCAATCTCTAGGTATGGTGAAGGCTATGTGATGATGTGGGGCTATTTTAATTCCAAAGGCCAAGGGAACTTTATCAGGATGCATAGTATCCTAAATTTTTTTTTTTTTAAATACTTAAAAATAAAAATCTGCCTGCCTCTATGGGAATTTAACATAGGGGTGTACTCACTTATGCACCATGTATTTTAAGGAAGAACATTTATTTATTTACGATACATTATTCATTCACAAAGAAAATTGGTGTCCTTAAAGGTTGGATTTTTCCTAATTTTTTTAAATTAAGGCATTAAGTTCAATTTCCAAAATATGATTTTTTATTCCTCTTTTTAGTCAACTTTAGCATGGGTGTATTCACTTATGCATTGCACTGTATATATATATATACTTTTTGTATATTACTTTAGATATATTATATAGAATATTTGTATAATTTCTAATTATATATTCAGTATTTAATATAAATTTAATACATAGCATATATATATACATATATTTTTTATTTTTTTATATAAATATATTTCTAAATAGTTTGTATGTGTAATATCTAAAACATATATATGTATTTTATTTGTAATGCATAATAGTGTCAGGACTGCCAGGGGCCTCTAAAGCCTCAAGCCGTGTGTCCTGACACTGTCAAATAAAGTTTAACACTTGGGCTCCTGGTGAATATAGTGCATGACCACTTTGGCCCCTGGGACATTAAGCAGTAGCTGACCACTTGGACCCCCAGGCACTGCTACACTTTCTGTGTGAGCTTATTATGCCACTACTATTTTTAGTCGTCTAATGTTAGTCTACCAAATCAAATGTTTTTTAAAGCAAGCAGAGCAAGGGACCTCACAGGACCATGAGTGTACTGTCATATTCATCAGAGAGCAAAATAGTGTTTTTTTTATGACAAAGGTTTCAAGCAGAAACCACAACACTGTATCTGTTTAGAAAGGGGCCTAAGTGACATGTAAAAGCTCAGGGTTTCAGCAACTGCGTTTACTGTCGCCTGTTTGTTCACAGAAACAGACAGATGAGGTACCTGATGATCGTGAATCTTCGTATGAAAAATGCCCCCTAGTCTGAGGCAAATGATTTCAAACAAACGCTGAGTGACAGTCAGTGGGCAGAAAATGACACACCGTGGGAGATAAGAGAGAGAGACCTTACAGGAGACACGCACAGAGAGAAAGACAAAATAAAAGTACAAGAGTGAGACAGAGAGAGAACAAGAGAAAGTGTGGGGGAGAGTCATTCTCTGTCATTCATTCACACTCCAGATAATGGCTTCAGGGAAGGAATAAAAGAGCAGGGGCATCACTAGGCCCTTTTAAGGAGGGCTTTACCCCCCTTAATTTCCACCTTTCCAAATTTGCGATTAACGCCGTAATATACACTAATTCATGATCGCCTCAGTCCCCTTTAAAACTCATATGAAACCGGCGACAGGCTTTGTCTCATCTCCGTATTTTAGTCTGCGTTATTCAGCATGTTCTTCAATCCATAGCAGTGCAACGTCAGCGTCAAAAGCAGAGGACAACGTGTGTGCATTTATTAATAGATTGTTATGATATCTGCATCAGTGTTTCATGTTTCATGTCATTTTTATGTTAAAAGTGTTTGTTTTCCACCAGATGACAGAAATCCTCCAAAAGCATGGCACATTTTCTCCATATCTCCATGAATGAAAATGATAAATGTAGATCTTCTTTAAAGTTAGACAATTGCAGTTATATAAAGTTTGCCTATATTCTTAATGAATATTAGCTGGTTATTTAAAATGATTAGAAATGAACTCAATATTCAGGGATTGACTTTATAGAACCTACTTTATTGTTCATGCCTACCCTTGTATACAAACAATATATATATTATTTTTTTAATCATACTCTCATTGGGGGCTGAGACCCCCTAATATTGAAATAGCCCCTGTAAAAGAGTATTAATTTTTTTATTCATTTTTGTTATCCCTCTGATGGGTGAAAAAGACTTAACAAAGCAGAAAGGAACTGATTCTAGCACCTCCACTTTTCCCTTTCAGATCTTGTGGACAGTGTTTGAGAGTGTGTGTGCATATGTGTGTGCGTGTGTGAGGGCGTGCGTGAAAGTGTGTGTGTTAGCACTTCCACATGGCCTCCATGCAGGACGGGGTGAACTTCTCTGCTCATCCCTACGGCAAAGTACTGCTGCTGGGGGCCATCGCCGCCGCCTCAGCCTTCGTTGTCACCATTCTCATCGTCGTGCTATGTGTGGGCTGCCAGAGGTGAGTTGCACACTAACACATATGCTCATATATAAAATGCTCAAATTTCTTGTCCTCTCTGCTTGTTTGTTTAGATTCATATTCAGGGGTGCTTGCTTGTTCAAACCCCTAACCTAAGTATAGTGCATAACTCATCCTGCTTTTGTGTTGCATACATAATACCTCAAATCATTCCTTAGACTTCCACTGAAGGAAGGACACCACATATTGTGACCAGATTGTTATAGAGACACGGGCTAGAACACAACAGAAACCATCTAGAAACACCCTAGCAATAACCCAGAACACCAACCCCCCCCCCAAAAAACATTTAAATATTCAGATTTTCTGCTCAAGAGATGTTAATCTCTTATTATTATCAATGTTGAAAACAGTTGTGCTGCTAATTATTTTGTGGAAACCTTGATACTTTCTGTTCAAAATTATTTAAT
Source organism: Abramis brama (assembly GCF_963993115.1). Lineage (NCBI taxonomy): Eukaryota > Metazoa > Chordata > Actinopteri > Cypriniformes > Leuciscidae > Abramis > Abramis brama. The sequence continues at coordinate 24,414,407 of NC_139978.1, forward strand.
GAATAGAAAGTTCAGAAGAACAGCATTTATTTGAATTTTTCTTTTTAATGTATTTTCATTCCATCTGCTAGAACCATGATTTATTTCCCCAGTCCATACATACAACCGGCGTAGCGTCATAGAACGTCTCTGAAAAGGTTCACGCCCACTTTTAGGGGAAAACAATCCGGCGAGCGCCATACACAGTATCGGATTGAGTACGTGTACTAACCCTTACAAACATGTAATTTGTATTTTAAAAAAAAATTTCACACAGTAGGCTACCCCTATTATGTATTTGTATTTAATTAAATTTTTCCACACAGTATTTTGTATTTTTATTTTATTTTAAATACATTTCCATGTATTTATGCCCATCTCTGCCTGCCATCATCATCAATATCTTGCTGTTATGGAAATATCATGAATTACGGGGATGATGCTATCGAAAGCTAAATCAGGCTAGTTGTATGGCTGGACAGAAAAGTGCACTCAGTAGCTACTCTAAATATAAAGACATAATATTATACATTTAAAGATGTTTACTTCGTAAAACCGAAGTAAAATCATTCACTGGCTACCTGGTGATTCGATGAGGTACGAGTAAATGTCCGGGTAATACACTTCTGGCCAATGGGTGGGGTTGTTAGACCATTTTGACGCTGGTAGAATGAAAGGGACATGTTTTTAAGTTGCCCAAATTAAGTTTATAAATGTATCGTTCACGCTCTATGGAAGGCAGGGTGGACATATAATTACTCGATATATTTCATCTAAGTAATTTCTGAAGTTATACACGTCTGCCGGCTGTGTACGGACGTTGTTTTGTGCCGCTATTTTGTATTGAAGTCTATGGGAAGTCTGGCTTGTTTTCGCCTAAAAAGGGGCGGTTACGAAATTGACAGTTAAGTTCCTGGATGTGCCGGTTGTATGTATTGCACTCAATAAATTAGAACACCGGCAGATCTTACCTTATATTAGTACAGTATTTTTGAATAAACAGAGATTTTGACCAACATGTTTACACCAAACTAGTATTCTCATACTTTCTTATGACAATGTGATTTGTACTATAAATCTTAATAACAGGAATATCACAGAAAATGCTCCTGTAATATGAAGGCATATGTAATATGTGTTTGTTCTAGGATAAAAGCCAGAGATCATCTGTCTTCACCCATCACTGTCACCAAGGTCTTTTATAGAGCTTATTCAAAAATGGCATTGAAGTTCACCCACTCCTCTTTCATGCTCACTGGGTAATGGTGGGGATGTCATTTTGACATGGCAGTGATGTTTAAACAGGAAGTGCCTGTTTAGTGTTTTTTTTTTTTTACTTTTCCATCTCTCTCTCTTGTTCCACCGATGATAGCACAGAACGCGCTGTGTGAATGCTAATGTCTCATTTTGTCAAAGAACATGATGCATCTGGTAGTGGGAGGACAAAGAAAAAGAATTAGAGGAATGAGAGATAGAGGAAATTCAGATCCTGTGGGAAAAAGTAAATGAAAAAACTTGAGAAGGTGTATGAATAGATACTAGATAGTAGGAGCTCTTCTCAATATTGGACATTTTCAGTTTTCTAGCTTAACAAGTATGAGATATTACTAGTGATAAACCTACTAAACCTATTACTACTGACCTCTTCAGGTCAAGCTTGCTGACAAAATATTATTTAGAACTCGCAAATATACTAAACACTGTAGTCAAAGATGAACTTAACTAAAATGTTACTAATATAAGATTTCATATAAGAATTCTTGCATTTGAACGTCTATAATGTGCGGCTCATAAAGGAATAGTTCACCCAAAAATGAAAGATGAAACAGTTCATAAAACCAGTCGGAATGATTCATTTATGATTCAGACTGATCCGGTTCTCACTGACTCGCTAATTCAGTGATTCCTTTGTAGTGGTTAACTGACCAATGTAGGGGAAGATTGTACATTTCGGTCAATTTGTCACACAAAGCAATGAAATAAAGTGCACGAGTAGTAGGGACCACTGTTATGATGATTTTGTGTTCTTTTTAAAGCTTCAAAGCCCACATATTGTAACTACATGAAAAAAACATATATTTTTTTGGGGTGAACTGTCCCTTTAAAGAGCACAAGGCAAAATTGAAGCTTATGTGATAACTTCTCTTCACTAACCTTCCACATAATTCATATCATGTTAGTCTTGAACAAGATAAATATATGGGTTTAAAAAGCTGTAGTTGTAGACTATATATTTATTCCAAAACGTTTTTTGAGAAGGGTAAATGTTCTGGCGTGATATTACACTAATGTTTTTTTATTCTGTTATGTCTTAAAAACAAAATATCAGTGATTCACTGTAATCTCAGTAATAGCTTTAGTACTTTACAAAATCCTTTTTGTATCTATTTCTCCTGCTGTTCTTCTTCTGAGGGCAGATTCCTGATACCTACTCTGTTCCTGTAATCTTATCAAAGGAACGCTAGGCAATCAGAAGAGAACGACAGACATGTTTTTCCAAGAATAAACAGATGTCTGGTCAAATTTGGCAGAACATTCCGGGCAATGGGTCTGGATCGGGGCTCTGTGTACGAGTGAGAGATGAAAGTTTAGATTCTGGAGTCACCGAAAGACATGAATGTTTGTGTACTTCTTGTCTGTTCATGAAGTAATTAATTCTCGGCATCTATTCAACTATTTTAGTGATGTTTGAATTGTATTATGTTGATTATTTGATTGATTTTCTGTGTGGCTAAGTTTTGGCCTGAACACCGTCACTATGCAGTTACTCAGATGCCTGTTAATTATCCAGTGAAAGCCTTCTGTTGTTTCCAATGCCAATCTGGACTCATTTCGAGGACAGTTCATCTTGAATACACTCGCACAGTTACTACTTCTGATCAAATGACTTCACTCAAACAGTTTATGAAAAACAACTGCCTTGAATCCTTTGAGTAGCCTAATTGAATTGAAATGTGCATTTTCTTCCCGCACAAGATAAACAGTTGGAACTACTAAAGTAAATTGAATCAGGGGGCTCAAATGAGTCAGCGCATTCCGTCTCCATAAATCCATGGATAAACAAAGCATTTGAAGTTTGAACCTCACATTCTAAAATGTTTGATTTGGGAACTGATTCACATCTCTCTGATTGTGTCCTGCAGAAAGGGGAAGACACACAATGGCCCTGGAGAGGAGAGGAAGCACAGGCTCATGGACATGGTGAGAATTTTTAAGTCTCTTCTGGGTCTCATTCACTAATAATTGCACACAAGTTGTACATATCCTTATCCATTTAGTTTCCCACTAGTTTATGAATGTATAATTTAATGTAATATAATGTATATGTCAGTTGTTTTGGAAAGAAGTCTCTTTTGCTCACCAAGGTTGCATTTATTTGATAAAATAATATTGTGAAATATCATTACAATTTATAATTACTGTTTTTTTTTTTTTTTTAATATATTTTAAAATGTAATTTATTTAGCAGTAATCCCTCCAGTCTTCAATGTCACATTATCTTTCAGAAATCATTCTAATATGCTGATTTGGTGCTCAAGAAAGAGTTGCTGCTTAATATATTTCTGAAAATTGTGATTACATACTGTGAATATAATTTAATGTTTCTAAGAACAGCATTTATTTCAAATATAAGTATTTTGTAACATTATAAATGTCTTTATTTTCATCAATTTAATGTGTCCTTGCTAAATAAAAGTATTCATTTCTTTCAAAAAATTAAATCTTACTAACCCCAAACTTTTGTATATACATTGACAGAAAGAGAGAGTATCCTAAACTGCAACCTTATTGATAAATCATGATTTCTGTATGAAAACATTTACATGCACAATTACATGTGTATGCATGGCTAGTGAATGAAACCCTTTCTCCTTCCTTGCAATCAATTCCTTCTTTTCTATGTATTTTCTAAGCAACCCAGGTCTGGGCTCAGTTCCATGTCAGTTCAAGCAGTTCATGGTTTTGTTTCAGGATTTGAATTCTTCCCACTAACTAGTTTTCAAGTAACAAATTGAAGGCTCCTCCGGAATTTAATTAATCTTCTTAATCGGCTCAGTGGAAATGGATCTGACCTAAACTTTGAATGGCTCTCTTAAGCTTTAAATCTAAAACAAAAGCATTTGAGCCATTTCACTTTTTTAGCACCACACACAGTAAGACACCCTATATGTATTTATTGCCATGTACTAGCTTGGCCCAACAATATGCCCGACATAGGCTGAATTGGAAAACTGACAATTTTGTTGTATTGGTTATACTGTGTTTTATTTTTATTTGAACACACATTTTAAGCAGTTTATCTTTGCATCTTTTTTCAGAGTATACTGCGGCAGTCCAAGCTGCGCTCCATCAGTAAGTCAGACACCAAGCTTCATGAGATGAACAGACTCAACTGCAATGGCAAGAGTATGTACTGTAAAATCACATCTCTTAAAGCTCTTAAAGTCTCTAGCTCTTCACACATACCTGCAGTTCGGGGGGAAGGTCTGAGCATGGTACCAACTGCATTCCGGTAGTTTCAATGAGGCTATTTTAGTAGATGTAATTACTTTTACTCTATAGTGATTGGCATGTGTCTGCTGCCCTTTGCCTCTGCAGTTTCGAGCAAATCTTTTTACTGTCTCTTTGGAAAAAAAACAACAATAGTTTTGCTGCTCAGATTTTAAGCTCTCGACTTCAATTAATATCATGCTGCTCTCTGTAGAATCTTCTAAGAAGAACCGTCCCGCCAGCATGGATCTGCTCCTACTCCCTAGCCGTCGCTCAAACTCCGACCTGCGTTCTCAGGGCCGCCAGCTGCCTCAGATCCCCTCTGGTGAGGACGGGGAACACACGTACGCCGAAGTGGGCCGCCGCTCCTCTCCCACGCGTGGTTCTGAGGATGCCCGCTATGGCGTCGGAGGTCGAGCTGGGGAGACGGACACCCCCGCCCCACCGGCGGTCCCTGCTAATACCCCAGCTCCACCTGATCCTGACGGGGACTGCTTAGAGGGTGGGATTCCGGAACCTGAGACCCTCCCCCAAGTATTAAACACGCCCCCTCAACCACAGGAGACAGTGGAGTACGCCTGCATCAGAAAGGTCCGGAGAGTGGACAAAGCCGCCCAGAAGAGGGACAATGGGACGGAGACCGAGGAGGGGCTTGGACAACAACGACACAGTAGTGGGGACATTCGGCATGCCCCACCCACTCACCCAGCCCCGCCTCCAACGCACCCACACAGTCAGAAGATGCCTCGGAAAAACATGGAAGGCTTCAACCTACCGTCTTTCCCTAAGGTATCTACATATCTGTCTATGTATATCTACATGCCTATGTATCTATCTATCTAGACCTATAAAATCTATAAAAAAATATATTTTCTAGTTAATGAATTTATTTGAAGATTGATTCATTTTCATACAAGTTTATTGGGTTCATATTGCAATTCTATTTGGTACATTCAAGAACGGAATAAGAATTTAAAGGATATTCTCAATTCCATTCTGAATGGTGCACAAACCTGCATTTACATCTACTGTACATTTATGCATTTGGCAGACGCTTCCTGGGAATCAAATGTTGCTAGCACCATGCTCTACTGCTTGGGTCTATAACCCTCATATACTGTATAGCAGTGAACAAGAACAATGCAGTTAATTACTATCAATGCTAAAATGCTATAAATGAATCAAGCCAATCAATTAATTAATTGTGATTATATCACTTCTACACATACATTCAGCATGTAATTCACTAAGTCATGCAATACTGCAAATGCATTTCGCTGAGACTACAAATGCAAAGAAGTACTGCAGTATATAAAAGCATTGTTGCTCATAAAAACTATTTGTCTTTTCATGACCATTAAAAGCCTTTGACTCACTGTAATTTCCGATTGCTCTTTAAATTGTGTCTTAAAATGGAATATATAAATAGAAGCATGCTGGGAATGTCTTCCTCTATTTTTGTGTGCCTCAGCACTAGTGTGGACTTGCAACTAAAGTGGGTCTGCAATTAAGTACACTGCAAGTGTACTTCATTATTTCCTCTGTAAGAAAACTGTCCAAATCAATGATACTTGCGAGCATTGTGGTCCATCCACAGCATTCGGGGTGTTGGATGCTCATAGGTACTAAACTATGAGGATGATGCAACCAGCGGAAACACGGAGTGAAACCTCTCATTCACTGAAACCATGGCAAACAGCCAGACCCATAAAATGGGCCAGTTCTAATGGGAGACAAAGTGAATTCCAATGTTGAACGAAAGAGGCTAAAACAACATGCTAATTCCTGCCTTAAAAGTGGCTCTGTGACACACCCCATTGCCCACCTTCCGTTTCTCTTGCATAACAATGAGGAGAAAATGCACAGCAAGCATCAGCCTGTTCCCTTACAGCCCGAGTACAGGAAACACATTAAGCTCAATATCATTAGATGCAGAAGATGGTTAGACATGAGGGCAGGCATTAAGATGGGGGATTGTAGCTTGATTATGGTACATAGGCTTCAGAGGTGGACAGTAACAAAGTACATTTACTTGAGTACTGTACTTAAGTACACTTTTTGAGTATCTGTACTTTACTTGAGTATTATTTTTTCTGGATACTTTTTACTTTAACTTCACTACATTTGAAAGACAAATATCGTACTTTTTACTCCACTACAGTTCTGTCAAGGTCCTTGAGTAGAAAGTAGTCATGTCAGTCAGGGGATGATTTTGGTTGCAGGGGTTGCATTTTGGTTGGAAATGAAAGTCGGGTTGACGTCAGAACCCGACATCAGATTGACGTCAACATCCGACGTTGGATTTTGGTTTGAAATGAAAGTCGGGTTGACGTCAGAACCCGACATCAGCATCCGATGTTGGATTTTGGTTGGAAATGAAAGTCGGGTTGATGTCAGAACCCGACTGATGTTGGTTTCTGATGTCAAACCGATTTTCATTTTCAACCAAAATACAACGTCTGTCCGACGCTGGAGATTAGCGTCAATCTGATGTTGGATTCTGACATCAACCTGATTTTCATTTTCAACGTTGGGTTTGGTCTCCTAAATGCGAATTTTGTCATTGTTTTGGAGCACACTAGCTTATAGATAGCAGTAAGGGTAACATATTCATACTGAAAGCCAAAAAACTTCAAATAGCGCACTCTTTGAGGGAACAGCCATTTGGGTGTCCGAAACCATCGTGGACGTTATTGAGTGCACTTATTTAATCTCACATTCAATCCCACTACTGGAACGGTGTTCTAGAAATAAATGTGATATTGATATGAGGGTAGGCACGCAGGCATAGATTCAGAGGCATAAGGTACTGTAAGTATTACATACAACTTTTACTTGTAACAGAGTAATATTTGACCAGTAGTATCTATACTTTCACTCAAGTAAGGAAGTTGTGTACTTTGTCCACCTCTGATAGGCTTATTTTCAGATAGAGGAGTTTTGAATCGACTCCTCAATTGACCTTTGCAAAGTCTTTGTGGATTTCTCACATCCACACTGTATGACTATGAAACCATTTTAAAGGGTTTTTATCTTCTTTGATTTCTTTTACTGTTACCTACAACAGCTAAAAATATATACCCAAAAACTAGGAGTAATTCAACCTCAAGTGAAAATTCTATCTCAACCTCATGCCATTCCCAACCCGTATTACTTTATTTTTTCAAAAAAACACAAACACAGCTGATTTGTTCACAAATTGGACTCGTCTAGTTCTTGAGTTCAACTTACTGACTTGATTCAGTTGCAGCTCAAAATTTGAAATTGTCTCACACAGAGACATTAAAAAGATTTAATATTGCACACAAGTTGTGTAAGTTTTGCACATTTTGAAGCTCCTTTAGTGTTGCATAGAAGAAATAAAGTCATACTGATTTGAAACAATGTCAGAATTCCTTTTTTGGTGAACTATTTCTTTAAAACCACTGGTTTTAAACCTGTGAACTGTGCTTGGAGGTCATGATGAATTAGATATGCTGAGCTCTACTCCCCAATGTATATTGTTTGAGATGGCTCCTTAAACTGTAATATAATATTTATTCTAGTGAATTGTTTTTAATACTTTAGGAGGCAGTGTTTATGGGAAATGGAGAGCAGTACATATGGAAACCTCCGGAAGAGGATGACATCATCTTCCAGCACAAGCAGATGGGTATTCAAAGCTCTCATGCGGGAGAGAATATGGCAGCATCTGCAGCAGGGGTGAGTGTGCATTTAGTTTTCCACACAGTCCTGAGAAACATCCTCTACTTCTCATTCTGTGTAGTCAAAAAGTCTTGTAGGGTATTATACAATCTAGAAACATTGTCTGTAGATGATCCCAGAGCACTTCCTTACCCCTAAACACTGTTTCAGAGTTAACTAGAAGCAGCTGTAAAATGTGTATTCTTAAAAGACCAAACATTTGGAGTAAAAGATGTATACACAGATTTTCCACTCACAAATACATTTCAGATGGTTTGTCTCTTTATTGTCATATAGATCACAGAGATGTATTCGAAAGTCTGCAAACCGGGCAAAAAGAAGCGAGGCGTGCCCGGCTCACCCCCCGCTGCGAGGGACATCAGCGGCTATAGGACCTTGGCTCGGGGTGACCGCGGTGAGCGTGACGGGGGTTTCAGCGTGGTAGTCAAACCCCAAACATGGGCACCGCAGGAGGGCAAAGGCTCGAGAGCGCCACCCGGCTGCATGGAGGACCACTGCTACGAAGCCATCAGCACCGAGGAAACAGACCTGGCTTACGAGACCATGGAGGGTGGGGGAGGCTGGAGGCGAGACAGGCCTCCACCCAATGCCAGCGCCACCTTGCGACCCAAGCGGAAGCGGCCCCAGCAGCCCTTACAACAACCACCGCCACCCCCTCCACCCCCCCAGCAGACCCCCAAACTACAGCATCTCCCGGCCAAAGCAATGCTGATGCCCGGGGAGAGCCTGTACGAGAGCATCCCTGACCTGAAGCAGGGCTCGGCCACCTCCAGCACAACCACCATCTTTACTTTTAATGACGGTATGGAGATGTATGTAACTGGCCTGTAGGGGGCGCTCTAGTAAAGGGAACTTTCCTCTCTAGGGCTTGAATTTTGAATTGGGACACGTGCACGTGTCGTAACCCAATGGGATACGCGCATTGTGCCACTGCTATATATTTTACATGGGTTCCAAGTCTTAGTTGAGCATTAATTGAGTTTTGTAAGTCTAGTTAAAGGTCAGTATTCTCGCAGCACAAAATGATAGAATGAAATGATTTCGATTAGTCGCACGCCTCATCACGAGGAAGAAAAATAGTCACCAGCCATGACATATTACCACAGACAAAACATATCACACCTAACAGTAGCATTCCTGTAGAGGGAATTCTTGTTTATTTGTCATTAAATGTTGTATTTTCGAACGAAGTGACCATCGGAATTGCGGGTCAAACTCGTATTTGATGCCTAGAAAATCCCAAAGGAGAAAAAAAACGAGCACAAGCCAATTACAAAAGCAACTTGTGAAAAAGCACAGTCTAATTGTGTTCCACGGCCCTCTGAGGAATTTTTTTGATTCGAAGCACTTACTGTAGCAAAGCTCTGTCCCGTTTCAAAAATGAATATATAGAAAGTGAACTTTATCAGAGAGCCAATCAAAAGCTATTGCCAAGCAAAATATCATATATTGACAAAAAGCCTTTATTTAATCGAATAGAAGAATTGATCCTATTTTAAAACAGCTAAAAGCTATCTATTATCTAAAAGCTTTAGGAAATACATGGCTCTATTTTTGTAATATCAAAGCCTCTATTTCTGTAAAAAATGAATCACATAATTTTAGTTAAAATAAAGATTCTAATTCGATTGGTCAAACAGATCCTGTAACGTCAAGAAAGTATTTTTCTTATAAGCACAAATATTTCATGCTCAGCATGTCGTCTGTCGTAGACAGTCCCCTTATAAAATTGAAGAGTACATATAAAAAATGAATAGATGGTAAATTTCAGTTGCCAATAAAGCAAGATCCCGGAGGGAATTAGCAAACGCTCAGGGACAGTGAACAAAAATATTAAATAATTGCACACAAAAACATTATGACATATCTGACGGGAGACCCCCAATGTCTTTTCATGTTATTTTTTGTTTTGGTCATACATCAATTCAAACTGTCACATGAGTCACCACAGTGCTTCAATGCGGTAAAATAAGTGTTTTTCTTTGTCAATAATGTTTATGCACTTTGCCTGATTAAAAAGATGCATGCTTTCAAGAAAAAAAAAACCCTTGTAAAGGGATAAAAAAAGAAAAGAAAGTAAAGTGAAACTAGCACTGTCCTGTGGTATCAGAGAATGGTTTATTTCTTGCTGTTGTTGGTGGATTGTTTGATTTATATGCCTTTTTCTTCATCTGAGAAAGAGCACAAAGTGAATCACTTCAGGACTGGGGAGACCAATGACGACCCGAGGAGGACTCTCTAAATAAAAAAAACTGGACAATTAGGAATATAACACAATTGGTCAGAAGAAATGTATCATAGACAATCCCTTTCCCCCCATCTTTTCAGAAGCAGTCAGGATGTCCACGTATGTCCAGATAAGATTGAATGGAATCGCATATATCAGATTGTTGCAAAAAATCTCCTGTATGCTATATGGAAATAATGGGAGTTTAAAAAAGTTACAATGACAAAGCGATTTAAAATTAGTGTATGTTGCCCCGTAGGTCTATGGGAGGGGGGGTTTGGGGTTTTATGGCCAGACAGTGACGAGCTTCACCAGTGGACAATGTCAAACTATCTGTGATCTGTGGACTATAGCCGCTCTCTCAGTGTCTTTGAATCTGATGCTAATGTGATCTGGATTAAATTATCCCAAATAGCTGGAGCACTCAGAAAGGGGCTCAGGTCAACCAAATATAATCAAACCGCTTGTCTAAGCCTTCGTTGCTATCAAATGTTGGTGCAGTGTTGTAAATATGTTACAAACAGAAGAAATGCAGAAAAGGGGGAGGGAATTTGCTCTTGGTGTTCCTGAAAGTATTTGTTTCTTTCCGGTTGTCCTTTCGGAATGATTTTTCTCTGGTGAAAAATTATCTCAGCAGTATCTCTGTGAGTTTTGATTATGTGCTTTGGGATTTTTTTGTTTTCCACATCATTTTAGCTATATTGTGTATCTCAAAGACCAGTTGAGTTTAGTGTGGCAGCTAATGTTGTGCGTTTGCTTATCAAACAACAGGGTGGTGTGTATTAAAGCTGTGTAATTAAGTACTAATGTGCAAAAGATTGTAATGTTTTTATATCAAAATGACTATTCATAAAAATGTCGGGTCAAGTTTATACTTTTTTAAATAAAGTAGCACTTCAAAAAAACACAAAGCATAGAGCATTTACATAGTGTTTTCTCCCAATAAGTCATTCATTCTTGAAAGAGACAATATAAGTAAGAGCTGAGACACAGGAACAATAGACATTTGTAGCACAAACTATAGTTATTTGATACTTATAAGTGTGCCGACTAGCACACACATAGCTCCACATTGGTGGAGTCACAAACAATGGACAATGTAATAAAACATGGGAAAGGGTGGAATACACTATATTTATTTGCAAGAACCAAAGTTAAGGAAGAGATGGACCTGCGAAGTTGAGGAACATGATGCAAAATATGAAATCGTATATGACTGTTCTTATATAGATGCATTAACAAAAAAAACTAATTTGAATCAGATTTCATGCTTTTTGCTTGTTCGGAGTATAAATAAACAGATTTAAGTTGGGTTTAAGTCATTTAAAAAGAACTAGGGGTTTTAACAGCAACAAAAACATTGAAAATGTAAATAAGCAAAAGTCTTGCTCCTCCAACTTACTGACTTACAAAAGAACCAGATGTGCGCCTGTGTTAGATTTGCATTCTGTGATGTCTGTAGGCATCAATGCTAAAGGGTTCAGCAAATATTCCAGAGGACATTTCTCATTCTAAATCTGGATGTGATTAAGCTCTGATTAAACTGGCTTTGATTAGTTTATACACTCAGGTAGATGAGGAATTGCATTAGAGTTCTTTGTTAACCCTAATTAGCCATTGAAGCTGCAGTCACATCAGCCTTTCACTATGGTACATGCTGTTCCTATGACAACTGCCTCACTGTCATGGTATGGTATTTAAGAATTCCCCTCCATTGAGACAAAATCTCATCGCATTTCACAGTAAGATTACATTAAAAACAGATGGAGGAGGTCACAGGGATTTTTCTCTCTTTTATTTCATTCAAATCCTCTACTAGACCATATGAACTTGTGTTTGTAAAAGTGTAACCCGTTTCCCTACCACTCTTACTGTGTCCCTGCGCGTGTTTGTGTGTCACAAGCTTGCATCTGACTTGCTCTGGAAAAAAAAAAATAGGTCATCCTTAAAACAAAAAGGGTGCAGTCAACATAGCAACCGTCTGCTGTTTTTTTATTGGCTGACTTGTTTCCATAGTAACAGGTTAACCTTGAGGCTGCAGTCGCAGACCAGTTTGTTGTCTAGGCAAATCCAGCATGTATGAGGAGCTCTGCTAAGTCAAGGTGTCACCCACATTTTAGAGTACAGCAACACTGGTAAAAAGCCTGGCTCAGAAGCCCTGAAAATATTGTTGCATGTTGGAGCAAAGTGTGGCTACAACACAGTCTCTGTCATCTAGGTTTCTATACAATGTATGTCAGCACTGTACAGTGCCTTTGATATACATCCACCTCCTTTGAATTATTCCGCATTTTATTAAATATTTTTGAGGGAATGATACTTTAGGTTCTTTTCTCATGTATTGTACTGCCATTTTTGTGAAATTTCTAAATGTTAATGAGAAAAGAGCATTTTCATTCATATTATGCTAGATATTTAAACGTGTGTGTGTGTGTGTGTAAGGAATAATTGAAGAAGTGCTGTTGAATTATTGAAAATGTATGCACACCGGAGGTTGTATGCAGCCACAACACCAATTAATTCAACACCTCGAGACATGGGCTGCGTCCGAAATCGCATACTCCCTTGAGTAAGTACTTATTTTGTATGTATGTTCTTTATAGTATGAATGTGAGTAATATGAATGGACATACTACACTCTCTATGATGTCATTATCATGTGACCTACCAGCGTCAGTTACGTCGCTTCACTGCCCATCACAAATCCTCTCCCGTGGCCTCATGGGATTGTAAAGTGTCCATTGTATACACACTTCAGAAGTAGTAGGTCATACTGGGACTTTTTGCCTCCTCTTTTATGAGTGCTGAGAATTCAGACATACTTATTTTGTCACATACTGCTTTTTGCCTACTATATCTGCAGCCATTGTTTAGATGTTTTATTTCAAGACATTTGTCAGGTTTCCCTGTTGCTGATTTTTTGCCCTAAATGCAGATTGGTCAGATTCTGGCCTTTAAAAAAAAAAAGTAGCTCCCATCGAGTCAAATAGGTCATATTTGTGAAGTGCTGAAGAGATTGATGATGTCTGGTTAATTTTAGCCAAATATATCTGCTGGTCCTGGATTCTTTAGATAGATGCCCTTTGTTTCCAGTTACCTAATTCGTTAAAAGTCTGATCTTAGAAAAGACTTGTTAATGCAAGTTTCCTCCATTTTGCTGAAACAGATGTCACATATATCTTTTAAAACCTTCTATGGCTTTTTCCTACCTACAAATTCATCTTCAAGTTCTCTCTTATGGTTTTATTTCTATACCCTACTTGTACTTGACTGTTAATTATTCCATCTCAATAGAACTCTTGTTCGGTTCCTCTCAATGAAGACCCCTTCACCCAGAGCTCTTAAAGGTAGGGTAGGCAATGTTTTTCATAAACACTTTTTGTTATATCGGTTGAAACTCTCTTCACATCCTGATCGCAATCAATAATAGAAGTGGTCTACTTATAAAAAGAATGTACATCTGTGGAAGTCTCAGGACCAAAAAATGTTCGTCCAATCATTGCATTCGGTCCTAATGCAATAATAGGATGCTGTATTTGCATACCTCCGCACGCCCTGCTTGCACAGACATCACACGTCATCAACGTGTTCCATGATGAGGCTATGCAGACACACAGTCACTGAGCGCTGGAACAAACAGCAGCTACCATTTACAGTTCCTTCTGAACCAAAACAACAAGCTTATGCTGCATTCACCCTATAACACCCTAAAATATCGAGAAGTTCACGTCCTCAGAATCAGATTTTTGCGTTTCTATGTCAACACTATCAACGTTGAAATGAACCCTTTGAGAAATGGGGTAATTTAATGCCATTTCTTAAGACACTTTGCTGAATCTGTTCTGGCTGTGTGCGACCTGTGTGTTCATTTGTTTTGGAGGAGCGCTCTGATGGTATTTTGGGATCTAATGCTTTCAAAGCTAGCTTGTTATTGCCATTCGCTCTGAAATTGCCTACCCTACCTTTAACAGGTTCTTGAGCTGAGTAAGTGTGCTGTTATTTACTCTCAAGGCTTATAGTTCCACAACAAAACACCTTGAGCTTAATCTTGTCACTATTCTGTTTAGCTACAAGGGTCATGGCTAGGTCAGTGTCTTCTTCTGGTCTTTTATTAAGATTGTAATAACAGTTTGGTTTGATTGTCTCTAAATTCTTGAGTGAACAACATATTTTTCCTAAATGCATTTTAGTTTTATGGTTGGGGTTTCAATGCCCTTATTAAACCTGCAAAAGAACAATGAGACAGGAGGAGTGAAGTACTGCCCCCTGGTGTTAAGGATGCAGATACACATGTATAGAAAACAGAAAACTCCCTCTGAGCTGTCTGAAGAATGATGAAATTTCTCTAGCAATTGTAAAATAGAAGATTTGAGGAAAATATATAATGCATGTAAAGGACTGAAACATTATCAAGTGCTTGAAAACATGTAACAGCCAAGTGTCCAGCCATTCTTATATTTGTACATTTACACACATGTACAAACTAATGCTTAGAAATGTGTAAAAGTGACTATTTTGAACTTTTGTGACAGTGTTTGAGGAGCTAGAATAAGATAAAATCTAACATATGTGTTTGTTTATTGATAAAAGACATTTTATTGTTTTAGATAACATCATGAACATACAGTTTTAAAACAAAATGCTACAAAATACTGTGCCTCATAAGTGTGCTAGGCAAAACTATTTTTGTTCCTGGCTGGCTTTATGAAATTACAGTAAGTGTTGATCCTCACTCGTCACAACAAAATGTCAAACCTCTGAAGAGCAGCTATGTGGTTCTTGCTGTTGTTCATCAATCCACGATGAAGACCCATCTGTCCCAAAGTAACGGTCACCAAAGTCTCCTTTAAGGACAGCGAATACACACCCACACGATTTTAGTACAGAGTGTAGTTCTTTTCTTCTTCTTATACTTATACACTACCATTCAAAGATTTGGGGTTGGTCAGAATTTTTGGTAACATTACAATAAGGTCCCATTAATTAACATTAGTTAATGCATTAACAATAACTAACAATGAACAATACATTTGTTACTGTATTTATTAGTCTTTGTTAACATCAGTTAATAAACAATGAACTGTTCGTTGTTGGTTCATGTTAGCTCAGGTCCATTAAATAATTTAAAATGTTTAATAATGTATTAGTAAATGCTGAAATTAACATTAATATTAATAAAGGCTTTAGAAGTATTTTTCATTGCCAGTAAAAACAGTGATATTGTAAAATATTTGTACAATTAAAAATAACCGTATTCTGTTTTAATATATTATGAAATATAATTTATTCCTGAGATGTTAAAGCTGAATTGTCAGCATCATTATGATGAAATCATTCTGATATGATGATTTGCTGCTAAAGAAAAATGTCTTATTTTTTATCTATGTTGAAAACAGTTGTGCTGCTTAATAATTTTGTAGAAACTGTGATGCATTTTTTTTCAAGATTCTTTGATGAATAGAAATTAAAAATAAATAAAAAAAGTTTATTTGAAATAGAAATCTTTCTTTTTATAATTTATAAATATCTTCACTGCCACTTTTGATCAATTGCATCCTTACTGAATAAAAGTTACTAACCCAAAACTTTTGAAAGGTAGTGTATCTGTCAGGATCACTCACCTATCCCTGGGATGAGATGAAGAAGGTCATCTAGGCTCTTGTCCACAGCAGTGGTGATGATTTTGACACGAGGGAAGGCGTAAGCCACTGAGGAAACTCCCAACTCCGCCATCAGCAGAGACACCAACACAATATTGTCTTCCTGGACATCATGGTCCTGTATATACACATACACACACTCACATTCAACAAATGAAAACATTCTAACAATGAGTTCTGGCCACTAATTACTTTACTTTGTGTAAACGTGTCTAAATTATACTGCCGTGCAGGGTTTGTTTGTACATTTCGGAAGGAATGAAGTCTACAAGCAACATACCAGCAACACCCTCACTGCCATCATGGCTGCCGCTCCAGTAGAAACGGTGCTATCCATCAAAATCACATGGTCCTCACTGATGTCTCTGGGCAGTCGCAGGTAGTGCAGCTAAATGGAAGGGGAGGGAGTCATAGTTACCACGGAAACGAAGTGAGAAAGAGGGAACCACAGCCACCAAAAAGAATGAAACTGAGGAGTCAGGAGATCTCTGTTACCACGGAGACAGAGACCAACAGGCAAAATGGACAAACGGTTTGTGGAGAGCCGAGAAAATAACAGAGACAAGGCCACAAATATAAACAAAAAAGCATGGTGAAATGCCAGGCATAATCTGTGTCCAGAAAAAAAAAGGCATATTTAATATATAGTCAGACTAAAGACGGGCGTAGACGGTATGATTTTTGTTGTAGTATGAGCTCCCAGGCGATTATTTTTTCATGTCAATCGTCGATGCTCTTATGGTTGTGGCTCGTATCATGTGAGAAGCATTACAAGCCGAGCAGAGTACCTTACGGGCACGATAATCTTTAAACGTTTAAAAAATATGAGACGTCAGCCTGAATTTGACCAGTGTATATGCTCTCCTCTATTCTCAAATCATACAACATACATACATAATACAATCACATCTGGGACCCAATATCGTGCACATACACTGACACACAAATACACTCTCTAGTTGTTATTGTTGACCAGAATGACCATACTGTTCTCTGCTAATCACCTAGTCATTTACACATCTCTTTATTCATTTTTCGTTTCTATCAGAAGCAATAGCAGCAAAACTGATAACTCAATTCTCTGTGTTTAGCACCAGAGCTCATGCGATTGACGCCAGCTCGCCATAGAAGGAGGGTGAACCAACTCCTAGGTACAGCTAAGGAGATGCACTTAAATAGATTTACACGAAATAGATTCAAGTGTCGCCGCACAACCTACACATAACAGCATAAATGCTCCTCATAAACTATTTTGTTATTAAACGAAAAAAAGCAAGCATACTGTATGCGGGATTTGGTATGACAGATAGCACGGAAAGAGGGTTTCCTTTTTTATCCACTGAAAAGCTGTCACTCATCTAAAGGTGATGATACACAGGGCAACTTTTTGAGCAATGTTGCTGGGCAATGTTGCCGTCAACGGGCAACCAGATGAGACACAGGGCCCATGACCGATCTAAATTATCCAGATATAAATGTATTGCCAATATTCAATGGGAAAGTGCCCAAGCAACAATCACTCGGCAAGATTGCCCAGCAACATTGCTCAAAAAGTTGCCCTGTGTATCATCACCTTAAGTTCATTGCAATCTCACAAATTTCCATTATAATCAATGAAGCTGACTGCACAATGAATCTCTTATTTACATAATTGTTTGTTATAAAGAGAGGATTTGCGAGTGTACAGAACTCAGAATCCACTCACCAGAGTTTTTGTTCAGTGCTAACTTAAACACCTCTGATTGGCCATTGCGTTCAAGAAATCAACAGATATGTTTGTGATTGGCTAAATTGCTCAATGCTGCAAAACATGTTTTGGCAATATGCTATTATCACAGAGAAAAGCTGCCCATAACTGCAGATCTGTTTTCTTTTCTTTCTAAAAGCAGAAGCAGCTGCGTTTTTATTTTATTTTAAATTCTTTAAATTATTGTCCTGTGTTACCTCTGGTTCTCCTGAATCCAGATTAGTCTGGATCAGAATCTTGCCAATACGGACGTCTTTCCACACGGCTCTCAGTGCAGGCTCCATGGTCTCACCTGCCCGAAGAATGGACACACCTGTGATCTAGAAAACAGGAGGACAGGTGCTGCTACAAAAACCAAGATGATTCCAATCAAGTAAGAAATGTTCAAATACTGAAAATAACATGTCAGACACACAAATTTACCCCTTTCCCACTGAATCTGCGCCCCTTATACTCTTGACCTTGTGGTGTTTGGATGGTACAGGCCTGTAAAAAGGACAGATATTTTTGTGATGACACACATTGTACAGCTGAGAAGATTTTTTTTTTGCTCTGCATTCATTAAGAGGGGTGACAACAGACCAGCAAAAGAGAAACATAAGCAAAATATTTATATTAAGGTGGTTAATGTCATAGATAACATTAATATTATTGATAAACCATATATTTATAGGTTTTTATTTATTAAAAAAAAGTATAATTGAGACTAAATTAATTGGGATTAACTAAAAATAATGAAAAATAATACGATTAGTCTTGCCGATTAATGAGATGGCATATAATGTTATATTCAATCAAAAGTTTTATTGATGTATATGTGTGATTATTAGCGATTAACTTGATTAATTAACTGGCATATCATGTAATTAATTCAAATAAAATTTTATTGACGTGTGATTAATTGTGATTCATTTGATTGATTAACTGGCTTATCATTTAATTCATATTTTTTATTGATATATGTGTGACTAATTGATATTCATTTTATTTGAATTAACTCTAGTACAATATTATTACATATCACAATACATTGCATATGTGTGGGATAATTCATACCGGTGACAAATTCCTTGTTTGTTTTGCATACTTAGTCAATAAAATTAGTTCAGTTGAAGATTCAAATTCAATTCAAATTCAATTGGCATATTAATTTAAATTTTTATTGACATACGTGTGGTTATAAACAATTAATTTGATGAATTAACTGTCATGTAACAGGTCATGTAATACACATTTTTAATTGAGCACTAGGTATACTTTAAATCACAGTAGACTCAGCTTTGATCGCACAACAATATCACATACACACAGAAAAACACCCACACACCTTAGAGGGTAAGAAAGACAGCGCGTGTTCAATCAGCAGCCGCATCAGTCTTTTTGAGTAGAAGATGAACTCGTCACGGCTGGTGTCTTTGTTCCTAAAAAACAAACAGAAAAATTGAGGAGGTGTGCATAAATGACGCAGAGAAAAGGGTGATGCAGGCCAGTGAGTCATTATCCTGATTCACACATGTGAGGAATTCTGAATGGCACCCGCAACAGATGAATGGATTTCAAAAACACATTTCAACAAGCATCAACTTCTTAAAGTAGGCTAATCTTTTGATGTGATTCATATGACACTCACCACTCACCTGATGATGGTGTGGAGACCTCGGACCTGTGGCGTGCTTTCCAACACGCTGAGAGTCTGAGGGAGAGGCTGGGACTGGTGGGCCGTGGCCAGGAGCGCCCTGTGTGTGCGTGTGCATATGAAAGACAAGAGATATGAAGCAGATCAGCACTTGCCAAAAAATGCCATTTGTACACCTCTACATAACATTTCTAACAATGATTGCAACACTAAAGGAGCTATTGTGGGTCGTTTGCATGTTCATACACACACATGGACTATAGTCCATGTATATAAAAGAGTAAAAAGCATGATTAAACAGCTTCTCTACCTGACACTAATCTCACGCTGCCGAGAGAATGCATGCAACAGAACAGAGATGAAAGATCAGTGAAAAACAGTGAAAGAGAAAGAGTTAGCAGGCTGAGAGTTTGAGACAAATTTTCTGTCTTAAATAAGTACTTCTTTGATAACTGTTTACTCCATTGTCCCTAACTTTATATATAAAATCCAAAAAATAGAAGTTGCAGAACTTCTATTCACGGACAGAGGGCGCTGTTTCTGCGTGTAGTGTGTGGAAATGTGAAGGAAGCTGAGAAAGCTTCAAGTCCTTTTAACATGGAAAATGCCCCCTCAGATTTTGAGATGATATTGGGGAAAAAAACCTGCACAGCAACACTAAAACATGTCAGTTTTACATGATAAACACTTAGTTGTTAAAAAGAGTTTTGTTTTTCTTTTTCGTTTAACGTGTCTTGTCTAGGGCAGACTACCCTCTTTGGCTGGAACAATGGATAAGATTACTTCACAGGACACATTTTCCCACAATGCCCCTTTTCACTCACCTCTTCTAGCTGGCTGTGAACATGCTGAACGATCAGGTCAATGGCCACCATGTTACCCCCACCTGTGTTTGCAGGAGAAAAGTGAATAATTGTAACATCTGTATTCGAAAGGCAATGATAACTGCAATTATACACTGCAGGAAATAAATATTGAACTCACCACGTGGCACTACAATGTCTGCAAGTCGCATGGTGGGTTCTATGTACTGCTCAAAGGCTGGTTTTACAAACTTATTGTATTGTTTAATCACTCCCTCAATGTCACGTCCTCTCTCTGTGATGTCCCTCCTCAGCCGCCGTACCAGCCGAATATCCGAATCTGTATCTACAAAAATCTTCATGTCCATCAGCTGCAAAAAAAAAAACCATAAGATGCCTGAAGATATGTTAAGTTTTCAGTTGTAGGATATAATGAAAGAGATATTTTCACTCAGAGCAAGATTGAGTCATCATATATTTAGTAATCAATATTCCCTGAAAAAAAAAATTAGGCCTACATTTGAAATGCTTATACCTGCAAAATGTTAATTTTGTAAGCTTTTAGGAATATACTAAAAGCCACAAAAGACAAAAGTTCAAATGTCATGGCTATTTAAGATGGATCTGTGATAAATGGTCCCTCGTCATCTTCCTTACTTCATCACAAAAACATTGTTATCACTTACTTTACTTTGAATTTTATCAGCATTTAAACATTCAGAAACTGAAACATTTCACAATACCTGCAAGAGCTCTTTGTCTGCAAAGGACAAGATGCCTTCAAAGATAATGACGCTGGCACCATAGACGTTTTTCTGGAAGAGGGATGAAAATGTAAACACCATCAAATAACTGAAATCTTTTGCTGTATCTGTATCCTTGGCATCTGGAAAATATGTGAAACATCTGCCACACACACACACACACACTCACCCAGTCTTTCTGGCGTCCATGTGTAGTGAAGTCATACACTGGGATTTTTACACTTTTCCCCTGTTTAAGTTTCCGCAGTGTGCTCTCAAGCAGCTCAAAGTCGAAAGCTCCCGGATGGTCAAAGTTATAGTCGTTCTTGGCTGCTAGAGCTTGTTCCTCTCGAGACAGGACCTGCAGATGGGTAACATAAAGGTTGCATGTTTGATCACTGGTGGGGGCGCCAGACACAGGAAAGATCACAATCCTGACCTATCACCATATGTGCTTTAACATATTCATATTTTAATCACATCAACCATGGCATCTGGGCCAGCTGTTGGTAGCATGTGTGAAAAGATGTTAAGGGTTACATAAAATTGCGAAAAGTTTAGATTAGTTTGCCCAAATATGAAAATTCTGTAATTTATGTCAAACCCTTATATTGTTGTTGTTTTCCTAAGGAACACAAAAATGAATTAAAAAAACATACAGTGTGGCCAATGAAGTCCGACAATTGACTCTTAACTCTTTCCCTGCCAGCGTTTTTTATTTATTTATAAAGTTGCCAGCCACTGCTAGCATTTTTCACAAATTCACAAAATGTTCATGCCCCCCAGAATATTTTATTGTATGAATATCTGAACATGCAATAGGCCTATATCAAGAGAAAGAACAGAGCCTCTGCTTTAAAAAAAAAACAAAAAAACTTTCATTCTAGCTTAATGCATTCTTCTTCTTTTTTTATCAACAGTTAAATGTCGGTAAGTTTCATAAAAAAGCAACATTTTGAGCAAAAAGCTGAGAAAAACATGAAAAAAAATCTAAAGACTATTTGCTCAGTGATCAAAACATAGATTGAGTAGATCGAGTCCATCAACTCGATTGCACAGTCCTATAGCTTGTCCTGGGTCAACATTTCATTTAACATTAGGCAGTTTTGATTTATATGCGGTTTAATGTTGATAATCGCTTTATTTTACATATGCATCTGCTCCGCTTACATATGCTATCGCTTGTTTCAGCTTCTTCACAAGTCTTTTGATCAGGAGATTCAGTACTCTTTCAGAAGATATGTAATTTCCTGAGTTGTCTCATAAATGGGGGAAATTTCCATCATTCGTGAGGAAATAATTAAGAGACAGTTCTTTTAGATAATCTTGAGTAAATTATGAGAGAATTTTCATTTTTGGGCAAACTTCATTAAAAAGAAGTGGATACATACAGCCTTGCTGAACAATGAACAAACAAATCTCCACAGCGGCCATTTTGATTTTATATATGTGCAAATCAAATGTGACTGGGTGAACTGTTTAGACTAGAGTGTTAGTCATTAGACTGCAGTGTGTTTGTGTGGTCATGTGTTGGAACAAATGGATTCACACAGAGATAAAAGAGGAAGGAGAGGGATTACAGAGACTTTCAGAAGCACTTGACTTACCAGATTAACTTTACATGGTGGACCAATCGCTCATTCAGATCTCACACTCAAACAAACACACACAGATGACCAAACTTCTTTCTCATAAACACAAACACCTCACCTTATAAAATGAGTCCATAGATAGTAAAACAACCCAAGGAACGTCCAGGGCTTCAATGATTTTATTGGCTACAGTGGTTTTCCCAGAGGCACTGCCTCCACACAGACCTGTAACAACATTATTACTTATTTAGACGTTCAGATTTAGTATAAGTTCAAATCTTCAAGAAAACCTAATAGGGAACAAGCTGAGCCAAAATTGAAAGGCTTTTAAATATCTCTATTTAAATGATCATCAGGAAGTCAAGTTTCTGTTCACTCTTGTTTCCATCTACTCGTACCAATGACAAAGGCCTCTTTAAACTGGGCTCCATGTTCGTTGTACCAGGGCGGTCTGCCGGCTGTGTAGATGGTACGAGTGCCGGTGCGAAGCAGTGGAGGTTCTGTTTTACCCAGAGTGCTGCTCTTCCTGCGAGAGGTGCTGACTGTGGGGAGGAGCCTGTCCAGAGAATCTTCACCACTCCCACTAGACCAAAAAAAGAGAATTATTCTATTATAAAATACATTCAAAATGCAGAAACAACTATACAGTACATTTATCGATTTATTTCTCAAAAAAATGTGAACACTGTTTCTCTATGGTTCCATTGCTCTGTCTGACCAACCCAACACAGCAACAGCAGCTCAACCAATGGGGTGAGGTTGGGGCGGGGCAATCTCTATGTCCGACCAATGGGATACAGGAAGATTGTTTGGGAAACCTTTTTGACACCAGTTAGTAGGCTACTATTCTTTTTGCTGCTCCTAGTGACACATAAACTACAACCTTGAGTCTACAAAAATTGTTTATACAAATAAATACATTTTTTATTCTGTCCCCTCAATAACAAAGCATGTACCACATAACTAAATAAAAGTTGTTGCTTTTAACAAAATCTGACATGTAAGAAACCAAGTAATTCTTCAGTGTTATTTTTTGCCTAAAATCAAGATCACCATTAAAAATCTTTTCCGTTAACTGAAATGAAGATGAAATAAAATATAAATATAAATATTAGATGAAAAACTTAAAGGAAAATGGGAAATGTTCTTGTCCATGCCTTAATTTTGCAATTTCTTTGGTGTTGCATCCTTCTCACAGGGATTTAATATTTGTTGACTTTTCAGTGTGAGTTTTTTGGGCTGTTTTTCCTCACGTTAACTTATATATTACTTATAAATGATTATATACAGAATTAATTATAAGGATTTATGTGGTTTGGAACTGGTAAAAGTGCTTGGGGGAAAAAATATGATCAGAATATCGACTTGCCTAATAATTATGCATGCACTGTATAATATAAAAATAACACAGGTGTATGTGTGAATGAATGTATAAACTATCTTCTTGTTCAATATGTCACACGATTGATGATTAACTGAAACAAGCTTTCAGTCATATAAAATCTATGTGAACTAATTTATAAAACCGCAACCAAGACATATTTCCGAAAATCCACCATCACGTCAGTGTCATACACAACTCGTCTTTCTCACACTTTGTATCAACCTGAGTGAGTGACTAAATCAGGCCACTAGTCACAACAGCCAAACAACACAGAGCAAAATGGAGAGGTACTGCTGAAATTATATATGGTAAATATAGCCTATATATATAACATCTTGGGGGAAAAAATTATATTGGGTCTGAAATTTAAAAAAGAAAAGACTCCAAATCTAGACTATAAACAAGATAAAATAATCAAATGTTTTCAGTGAAAAGGTTTGAGAAAACAGCAGCTTCTGCACTCTTCACAATGATTTACTCTTTAAATGCATACGTCGGTTCAGATTATATCCAAGCGAGTGCCCAAAACTTAGTGCTTAATTAACCTTTTAAATACTTAACAGTGCATTTAATAACTTACCCTCCATCTGTACGGAGAGCCCAGCAGCCTGATATTCTGGCCCCTGTGTATCCGGGCAGCGTGCTCATATCAGCTGAGAAAGCCTGACGGCTGTCTTCAATATGAGCAATAAAGGTCACATTTTTATCGAAGCTCAAACAGCCCAACACAGATAAACCAGCTAATAATCAAAGATGAAGCACAAAGCCTGGGTCACGGAGAGGGCGGACATCATACCGTTCCTAATGCACTAGCAAAAACACACGCCTGCTTAATCTGCCTCTGTTTTAGCAGAGAACCCTTGAAGTTTGAACGTCAGCTGACCACTAATGTCTTCAAGAAACCTTTTAATGGATAGAAAAACAACTTTTCTTTCTGGATGGATACTGGCTCTCTCAGTGTGTGGGCTTGATTGAATAAGAGGATCAGTTCTACAGGTGATGTGGATGGAAAGTATTAATAGAACCAGGTGATAGAGAGAGAGAGAGAGAGAGAGAGAGAGAGAGAGAGAGAGAGAGAGAGAGAGAGAGAGAGAGAGAGAGAGAGAGAGCCCAAAGGACAGCTTTACTGATGAGAGTTCTCAGTTGGTTGTCAATTTTGTCTCAGATGTTTCTCCTGCAATCCCTTAGGTGAAA
This sequence comes from Abramis brama, assembly GCF_963993115.1. Taxonomy (NCBI): domain Eukaryota; kingdom Metazoa; phylum Chordata; class Actinopteri; order Cypriniformes; family Leuciscidae; genus Abramis; species Abramis brama. The sequence continues at coordinate 24,439,568 of NC_139978.1, forward strand.
TAAAGTTAGAAAGAAACAATAATATAAAATGTAGAGCTAAAACCTAATGAAAAGCAAAGTTAAATAATTTGTTCTTAGAAGAATTTGAAATCTTTTTCTAGTCTCCTCTAGTATTTTCACTTAAATTCTAAAGAAGACGTGAGTTTACTGACTTATTTTTCTCAGGAGAAAAAAATATAAGAAAGGGAGAGATCAGAAATGTCTTTCTATGTCATATTGCAGGGGTTCCCAAACTGGGGTTGACAAAAAACAGCGGAATTGCAGTTGGAGTTGATGAAAATAAAATAAAAACAAAATGCTTAGGCTACTAAAAATATTTTTTTATTACTTTTTGCAGGTATTTATATTTAAAATTTACAGTCATTTTCTGTCTGAAAAATTACCCAAAAATATATAAATGCTGCAAAATAAGAGTATTTTTGTTAGACACCTGAACTTATAAAAGTGAAATATAACAATAATAATAGGCCTATATATTATATAGAAAAGAACTGTAGGGTCAACTAAAACGGGCTATTGTAAAGAATTATACACCCCAATATAATAATAATAATAATGTGTATTTAAACGACATCTCAAAGGTCAAATCTCGGTTGTTGATCTGTTAGGATGTGATCTCTCCATGGTGCGCTAATGGGAACACATGTAGTGTTAGAAGGGAGACCTCAGTCTATAGTTCATTATAATAATAACGCGTCATTAGCGCGCAGCAGAAACTGGGACAGGAGGGAAGAAGTGGCTTAACTAACGCAATGCTGATTTAGGTTCTTATGATGATTAATTTTCTTTCATCATCAGAGCAAAGAAAAGTTGTATTCCGCTGTATGATGAATAACCGTTCAATACAATGCCAAAAATAAACAATTATTAATTGGCTCAATGTAGGTCAATAGCAACGCGTCTAGCAACGAAGGGAAGAGGTACACCTGCGTCAAAAAAACGCACTGATGCTTTCCATTATAATTTCATGTATGCCTATGTTTTTAGAATAACGGATGTTTCGCAGACAGATGTGCTGTGCTACCTGTTCGATCGGCTTGAGTTTTTCCTCCTGCACTCCATCTCACACAACATTATTCTCCACTCAGATCCGACTCGCCATGAAGCTGGACTGGACTGTCAGCTGTTAATGCCTCGCGAAACGCATTGTGGGAAATGTAGTTTCGGCACGCTCTGTGAATAGTGAGGGTCATTATTTCTTACAATTCAGTGCCTTTTAAGTCCCAAATACAAGTACCCACTAAGCAAAATGATGTCCAAAACACGTTTTTTCAACGTCTTTTCAAGTCATACGTTGAAAAGACGTCCACTGAGGAGCCAGAATGAAAGTTTTCATGACGTCTTTTTCTGACGTGTTCACGTCCGATATCTAGACGTTCATCGAACCTTCGTACAAGGTTAAAACTAGTTCAGATGTGGCCATTGTGGACATATTTCAACATCATTTATGGTCTCATTCAGACATAATTACTTTGACTATTGCTGTCAGATGATCTTAGTGAGAATTTACAGAGGTTTAGATGTTGATATTTGTTTAATCTGAAGTGTCACCATTGTGGTGATCAGTGTTTGCTTTAGTTGGGCTCTTGGTCCCCTTTCTTTTTACTTTAACTTTTCTTTGGCTGCTGTAACAGTGTGTTTGTGTAACACAATTGTTGTGGCAGAGAAAGCCTAGAAAAAGTATGAGATGTTGTCAGCTCAATGTTGATGATGACATAATCATCACAAAAAAAACTTTCATTCTGGCTCCTCAGTGGACGTCTTTTCAACGTCCGACTTTTGTGACAAAGATGTTGAAAAGACGTGTTTTGGACATCATTTTGCTTAGTGGGTAATGGCGTTTATGAATGAATGAATGAATAGAAAATAATAAATATGTTTTATATATATATATTAACCTACACATTTCATCAGGCCTCAAATTGTACCTGTTCAGTAATGACATCACAACAGGCCCGTTCACACCAAGAACGATAACTATAAAGAAAACCATTAATATTAGTGTCCACACCATCGGTCCACACCAGCGGATGATTTCGTTCTGTTTATTCTAAGCACGTGCTTGTCTGTCACTTTAAATTCTCGCGCGGATTCTGATTGGCTATCAGTGTTTTTATTGTTCTTTGGCTGTGATTCCAACTATATCGTTTCTCTATGCCGTTATCGTTATAGCTGTGGTGTGAACTCTTCTATTTTTTAATATTGAGAATATTGAAAATAGTATTTTTAGAACTATATCTTTATAGTCCTTGGTGTGAACGGGCCTTTAGGCCAACTCTAAAGAATTCAACATGAAAAGAGAATTATAAAAACAATTCTGTTTACTCTTTTTATGATGAAACAAATGCACTTTTAAAAAGAAGGTTTCATTCTTTTTTTCTTTTTTTTTAAAGCTCAAAAGGCACTGATTTGTAGGAATGACCCATATAAAACAATTATAATAGAAAGAAAACACATTCTCTTTGAAAATGTTGACTAAAGTTGTGCAGGCTGACTTTATTTGAAATAAAAAGTGCACAAAACAGCTTGAGTGCAGCTTGTTTGGAGTACTGTTATCTCTGAACTAATTCCCAAATCACACACATACTCATACACACAAACAAAAAGCATAAAAGGAAATGGAGGGGAAAAAAATTGGCTACTTGTTTCATAATGATCACAAACAACTTGTCTTGTAAAATAGCAAGAAGTCTTTTGCAATGTCAAATACATATATGCACAAAATTATTTACAAATTAATTCAGATTAATTTGATATTCAACATTTGTGATCAATTAGAACTAGTCTATAACTGTAAGTCTCAACCACACAAATATGTGTGAAAAAATGCAAATGTTTCTTTTGGTACATCATGTGAAAATGTGACGATGCATTCTGAGAATGTACAATCCAGATTTAACATGAACAGCGCTGCCCGCGGGTAAAAGCACATTGTGAAATCCGAACTGTGGCTAAAAAACATTTGCCTATTTGTTTAACTGACAAAACAGTTAGCTTTTCAACAAAGTGAAGACAATCCTTGAACTAGTTTAGCATTTTTCAGAAGAAAACGGTTGCCTATAAAGTATCTTTTAAAACATTTTAAATGCCAATGCACTTCCCACAGTAGAAGAATGTTTGATGTTTGAGTCATGGTGTCACAACACTTAACAATCCATGTTAAGGAATCAGTCGCCTATCATTACTTAAAATAATACATGAGACTCATCACAAAATAATGCAGGAATACACTTTTACAAGTTGTGCGTGTCTCAAACTGCTTTTAGGTTCTCGCACTGCATCATCTTGATGTTTTGATGTGGGTTATCTGAATGGTCTCTCGTGCAAGTCCAGACTTGAATCTTTCTAGGACACAATGCAGCACGTCATCTGTTTGCCTTTACTTTACATCTGTCATCTGCAATTATCAGACACTTACATAGCTTTGTAATTTACACAGCCTTTTGTGGCCAACATTTCAGTGTGAATGCTGTTGTCACTGTCACGTGGGGAACTCGTTTGGACGCATTTTATCTCTGTTCCCAGAAACAGAATCATCTTAAGTTAAAAAGCAAATGTATTGTTACAAGAAACAATAACCAGTACAGCCTATAGCCAGACACAGGGAGTCCAGTTGAGTTCAGAGTACAAATGCAAGTTTGAATCATTTAGGTTCATCTATAATGTGATTTGATTCCAGCAACTCTACCAGTACATTTTGCTTAAACAATACCACAGTCTTGATTGATACGTTTGAGGGCACGTCTGGTAAGGTCACATTCCAGCAGAAAATAGTTTGTTTTCTATGTGCAAAAGGTCTTCATAACACCACGGCTTTTGCACGTTCTGATAGTGTTGCCAGACATCCAGGTTACTGTTGAACGTCTTGTAGACTTTAATCTAGATCAGAGTTTTTACAAAATCCAGGGAGCTTTGGTACAGCCAGCTGGGTCCACCTTCATCAGATACAAAGATTTAGGATTTCTTCTTCATTTTATGATTTTTAAAGCAGATTTGGGATCGATAAATCAAAGGGCGCACATGAAAACTCCTTTTGTAGGTGTCATCCGAGGTGGTCTGAGCTTTCTTAAGCATAGTGAGGATGTGGAGGCTGAGCAGTATAACTGAAACCTGTCCCTGTGTCCCAGTCCCTGACAGCTCCAGTCAAATGTCTCTGGCCTCAACCTGACTAGACATATTGATGTCCCTTCAGAGTCAGTGTGGTAGAACTACCCCACGCATGGTTGAAGCTATGACAGGTTTCCAGATAGCCCTGGAGAAGAGAGGGACAGTGAAAGAAAATGAATGAATGAATTTAATGTGTAAAAATACCTATATATACACATGGTGGACGAGAGAATCCAGGAGATAATATTTCCTTTCTGGGTTTGGGTTTTTAATATAGACTACGGTTCAAAAGTTTGGGGTCGGTAAGATATACAGTGAGGAAAATAAGTATTTGAACACCCTGCTATTTTGCAAGTTCTCCCACTTGGAAATCATGGAGGGGTCTGAAATTGTCATCGTAGGTGCATGTCCACTGTGAGAGACATAATCTAAAAAAAAAAAATCCAGAAATCACAATATATGATTTTTTAACTATTTATTTGTATGATACAGCTGCAAATAAGTATTTGAACACCTGTCTATCAGCTAGAATTCTGACCCTCAAAGACCTGTTAGTCTGCCTTTAAAATGTCCACCTCCACTCCATTTATTATCCTAAATTAGATGCACCTGTTTGAGGTCGTTAGCTGCATAAAGACACCTGTCCACCCCATACAATCAGTAAGAATCCAACTACTAACATGGCCAAGACCAAAGAGCTGTCCAAAGACACTAGAGACAAAATTGTACACCTCCACAAGGCTGGAAAGGGCTACGGGGAAATTGCCAAGCAGCTTGGTGAAAAAAGGTCCACTGTTGGAGCAATCATTAGAAAATGGAAGAAGCTAAACATGACTGTCAATCTCCCTCGGACTGGGGCTCCATGCAAGATCTCACCTCGTGGGGTCTCAATGATCCTAAGAAAGGTGAGAAATCAGCCCAGAACTACACGGGAGGAGCTGGTCAATGACCTGAAAAGAGCTGGGACCACCGTTTCCAAGGTTACTGTTGGTAATACACTAAGACGTCATGGTTTGAAATCATGCATGGCACGGAAGGTTCCCCTGCTTAAACCAGCACATGTCAAGGCCCGTCTTAAGTTTGCCAATGACCATTTGGATGATCCAGAGGAGTCATGGGAGAAAGTCATGTGGTCAGATGAGACCAAAATAGAACTTTTTGGTCATAATTCCACTAAACGTGTTTGGAGGAAGAAGAATGATGAGTACCATCCCAAGAACACCATCCCTACTGTGAAGCATGGGGGTGGTAGCATCATGCTTTGGGGGTGTTTTTCTGCACATGGGACAGGGCGACTGCACTGTATTAAGGAGAGGATGACCAGGGCCATGTATTGCGAGATTTTGGGGAACAACCTCCTTCCCTCAGTTAGAGCATTGAAGATGGGTCGAGGCTGGGTCTTCCAACATGACAATGACCCGAAGCACACAGCCAGGATAACCAAGGAGTGTCTCTGTAAGAAGCATATCAAGGTTCTGGCGTGGCCTAGCCAGTCTCCAGACCTAAACCCAATAGAGAATCTTTGGAGGGAGCTCCAACTCCGTGTTTCTCAGCGACAGCCCAGAAACCTGACTGATCTAGAGAAGATCTGTGTGGAGGAGTGGGCCAAAATCCCTCCTGCAGTGTGTGCAAACCTGGTGAAAAACTACAGGAAACGTTTGACCTCTGTAATTGCAAACAAAGGCTACTGTACCAAATATTAACATTGATTTTCTCAGGTGTTCAAATACTTATTTGCAGCTGTATCATACAAATAAATAGTTAAAAAATCATACATTGTGATTTATGGATTTTTTTTTTAGATTATGTCTCTCACAGTGGACATGCACCTACGATGACAATTTCAGACCCCTCCATGATTTCTAAGTGGGAGAACTTGCAAAATAGCAGGGTGTTCAAATACTTATTTTCCTCACTGTATATATATTTTAAAGAAACCTTTATTCAGCAAGGATGCATTAAATAGATCAAAAGTGAGAGTAAAGACATTTATACTGTTACAAAAAGAAATGTTTTTCTTTTGAACTTTCTGTTCATCAAAGAATTTTGTTTCCACAAAAATATTAAGCAGCACAACCGTTTTCAACATAATAAGAAATGTTTCTAGAGCACCAAATCAGCATATCAGAATGATTTCTGAAGGATCGTGTGACACTGAAGACTGGAGTAATGATGCTGAAAATTCAGCTGTGCCATCACAGGAATAAAATATATCTTAAAAATATATTAAAATAAAGAACAGTTATTTGAAATTATAATAATATTTCACAATATTGTTGTTTTATTTTTGATCAAATAAATGCAGCCTTGGTGAGCAGAAGAGACTTCTTTAAAAAAAAATCTTACCGACCCCAAAATATTGCACTGAACCCCTGCACTGAAGCATAACAACACTGCTAGGGAGAGATAAATAGGCACAAATACACCAAACCCCCACAACTTTAATTTTTCCTTATGCAACATTATCGCTTTAGGTCATGCCACCTGCTCCAGAATCTTTCTTCCTCATTTTTGCTCTTTATTCACACACACATACACACCTCTACTTAGCAGCTGTAAGTTGCGCCCTTCCTCTTGCACTTGTAGTTGTAGAACCTGCTGGAGAAGCTCTTGTCTCAGAGTCTCCTGAACCAAACCCATCCGTTCTAACTTCTCGCCATTCAGTCTCAAAAGAGCACGACCTGACAAAGACAAATTGACAGAAAGAGAGACAATTTCAGTAGGCATGATCTCTTTGGAAACACACAAGCTCTGCGGCCTCTGCATTATGTATGCACAGTTTTGCTGGCAGCTATAAACAAGTTACAGCATTGCAAATCCCCTTAAGGTTGTTATCGCTGTGTTCCCAGTGATCTTTGCATGTGTGACTATGGTAACATGCTGTGTGGAACTGCAGCCTGAGGGCACAGGCCGCCCCGGGTTCTTTTCCCACTTTGTATCCAACCGAGCCTCTCGTGCTGTGACTCTAAACACTTCAGTCCACAGCTTTGCAGAAAAACCATTGTGGCTGTATTTCATCCTCATGTTTTTAACTCCCTGAATCCCTTTTCTCTCAATTTCCTTTTCTTTGGATCTCACCCAAGATCACCCAAGTGTCTGTGATCTTGATGCTTTGTGTTCACCGAGAGAGAATAGGAGGACCTCATGGGTCCCTAGTGAGCGAGATCGTGTTCAAGGAGTGAGTGGGAGAAGCAGCGGTCTAAGCTGTTAGTGAGACCCTGTGACACACTCGGATACATGAGACGCATATACAAGCTAGAATTCTTCAAACCCAAAATAATGAAGGATATCAGTATGGCCAGCGAGTCTTACGAGCTAGTGGAGAGTCATTGGTGTGGACTAAGGGGTCAAGGTTTGGTTGGTTACCATGGCCACATTTTCCCCTGCTGGTAGATGCTGAAACTACACCATCTGGCTTTCTGCACTGATGGCCAATCAAAAAATGTCATGTATTCCAACTTAATTTTTTGGCAAACATCAAACACTACTGGTCAAAAGATTGAGATCTTTAAGATTTGTTTAAATAATTTTGAAAGAAGGCTCTTTCCATGCTTTTATCACCACTAGGCAGGGCCGCCCCAAGGGGAGGCATTAGCGGGCCATGCCCCCTCAAACGAGTTACTAACCCTAACCTGTTGATCGATCATCACCCAGTAAAAGCTCTTAGGTCTGCCAATCAAAGGCTTTTAGTTGTTCCAAAAACCAGGCTAAAGTCTAGTGGCGATCGGGCAATCGCCATTGCCACTTCTAAACTTTGGAGCAGCTTGCCAATTCAAATCAGAACTGCCCCTACATTACCACTTTTAAATCAAAGTTAAAAACGTCTTATAATCTGTGATGTGTTGCTTTACTGTTTATGCTCTGTTTATTCATCTGCGACTTTGTGCCTGTCTGAATGTATGTTATGGTTATGTCTTTTACTTATATCTTCATGTACAGCTGGTCAGCAGCAGTTATTTTTAATTGTGCTTTATAAAAAAATCAAAATTGAATTGATTATTTTTTGGAAGAAATCTTGAAATTGACATGTTTTCTTTGTCTTTCACAGCTCAAGCAAGTAGCTGTGCATGTTCATGTGGTGCCATCAGCTACAGAGTTGCACACAATGTCATTTTCCTAACTACGCGGAAAATGACATAGCATGTATGTCTCGGATGAATGGCTAAAAAATAAAACGGTGTCCATGAGCATATATGTCAGATTTCTAATCTTGTACATGCAAGTTTCCTGTGCCAGTGCTTTACATTTTTTTTTATATTGAAAATGGAGCAGGAAAGAGTAGAGCACAGTAAATTCAGAGGTTGAGAATGAAATCGTATCAGTTCTTTGACAAGATATGTGTTTTGAGGAGAGTAGATGAGCACAGGTTGGCTGACCTTCAGCTAAAAGGGTAATGCTTCTGTCATACCATATGAGATTCAGTAGATGTGTTGGTGTCAGGGGATTGGTCTTACTGCTGAGTATGCGGTACCTTTAAAAAGGTGTTGTGAGATTACTGTGATGTGACATTTTATACAGAATGTTACTATATGCATATGCAGTTTCATATGAATAATGGCTTACATGTTACCATCATGTATAGGGATATAAATTACATACAATAGCTACATTTTTATTTTATTTTTAAATTGGATCACACACCTGTAATTGCGTGGTGGGAAAAGGCTTCCACATAGGTCAAGTAGTTGTGCGGACAGTGCTTCTTCAGCCATCTGCACACGTCCTGCTGAGACCACAGAACCACTGGCCTGGAGAGACACGGCAAGGTGGGGCTGGTGTGGTAAACAGAGTACGATTCACCTGAACGTAACTGCAAGAGAAAGAAATAGAGCATGGGAAAGAGAGAAACAGAGACAGGGAAACTCATTTAAATATGCATTTCACAGAGAAGTGGAACCGAGAAACAAATCTCAAAATGTGACTGAATTGTGTGCATCCTTCTGGAGTCCTACCATGCATGAATGCACAACTTTTTACAGCACTACTAATTTGAAACCAATCTCTTGCAGAGTAACAAAAAAAAAAGAATATAAACAGATAAACAGCTCTCCCTCCTGCTAAGACCTCTGGGAAATACACAATTATTTTTTTTATAAAATAAAAAATAACAATGCTCCAAGTCATGCACTGGCAGTGATTAAGATGGATGTTTTCATCTCACGCAGCCACCTGATTGGCCGCCTGATGGACACGGCCATGATTCTGCACATCGAGCTGTATAAATGAAGGCCATTCTAGATTGATTAGCATTCGTTACAACGGCTGCGCTAGTGACATGAGCCACAATAACACTCGCTTGACCTTCATCGCACACTTCCATATGATCGCAGACTAGACTTAGCATTGTTGTTTTCGAAAGAAATTAATACTTTTATTTAGCCAGGACAGAATCAATTGATCAAAGTGACAGTAAGGTATTTATAATGTTGCATATATTTCTATTTCAAATAAAAGCTGTTCTTTTGAACTTATTCATTATGGTTTTCACAAAATTTGTATAAATTTAATAAAAAATTGAATACAATTTTTATAAATTTGATAATAATAAGAAAAGTTTCCTAAGCACCAAATCAGCATCAGAATGATTTCTGAAGGATCATGTGATACTGAAGACTGGAAAAATTATGCTGAAAATTCAGATTTGCCATCACAGGAATAAACTATATTTTAAAATACATTAAAATAGAAAACATTTATATTAATTGTAATAATTCACAATTTTACTGTATTTTTTATCAAATAAATGCAGCTTTGTGCATATAAATGCATATAATATTATATATTATTTATATATTCTATTTTACTATTTCATAATATGTTGGGTCGCCATAAATTCTGGGTCCTGAAGCAAATCTTGTTTCATAAAATAACTGTGTATTTTCTTCCCTTTCCTTAGTGCTCCGTTTCATTAACAGTCATTTATCCTAACACAATCACAGGCAGCCCTCCATTTTCTCACTTCTCCCTCTATTTGTTTCGTTTTTCTAAGCCATTTACCACCATCTGTACCCCATCCCTCAAGTTCATCTTCAATTTTCTTTCTCCTTCACAGTTTTCCCCCCATCTCTCCTGCTCCCTTTCTCTCTCTTCTCCCTCAGGCAACTTTCTACTTTGTGCCTTTGCTGTGTTTGCCCTTGAGGGCAGTGGGGAATTCTTTCTTCTGCAACTGCAGGAAATCACACACATACATTCTTGCACATGCACATACATGTATGCATGCAAGCACACATATAGGCTGAATAAGTGACTGTTCCACTCAGCTGGTTTTGGGAGGGATGCACATCTCAACTGTCTCTAATGCTCTCTGTAGGGCATAAACACACAGAGGTCCCTCTAAGCCCTTGCAGATGAGAACATGAGACTATCAAGCATGTCAGTGAATGCATTTACATTTTCACCCATCTTTTTTAACTACCTGCTCTCACAGTAAACCATGAACATACTATTGTTTGTGGCTTAAATGGATTTGATTAAGTAGCTGTCTTTTTACAAACGTTTAATGCCAATTATTCAAGATTCTCTCTTGAACTGTGCTTTATGCCATTCGAATGAGTCTTGAGAGAGGAATTCACAACACTTGAAGATAATATGAATTATTTATAGTATGATTTCCATTCACATGGACCCCAGAGAATCAGTGTGAGCACAATAAAGAAAAAAATACAAACCCTAACGATCAAAAATGGCCCCCAGTGCACAAATGCATACACATAATAGTCACATTTTTTACTACAAACAGACAACTTGAGTTCTTCATTTCTTCTTTGATCATTCTGAGATGGCATGGCTGCGGAAAGTGGCGTGTCTCGGCAAAGTTTATAGACAATAGCAATAAAATAAGATGAAAGTAAGAAAACATTTGTGATAAAAGTGACATGTTTTTCTATTTTCTTTTCTTCTTTGTTAACTTTTTTTCTGGGATGAGCACACTGTGTGGTGAGATGTCAGTGAGTCTTTTATGTACTGACATACACAAAACTGCATTGTTAAGAAAAATACTAACAAGAGTAGCTGATATGAACAAAGGATCTGTGTATGAAGCCATTAGGGGAAGAGATAAAACAGAGCTGTTTCTCTGTCCTGTCACTGTAGGATAAGGCTAACAAGGTCACCAATCATTAAAAACGGTTTAAATTAAGGCCAAAAAAGTGCAGAGGTTAGTTAGAATCTCATCAGCTCCTGTTTGGGGTTTTCATAAGGAATATATTAACATAGACGTCTGATCACACCAAGCTTTTGATCATGGATTCACTTTTTGGAAAATCAAAGGCAAACACTCTGAACCTTTGCACTCTGATCCGGTTCAGCAAAATCCAACAAATTTAAACCCAAGTTCAAAAGATTCACCTTAAGTCTGGTGTTCCTCTTCCAATTACTCTGGCAAAAAGCAAGATTTGTGAACGATTTAGATATTGTACTGGTGTTTGAGATTTGAAATAAAATAGATGAGACAATAAAAACAGATGAAAGATTTTGCCATGTTTATGCATTAAATAATATTAGTATATAACATATATGTGACCCTGGATCACAAAACCAGTCTTATGTTGCACGGGTATATTTGTGGCAATAGCCAACAATACATTGTATGGGTCAAAATTATAGATTTTTCTTTTATGCCAAAAATCATTAGGATATTAAGTAAAGATCATGTTCCATGAAGATATTTTGTAAGTTTCCCACCTTAAATATATAAAACATTTATTTTTGTGAATGGATGCAGCACAATCGCCAATAGAAAACTTTAAAGGCAATTTTCTCAACAAATGTTTCTTTAGCAGCAAATCAGCAATTTAAAATGATTTCTTAAGGATCGTGTGAAACTGAAGATTGGAGTAATGATGCTGAAAATTCTGCTTTGCCATCACAGGAATAAATTACATTTAAAAAATTTCACAATATTACAGTTTTTTACTGTATTTTTGATCAATTAAATGCAGCCTTGGGGAGCATATAATATACTTCTTTCAAAACGACTCCTTTACGACAGTTTAATTCATATTTAATCCACTAAACACAAAATGTCCAAATGAACAGAACCTCTGCTGAGTTCACAGAGGAGATAAAAAACTAATTTAGCACTAGAAAAAGAAATGGAAAAGAAAATGGAAATGACCACAGAACACTGGATTTGCCTTAAGTAATTACTTTTGAATACTATTAATTAAATGCAGAACACAAACTCATTAAGATAATATTATCTATCTATCTCAGTTTAACGAAATCAGGTTTGGGCCTAATTATTATCTGCAAACCTGTTGTAAACTCTAAGAGGAGTCTAATTGTGCGGGTGAGACTGACTGTGACCCACAAAGCTCTGCAAACCCGACTAGAGGCACTTGCTTCATTAATATGCTAATGCAGAAGATCAAATGAAGTTAAAAACACACATTACGACCCATATAGCTGCTCACGGTGCTCAAATCAGCAGTGCCTATGTGACCTGAGGCCCACAAGGCTTTTTAAAGCCATTCTGTGGAGAGTGGTCTCTCTCTTCAGAACCCTCTGGCCTAACAGCATAACTCGTTACTACAAACTAAAGCTTTTAGATGGCTGGAAAGAGAGAGGAAGCCTTTTGTTGCCAGTCTGCCCTCCTCCACCTTTTTTAATGCACAGGTTTTCATACAAGTGCATTTCTGAGAAACACTTTTCACACTATTAATAATGCAACAACTGACTGCCATACATTATATTTGCACACAAATTCTCTAAGCACACCTTTTAATGACCAAACTATGGATCTGCATTGCATTAGCTCTGCTGTATAATAACTAGTTTCAACAGCCTACTTCCCTATTTTTCACAGCTGTCAAATTCCTTTGCACCGCACATAGTGAAGTTACTAGTTTATCTATTCATTTGACTCATGAATATGGTAATCAGCAATAGCAACATTTTTGAGCAGGTTGCCCAACACTGTTCTTTCACAACGTCCTCTTTTGATCAATTACAATATCATGTGAAAATGCAACAGTAAGAGCTTGAAAGAGTTTTGCCACTCATATTAATGAGATGGTACAAAATGCTGATAATTTGAAGCTGATACAGGGAATACATAATAAACTGCTTGACTTTGTTCTTATCTTTATTTAATCAGAAGAAGAGGACTCGTGTCTTTCTCATGCTCAATGTAGACTCATATTCAGTACATATTTCCTTCTTGGTCTCACCTGCAGTCCTTCGGTTCCAGGCTGCTGCAGTAGTTTGACCGTTCGACCACCCGCTGTTTTGCGGCCGTGCCCCTCGTGCCAGGTAAGGTTTCCACCTGCACAACGACTCAATTGGTACTTAAAATCCTCTGGAAGAGCCCTGTACTCCACCGCAGGGCGACAGAAGGTAAAACTGGAGGCCGCTGCAATACAAAAAGAGAGATTTGGCATTCATTTAGACATACATTCCATCCTTCTTACTTGTGTTTTCACTTCCCCCTTCAGAAAGACACAGACCACTGAGATGTACAGCTTGACTAGTGCCTTGTGGGAGATTCAATATTTACATTCATCAAAAATGCTGTGGTTACCGGTCAGTTCAAGGACTGGGTTTGTCATTAGGGGTTTTGGTGGATAAGAAAGAGTTTAGGCTCAAGTAAAAGCTAAGCCTCGACAAAAAGTAATGTTTGAAAGACCCGTATCTGCTGCGGCTGACTGGGCGGCTTGGATTCTTCCCAAAATAATAACTAAAGATACTAGTCAGCAAAGTTAATGGGAAAATTATGCATTAGAGTGTCAGAGGGCGATAAACCAGCAGAGCATTGGTAGCCTGTGGGGTAATCTAATGAAAAGCATATGAGGCTCCAGATTTCCAGGAAGGAAAACTTTAAGTGCTGCTAAATACCGAACGACTCTGAAACATAAGTTCTTGCTGAGCTAGACAAAAACTAGCATTTGCAATTCATGATACAATTAACTGCAAACTTTTGTTGAGAACTTTCTGGTACAAAACATGCTTTAAAATACTCTTTTAAAATCCCCCTCACGTCGTTCCAAACCTGTATGACTTTCTTTCTTTAAAAAAAAAAAAAAAGATCATTTGAAAAATAAACGTTTCAAATTAAATTTGAAAAATGTCAGTGTTGTTTTTGGACCCCACTGACTTTCGAACCCCATTTAAAAATGAAAATGTTCAAATACAAATGTGCACATACATAATAGCTGTGAGTATAAGACTGTGAAAATGTGCATATTTCAAAAAGCAATACAGCAGACCAGCACATAGTTTCGCTCGACTGGTGACTGTAAATGAGTCGGTGGGCAGCATAAGCAGATTTTCTCCCACAAGCTGCGAGAGGCCAGTGCATTAACAGACAAAGACAGATACAGTGTGCGTACGTGCTCATTAAAACCTCACGCTTCTAATCACCACCTTAGTCTTAGCACAAACGAGTACAATCAGTCATCTCCGCGCATGGCAGTGTGCGTGTGATGGTATTATATCTGTATGTGCGTGTGTGCATAAGCAAGAGTTGATGAGAGGGAAAGACTATAAGTTTGTGTGTGTGTGTGTGTGTTTGAAAGTGGAGGCCAGGATGAGATAAAAGGGATGTCTTTTGCTCTCGTTCCCTGCAGCCTCACAGGCGGCTACAAAGGCCGTCCTCATCAAGAGTGCATGGGGGATGCCTGCCTGTATGAATGCATTTGGGATGGAGTCAGAGTTGAACACAGTCTTTCATCGCTGTGCCTCTGAAGCAGACATTAGAGAGATGTCGCACTACTGTGGCTGGGGGGTGAAAACACGTCAAGGCCTGTTAGTCTTGGACAGATGTTGGCCTTATTTGCTATATTTGTGTGCAAAAAGATGTGCTCCTAAATCTAGAAACAGCATCTCCTCCTGAAAGCTTACAATAAAGGGGAAATAGGCAGCAGAGTTTTTATATTACTGTTCAAAAGTTTGGGGGTCGGTAAGATTTTTTAATGGTTTTGAAAGAAGTCAGCTTATATTTTGAAATATTTTTACAAATTAAAATAACTGTTTTCTATTGTAATGTATTTTGAAATGTATTTTATTCCTGTGATGGCAAGTCTTCAGTGTCACATGATCCTTCAGAAATCATTCTAATTTGCTGATTTGGTGCTCAAGAAAGATTTCTTATTATTATCAATGCTGAAGTCACTTGTGTTGCTGACCCATATATTCATATGATACATTTTTTCAGGATTCGTTGATGAATATAAAGTTCAAAAGAAAAGTATTTATTTAAAAAATATTTTTTTTGTAACATTATACATGACTTTAATGTCCCTTTTAATTAATTTAATGTGACCTTGCTGAATAAAAGTATTAATTTTTGAATGGCATAATGATATTATTGTATCAAAAAGCATGTCTATGTTCAAGGCCATAAACAACTTAGATAATGATTAATCTAAGATTATGCAGATTAGTGTTAGGTTTTCCAGTGTCTGAATCGTAAAATATATATATATTTTTTTAAATCATCTTTTTTTAATTCTGCAAAACACAAAATGAGCAACTTAGCAAAATGCTCATGTTACTCTTTTCCATGCTATAAAAGTAAAAGGTGAAGAGTCATTGTCAAGCTGCAAAAAAGCACCATAAATTTACTCAATATGACTTGTAGCACTATATGCTGAAATGTAGCACTATATTCTAAATCTTCTGAAGTCATATGATATGTTTGTATGAAGAGCAGACCGAAATTGAACTTTTATTGCATCTTTATTTATTTTTTGGTCATTCTATAAGCTTGAAATAGCACTGATCACCATTTTATATTCATTGTATGGAAAAAGCACCATCAATTTGTGATCTACCAAAGAAATGAGTTCAGAACGACATGAGTGTGAGTACATGATGACAATTTAAACTTTTGGTTGAATTTTTCCTTCAATCTTGAATATGTGGTTACAGCCACACTTCACGGTGCCAATATGAAAGAACAAACCAACCAAAGACCAGCCTCTAAATTCATATTATATTACAGATTTATCATCCATGGCAGCGCTTCATTCCCTAAAGCACAAGCACATAATTAAATCCAGGCCAAGGTGTTTTTCTCACCTGCTGCACCCACTGGACCGAACTAACGATGTGCTCTCTTGTGAGCCAAGCAAGTTTGCCAAAGATCTCTGAACAGCATGAGGGGTTTGAACTTGGGAAGGGAGGGAAACACAACATCTGTGTGAAATAATGAGCTACAGACTGAAAGAGAGAGAGAGATAGAGAGAGAGAGAGAGAGAGAGAGAGAGAGAGAGAGAGAGAGAGAGGGATGCTTCAGATCTGTTTGGCCTCATTATCTATGCAGATGAATGCAAAAATGAATATGCAAGCCACATTAAAGTGGTGTATGACACAAACCGCTCAGCAGGTGACTGGTTCACCAGAAAAGTATAGATCAGTTTCAATGTGATCTCAGACTGGAAAAAGAAAAGATTGGGGTTTTCTTTTGAGGTTTTGAAGGACATGTTGAGACGTAGATTCTCGAGCAGAATTTTGTCAATGAGAAACTACGATTAGCCTATGTGTCAACACCTTTCAATATACACAACCAAAACTACATAACGTTCACAGAAACAGATAATACTTTACTCAAACTTCACAAAATGTCAAATGAATTATTTTGCCATTTTATGCTTATAGATAGCCGGATAAATAAAAATAATATTGCTTGCAAATGACTCAAATTCTTTTGAACTGATTCATATTAAAAGTCTGACACTACACACACACTAAAGCCCCCCCCATACACACATTAATAATCAGACTGTCAACCTACTTAATTCTTTAAAACTAACCATGTCACTGTGTACGAGGCAATTCTATCCTGAGTAGATATTGCCTTTAACTGAAAATATATGAAAATTATTAAAATTATAAGAAATGCAAATGCCCACCTGAGTGCTATTTCAACACCAATGTTACATTCAAATTATAGCATAGGCTATATGAAATATATTCAAACCATATAATCAGGAAATTTAAAAGAAATTACATCTAAAATATATTATGGGACAATTGATAGCCTACCTCGAGTCATCTCTAGCTTGCAACGTACCATCTAACTACTACGATCATCTTTTTGATGAAAATAAAACTAAATAATTACCGTCTACTGCCATGTTAACAATCCAGACTCTGCGACAATGCTCCTGTTAGATTAAAAGTTGCGAGCTGAAGAGTCCCATTTCCACCCTGGGCGCACTGAAAGGTGTTTCTTCAGCAGGTAGCCTACATCCAGTGTGTAGTGATCGACTCGCGCTTTGCAATGTCAAATATGAGAGTAGGCTACACACATCGCGCGCTGCACACATTCTCACGCTGACGCCTCCCCACGCGCACTGTTCACCTCAACCACCCCATGAAGCTTTTCATATTTTGAGAATAAAGTTAAATAATAAATATATAAATAAATAATTCAAATAAATCTATATCTATGATATATATTTAAAATATATGATCTCTCTTGTACAAAGAGTAAAATATAGCCTAAATAGTAGCCTAGGCTATGCTATTATTTTTTAATGCACGCAACAAATAAAACCTGCTTTGCTAAATTGCCTCTTAAAAAGTAGTTAATTAAAAATGTGTAGTTTATCTGTAAACCCTCTTGCTTGGTGTATTAGATTATTTCTAATCGTTATATATTTGTCACAAAAGGGGTGTTTCGTGAGAAACTGTCGTCTGATTCTCTCTCACGTCCCACTGGCAGCAAGCAAAGCCTGTAATTAGTCTGTGAACTTCAGCAAGCACAATATGGGGATGCATTTCTGTGACCCATCATACAATATATATGACCAAAGTTCGGAAAAGTGTTTAAAATCATTATATTGTTATTGACTTCATAGAGTCATTGCCCGTGCTATTAGGCTACCGTAGTTTAATGTTTATGAAACGATTTGAAAATGAACTCTAAACCCTCAAAAATGCACGATATTTTGTCCTTGCACTTTAAACACTAGAGGGAGGCATTTCCCCTCAATTCTCTCAGCAGATATTCAACAATACTTCACCTGACCGAGTTCAGTTGCTCGGTGTGCGGCGGTCCTGACCCCTGACTGAGCTCCAATAGTATCTGCAGCCCCGCAACGCCACACGTTTCAGGACACACAAGCCAGGCCGGAAGTTAAAAACGAACCATATATGGTTTAGAGTGGGTCTTATTGAGTCGCGCCACCTACAGTGTTTTCGCGTAATTTTGTTTTGTTTGATGTAATACGAGGTGTTTTCGCATGGATTTTATAGGATTTACATTTATGTACAAAATAACAACAATACATAAATTACTAATAATACATCATCTGATTGTTTATTGATACTAATTTTGATCAATAGTTAACTAATGTAAGCCTAACATAGGCTAGTGTATATTTGACTGTAGGCTATTATGAGATTTCACTTCATGTTCATTGTGTTACAAAAACAGACACCATGAAATCCAAATCCAAAGTATAGATAGGCCTATATAATGTCAAATATACTTTTATTTAAAATTCTAAATAAACATTAAAAAAAAATGTTTGCGACATGTAGATTTCTCATAGCTTATGTCATCATTTATTCCCCCCTCAGGTTGTTCTGACGATGAGTTTCTTTCTTCTGAACACAAAAGAAGAAATTTTGAAGAATGTTGGTAACCAAACAGTTTCTGGTCCCCATTGACTTCCATAGTAGCCTGCTTTTTTTGATACCATGGAAGTCAATGGGGACCAGCAACGGTTTGGTTACCAACATTCTTCACAATTCATGCAAGTTTAGAACAACTTGAGGGTGAGTAAATGATGACAATTTCATTTTTGGTTAAACAAGATCAAAATGTGTATTTCTTAACTTTAGTTAATAAGCTGAACTAACATGAATATAGGAAATGTATCTAACACTCTTGAAAGGAACAGCTTACTTTTCAGTCCCATTATTTCATTGCATTCTTACAAAAAAAGAGTCCATGTCTTCCCTAAAAACAAAACGAAAAGGGCTCTTTGAAATCCTCCAACTGTTCCATGAGATTTTAGAGGGCCATTTTCTCATCCTCCTCTTCCATTTTGAGGAAAAGAAGCTCTTCCACAGGACCCTGGAACACGTCTGTATATGTATTCATTTCATTGACAATTTCATGTCTCTGATTATTGGCAATTCCTTCATTAGAAAATGGTAAAGAATAATGCATTTTTAATATTTCATATGAATTTAATATTTGCAACACATTCTAATAAATACCTCACTGCTGCTGGATGAGAAAACTCTGAATGCTCTTTAGCCTCTTTCAGAGAAACCCCCAAAGTTGGAGTTAAGTGCCCACCATTTTCTTATATTTGGAAAGTCATGCTTTAAGACATGATATAGAGAAAACTAAATATCAACTGCAACAACAGCACAAATATGCTATTACTTGAGCTGGTAATTTACCGATTTAAAATCAAAAGGGGCCACCAACACAACAAGTACAGCATACTGTATATTAACTGTAGATATATGTGATTGTGACACATGTGATATATGTACTAGGGACAAAGGGACCCCAAATTTAAGCCTCCCCGATAACAGGCTTTCAACTAAATGAAAAGGGCAGAAACGTAATGCCACAGACCACAAGTTTATTTATCAAATCGTTACTAAAACACATTGAGCTCAACATCAATAATAAAAAAAACACTTTACTTAATTTCAGCCAGTAGGTGTAAACCAAAAGCGAACATTCACTCAAAAAAATGAACTAGGAAGGTTGTGCACTTTACATAATATATTTATGTTTAGTTTACTTATAATAATTGTGTTTGTTGACTTGAAATGTTTTTTTTTCTATTAAGGTCCACGTAATTATGTCTCAACTTAACAGTACAAAATCCTAACATGTTGTCTAAACACAAACCATTTATGTTAAGTAAAAATTTCTTATATCCAGAAGGTGGCAGTATAGTGCGACGCCAACTGCCATTTTGCCCTAACTTAATTTGATTGTGTTCAATCTGCTTAATATGTAAAATTTAAATTTACTTAATCCGTTTGTGTTGGATTACATGAATGATTTGTGTTGCATTAACTGAAACTGGGCAGTGCTTGTTAGTTCCCAGCATGCTTTGCATAAGGTTAAAAATTAAGTGTTATTTTATGTTTTTTTGAGAAAATGAGAAAAAGGAAGACTTGATAGTGTGTAATTGTGTTTAATGTTCAATTACATTCGAATTATTAGAACCATTTAAATTACAGTGGGTTACCATTGTGGAGAAGTGTGGAGCATTTTGTTTGGCTGTGGATTGATATGGTTAATTTTAACTGCTTTGGTTGAAGGAGCATGTAAATCTTAGCATTTAAGATGCTATTATGTGCTACTGTTAGCAAATAGCTAGCTATAGTCTATCAATTTAATTATGTGTCACTAAAATAAATGAAATATTAATGGATGAATGAAAATAACAAACACATAAGTTGAATGCAAATTAAGTAAATTAGTTGGTCCAAAACATTGCAAATTAGTTGGGCTGACACTATTAAATTAAGCTGTGTCCAACCATAGTAAATAAGTTGAATCAACCTTAATAAATTAAGTTGACCCAATGTAAGTACATTAAATTGGAATATCAGAATTGCATAATGCTGAAATGAAGCAAGTTAATCATGTGGAAATCATTTCCATGATTTTTTTATGTTCATTCAAAGAGTTATTTTTTTGAGTGTTCATTGGCATTAATGGCCAAAATACTTCACTTATGAGGTCAAGAATACAAGCCTTTAATCACAATGGGCTTCGTTCTTCGTTTTAGTCAGATCACATGGACCGGCCACTAACAAAAAAACAGGTAAAAAAAAAAAGGATACGAAACTAACCAAAGGTGGTTTCTTTCTTTGGTGTTAGACTGCTACAAATTAAACACTTCAAACCAACCAACCAACCAAGCAAAAAAAACAAAGATAATTATTTAAACCCACCCAACACAATACACAAACCAAAGAAAAAAAAACAAAGAAAAAAAACGAAATAAACCACAAATTCTTAGCTCCTTAACTGAGCAGTATCAATGCAAAGCAAATGAAGAAAGAATACACAACCAACCCAAATAACTAAATAATTTAACAAACCTAATAATGATAATACAATGAGCAAACCAATGAACAAAATGTCAATCCAACTCAAATGCACACACACAAACACTTGTACAAAATACACAAACAAACGAACACAAAACAATGAAATTGAGTAAGTAAACACCAGGAGGCGCCAGAACCAAATGCCACGGTTTTACAACGCATCCAAGGCAAGTGGTGTACAGGCAATAGCGAACTGAAGACGTTCAATGTTTTCGCGTGCAAGCAAAAATCTGCGTCCCAAAACTGGAACCGCTATTTAAGCCACAGCAAAGCAGCAGCTGGCAATTTGTTATGTGTGTTTGTGTTATGTACGCATCTACTACGGTGTAAACACATTTAAAAATAAATAAAAAACCTATCTATCTATGTGTCCTACCCCTACTTCGCTTCACTGCCCTTCACAAATCCTCTCCCATGCCATGGTCTCATAGAATAGTAAAGTGTCCATCGTATAGGCTACACACTTCAGAATCTAGGTCATCCATCCAGGTACTATTTGCCTACTCTTTTATGAGTGCTGTGAATTCGGATACACTTTTTTTGTCACATACTGTTTTTTCACCTACTATAAAGGGAAGTAGCCTAGGCGATTTCGCATGCAGCCTAAAATGACAAAACATTAAGCATCAGCCTGATAAAATCTCTCAAAAATACTTTAAAATGTCACAAAATAGTGTAATTAGTCGATCATTCATATTTGGGGGAAACATATGCATGCTAAATGAATAAATGTCATGTGAAGCACACACATCTGAAGTGTAGCCTAGCCTACTTGATTAAAGAAACTGGGCATTCAATTTCATCTATAAAAACTTGTTCTGGACCCTGGGAGTTCAAGCAATGACCCTACTTTCTATAATTTCTGTCATCACTGTTAAAATGATAATGGGGACAGATCATCATCCAATATTGTGTTTATTCAGCATGTGTGTGGAGAGAGAAGGACAGTAAGGAGGGAGTTATGGGGAATAAACAAAGTGGTGTAGCCTACTACAAATTTGTCCCCTCAACAACCTTGAGAAGTGACAGCATGCATAAATGTCCTGTATCATCGCTGATGGCATGTGATGTTGTTTTGGCAATTTAGCTCTCTCTATAGTATTATCTTTAATTTGCTTCTCTGTGTTGTGTTGAGATATTGTTTGAATCTTTCTGAATTCTGAATCATTTTGATAGTGAATCCATCACCCATATGCCATTGACTATTATAGATACTAAAAGTAGATCAATAAAAGAACAAGCATTCTCAGTCTTGCTTCCGTAAGTTTCTGTGTAATGGAAATGTGCCAGCCATCAGCCACACTTCACACCAAACATAACAGACAAACACACAGTTGACTTGACTGATTTCACCATCAGGAGTTGAATGTGGATGGTTGGTGCTAATTTTTTCGACAGACAAAGGCAACAGGAAGAAAAACACTAGAGTGAGAGAGAAATAATGCATCTTTATCCATGTCAAAAGCCATTCTAAAACTTCTGCTTATGGTTTCTTTCCCCTTATAATGAACATTTGACCCCGAACACACCCCATAGCCTATGTACCATGTTTTGCGCTCTTTAAATCATTCAGCTTCTACAGGGGTACAAATAGTGATTGAAATGAAAAAGGGCTCCACCCTACTTGAGGTGTAACACATCATTACACCTGATGAATGAAGGCTCTGCCCACTACTGAATACAGAACAGCATTATGAGAGTTTGAGGCCTGAACAGCTGGTTCATTGTGATGTCATATCCTGTGGACTTCCTGGGTGGAGGTGGTTGTGAAGAATGGTGTATGTGTGCCCGGTGTGGTAGTGGAAAGCCAGTGCCAACTACATACTGTGCATGTTTTGTCAGTTGGTGAATAAAATGAGGGAGGTGACACACTGACACACATACTTAACTTTCGGGAGTCATTTCTTTAGAAAGTCATTTGAAATTGAAACAAGCCAGAGCTACGGCATGTAGTCTTTTAAAAAAGACCTCATTCTCACCATTTTAATGTTAATTTTATTTTGTTATAATGACATGGGCATGAAATGTTGATTTGAGCTGAAATTGCTTTACTTGTTGAGAAGAAAGTGTGATATCGAATCAGAGAATGTAACTGGTGTTTCTTCAGCATCAGGTTGATTTCTTTTTAGTAAAACTATAACAGATTTAAAATTATTTTCTTTTTATATGAACTGTCTTATAAATGTTTTCCATGTCTTTATTTATTTTTGCTCCTTTTGAAATGTTCTTATGGATAAAGTTCAGCATTTTAACCTGGTCCCAGACCCGGACTTTGAATCTTACAGAAAAGTAAACACTGACAATTTTATAATTTTGCTAAAAACAACAACACTTCATTTAGACATTTAATCTCCCCATCCAGTCCCATGCAAATCATTCTGGGAACTAGAAATCCCCTGCCCAGTTTCTGTTAATGTTAGCGAAAATGATCCATGCAATCCTGACACAAATGGATTGTTAACTCCTATTTTAGATACAGTATAAGTGGATCGCACAAATTGTGAAAATAGGAGCCTGTTTATACAGATTCCTGACCCTCACATTAGAGCAGCACAGCCCTTGGAAACAGGGTAAACATTGTTGGCTAATTAGCCACCGCAACTAAACAAAGGCATGGTGTGTTTTGCCTTTGTGGTTTTTTAGAAGGCAAGTTTGAGGTGGTGTGTTTGTTTGCTGGTGGTGTGTGATAGGTGACTTTTTTGGGGGCTGTGCACAATTAAGGTGTATGAGTAGTGAGTGTTTGGAATTCTCACTTTTTCCCCAGACCTGTAGTTCAAGGACTGCAACACAACCAACACCCCAACCACTACCATAGCGACAGCCATAGATACACTTACTGTGGATGGATGTTACAGCAATAAAGAGAAAGGAGCGGTATCTTCAATGATTGTTCGTTTGTTCAGCTTTGCAATTAATCCAATATGGGACAAACATGGTCAACAGGAAAGAAGCTCTTTCACATTGTATATTTTTCATTAGAGCTATTTTGCTATTGTCAAGTAATCGTTAATATTTACAGTCCGACTCCCAGTGTTTATCTGAGTAAAACCGTATTTGTTCCATATGGCTGTGCCCGTGTTTGTGTGTGTGAGCATGTGACTGCAGCCTACAGCTAGTGAGTCCATATGTTTTTTTTAGCTTATGTACAGACCCATATGCTCCTGTATCATTTAGTTTTCAGAAAACAGCCAATAATCAGACACATTACATCAGACTGAGGGTTTAAAAACACATCCCTATAACTAGATTAGATGCAGCCATATGTAACATAAATACACCAGTCATATACCTGTTCAAGAGCTAACTTTTAAATTGATATCAGTTCATGATAATTACTAATAACTGATGTATGTTTTGATTTATTCTGAAGTAATTCACTTATAATTGTTATCATGATTTATCCAAAGTCATGATTTAAGTCTTTCCTTCAAAACTTCTGAACATCACTGTTCTACTGTGTTGGTCAGGTCTCAAGAATAGCATCTTTGTGTGAATTGTGTTAGGTGGCATAGTGGGTGGATCTATGTAAATGAGGTAGTCCAGTGTTTTATGAGGTGACCAGGACTCTCAGTCCCAGCAGTCTGCAGGAATCTCAGCATCACCACCACAACTGGAGCACACAGTGTCCTTTTTAGAGACTATTTTTTGAGTTTTTTGTTTTGACTATGAACATGGATAGATGTGGCACTAGCTAGTGTTACACTTTTCTTACACAAAGATTTTGGTCTGGCAATAGAGGGTTTTCCCTCTGTCATTTTTTTTTTTTTTTTTTTTTGTATTGATAATATACAAAAATCATGTTACTGGAGATGATCTTGTGCTGTTTTTTTCTTCTTTGGAGTTCTTTTCTGACTGTGACAGCATTTCACCCTGCATCAAGCCGATATAGCCTCTACTCAGGACCACATCCTCAGTACAACTTAGAGAAACCAACGGCCAGGCATAAGTGAGTATCCATGAGTGAAAAAGTCATTCTCTTAATTGATGGTACAGATAGCCAAATAGGCATTGAATGTCACTAAATAATTTCAGACACATCTGTGAGGCAATACAGCCTGCACTGCTGCACTTGATCTACTGACTCTGTGTTGGTAATCATGTTAATGTTCATTCCATTCCATTCCATGGTGATTAAGATTGTAGTTAAGAAAATATGACCCATGATGACTTAAATGAATCTACTGTAGACACTAAATATTCACTAACATATTATCCAGTTTTGTAAATTGGGCATAATCTGTTTAGTTTACACTGAAGTGCAGTCATAAATTTACTCAAATTTGGTGAATTCATTGTGAATTGAATGTTGCACTTCACAACAAGGTTCTATACATTAACATCAGTAAATGTATTAGGTATAATCATCAACAATGAATGATAATATTTACTGGTTTTATTCGTTTTGCTTAATACTATAACTTGTTCATTGTTAGTAGTAGAAAAATAAACAAATGTAAATGTATATAACTTTTAATATTAAAATGTTTATGTAGAATAATAAATTGTTGAACAAGATGAATAATTGCTGTATAAGTAATGTTTAGTGTTAGTTCATGTTAACTATTGTGTTGACTAACTCTCTTTCTCAGGAACCACTGTGCTTATGTTGTGGAGAGAACTGTCTCATTCACTATTCAGGATGGAGCGACTCCCTTCATGAAGGCAGAGTACAACAAGTGTGCTTGGGGTCAGAAATGCCCAACTATAAAGTAAGACAGCTATTAATAATTGTATCACTTTCATACATGCATTTAATGTTAAAAATACACTTAGATCATTTTGACACCCTGTCTGTTTTTACAGGTATCGCACATACTACAAGCCTATGTATAAAGTTGCATATAAGACTCTGACTGAGCTGGAGTGGAAATGCTGTCCTGGTTATGCAGGTGTCGGTTGTACTGCGGCATATGGAATGAAAGCAAGGCCCCTATTTAAAGGACCAATGCCTGCACAGAAGGGTCCTATGCCTCATTTTAAAGGGCCCATGCCTATGCAGAAGGGCCCTATGCCTCCTTTTAAGGGGCCCATGCCTATGCAGAAGGGCCCTATGCCTCCTTTTAAAGGGTCCATGCCTGCACAGAAGGGTCCCATGCCTTTTTTTAAAGGACCTATGCCTGCACAGAAAGGTCCCATGTCTTCTTTTAAAGGGCCCATGCCTATGCAAAAGGGTCCCATGCCTTCTTTTAAAGGGCCTATGCCTGCACAGAAAGGTCCCATGCCTTCGTTTAAAAGACCCATGCCTATGCAGAAAGGTCCCATGTCTTCTTTTAAAGGCCCCAATCCCTCTCAAAAGGGTCCAGTGCCTTCATTTAAAGGACAATTTCCTCATCCCAACTTCAATGGAAACCCCTGGAATCAACCTCAAACACAATATAATGCCATGAATGGATACCCAGGCCCTAATACTGGGCCCTCTTCCCAAGATACCTCAGTTGAACCTTATTCAGACCACCAAGAACCGGAAATAGATTCTCCTGAACCCATGCCAGAGCCTCAAGATCTTGGCCATGACTTAATCCTAGAAGAGAATGAGCCAATCACAGACTACCAAGATCCTCAACCAGATCACATTGAGATAGAGCCTGCTTCCAATGCACAGGCGCCCTCTGGTGGTGGTGAAACAAACCAAGGTAAATAAGCTATATGCAGTTGCATACTCTATACAGTTTATACAGTTGTTTTAGAATCAGCATTTTTTTGTGTTGTGAGCACAAATAAATAAATAAATATGATTAATTCACAGATCATGGTGACAACAATATCGAAGACGAGCGGTTGGATAGGATAGAAGAGGATGTGCAGCGACTCTCTCTTGGTCTTGAGACTCTCCGTGGTACAGTGACAGGCCTGGAGGCCAGCTTGCGTGCCTCCCTCCGTGAAGACGCCAACCGGATGTTGACTGCACTCATTTCTGCTGCACCCAGCCCTATTGCTGCTCCTTCCCTGTCTAGGGACTCTTCTGTAGGTTTCGGAGATTTACCTGGAGGTGCACCGGATATTGAGGGTTCAGATGTGGTGGGGCAGTTCCCAAACTTGGTCGATTTGGCTGAAAAGGTTTCAGAGCTGCGAGCAGAGCTTGTGGCAAAGGCATCTGAGCTGGAAGGGTTGAGAGGAGCCGTTGTTGGTCACAACAACACCCTTCAAAGATTGTCAGAAGGGTCAGTGAACCTTACTCAAACTGAATTCCAAAAGGCCCTGGAGACAATGGTGGAGTCCAAAATGAGTGAAGCTCGGGTGGCTATCTTAGATGGCTTTGAAAAACGTGTGGAGATTGCTGAGGAGCGCTGCGAGGGTCGCATGGCAGAGGTGCGGCTACAGTGCAAGGAGGAACTTTTAAATGGACAAGATCAGATTGAGCAAGTCACAGACATCAGGGCCATAGGATTGAAGACAGAACTCCAAAAACTTCAGGCTCAGCTTCAAGACCTGGAGCCTGAAGAGGGTTGTTGCATTGCTGTATCAGGGCTAACTGAAAGGATAATTCATGTGGAGCAGTCAGTGGGTGGATTGAATGAGTCCCAAATACATCTACGTGCCGAACTTGGTGGACACAAGGACCATATAGAGGGCATGTTGGAGGGCCGACTGGCTTATGTGGAATCCAAGATGAATATTGCATTGAATCAAGAGGAGGCGAGCATTAACAAAAGAGTGCCCACCGACCTGGAGACACAAATAGAGGGGAAGCTTAAGGCTCTTGAAAGTCGGCTCTTGGCTGCAGTGGACGAGCTAGGTAATGTCACAACACCAACTTTGCTAGAGGGTCAGGCTGTGCCCACACTGGAGACAGACGTAGAATCCCTCAGAAGAAGTGTTGAGGACGATTTGGACCGTTTACAGAAACAGCTTAAATCCATAGAGGTCATGTGCACTTCATCTTGTGTTCCACAGCCTATTCTTACTGGATATGCAGCTCCTTTGGCAACTGAGGAGGAGAAAATTGAGGACAACCACAAGGAACTAAACGGAAAACTTGATTTACAAGTACAGAGATTGAACAACCTCAATGCCACGCTATATAATCTTCTTGTCCAGTTGGCAGAGAAACAGGAGGAGGTAGGTCTTCGGGGTGAGGTGACCCTGCTGAAAGTTAGTGTGAACTCTGTTAACAGATCTCTCTGTGGCTTGCAAGAGTCTCTTGGCTCTGTGATTAGAGAGGTCGGTCACACAAACCTCACCTGGCAAGAGAGAGAAGAGAGGCTTGCACAGCAAGTGAAGGGTGTGGTTCAGCTGGTGGGACGACAGGCATCTATGTTGGGTACTGGGGAGCGAAAGTTGACCCGTCTGAAAGGGGAACTCCAGGATCTGCGACACAGAGTGGCCGGAGAGCTACAGGGTTGCCGCTCGACTGCCCTGGGTGTTCAGAAGGAGGTAGATGAAGTCGGGGGTCGTGTTGCCCGTGTGGAGGGTCAGTGTGGAGGGCTGGCACACCTGGCTGATGACCTAGAGAGAATTCGAGGAGAGCTAGAGAGGCACTCTGATGGGTATCTGTCTCATGTTAATAGCACCCTTGTTAACCATTCTCACCAGCTATCCAAGCTCAGAGATAGCATTCAAAACTGCACTGGACCATCTGGGTCTACTAGGAAAGCCGGGGATGATTTAGCTACAACACAACAAATGGAAGAACAACACACAACAGAACCAACCCATCCAAGAGGAGACCAGTTTGCAGTCCCCACACAGCACAGAGGTGACTAGTAATTCAAGTGCACTTTATAATGTGCAGACAGTCTATACTCAAGACTTATACTATTATATAGTATCTTTCTCAGGAGACTTTTCTCTTACCAACATCTGTTGTATGATCAGTGTTGTTGAAATTCCCTCTTCCCAGACTGTGGTGTTGCTGTATTGTATAGGAGTTTAAGGGTTGATAGGTGTATTCATTGTATGTGTTTTTGTGAATATTTTTTATATAAAATAGATGCCTGACTTTGCAAATGTTTTTATTGTAGGATTTTTTTTTAATTAAAGAGACTGTTGTGTTCATGTGGTAGATTCAACATTTCTTGAACATGCTCAACAACCTTTGTGAATTTTTTTTTACTTTTGTTACCTCTTTTTACTTATTTGTGCTTGTCTGTTTATATGTGGTTTGTGAAAGCTGGTTCTTAATAAAATGTTGAAATCTCACTTCATTTTTTAGTTTATGAGGTTGACAAATTACTGTGTATATTATGGATCTCAAACAGAAAACATTCAATAGGCAACAGGCTAATAATTGCACTCTTTAATGTCATAACATGAAGTACATTGAAATGTAAAATGTCATCATTCAATTTCACATTTAGACTTTAAACATGACATGACAAAAAATAACACAATAATCAACCATAAACATGTGGAAGCCTTATGAGTTCCTGCCTGTTGTATTCCATTTTTCCTACGTTTAGAAGAAAATTACATCTGGGAAAGGAAAAAAAAGAACACGTAAAGCAGTTATTCCACATTTGATTTGATGAGCTGGGTTATCATTAAAGTCTGGCTAAAACAGTTGAAACTGTGATGTTTTTGGACCTGTACTTCTGTGAATTTTTGAAACCAACATGCAACATATGATTTTTTTCCCATTTAAATGTAAAAGGTACACTTGAAAGCCCTCATATATAAATCTAAAGGTGATTATGTAGGTGTGTTGGTGCTGATGCATTGTACTTACTAACAGCCCTCCCCTGCTCTTTCAGTTCCTTGATGTATTTGAGTATGGTAAAAGTGTCATACCCAAACACTGCTGCTGCCATCAAACCAAAAATCTTAAAGAAAGGTCAAACATGAAAAAAGTTTGAAAAATCAATTGTAAAAGCACAAGGATCATAAAATGCACAACAGGACATAATCACCACTATTATACTTATTACATCTTATCACTAAACAGAACATTATTATATGATCTCATTTTATAAAACGTGTTGGTGAGTTTGACAGCAACACCATTAGATATCCATTTAGGGGCCCAACAACCTAAAACTTTAATTATTTTGCCTTTTCACATGATTCTTTCAGCCAGAAACATGTTCTTTACTTATTTACTCACAGAACCAGCAACTTCCCCAGGTATTTTCCATGCCCAGTTAAAGCAGACAAGAGAAGTAATGAGCAAGATGAGTGAGCCTGTGATTGCTCTAAAGAAGTCCTGCAAGACAAATGAAAACAAGTAACTTTTTAGTTAATTTTCAGTACAAAAAAGGAAGGAGGTTGAGAATAAAAACTATTGAGTGAGTTGTACTTATATCATAGTGGTTAGGTAATACTTGTTTTGTTTTTAAATCTAATCCAGAGAATCCAATATCCAGTACATGGATATTTTACCGTCCATCGGAATATCTGTTTCTGCAGATCCATGCCATAAACAATGAAGATGACAATGGCCCAGACCAGCTCTATAATGGGGCTCCACAAATAGCATCCACCAGAGACTGCTTTGCAAATAATCACAATGAGACACAGACCCTAATTTAAAACAAAAAAAGAAGTATACATCAAGATGAATGTAATATATGTAACATCAAATGAAAGTCTATTTTTAAACCATTTAGAGTTATTTATTTGAAAGCAATAGGAATATTGATTAGCTACATTTTAACTCTTGGCAAACGTACAATTTCAAGAGCTAAAATCATCCCCTTTGGTGACCAGATGAATTTTGTCTTATGCTCAACGGCTGAAACTGGCTGGATATCTTCTTTTTTGTCTTCCATCTTGATCTACGTGACCTGATCAAAAATAATAAAAAAGCATCTAGTACCAGACAATGTGTTTATATAGATAAATTATAGGGAGCACTGGATTTTACTTTAACTGAACAACAGTAAAAATCATCCTTTTTAGTGTTATTACCAATTACCAATATACTATTTAGTGGCCTATAATCATTTAAAAACATTAAAAACAAATTCAAAACAAGTGATATGTTTGATGCATTAAATACCTGAAAAGAAACAGTTGAATAAATCTCTTCGATGCGATGATTTCACAACGGGACTTAATACAATAAAAGCGCAGCCCACCTCTCAAGTGAGTAAAGGTGCAGTAAGAAAACGAATCACATAGGCTACATCTATTGCACATATCTACATCTATTGCATAACAACACTTTATACGTACACTCCCCTTTGAGAACAAGTGAATGACGCAAGATTCCCCATTATCTCTGGTATCGTTTTTCACTTGTAGGCCATATACAGGATATGTTCCTTCCTACCAACGGATGCTCTACCATTATTGGTGGGTCTGTGTAACTTGCCCAAACTCTTGAATATGACAAAAGAGACATCAATGCTGGTAAAAATGCCATTATTAAGGGAAAAGCATTTGTATGATTAGAGTATATCATGAGCAAGATGAATCATACATCTGACATTTGAATTTATGACATGGTTTTCATATCATACAATATAATAAATAGGCCTGTGTACAATAACCCACACAGTGTGCATAACTCACAAGTGACTCTCTAAATGTGGTTTATTGTGCAGGGAAAATGTAATCATTTCCTGTGTGTTCAGGGGAGAATTTCAGTTTGTGGGTATTTAGTTGAGGCCAATGCTTTTTCCATAGACTGTTTTTCATGTTGAAAAAAACATTTTATAAAATAGATTGACATTGCCAATAAAAAAATATTCTAAACAACTGTACTGTTGGGTTATTTTTGAAACATTGATGATGAAACTTAAATTTAAAATGTATTAACAATCTTTTTGCAAAGATAAAGGCCAAAATATGTTTGCACTGCAGTTACATGTTAACAAGGTCATACTCAGGTATATTTAGGCTATTAAAAAAAACAAGAGTAACACAAAAAATCTAGCTTGTATTTTGTTGTGTTACTTTTGACCCACCTGTGTGTTACTTTCGTCCCAACTGACAGGGTCAAAAGTAACATGAGCAGAAGTGAAATTTTACTGAAGTCGTTCTACATTTTTCAAAATAGCACCTGGTATTGATAGACCACACTTGTGAGTGACTGACCACAGCAAAAATATATCTCTGTCTAAAACATCATCTTTTCAAATTATGTTTTTCTGAAAAAAATGGTAGCCTACTTTCGCCCCTGCTCTCCCGTTAGCCTAATGCCTAAAAATGTAAAAGTTTTACCTTATAAATAGAATTTAGTTTAATTTTAAAATTCGTCGCCGGAGTGAATGGGAACATGATTTATTGAACATATTTGAAAAAATATAAGTGTTTCTTAAGTCAATACTACTTTTTAATGGCTTGTCAACTTTCCATTCCTCCGCTGCGTGATTCTAGCCACCGCCGGATTGTCAGCGTGAAACACATTTTTGAGCACGTGAATGCTGATTCTTGTCAGCGCTGGATTCTAGTCAGTGCTTGAGCGCTGGTCTATGACTGGAAATATAATGGAGTCGTTGCAAAAGTAACGATACATAGCTTAGGCTACATGTCACATTAAACTGGAAGAAGAATCACAACAAGCGTATTGGTGAGAACACTCATTTAAACAGCATATATACAAACACCCGAACTTGACTGCACATCATATTTTTCACATTATTGATATCATACTGCTTTCAATCGTAATGCAATAGAAATGAACACAAAAAACCTGCCTAGTGCCTACCTCAGGAGTAGAGCGGCTGCGGACGAATGTTTTTTTTTTTTTTTTGCGCTGCTGACGTATTCTTTTACGCGCACCATAGACGCGCGTGCACACACAATATTACATCGCACTCTGCGCATATGTTTTACAACATAATTTAACATATACATAGTCCTAACACTTTTTAAATAGCCCACTTAAAGTGTTTATTAAAAAATAAATTACTAAATGCTTAAAATGAATAAAAGTAAATGTACAATTTTTTTCGTGCAGCATGCTGTATATATATACTACTTTAGTTAATAAATAAGAATGAACAATACTTCTACAGCATTTATTAATCCAAGTTAATATTAATTTCAACATTTACTAATACATTATTAAAATCAAAGGTTGTATTTGTTAACATTAGTTAATGCACTGAACTAACATGAACAAACAATGGACAGCTGGATTTTTATTAACTAACATTAACAAAGATTAACCAATATAGTAAAAAATGTATTTAGTTCATGTTAGTTAATACAGTACATTAACTAATGAACCTTATTGTAAAGTGTTACCACATACATAATACACACACACACACACACACACACACACACACATATATATATATATATATATATATATATATATATATATATATATATCAGACAAAACTATCAGCCAAACAAGAGTTAAACATAAATCTTCAGTTAGTAAATAAAGAAGATATTAAAAATTCTCTTTTGTTTTGACACATTTTTTTTGTGTAATTTTCTATTCATAGAACGAAGAAAAACCTTTTTCAACAGGATAACTTATTCTTTATTGAATTTTTCCTTCATGGATTCCATAGAACAATACAACAGAATTTCTGGATAATTTTGGTGATTGAGTTTTCAGCATGGTCATAACCATTTTCATCAATATCTTCATAAACGCTAAGAATATATCATACACATTAAATACAGCACAACCCAAAGGCATCGAGAGTTTCACAAGACATATCAAACACCACTAACAACGGAGAAGTTGAGTAGCATATTCATTTGGAGGAGGAGAAGAGCGGGCCAGAGCAGAGAATGGAAAAGAAAGAGAGAGAAAGATAGAGAGAGAGAAAATGAGGGAGGGAGAGACACGCTAATATATTTAGCAGGCCGACGGCCATCTACCCAAAAGCGAAACCTGGTTTTCCTCAAAGTCGCAAGCAAATTAAAGAGTTTGAAAAAAATATTAGTTAGTTAGTTACAAGTCTGGGTAAGCTTGCATTATGAGCATCTGATCATGCAATAATATAAAGAATCTCATCATAACAACGTCTGCATCAGCCCTGAATAAAATGATTATCAACTCAGGGGAAACACAAATCTGGTGCATTTACTAGATTAACTCAGCATCCTCATATGATATATACTGATTGAATACTATACAGAACAATAACTTTAAGACTTTATTGCACCAGTTCAACGTGGTTCAAATGATAAATGTGAATTTCGTAGCTAATTTAAATGACCCCTTTGATTCCAGCCAGGAGGTCTAGCTATCCCGTCCGTTTTTGATCATCTGGCATTTTCAGTGAATGATTGATCAAGCAGAAAAATAATCGAAACTGGCATTCAGGAAATCTTCTGATGGAAATCATAGAAATTTCACATTACACCAGTTCATGATATCGGTTAAAGAATGTGCAGGTACTTTATATATATATATATTTTATATGTACATCTGAAAATATACCTCAATATCACAGGCTTAAATCCTGTAATATTGTATATGTTTCTGAGAGAGGGAAAAGGGAAAATATTGATGAAATTGAAACTGGCATGTATATCTACATTACTGACATCTCAACACACAAGAATGATTCTCTCTGTTCGGTGCTCACACAACACAAACGAAACCCCAATCCATTTATATATTTATATATCTAGTTTAAGCATCCTCTAACTTAAACAGCACTACATCAACACAGCACTCAGAGGCATTGTGTCATGAACAACCATGCTAATTCTGCACCGAGAATGCATGTGCTTTTCATAATACAACGATTTAAGAGAGAGAGAGAGAGAGAGAATTGAACAAAGTCAACATTTTCAGTCAGGAAATGAGAAATGCTTTGAGATACCCTTGACCGTTTTGCTTGCTGGTTGAAGTAATGTGGTCCCTCCATGAGTTTGAGAATGATTCTGCCCACGGTAGCCCTGGACGCCCCCCACCGCCTCAGTGTCGGTCACATTAGTGCTCCATCCCACCCATGAAGAAATAAAAAGCAACAAAATACCAAACAAAACTAAAGAGGTCCACATACAAATGGAACAAACTGTACCAAATCACAACCCACCAGAGTTTTAAAAAAAATAACAGGAACAAATTCTGTGGGGCTTTGTGATTATTGTTATTATTGTATTCATCATTTAGGGTCTCTAAATTGAACTAGACTACAGTGTTATAATCCCATTCATATCATTAGGAAATATTTATATTTATATATATATTAGTTTAGAATGATATCTTTACAGCACAGACAAATACATTCTCTCAAGTTTAGCATCACTATTGTCAACATCATCAATTAAAAATTCATATAGCAATAAGATTCATATACTTTTTCATATTTTGGTACAGTATTCAAGTGTTTTGAAATTTGATCGAACATTTTTAGTTGTATACGTCACAATAATAAACAGCACATTAAAACCCCTCTGCTTTATCCCGCTCCCCTCAGTATATGATTTTAGATTAGCCCCGCCCCCTGCCCTCCCTCCCACCCCTCTTATCTTTCACAGACGTAAGCACAAACGCACAAACAGGAAGTGTGGGGTTGTGGGTAGGGTTCAGGCACCACACTGATAGAGTCACACGATCAACTTCTTTCTGTGGGGAGACAGATAATACACTGATATTAAAATACTGGCTGATAATAACCAATAAATGGCTGATATTAAAATTTCAAATGATTTTGTTCATATGAATTACATATGATTTTGTTCAGTATTAAAATTAAATACTAAAAACTGA
This sequence comes from Abramis brama, assembly GCF_963993115.1. NCBI lineage: Eukaryota > Metazoa > Chordata > Actinopteri > Cypriniformes > Leuciscidae > Abramis > Abramis brama. The sequence goes on from NC_139978.1 coordinate 24,475,284, forward strand.
ATGTTTAAAATGCTACAATGCACTTCCCCTCAGTTGAAGTGTGGGCAGTGTGGGCAGTTAAAATTAAGTAGAAGTAGAAGTTCTGAATGGCCGCAACTTAAAACTTTAGTAGCCAATTTGGGAAGTGGGTGAAAAAGTTTCAAACCCTGTATATAATTTACAGTATAACAAAGGCATTTCCAAAAACGTACCTTCCACTCACCAGCCATCTCCCGCTTCCTCAGATATTTCTTCACTCACATCTGGTTGGAAAAGGAGGTGGGTGCCCCCTGCTGTTCATAGCCGGCCTGACCATATTCTCCACCCTGATTGTAGCCTTGCTGGCTGTAGTCGGGCTGGTAGCCTCCCTGGGAGCCAGCGTACGGGTCAGGCTGCCCATAACCTCCCTGTCCATAGGAATCAGGGGCGGGCTGCTTCTCTTGGGCGGGTGGTTGGCGCATAAAGGGTGCAATGATCCCGGTCTCCTTGAATACAAACCACAGGTTACCTGTCCACAAGATCAGGTTGAGGAAGCCAAAGACCTGGAGAGAAACAGACAGTTAACAATGCAGTTTAAAATTTAGTTTGATTCACAAGAGAGACATTAAAGGACATTATAGTTCACCCTAATTTTTTACTCACCCTCGTGCCATCCCCAATGTAAATGACTTTTCCTTTTTCAAATAAACACAAATAAAGATTTTTAGGAAAGTAATCAATCTCTGTGAGTCCATATAATGCAATAGGTTCCGCTCAGTTGATGCTTGAAAAACCACATTTAGATATCGTGATGGTAATCCATGTGACCCCAGTGGATGAATCAATGTCGTCTGAAGCGAAACGATAGGTACAATATAAGAAAAATACAAATATTTTGTACTTTTTTTGAACAATAAATCATTGCTTCCAGTCAACTGTCCTACAGTAGGTGCGTTCACAAGTTCAGTTTGACATAAACGTAGGCACGTTGTGAAGTTTGCGTGAGAAGTGGCAGTCCTCTGTGCTTTCATGTTACTTCTCGTGCAAACTTCACAACGCACTTACTTCAAGCGATAATTTATTATTAAAAAAGTTCAAAAATATTAGTATTTTACTTGCACACACCTATCATTTTGCTTCAGAAAACATTGATTCATCCACTGGGGTGGTATTGATCGATCGCTGTGTGTGGCAGCCATTCAATGGCATTATATGGAGATTGATTATTTTCCTAAAATTATTTTCCGTTTTTGTTTGAAAAAAAAAAGTCATACACATCAGGGATGGCACAAGGGTGAGTAAATGATGAGAGAATTTTAATTTTGGGGTGAACTACATTAAAAAAAATGGTATATTAATAAGGGAATTTCTCATAGAGCTGAGCAGAACTGACTCACCACAGAAGTATTAAGACCGGACATGACGGGGTCGTGAACTTCACGGCAGCGGTTGCCTTCCTGTTCACAGGCGGGGATCAGTTCCAGAACCTTCTCTGGGTCTGTAGCTGTCTTGACATCCGACAAACCCTTCGCCCATGCTGCCGAGCTCACCAGCCACATGAAGGTGAATACACACGTCACGCCAAAATCCTGCAATCATTTTATCATATAGAATTATAGATAAACATACAGGCTTGGATTGTATGAAACACTAAGCTGCTACATTAAATGAATAGTTCACCCAACATTAAAAATGCTGCCATTATGTGATATCACACGGAAAAGTCTCACAATTTGCTGGTTTCACTACACTTATTTCTTACTGCCTACATTTCTCACAGAGAGCGTCAATGGCAGAGGAGCAAACCCACTATAAATTTACAAATACTACTGTTATTGTGTCACGGAATGTAGTTTTAAGAGTTTTTTAGGTGTGAATATAGTTGTTCAGACCTCAAATAAGCAATTTATATATAAACATAGCACCTGTTTGAAAATTTGTTCAGACATTTTTAGAGCTGTGAGCTCTTCTACACACAAAAATATCCTTTCTAGCATATAGGCATGGAATGACATGATGGTGAGTAAATAATGAAATATTTATAATTGTTTGGGTGAACTAAGCATTTAACAAACTGCTGCCTTTGTGTTTATATGTAACATGGAAGAAAACTCACAATCAGTGGTCCTTTATTGTTTTCGCGGTACTTCTCAAAGGCAAAGACATAGATGCTGAGAGCGGCCATGGAATACAGAAATGCAAAAACGGCTATGGTGACAAAGAACTCTGCCGAGGACGAGTAATCCCCGACCAGGAAGAAACGTTCAGTCTGGCCATTCTTGCAGGCGGGGGCATCGAAATACACTTGATGGAGCCTGGAAGACACAGGGCAACAGGGTTACTGAGCAAGTATTTACTTATTTACATCAAAGGTATTTAAACTTATCTAGAGTGACTATACCACACCATGAGAAAAAATAAATAAAAAATGACATTCTGGTAGTGTGTATTTGGGATGGCAAACAGCAGTGTGCACAGACTGGGGTTTAAACTGTGGTTCAGAGAAAAATACTGTAAAAATTGTAAGAAAATAATAATAAAAAATAAATAATAATAAGAAGAGGGAAGGAACAAACAAATTAATTAATACAAATATATATATATATATTTTTTTTTTTCTGAATTTTTTTTTATTTGTATAATATTATCAATACATAACTTATGATAATACATAGTATTATGTATTATATAATGGTACTATATTATGTTACTTATTGTTCCACACAATCTAAATGGTTCTTGGATATATAGTTGCATTTATATTTTAAAGGGCCCCTATTATGAATTTTTGAAAATGACCTTTCATGTAGTATGTAACATAGCTCTAAGTGAATGAAAACATCCTGCAAAGTTTTAAATCGGAAGGTTCACCGTATATAAAGTTATTGTCTTTCAAAAGTTCCGGTAAGAGTCGACTCTGATTCAATTAAATGAATCGTTTTTCAAACGAGTCATAAGCCATTTCGTTGTGACGTCAAGACGAAACATTAGCATATTGCGCGCGCAGACACCAGGGAAAACTTGAACCTCAAACCAACAGCTGATTCCTGTGGATACTGGATAGCATCATGTCGAGGAGAAGCTGTGCTCTACAATGTGAAGGTAAAGCCAGTTTTTTTTTCACTGCCCAAGGACAAGCATGTGAAGAATCAGTGGTTAAAATTCATCTTTACCATGATACCACAACAGTATAATCCTAAACTTTTGCTGTGTTCCCTTTATTTCACTGACGACTGCTTCTCAAATCTCGGAGTTCAATGCAGGATTCACAAACCGCTTGCTCTTGAAAGATGGTGTTCAAAATACTTAGTTTTGAGTTTTATATTGTGTAGGTCTCCTGCTAACTGGTTAACTCATTAACATTATCACTGTCTTACTGAAATTCTTCTGCTAATCAGCTGTGGGCCACTATTACCTAAAACTGTGTCTATTAATGCACATTCATTCTCACTACTTTTTGGAAAGATTAAGCATGGAGCAAGATTTGTTCTACCAACCTTTATGTTACATCAGTCATTCAAGCTAGAGCTCGCCTAATGTATGCACTGTTATTGATACAGTTTCCGCATGTTCACCGTAATAAATCAGAAAAATACTCTGTAAATAAATAAGTAGGCCTATAAGTAAAATAATCGGTTTGTTGATGGACATGCACTTGTTAATGCTGATGGTGAGGAATTACAGTTGCAACATCTCATAATGTACCTCAAACTGAGTAGTGTATCACTGAGAAACGTCCTGCTCAAGTCGTCCTTGCGATGGAGGTTCGGGTTGAATAACTAGTTCTTCCAGTGTTTCATCATCGGACTCGCGCGCGGATTGATATGGTAAAATCGACGTAATTGTTCGTTACTGTGTTTAGTTTACCATGTAGGAAGCCTCAGGACAAGCAGAGATGACGTTGTTATGGCAATGGACGTTTTGGTTTTTGATGCGCGCTCTGTACGCGGTAAACCAATCACAACAGACTGAGCTGTCTGGCCAACCAGAGCAGAGTAGCTCACGGAAAGGAGGGATTTAGAAAGATTGATTCATCTGACGAGTCGTTTGAGAATTATTGAAAATGTGGTGATGTGCAAATGTATTTTATGAGAAAATGAAACAGTTTTTTGACCTTTGATGTCGTAGGAGTCTCCAAAACAACATTAGGAAACTTTAAAATAGCATAATAGGGGCACTTTAAGAAGGGGGACCCTTTGAAAAAGCATCATCATATTAAGGGGTCTTTGAAAACCCTGTCAAATAAAACACCAAAGGGCTTTTAAAGCATTATAAGCTGTTTCTAAAAAAGAAAATGCATATTGATGAACAAGTACAACTACAAATAAACAACTACGGTATGGCCACACAGGTGTTAAAGTACCTGAATGGATACTCAAAATCCACATCTATTTTCAGGTCACTGTCTGATCTGTTCCTGCACTCCACGCTCATCCTGAAGGAGCCGGAGTAACTCCCGCAGGTGGAGAATGCAAAGATGGCAAACACCTGGAAAAGAGAGAGAGGTTTTACATTTATGCATTTGGCAGATGCTTTTATCCAAAGCGACTGATTAAACACATATATACGAAACATATACAAATACAGTATTAACATTTCAGAGGAGATTCTGTTTATTTATTTATTTAGTTATTGCAGTATACATTCTATTAGTTCATTTATTTTCCTTGGCTTTATTTAAGGTGCAAATGCAGTAATGTCGTATTTTACACATTAAAACTGTTTACTGAAGGAGGTGTGCATCAATGCAATTAAAATACTGACTAAATAAACCAAAAAAAAGCATCTTTTACCATGTGAAACCAGCATGCTGACATGGACATAAGCACATTATTTTTCCTTTCAGGATTTGAATCTGGGAGATTGAGTCATAGAGATTACTTATGGACTCTGGCTGGCGGAGGGACTGAATGGAGAATGAAGCTATTAAATTTCACTGAGATACTCTGCCATCTGTCATATCGCTGTGCTGGGCTGTGTTATGAACCTAGGCAACACGACAGGAGATGAAAACAACAGGAACACATCAAGCCACAATAAACCATGCTAAACAAAGACAAAGCAAACATGTCAAATGAGGCCAGGAGAAACCAGTAAAAAAGCCTTCATGTAAAAAATAAGTTAAAAAGAACAAATAATCACAACCACCATACTAGACAAGGTCTAAGCAAGACAGACTATTAAATAATTATGATAAAGAGTCAGGTCACACAAGCGAAAACAGACCAAGACAGACCAAACAAATCAAATCTGATCAAATCAAACACAATCAGATCAGCTCACATTACCAAGCCCAAAAAAGACAGAAACCAACCCAAATGAACTAAACTGAGTTTCATGATTCAGGGAATCAATTAAACTGAGAAAATGTAATAAATGTGATGAAACCACTTGTAATAAATAAAGAGATCAATTATCTTTAATGATTCAAATTGTTTTTTTTCTAGTGTGCAGCACGGTTATATTTAATTTGATGTCCCCCTGTGGTGAAAATCAAGCTTTTAATGTTGTTTATATGTCTATATGGTGTTTTTAATATGCTTTAAAGGGGTGGTTGATTATGATTTCACTTTTCTAACTTTAGTTAGTGTGTAATGCTGCTGTTTGAGCATAAACAACATCTGCAAAGACATCACCAACCCTAACATTTACAAAAAAACCCGGCCCGGAACACGATTTATAGATTATCATGACAGAATATGCTAATCAATGACTAGAAGACAACTACACATAAGCTACACATAAATTCTTCAACTAACCATTCAGAAATGTTGTCTACATGTTGTCACTTCTGCTTGAGTCTCTCGATATTTGTCTGACGTAATCGAAGCTGCTAAGAATGAGCTATGAAGCTCCGCCCTCTGTGCCGGGAGCAGCAGCTCATTTGCATTTAAAGGGACAGACAACTGTGTGTTTTTGCACACCCTCAAAAAGTGACAATTTTAACATGCTATATAAAAAAATCTGTGGGGTATTTTGAGCTAAAACTTCACATACACACTCTGTGGACATCAAAGACTTATTTTACATCTTGTGAAAAGGGTATTATATCACCCCTTTAAGTCGAACCATGTGCAAATTCATAAGTCAACACCATTGCTGAGTATTTTCTCCTTAAAATTGCAGTGAACCAAAGCTCACAAAAGCAGTTTTTCTGGTGTTTCTGACGTCACAAACTACCTTGTAACCAATCACATCAACTGTGTGATCGTCAACGAGTGGATCTCTGAGCTGGTGTGAATGAGTGGAGGCGGGGCTAATTTGCATATTCATAGAACCACATATACTAAACGAGGCAAGGGTGTAGAGCAGGGGTCACCAAACTTTTTTCTCTGGGGGCCACATTATAGTTCCTGACTGTGATGGGGGGCCGGGTCAGCTATATAACATAGAATTGTATGACCCAGACCAAAATGACCACCAGCAGGCCTCATTGTGTAGTAGAGATTACTAGCCTGGCACAGCCATGCCCACTACTATATCCACACTACTTTATCAACACTTGATTCCTGGCACATATTTGTTTATCTTTACTAGTGGTTTGCAAAAATAGTAATCGAGTCTTCACACTTTGTTTTAATTAAAGTTATTCTTCACTTTAAAAATCGTTGGTCCACTGTTCTTTGAAAACTCTGCACTCTCTATTAGGGGTGGAACGGTACACAGAAGTCACGGTTCGGTTCATACCTCGGTTCAGACATCACAGTTCGGTACGAGTTCGGTACAATGGAGGGAAAAGCAAAACAAAAATGCAGAAGGCTTGTTCATGTCTCAGGCTGTACCACCAAAGGAAAATAAATTACTTAAGCCTTGTATTTTTTTTTTAAATAAGTTTTATTAATAAAGTAAAGGCATAGAACCAGTTTATTTGTAGTGCACTGACAATAGTTTTATATAATTAGTTTATTAATTAAATTAATAAAAAGACAAAAATATCTTGAGATATGTTTGGTAATTGTACCTGAATGAATTGAAAATTAATTTGCTACATTTCAGATTAATATATTTGTTTTCCTTCAAATTTTAATTCACAGTAACTTAAACACTTTGCAGTTTGAATGATGTCCTGTATAAACGAAACGACGGAGTATGTTTTTATGTTTCCACTGTTCGATCGCGCCCGCGCCTCACTCACTCACACACACACACAAATATAAGTAAACACTTTGCGACTTTTCGATCGCGCCCACACCTCTCTCTCAACATAGGCTATTCCAGCATTGCAATCTTTACATTGCAGCCTGCTTCAGAGCTAAGGCGGAGCTACAGATTAGGCGTCCCTAAAGAACCCGTGTATCTAACAGTAGTTCCGCATTGCATTAATTAATTTGCACGCAAGTTTTATTTATATTTATATAATAGGCCATGACGACTTTTAGGGATTGCCTCATAGGGCCGGTTCAAGTAGTGGGGGGCAGAGGGGCTGGGGGGCCAGTCAAAAGGGGGTGGCGGGCCTGAGTCGGCCCGCGGGCCTTGGTTTGGTGACCCATGGTATAGAGTTACATTCAAGCTATTTTAAGGCATGAAGAATTTTTTTCAAGGAAAAAACTTTTAAATATGTCATTTTGGTGATCAAAGATGAGTTTTAAGAGATAAAATTAAAATGATTGACTTTAATATTTTCTATTAATAAATTATGGCATATGGTTGTGTATGTTGTGTAGCCTACTTGAACAAACATATTTAATTAATATATACAATATTTAACAAATATATTAAAACACACGGTAGTGCCCTGTGCAGTACAGACAGGATACAAATGGTCTTGTTCAACATTTTACTATGTAGCCTGTCATTTGATGATGCCATTTTCTACTCTGCACAAAGTGAAAGAGCACTGTGTGACAACTAGATGGCATCAATACCTTGAAAGATAAGAGACACGCTCAGGTGGTGGCTTGCAGTGTCCGAGAGTGTTTATGCAAATGAGGAGCTGAAAACGCCAGACAGCAGCAAACAGCTGTGAGGTTCAGGTATGGCGTATGTAGATTGTGTTGGAGCTTCACCTGGATTTAGTCCGTATATCATATTGTATATATGCATATACTGGTCGTTTTGAAGTTGCTAGATATGCTAAATATTGTAGTTTAGATGCTTTCATTGTGAATAGACTTCACAAAAAGTTTATTAAATTGACACTGTATCTTTACTGTGGGCATTCTGAAACAAACCTTGCATCTTTCCAACTGTAATTGTGTGTAGGCCTATATATGATGATTATATAAAAAATATTTATAAAATATTTATAGAAAAAAAACGTAGATTAACATACTTGTTATAGACACCACAAAGCAGAGGCGTATAGTGTTTTAAGCAGCACTAAGCGTAGTTTTATTGTTGGCTTTGCCCGAATAAATGCAACACAACAGCTACAAAAATTATTACGGACATTTTAAATAAACTTTATATAATGTAATGTTCAAATGTCAAATTACTGAGTACAAGAACTGCATGAATGTTTGTGGTAAAACCTCCTTTATTTTTATTCAATGCTTCAAAACGTGAAGGCTAAAATTTCAGAGGAAGATCTGAGAAAAGCCAGCCAGAATAGGGAAACTGGTGCTATTTAACACAAAATAAATTCCATCAGTAAGTGAATTTGTATGCTTTAAAATTAAGTTGCATATAAGTTGTACTTAAATGTTATTTATTATACTTATTTCTTTCTGTAGCTCAAACAGTCGAGCGTTGGCGCTTGCAACACCAAGATCATGGGTTCGATTTCCAGGGAAAGAAAGAACTGATAAGAATGTAAATGTGTACCTTGAAATGCAATGTAAGTCGCTTTGGATAAAAGCATCTGCCAAATGCATAAATGTAAATGTATTACTGCTGCCAGTTTATTTAAAGGGGTCATGAATTGAGAAATCGAAGTAGCTTTTGACATATAAGAGGTCATCATATTATAAGAATATCCTGTAAGTTTCAGAACTGAAAACTTCCTTGTTAGTCCAAAAACAGCTTTTATTGAAACCTTGCCCAGAGAATGACTCGTTTTGGAATGTGCCTATTTAGGTGAAAGACCGCCTCTGCAGAAGAAAATCAACGCCTACTTCTACCCCGTTCCTACTGTAGCCCCACCCACTGATTCACACATGACAAGTAGTAGGTAAATAACAGACGTGATGCTAACACTGGATCGAGCAACTAAGAGATAATCATGCCTTTGAAGAGTGCAAAATGTTGTTTAGTGCCAGATTGTGGAAAAACAGTCGCAGCAGAACCTTCCTTCTGGCGCTGGATTTGCAGAGGGACTGAAATTAAAAAACGATGCTTTACCTTCTATATTGGATCCGATAGGATCGGCGCAATACACTTATGTAAGTAAAAATGTTTTTATTGTCACTATTGCTTTGTTACTGATCGTTGATTTGTACTGATTATGTGTACGTGTCTAGCCAAAATCACCAGTGACCCGTGATTTCTGATATGTAATGATTCATGTACAGTCAGATGATCTTTGTCTCAAAATCGTTTATTGTTGTTTATGTGTCAGTAAATCAAACCGGACTAAACTGTCAACTTTGTTTCTCTTAGTAGGATGAAAATAATCTGTTATTTAAACTGTGATTAAATTATATATGGAAAGCGATCAAAGAACCTAACCTTTACAATCGCTGGAGATGTCAATCAAACAGCGCGAGTTTATCAGTGACTGAGTTCTGGACTCTCGCCAAAACTCCCGATATAATCAACAAATCTCTTATTTACATTGTGTTTGCACTGTTAGTTACGATGAAAGCATTCGTGAGTGCCGAATGCCCATCACTGCAACCATTCATGTCACGATCTAAATATAATGCCATAGATCTAAATATAATGCTATAATCAACACTTTTCACGATTAGTTAACCTTGAGAGCTGTAAATAGTCAAAATGTGCTAAAAGTTTTCGAGAGAGTTCCACATGTAATACTTAGCTATTTGCAAAGATGTTAGCCAATCACAGCAGTGGGTGTTTACAATGAAGTCTCACAGAGTTCTAAAATCAGAGTAGGAAAAATGTCTTTTATTTCTAAATTATGACCATTTTTTATGTAAAAATCATACTAACATTATAAGTTCACCCCAGGAAACATTATAAAATAATAAAATAATGCAGTTCATGACCCCTTTAAAAGTAATTTATATATTTCATACAATTATATTAAATAAACGGAATCTCCTCTGAAATATCTATCTATCTATCTATCTATCTATCTATCTATCTATCTATCTATCTATTTGTATGCATACAAATGTTTAATCAGAAATGTTCAGCTTATGGCACAATGGTAACCAGTAACAGCTATTAAGAATTCAGCTCCCGACCCAAAGCAAACTGAAGAAACAGTTTTATACCCATTTGTATTGTGAACTCTATTGGTGGTGAATGCTTCAGTACAGTAAATGCATGTTTGATATACAAATTATTTATAAATACCACTTAGGCTATGTATTCATTATGTAGACATAATGAGGCAGCATATGAAAAGTGACAGTCCATTTCACCATGATATAGATGATTGTCACTTTTCATCTAATATATGAGAGACACATTTGCTTAAACCTCTGGTTCCAAATTAATGGCTGAAATTAACTAAAACTTGACTATATTTACATATAAAATGTGAACTTACCCATTGTAACGCTTTGATGAAGCCCAATGGGACTTTCAGCACCCTGAACTGCCCAATGGCAACCAACTGTCAAAAGAACAACATTTGAAAACGTTAGATGACAGACAGACGGTCAGACAGAATGATAGATAAAAATGTGTTATGTATGATGTGGTTTACTCTTCACTACGATGACTCATTACACAAACAGGCCTTCGCTCATATAAGAGCCCATTTATTTTGAAGCTTTTGAAACCTACGCATAGCATCAGCAGAAATCTGCTGATGCTAAAGCATCGACAAGAAAATACAAAAAACCTGTATCAAAGCAGTGACACGATGAAAAAAACAACAACGTATTGTTTCAATCCGTAAATTATTGATATTTCATATACACATCTATATGACTGAAGCTTGAGGCAAAAGAAGGGAACGGTGTGTCGCCAGGACCTTGAACCACGGCCAAAATGCCTGCGCGCGCGTCACCGCCATCTCAGCGCCACTAAACAGCAAGCAATGGACATTTTTCTAAAAACGTTAACGTTTTGCACACCAAAATCAAAACAAAAAAATCAAAAAAAATTATAATAACAATAATAGATATTGATGGCGTTCGCCTCTAGCAATGTAGTAAAATGCAAGGTCCTTCATTGAGGGCAAATGAATTAGATGTGGCGCTTAGCTGTGCCAGCTCTTTCTACTTCAAGCATGACAACATATGCAATTTGGAAAGATTTGCTCATCAGACCTGCGGTATGTGATACCGATTTTATTCGGACCTAATGACGTAGGAAGGTGCGGTTTCACACGACACCATTGTTTGCCCGTGAGGATGGTCCTCCTTTAAACACCATACGAAAAAAAATCAATACATCGATTTTAGGACTTCTCTTTACGCAATTTAATTATTCATTGCAATATGTAATATTGGCTTACACATGAACGCAGCTCGCATCACCTTGCAAAATGCGTATCCGATGATGTGATACACTAATAACCAATATGTGATTGTGTCATATTCAGTAGGCACAGATTTCTAGATCCCTACCTATATTGCCTAATATTATTTAAAAAATATAAAAAGACAAAAGGGCCAGAGCTCGGAGCTGAAAGTCACACAGTCACAGTGTTGGGATGGAAGTCAGCTGCCATTTTAAAGAGCATCTCCACAAGCGCATCTGCATGTTATAAAGGCCCTCGCGCAGTCGCTTTGGATTGATGATACGCTTTCGCACTAAACACAATGTAAGATTGCAAAATATATGTTGATATCATACCATTACATGTTTATTTAATAACTGTGTAATTGCATATTCCCTTTTAGGAATACGTCATATACGTCTAGTAAATCAAGCGCTTCATCAGTTCTGCTTCAAATACTATACAAAAATCATAACGTCAATCATGTAGCCTATTAAAAACGAAAATAGAGAACGTCACGAAAAAAAGACTGTAGCAGTGAACAGACGGACAGCACCAGCAGGGCACCTCTCCCTATAATCATTTTCCACCATAATTTCTAAACGCATCTTCATCGTCTACAATCAACCCTAACTGAAAGACAAACGAAAAACATGTAGCCTACATGATAAACCCAGCAATAATATACCAAAATCATTTTTGCACCAAAAATGCCCTACCTGATTTGCAACATCCATGTTAGTCGCCTGCTCGTAGATAGGAGAAATAGCTATAATCGGGAGGAGAGTGATGGAAGCGGAACAGCCCGCGCGCGGAGGGAGGGAAGATCGACGGAACAGCGTCAGTTGCGTCACGCGCGTCGATAAGGCGTTTTTGGTGCGCAAAAAGCGGGATGAATTGACCGACACTGGTCGCAATAGAACAGTGACATCATTAACCTGTCACAATTTACCTGATTCTTGTAGCACAATCTTAAACGATGCACTCGAATATGATATTTACCCTATAATGAGTTGTTGTTTAAATTGAAGGCGGCTCGCACTGCAGAGGCCGTAAATTATAAATGTGATTGATCACAACACAGCATTCAATGGCTAGTATTGCCGGGTTGTCTTGTCGGGTTTTTTAAAAAAAAAGTCTTTCATTAATAGTTATTTCCCTAATTGACTCTTAACGTTCAACCTAACCACTGCAAAATGAAACGATATAATTAAATCTCAGCACTTATCGCCTTTATATCGTTTCATCATAAAATGAAACGATATAATCCAATCTCAGCACTCAGTAGCATGGCTGCTAGTGCTGAGATTGAATTATATCGTTTCATTTTGCAGTGTTATAGGTGGAACGTTAAGATTCAAATAGGGAAATACTAATGAAAGACTTTTAAAAAAACCAACAAGACAACACCATCACAGTTAAATAACTTCAAATCTATGAGAATGATGTAGGACTGTGTGGTATGGATATTTTGGAGTTCCAGTCACTCAGGATTCATTGGGCTCTCCATAAAACTTTATAGCCTATCTTTTAAGTAATCTTGTTAAAATATCATAATGAATCGGTTTATTAAGATCTTTATAGACTAAAGAAGGTAGGCTATATATATAGAATGTTCTCCTTAACCATAGCCTACAGAGATGGACTGACAATGATGACTCATACACTATTTTTAGAGAGGGGAAATAAACACAAATGCTAAAACATGAAAATGTTTCCAAAATGAAGAGATTATTCACAATCATAATCAGATCATATATTAGAATATACTATATATCCGTAATGTAGCCTATTATATTATCCATAACATTTTTGGTGTGGTAAATAATGGTGAAATGTCCTCTTTACTAGATTCTTTGGCAGCATCATAATAAAAGTATACATTTATTCCTCACTTTCTACTTCCTCCTTTTGAAGCCCAAAGCACCGCAGCTGTCTTGTTCTCACTGCTAAGGAAAACACTCATTAGAGGCTCTCTATGCATGTTATGAGAGCGTCTTAATGGCAAAACTCATGTGCTTTAATTTCCCTCATTATTGTAAATGAGGCTGAGAAATGCTGAACTTTGTAATAAGAAGTAATAACGCAGAACATTTTTGTCATAGATCCAGATGTCTGGAAGAAGGAGTGGAACAGTTGTGCAAGAGGGCCAGTAGGGCTAAAGAAAGTGCCCTCCCCAACATTGCACTATAATTGAAGCGCAAAACGGTCTGACCTCAAATCAGTGTTGAAGATTTACAGTAACAGTAAAATTGTTCACGATTTTTTCAGTGAAGAAATTCATAAAGTCATTACTACTAAACTGTAATGGAATATTCAGTTCAGGTGATGTCTGTTTTTTTTTTTATTATTATTATTATTTTTTAATCTAGCCACTGTATTAAACAAAAACCTTGGATTGTTTTGGTTATTTTCTATGAGTTTGCGGAGATGCTCAGCCCTGTCTGCTTTTAGAGCATTTTACCGTCTTTCCACGCGATTCTAAAGACCTTTAAATGAGTCTGTATGCATTTGCGCTATAGATTGTGAGTTTCTCTCTTGATAGCGTGGGTAATACTGTTCCACAATAGCGCAGTACTTTTCACTCTTACCTTTTTTAATCTGATGGGTGCAACAGTTTCTAATGTACTAGAAAAAATGGTGCCCATACTGCTAGTCATTTCCTCAAGTTCATTTGTGAGTTTGGGTACACTGAGCAGCTGAGACAGAACAGGCATGTTATTTGTGAATCCATCTATAGTGGTTTGGACAATTGTTCTACCTGGTCAATAAAGCGGCACAATATGCCAAATATAAGCAGTATGCAAGATGCATGTTACAAGGTTGTGATCAGTGACAATATCTATATCTGTCACAGTGTGAGACTGTGTTTTGTGTTTATTGTATTGTATTAGTGTTGTTCCCTGAGTTGCCACCAGATGTCTCTTCCCCTCACTGTCATATGTATCATGAACTGCATTTCCCATACTCCTGTCTGTTAATCATTGATCATTTGTCACCAGCTGTTTCCCATTAACCTGCATATATAAGCTGTGTCTTTGTGTGTTTTTTGCTGGTTCATTGTTTGATGTCACTGGTTGTTCTGTGGCCTTCTCTGTGTCACCTGTTTGGATTATCATTTTGTGTACGGCTGTGAGTTTTCTGTTTTTATTAAACACTGTTAACCTGCAAATCCTTCTCTTCATTTGACACCCGTGACAGAATGAACCAGCCATTAAGGAAGGAGCGGGTTATCAGCCACAGGAGTTATTTGTAGCCGGAGTTATTTTTGTATCACTGCTATGGATCTGACACAGGAGAGCAACTTGGAGCGGGTGAGAGAAGCACTGAGTACCAGGGTGACGGATTTGCAACAACAGCTCCTGTTGTTGCAGAGTGGTTCCGTGTCGCCCACACCATCCATTTCCCCCAACCCCACGGAGTCGAGTGGTCAGCCGGAGCCTAGCACGGACTTCCCTGAGAGATACGCTGGTGAGCCTAAGTTATGTGAAAACTTTATTAATCAGTGTTCTCTGCATCTAGATATGCATCACAGGACTTTCGAAACTGAGGAATCGAAAGTAGCGTTCGTGCTACTGCTGCTGACTGGTCCAGCAGCCACATGGGGAACAGAGGTGTGGGAGAGACGGGACCCATGCTGTGCCTCTTTCAAGGCACTTACCGGGGAGATGATTCGGGTCTTTTCCAAGACTAAGGTGAATTCTTCTCAAAGGTCAGGGAGGAGACCCCGTCCAAGCAATTTTTTGAGGGGAGGTAGTGCGCACCGGTCGTTGTGTGTTGGGACTCTGGGCCTGCGGGAATACACACCCGAGTCATATCACAAGATGGCTGCCACACCTGAGCCTCTTCACAAGATGGTTGCCACACCTGAGCCTCTTCACAAGATGGCTGCCACACCCGAGCCAATTATGGATGTAGCGAGTGCTAGAGACATGATTGTTTCACTCTTTCCCGAGCGTCGGCCACGAGAGAGGGAGATGGAGAGGAGACCCAAGCCTATTCACAAGATGGCTGCCGCACCAGAGCCACTTCACAAGATGGCTGCCGCACCAGAGCCACTTCACAGGATGGCTGCCTCACCTTTCTCTCCTATCCATGCCAGAACCCAGCGTCTGAGGTCTAGTCTGGCAGAGACTCCATTAAGGTCAGTGCGGAGGGCTGGCCTTCCAACCCCGGTGCCGGTTTTCACGAGGGCCACTGCCAAGCCTGCACCCGTCCTCAAAATGGCCGCCGCCAAGCCAGCAGCAGTACCCAAGATGGCTGTCACTATGCCTGCACCTATTTTTGAGACTGCTGGGGTTATACCTGCCCCTACACTCCAGATGGCTGTTGTCTCAGCGTCACCTGTTCTAAGGAGGGCTATCATCACGCCTGCATCTGTTCTCAGGAAGGCACCAGAGGTATGTTCATTGGACTCAGTATTTCCTGTGTTTACCATGGCTCTGTGGTGTGTGTGGTCTGCTTTCTGCTCTTCTGTTCAGCAAGATGTCTCTCAAGCCCATGAACCTGAATCGGCCGTTAAGTCTGAATCGGAGTCTCTTGAACTTCCTGTCACGGCTGAGAGGTCTGAACCTGAGTCTACTGCACTTCCTGTCACAGCTGAGAGGTCTGAACATGAGTCTACTGCACTTCCTGTCACGACTGAAAGTCTCTCCGTCCTGCCCAAGAGGGATGACTCCGAGGTCTCTGAACTCTCTGCCTGGCCCAAGATGGCCGATCCTGAGCTCCCTGAACTCTCTGCCCGGCCCAAGATGGCCGTCCCTGAGCTCCTTGAACTCTCTGCCCGGCCCAAGATGGCCGTCCCCGAGCTCCTTGAACTCTCTGCCTGGCCCGAGATGGCCGACCCCAAGCTAGTTGAACTGTCTGCCCTAGTTAACCTGGCCCATAGGGCCTCTTGTGCTTCTTTGCCCAGGTTCCTGTTACCGCCAGCACCACCATGGGTTGCAGCTCGGCTCTGGTGTCTGGAGATGCCTGCAGCACCACCCTGGTCTCCAGCGCCGTTCTGGTCTCTGGTCCCGCCTGCGGCCCCGCCCTGGCTCCCTGCACCGCCTGCGGCCCCACCCTGGCGTTCTAGACCCTCCATCCCTCCCCCAGATCCACCTCCGTTCCTCCACCCACCTGAACTTTTGTGCTTGGTCTTATGGAGTGTCTGGAAGCCACTCCTTTTAGGGGGGAGTACTGTCACAGTGTGAGACTGTGTTTTGTGTTTATTGTATTAGTGTTGTTCCCTGAGTTGCCACCAGATGTCTCTTCCCCTCACTGTCATATGTATCATGAACTGCATTTCCCATACTCCTGTTTGTTAATCATTGATCATTTGTCACCAGCTGTTTCCCATTAACCTGCATATATAAGCTGTGTCTTTGTGTGTTTTTTGCTGGTTCATTGTTTGATGTCACTGGTTGTTCTGTGGCCTTCTCTGTGTCACCTGTTTGGATTATCATTTTGTGTACGGCTGTGAGTTTTCTGTTTTTATTAAACACTGTTAACCTGCAAATCCTTCTCTTCATTTGACACCCGTGACAATATCAGTAGGATTGGTTCCATGCTAGTGACGTTTTGTTTGACCCCAAAGGAGTTTAGGAAATCTGTAAACGAAACCCCTAACACATCATTTTATTTTCTACGTGAATGTTAAAATCTCCAACAGTCAATGCTTTATTGACGTTGACCAATAGGTCTGAGAGAAAATCTGCAAATTCTTTAAGGAAGTCAAAATAGGGTAGCCAAACACGGTAGCCAAAGCAAGAGATACAAGGGATTTTTTTTAATCTGAAAGTACATTTAGCACAAGCACTTCAAATGTATTAAAACTTGTGTCCTGTTTTCAGAGTAACATTAAGAATATCTCTATAGATTGTTGCAACACCGCCACCACAACCAATCAGACAATCAATTGGGGCACACAACACGTCTAATAAACACATACTGTCACGGGTCAGGGTGTGTCACCGGTCCCTCTCTGTTGTTTGTTTTGGTCCTGTCATTTCTGCAGCTCGTGAGGGTGGCAATTAGCACAATCACGAGCTGATCTTCCCCACCTGTCGCTCGTTTCCTCTACCCTTTATATCCCCAGCTGTGTCTGCCAGTGTTTGTCAGTGGATTGTTTTATGTCGTGTGTGTGTTTCTGGTCTGTTGGTGTTTGCTGTGCTACTTACCAGTGATCTGTGTTCAGGATTCCTAGACGTGAAGATCGGTGCAGGACAGTTCACCTGCTGGTCCCTGTCCTCGTCTTTTGCTGGACATTCCTGGGTTCTCTCTGTCTGACGCTGGTCTCTGCTTCTCTTCACGTCCGCAGGATTGCGGCCTGTTTTCTCTGGAACCGCAAATCGGGGAGGCTTCACGATTACTCACTGTGTCACAGAATTTATTATATTGTTCACAAAGTTTTCTAATAAACTTTTCACTTCTCCTCACTGCATTTGAATCCTCCTCATATTTTACTCCAGGCCTTACGACAGAATCCACTGACCCATCATGGACTCAGCAGAGGAGACGGAATTGCGTCGGCCCTGGCCCAACAGGGAGTTCTGCTGGGATGACAGCAGGAGGAATTAGCGGCTTCCCGCCAGGCCATGTCAGAGATGTCACAGCTAGCGGCGATTACTCATCAGCTTGAACAGTTGCAGACCAGCTCTCCAGTGGTTCCTACTGGACCTGTCCCACTTAACTCTGAAGGGATAGCGCCTCGCCGATCCGAACCTCGACTCAACCCACCTGCTTCCTATTCTGGTGAGCCTAATTCGTGTCGCTCATTTCTATCACAATGCTCATTGACTTTTTCACTCCAACCTTCCTGTTTTTCAACGGAGAGATCCAGGGTGGCGTTTGTGATCATGCACCTGGCAGGGCTTGCGAGAGAGTGGGGAACAGCCATGTGGGACAATGAGAACGAGTGCTGTAGATCCTATGAGGATTTCGCTCAGGAGCTTCGCAAGGTCTTTGATCGGTCAGTGTTGGGGACAGAGGCGGCCCGAGCGTTGTCGCTGTTACAACAGGGGACTCGCTCCGAATCGGAATATTCTATTGAGTTCCATACTCTCGCGGCTTCCTGTGGGTGGAATCCCAAGGCACAGTGGGACCATTTTCTTCATGGTTTAGCAGAGTACATCAAGGATGAGAATTATTCCTTGGAACTGCCCACATCACTCGACGGATTGATTGATCTCGCCATTCGGGTCGATAACCGGATCTCCCTCCGCGCCCAGACTCGGAGGGTGGGGTTTCCTCAGGACGTCATCAACCAGACACCAGTCACGAGAGGAGCTGCTTCACAACACTGGGGACTCCCGGAGGAGGAGCCCATGCAGATCGGGAGAGCCCATCTAACCGCTATAGAGCACCGTCATCGCTTGACCAATAACTTGTGTCTCTACTGTGGAGAGGTGGGTCACATGGCAGCGGAATGTCCCAGAAGGAGACGACGCTCTACGTCTAAGGGACAGAGGATGGTGAGCGTCACCAACACACAACTGCCATCTGGTGGCCAATCCATTCTTCCGGCTTTTCTACAGTTGGAGGGGGTTAACCACCAAGTGTCGGCACTTATTGACTCTGGAGCGGAGGGTGATTTTATGGATTTTGAACTAGCTGACCGCTTGGGCATTAGACGTTCTCTCCTGGCTGAACCAATTGCCGCCAGAACCCTATGTGGTACCCCGCTTACTGAGATTACCCAGTCCACTAAGCTGGTCAACCTGACTATTTCGGGTAATCATACCGAGGAGATTCGTTGTCTTCTTATACACTCTCCTTCCGCTCCAGTGGTGTTGGGGCACACCTGGCTGGTCAAGCATAACCCGCACATTGACTGGATTCTTAATTCAGTGTTGGCATGGAGTCCTTTCTGTCTGTCTCATTGTTTAATGTCGGCATCATCTCCGTTAATGTCTGTTTCTACCCCACAGGAGGAACCGGTAAACCTGGCGGATGTACCGGAGGTTTACCATGACTTAAGAGCGGTGTTCAGTAAGTCCCGAGCTGCTTCTCTCCCTCCGCACCGCCCATACGACTGTGCGATTGAATTATTTCCTGGCACTTCTCCGCCTAAGGGGCGCTTATACTCGCTCTCTGGTCCTGAGAGGGAGGCCATGGAAAGATACATCAACGATTCTCTGCGAGCCGGTATAATTCGACACTCTTCCTCTCCAGCTGGGGCGGGGTTCTTCTTCGTGGGGAAGAAAGATGGGTCGCTGCATCCTTGTATAGATTTTAGAGGGCTGAATGACATCACGGTAAAGAATAGCCACCCTTTGCCGTTGATGTCTTCAGCGTTCGAACTCTTGCAGGGGGCGACTATCTTTACGAAGTTGGACTTGCGCAATGCTTATCACCTGGTTTGGATTAGGGAGGGGGACGAATGGAAGACCGCTTTTAATACCCCCACAGGTCATTTTGAGTATTTGGTCATGCCGTTTGGACTCTCAAACTCCCCGGCGGTCTTCCAGGCACTCGTTAATGACGAGCTCAGAGACATGGTCGACCGGTTTGTATTTGTGTATCTCGACGACATCCTGATCTTCTCCCAGAACGAGCGCGACCATGTCCAGCACGTCAGGCGAGTGTTACAGCGGCTGCTCGAGAATCGTTTATTTGCCAAGGTGGAGAAGTGTGAGTTTCACGCACGGTCGGTTCCGTTCCTGGGTTTTGTTCTGTCACCTGAAGGCATCCGAATGGATCCGGCCAAGGTAAAGGCGGTTGCGGATTGGCCCACCCCAGAGAATCGCAAGGCGGTCCAGCGTTTTCTGGGGTTCGCCAATTTTTACAGGCGTTTCATTCGAGGTTTTAGTCAGGTCGCCCTTCCGCTGACGAATCTCACCTCCACACGAATTCGATTCTGTTGGTCAACGCAGGCTCAAGAGGCGTTCAAAACCTTAAAGAGCCGCTTTGTTTCGGCTCCCATTCTCACCAACCCTGACCCGTCTCGTCAATTCGTTGTGGAGGTGGATGCGTCGGAGGTAGGAGTGGGGGCAATTTTGTCTCAGAGATCCCCTTCGGACAACAGAATACACCCATGCGCCTTTCTTTCTCATCGTCTAACTCCTTCGGAACGAATTACGACATCAGGAATAAGGAGTTACTGGCTGTTAAGTTGGTGCTGGAGGAGTGGCGTCACTGGTTGGAGGGCGTGGGGGTTCCATTCATAGTTTGGACCGACCATAAGAACTTAGAATACATCCGTTCCGCTAAGAGACTAAATTCTCGGCAGGCTCGCTGGGCATTATTTTTCGGCCGATTTGATTTTAACATCTCGTATCGCCCCGGTAGTAAGAACGGTAAGCCCGATGCGCTCTCACAGGTTTTTGAAGTAGAAGCTGGATCCACCTCTCCAGTAACCATCGTGCCTCCCAACCGGGTGGTCGCGGCGGTTACTTGGGGGGTGGAGTCCAGGGTTCGTGAGGCGTTACGCGACGTCACTATTCCCACGGGATGTCCAGCGAGTTTGTTGTTCGTGCCGGAGCCGGTCCGAACTAGCGTACTTCAGTGGGGTCACTCATCCAGTCTAGCTTGCCACCCGGGAGCTGCTCGAACATGTTCGTTAATCAAGCAACGGTTCTGGTGGCCTTCGATGGCGGGGGACGCTCGAGAGTTTGTTTCGGCTTGTCCGATGTGTGCGGTGGGTAAGGGCTTGAATCGACCCTCAGCAGGGCTACTCCGGCCACTGTCTATCCCTTCCAGACCCTGGTCACACATAGCCATGGACTTTGTCACAGGTCTACCCCCATCTAGTGGCAATACCGTGGTCCTCACGGTGGTCGACAGGTTCTCGAAGGCGGTTCATTTCATTCCCCTCCCCAAATTACCTTCAGCGAGGGAGACAGCGGCCATTGTCTTAGACCACGTTTTTCGCATCCATGGCCTCCCGGTGGACGTGGTCTCTGACAGGGGTCCCCAATTTGTGTCTAGATTTTGGACAGAATTCTGTCGACAGTTGGGGGCGACTGCGAGTTTATCCTCCGGTTACCATCCGCAGACTAACGGTCAGGCTGAGCGAGCTAATCAGGACTTGGAGAGAGTCCTGCGCTGTGTGGCGTCGGCAGAACCGTCGACTTGGAGTTCTAGATTAACCATGGTCAAGTATGCACATAACTCACTCCGGGTCTCGTCTACGGGATTGTCGCCCTTCCAGTGCTGTTTAGGCTACCAGCACCCGTTATTTCCCTCCCAAGAGACCGACGCCATTGTTCCATCCGCGCAGACGTTCATTCAGAGATGCCTTCGTACGTGGAGGCTCGCCAGAGAAGCCCTTTCCCGGACTGGCGAAAGGAACAGGGCATTGGCGGACCGTCACCGGTCTAGGCCCCCACTTTACGTGTGTGGGCAAAAAGTTTGGTTGTCTACCAAGGACATTCCCCTCAGACTTCCCGCACGTAAACTGGGACCCAAATTTATTGGACCATACATTATAACCAAGGTGCTTAACCCGGTGACGGTTCGGCTCAAATTACCCCCCCGATTTAAGAGAATTCACCCGGTGTTTCACATTTCCAAGGTCAAGCCCGTTATTCGCTCCCCACTTCAGCCCCAGACCTCTGCTCCACCGCCTCCCAGACTGTCACGGGTCAGGGTGTGTCACCGGTCCCTCTCTGTTGTTTGTTTTGGTCCTGTCATTTCTGCAGCTCGTGAGGGTGGCAATTAGCACAATCACGAGCTGATCTTCCCCACCTGTCGCTCGTTTCCTCAACCCTTTATATCCCCAGCTGTGTCTACCAGTGTTTGTCAGTGGATCACAGAGAGCCACAAAATCACTTTCCAGAACATTCTCATTCACAGTTCCATGCTGGTGGAACGCTCTTCCCACCCTCATCCGGAATGCAGAATCCCTGACAACCTTCAAAAGACAGCTGAAAACCCATCTCTTCCGTGAGCACTTAAGCGCATAAAAAAATAATAAAAAAAATCCTCCCCCCTTTCCCTCTAAAACCTCACTTATCGGGCTTATGCTACTCTGAATAATGCCTGAACTTCGTATTTTGAGCACTTCTTGCGTTGTTTTTGCCTCTTCATGATGACTCGCTTAATCTAGTCCTAATTTGTAAGTCGCTTTGGATAAAAGCGTCTGCTAAATGACTAAATGTAAAATGTAAATGTGGATTGTTTTATGTTGTGTGTGTGTTTCTGGTCTGTTGGTGTTTGCTGTGCTACTTACCAGTGATCTGTGTTCAGGATTCCTAGACGTGAAGATCGGTGCAGGACAGTTCACCTGCTGGTCCCTGTCCTCGTCTTTTGCTGGACATTCCTGGGTTCTCTCTGTCTGACGTTGGTCTCTGCTTCTTTTCACGTCCGCAGGATTGCGGCCTGTTTTCTCTGGAACCGCAAATCGGGGAGGCTTCATGATTACTCACTGTGTCACAGAATTTATTATATTGTTCACAAAGTTTTCTAATAAACTTTTCACTTCTCCTCACTGCATTTGAGTCCTCCTCATATTTTACTCCAGGCCTCACGACACATACAGTAAAAAGCAACCCAGGACTTGATCCCACAATCCTCAGCTCCGGAGGCTGATGACTTATCCATTAGGTCACTGGGCCTTTATGCAATCAGAAAACGTTTGCATCACAAAATGGCTTTGCAAAAAGCTTTCCCACAAAATGCTATAAGTTGGATTGCCATGTTTTCATAATTAAAAATGATTAATTACTAATTTATTACATTTGGTGAAGTCAATAAAATTACTGCCCAACAGACATCAGACAATATAAAAAAGACAGATTGCAAAAAGTGTGGAAACACTTCCTCTTTATATTGGTTTACAAACATCACTCTATATATTTTATAAATAACCTCTCATTCAAATCACACATATAAATCTTTAGTTATTAATATGAAGTGGTTTTATTAATAACGTTCTGTATATTTACACTAAAGTAGTTAAATTGTTTTGGAAGGGAGCAAATGCTGGGGATTACATAGAAATGTGGTATGACAGATAAATTCACATCTGCAATGTGTGGTCATTTTATTTTTAGCAAATGTTCAGTATTTTCCATTTGTATTGAATGAGCCCTATGAAAAGGGAACTGTGTCCTACTGAATAGATCATTGTTGCTATGGCTGGCCTATAGGCAACGGACAAGACTAAAGTGGCTAGGCATATCAACAATATTTCAAAATCATCCACATGTATGAAACAGCAGAAACAAAATAATAAAATGAATAAAATAAAATAAAAAAAGAAGAAAAAACAACAACAACTTTTCACTGTTCTAAAAAATGTCCTTAAAATTCCGGCCAGGCTCTGGAAAACCCGACACAAGTAGGATTTGTTGCTCCTACACAGTGTGCTTTTTGTTCCAAGCTGATATTTTTATTTTAAAATTGAATTTCAAGTCAGAATTGGAGTAAACACCATTTAAAGACTCAACCCACATTCAAAAACGATCAAGCACAAGAGCCTATTATGGACAACTGGAAAAAAAATACACATACACACAAAATGCAAGACAAACCTGACGAAAAAAAATATTATAAGTGTTGATGTTGTTATTGTTCTTTTTTTTAATAAAAATTATTAAATTATTTATTTAAATACTTTAAATTATTGTGTTTTTATATTTTAGGTAGGAGTATCCCTCTGTAAATGACGTTTAAAAATAGACAGACAAACAAGAATGATGGAGTAAAAACACATTTACATATATAAAACATGTTCAACATGATAATCAGTTTATATAAAAAGAGTCTTCTCAGAGATTTGTATTTAAAGAATTTAAAACTGCCATATAGACAGGGTAAACCGGAGCTGGTCTCTTTCACAGACTGAGTGTGATCCGCTCACAATATTTTTGAGCAAAACCTCCTTTTTCTCACCAGATTCTTTCTCTGACTCAGAGCAGCATGAACAATGTGATTGGTCAGTCAGGATTCTGATGCTCCACCCACTGATGTCCTGATTGGCTCTTTTTTTGTTATTCAGAAAGACGTAACACAAGTCATCTCATCAGCCAGCTCCTCTTCCTCATGGCTCCTGATTGGCTCCTCGTCACTGTATATGGGTCCCATATCTGCGTGGTTCCGAAAGCCTTGGGTTTCCCCAGAGCCCCCACGGCTTAGGAGATCGCTTGCAGCACTTTCCATCTCATCTATGGTCATGTGACATGCATCTGCAATCTCACGCTTGGCAAAGGCTACAAATTTTGGGTCCTTGGCATACAACCCCAAACCTTCAGAGATCAAGACCTGTGGATGAGAAAAAGAAAGATCTGAAGTGACTGAGAGTGAAGGCATTATACATGTCCTTGTCCAAATTACCGTGCAAAAGATTGGGGTCTGTAAGATTGTTTTTAAAGAAATTCATACGTTTATTCAGCAAGGATGCATTAAACTGATCAAAAGTGACAGTAAAGACATTTGTAGTGTTACAAAAGATTTCTATTTCTAATAAATGCTGTTCTTTTGAACTTTCTATTCATCAGAGAATCCTGAAAGTAAAGTATCAGTTTCCACAAAAATATTAGGCAGCACAACCGTTTTCAACATTGATAATAATAAGAAATGTTTCTTGAGCACTAAATCAGCATATTAGAATGATTTCTGAAAAATCATGTGATATTACTCCATAATGACTGCTGAAAATTCAGCTTTGCCATCACAGGAATAAATATATATATATATATATATTAATATTATTGTATTATTTTTTATATTTATAAATTATTTTATTAAATATATTACATTACATTATTATACATTTATTAATTATATAAAGATAGATAGATATTATATTATATATCCATCACAGCAGCATTAATAATTTTATATAGAGCTCCAGTGTTCGCTTCAGTGTTGCTGTGCTACTTTTGAAATGTTCCCTTGAGGTTGCGTTAATTATGTTTTAGTTGTAACATGTTATAATGTTACTGTAATATTGATGTAGTCCAGCTGTAATGTGTCTGTAATGTTATTTTGTTATTACTGTAATGTTGCTCTCATGCTCTAGTGTTTCTCCACTCATACCGCTTCCACCAGACTGTCAGCGCTGCCTCTCTTCTCGCTGTAGTGAGGACTCAGTTGGGTAGGGACTCTAAGGGTGGTGTAGGCTCTATACGGCTGCCCCCCTCCACCAGCAGAGGGTCCCGAGTACCATCCCGAACCGGGGTGCCGAACCGACGCAGGCACTCCAACGGAACTATCTTTTTTGTCCCAGATGCCCACACTACCAGCCCCTGCTGCTCCCTCCTCCTCAACCAAGATAAGGGGAGCGTAGAGGAGACGACCCCGTCGAGGGCCGGTGTTCGCCCAGGATGCTGTTGAACCCGTGGACGATCTTGCGCTGCTGCGACGAGAATCGTAACTGCCGTATCCCTGAGAGCGAGAGAAAGAAACAAAGAAAGATTGAGTAATATAGGTTATGTTCAATGCTGTCATTATAATCCTGATCGCAGTGATCTGTTTCATATTGAGACAGTATCAACACGATTCCTCTAAAGAGTAAAACAGATTTTCTGCAGAAATGCATGAATGGTGTTTCATCTGCGTTCCACACACAGCTTTGTGTTGAACGTGGGATCAAGCGCGACTTCAACTCGTACTGAAGGCCTCAAAAGTAATGTTGTAACTCGTAAATATTCATTTCAGTTCCAAAAACTGTGTGAACATAAGGTGTTTCTTTAACTACAGGCATTTTTAGACCCTGAGGGCTTTTGGAAAATAAAACACTTACAGGCTTGTTTAATTTCTCTACTTAGACTACATTCACAAGTAGTATTTTAATGTATCCTAAATACATATAATTAAAATATTTTGACACAAATTATCGGTCACATATTTGTACAGCTGTGGGGTCCAACAATTTTGTAACCAACAATTTTGCCCCAATACACTTTTTTCCAAAATGTTTTTACCAAACAGACAGCAGTGTTAGTGAAGCGCACACTTGAAATTGATGGTGAAGCATAATTTAATATATAAAAATCATTTTCACACAATAAATATTAAAATGTGTACATTTATAATCACTATTTGTTTCTTTTCATAGTTGTCAAAATAATTCTTATTCCATTGAAGATCTGAGAAAAGTGTAAAACAACAAAATAAAAGGCATTTGAAAAGCATCAAATAAGTGGGATAATGTGATCTCCATATTACAAAAAAAGGATTTTATTTTTTAGTTTTATTTTATTATCCAAGCCACCTTATTGAATAAAATATAAATAAAACGAATAAATAAAAAAAAATCCATGTGAATACTAAAATAATACATTTCATGAAAATGAACTAGTTTATAGTCTATATAGTAACATTACCTGTGAACGCACTCTGCAGGGTGGGGAGTTCTGATGGTACGTTCCTGGGATGGGCAGGTCATCGTTGCTACCTTGCCTTCTTAAACACTGTATGTTAAATGAAGTCTTTCTCCCTGAGAAATGGACAAACAATAGAATGAAATATACAGATTAACTTTGGGCACAATCCTTAATTACCTCCAAACAACATTAGAATTGATTTACCAGTAGGTGTTGCTGGCAGCAGGCGTCTCCGTGCTGTCCTCCTGCCTTCTTCATAACTGTTTCCATGATGATTACCGTAGACAGGGTGTCTCATAGAGTGGCCATCATACACATCTCTATGTCCTGGGAAAATTGTGCTGTCCTCTGGATAACCATGCCTGAAGACGAAAAACATGTTATTTCTTTTATAATACTGTTTATAAAATGTATGTACACTACGCATTTTGCAGAAGAACATTGTGTTGGTTGTGCTTCGGCTCTGCATGCGTATGGTTATCTTACTGCTCATAAAACATTCACTACTAGGCTTAAAGGGATAGTTCACCCAAAAATTAAAATTCTGTCATCATTTACTTACCCTTTACTTTAGTTGTTGTTCCAAACGTGTATGCATTTCTTCAAACAGTTGTGGGGCACCATAGACTTCCATAGTATATTTTTTCATACTATGAAAGTCGGTGGTGCCCCACAACTGTTTGGTTACAAACATTCTTCAAAATATCTTCCTTTGTGTTCAGCAGAACAAAGAAATGTAATCAGGTTTGAAACAATTTGGGGGTGAGTAAATGACAACAGATTTTTCATTTTTGGGTAATCCATCTCTAAGAGATATAACTAGTTTAGATGAAAAGGATCTCAGGCTGACTAGCTGAAGACATTACAGTAGCTATACCTATTAATAACCACGGTACTACATTGAAAATAAATTCCAGCACAGCGCTTCAACAACCATAATGAAATGACTCTTAATGCTTTACAATGATCTCTGTTAGATAGCTACATATGGCAATTTATATTTTCAATAAAATACCTTAACTCACCATCTCTGCATCGCTTTTACAACATTTACAACAAACCATCCAATCAGGTCTAAAATATAAACACTTATGATAGGCTTATCATAGTCAATCAGGGTAAGACAAAAACACATTTTGGAAGACGGATTGATAATGTATTGACTTTATTTAGTATGATTACTTAATTTTGATCAAAAAAAATAAAAATTACATAGAGTACCTTTAAATTAATCGCCAACAAAATATGAATTCATTCATTTAGGCAAAGGTAAGACTTTATAAGTACCTTTCTCTAGAGATGACACTCTCGCTGTCCTCGTCTTTTCCATAGAAGCGCTGCTCTCCAGGGTATTCACCACCTTCCTCTCTCCGAGACAGCGGAGAAGAGAACCGGTCTCTGGAGTCCCTCCTGAGGGAGAAAAGAGGAAACCAGCAGTCAGCAAGAGACTGAGAGAACAGGAGACAGAACAGAGAAAGGTCCTGCTGGGAGGTGCTACAAACTATCTGCTGAATGCTTACCTTGGGTATTTGTAGTATGATGGTCTATCAAAAAAACAGTATAAAAATACAAATGACATAATATGAGGTATAATGTATAATATGAATAAATGCAATGCAACCAACTAGATTTACCTCTTGGGCAGCTGGTCGATCACACCATTCTTGTGTTGGTAATGAAGGGAGGAACGCGTGCTGTCTCTCCTCCTGAGGTTCTCGTGCTCCAGAGCACCGTTCCCATTCTGTGTTTTTGCAAGGGAGCTCCTACGTCCCAGTCCCCCATTCAAGATGCCATCTCCTGGGACAGGAACAGGAGCGACGCTGGGAGTAGTGGCCAAAGAGGAGCGCCGGCTTCTGTTTGAGGGCTCAGTGTGGCCCGCATAGCCATTTTCATTCTAAGAGGACAGCAATGTGAGTGCAAAAAACACCAAAAAAGTTATATTAAAATAGTGATTTCTGGAGGATCATGTGACACTGATCAATTTTAAGGATTTGATTATTTCTGAAGATAAACAAAAGTAGACCTAAACAGAGGCCCAGTGGCCTAATGGATAAGGCATCAGCCTCCGGAGCTGGGGATTGTGGGTTCAAGTCCCACCTGGGTCGTAAGCTTTTTGTGTGGCTAACAATGCAAACACTGAGAGCACTTTAAAAGTGTGCTGCCAAAAATTATTCAACTTATCATGCATGCGGTGTACTTTAAAGAAAGCAAACTATTATCAATCATACACTGTTTGGTTGACGTTAAAGGGATAGTTCGCCCAAAAATGATATTTAAGCCATGATTTACTCACCCTAAAGCCGTTCGAGATGCATACGTCAATCTTTTTTCAGACGAACACATTTTCAGTTATTTTAGAAAATGTCTTAGATCTTTCAGTGGTTATAATGTGAAGCAATGGGGTCCAGCTGATTCAAGTCGGAAAATGTACATGCATCCTTCTCAAAAATAATCCATCCGTCTCCAGGGGGATAAACGAAGGCCTTCTGAGGGTAATCCGTGCGGTTTTGTCGTAAAAATATACATATTTAAAACTTTATAAACTAAAATAACTGGCTTCTGGTGGCGGTCGGTGCGCGTTCACAGAGATGAATGGGTCGTGACGTAGAACGAACGTTGAGTTTTGTTTTGCTCTGCTCTCTGGCTCCGCTGTCACGTTCGTTCTACGTCACGACGCATTCATCTCTGTGAACGCGCACCGACCGCCACCGGAAGCCAGTTATTTTAGTTTATAAAGTTTTAAATATGTAAATATAACTGAAAATGTGTTCGTCTGAAAAAAGATTGACGTATGCATCTCGAACGGCTTTAGGGTGAGTAAATCATGGCTTAAATATCATTTTTGGGCGAACTATCCCTTTAAGGCAATGCAATAGTTTATATACTCATTTCATTTCATATGCATTTCATTTCATATACATTTCATTTTACCAACCAAGCCACAACATCTACACACACACCAAAAAATCCTCAGCCCGAACCCCTATTAATTACCTGATATCTGCTCCTGTCAGAGTAAATCTGGTACTCAAATTACCATCCGTCTCAATAGACCATGTGCCTCATTATTCTGAATAATCTGGTTATAATGTAATATTTTCTATTTAGTGAATCAATAAGAGAAACTCATTATGCAAAACAAATTAAGTTAATTGATTAAAAAACAGACTAATTCAATTGCTCCAAAAGAATCTCGATGGTTTAAGTGATAAGCACCTTATAATGAGCATCATCCTCTTCTTGCTCCTCCTCCAAACCATCCTCATCCTCCTCCAGATCTTCGTTCAAGGCCAGTCTCATTTCTGGCCCCAAGTCCTGCAGAGTTCGCAGCCCTGCCTGACACAGATGCACGCGGAAAGAGAGAGGTACCACAGTATATATGCAGCTCACCATACAGCCGAGTTATACAGCACATGCAATCAGGCTCCAGACACCAAAATTACCAAAAAAAACCTCAGAAACTGGCCGCTAAATGGTGGCCCAGCAGCTTAACAGATTTAGATTTAAGGTTTTTTTCATATTTGGCATGTTTTCAAACGGGTTCTAAAAAAAATTTTGCTGTAAAAAGGACAGAGGCCTAGTGGCCTGATAGCAGCCTCTGGAGCTGGGAAATGTAGGTTTAAGTCCCATTTGGGTCAAAATCCATACATCTGTGTTGCCAAACCTACAATCCTACAGATTCAAGTTAAAATTGTAGAAAAGCTATCAGCCACTTAGATCAAAGATCCTTGAGTCCTGCTCGATGAATTTGCTGAGATCAAATTAAAAGGACTGAGGTTGCAAACATAATGATAATTTAAAACCAAGTAGGGCTAGAAGATAAAATAACATTACTGTTGTGTTGGCATGGCTTATACTTAATATTACTAAACCAGTGGTGGATGAAGTACACAAAACAAGTACTTGAGGATAGTACAGATATCCTATTAAAATATTACTCCAGAAAAATTCATCCTTTTCAGTTTTACTTGATTTTTAATGACACACAGATAGTTTATTAGACACACAGATAGAGCTTAAATAGGTTACAGATCAGTCTGACATCATTAGTAATAATTATGAATTTCCAAGTAGCCAGCACTAGTCAATAAGGTAGATTATGCAGACACTTAATATGTATTGATCCGCAAGTAAAAAAACATTTTATTGTATTACAAAAACGTATCATACACATATCATTCAAGTATGCAAACAATTGAAAACAACGAAACGTGTTAACATTTTAAGAACGCTATGCAAACACACTAGTTTTATATAATTTGAAACTGCTACAGCAGCGGGGAAGATGCATGGGCATTAATTTGCGTTATTTTAACATTATGTTTAGTTTTTACCTGAAACCTACACTGTTCAGACGTTCACATTTAAGAATTTTATACAATGTGCTTAAACAACTCGCCATTTTACAGCAGATTTAGTTTACAAACAACTCAGAGTCCTCACCTATATATGATTTTCATTTAGAAATCCTAAAATTCGGCATTAGTAACTTACTTTTTGCTCCATCAGTAGCTCAAAGTGTTGCTCACTGCAGAGCCAAATGACATCCAGCTCCACCTTTCTGGATGTTATGGGTTGAGCTTGACCTAGTCCAGCTCCACTTCTGTGGATCTAATGAGTGGAGGGATAGAGTTATGGGTGGAGGGATAGAGTTATGGGTAGGGTTAGGGTGTGATTGGACATTCTAGCTCCACCCATTACGCCGGACTTCACACTCCACCCATGGCTCTGCAGTGAGCAGCCTCAGTCGCGCACTCACTCAAGCTCCAAGCATCTCCCGTTTTTGGCTCATTTTGAGTCAGACTTGTGAATTCAGTGAATTGTTAAACTGGAGACTCGCTCTGACCGGATCATTTGAATCGAAGAATTGAAGAATAGATGCAATCGGATCACTCCAATTCACAAATGAATCCTTCAGTGCGATTTGGGAACCGATTAAATAGGTTAATTCAAATGAATCAGCTTGTTCACAAATTGGACACCACTATTGCATCTTGAAGCAGGTGACGATTTCTTCAGTTCAAAATAACAAGGAATGATTTTAGTGGAGTAAAAAGTACAATATTATACTGTGGAATGTACTGAAGTAGAAGTTCCCAAAAATGAAACTTGAAAAATGTACTTAAAGGTGGATTGTGTAATTTTTTGGAGGATCTGTTGACAGAAATGCAAAATCATATACATAACTATGTTTTCAGTGGTGTATAAAGACCTTACATATGGAACTGTTATGTTTTTTTTACCATAGAATGAGCCATCTCTATCTACAAACACAGCGGGTCCCATTGAAATAGCCATTTTGCACCAAAATGTTTCTACGGTAGCCCTAAACGGACAAACTACTACAGAGCGCGTTTCGTCACTATGTTGTTCTTCGTGCAAAGAAGCTAGCTAAAGTCAGCAAATAAAACACTGACACAATGATGAACAAGTAACAATAATATTCGCAATAACATATCATTTTACTGAATAATTAAATAAACATAATTTATTAATTTATCTTTGTAAAGAAACCTGATTGCTTAACTGGCTACTCTCTGCTGTCTCAGACGACGACGACGACATCTTTTCCTGTCGGCCACCGTAACTTCTGTTGGTTGCAATTCGCAACCTCACCACAAGGTGCTGCTAAAATTTACACACTGCACCTTTAAGTATAGTAACAAAGTAAAAATAATTTGTTACTGTCCACCACTGGAGACTACATGGCTAAAGCTAAAAAAAGGCCCAGTGGCCTAATGGATAAGGCATCAGCTTCTGGAGATGGGGATTGTGGATTTGAGTCCCACCTAGGTAGCAAACCTCAAATTTGTGTTGCCTCAGGTTAAAATTGTAGAAAAGCTAATATCCACCTATCAAAGATGACCTGTCTGATGAAGTTGAAGTGAGTCCTTGATAAATTACCGGTAGCTGAGATCATATAAGTATGATTGAGGCTGGAAGAGAAAATCACAATGCTGTGGTTTATACTTAGCATTACTGACTACATTGCTAATGCTGAAAGAAGGCCAAGTGGCCTGAAGGCTAAAGCGTCAGCCTCCGGAGCTGGGGATTGTGGGTTCAAGTCCCACCTGAGTCGTGAGCAATAACTCTTTGTTCAGGATTAAATGCGTGTAGCAACATTTTTACTCTAAGATTGGCAGATTGTTGAAAAGCAACCTGAGCCACCTTATCACAGATGAAATGGTCTGTAAGAATGATTAAATGCATGCAGCATGGACACAAAACCCACACATGCAACCTCAACCTTCCAATGATAGCACACCCATAGAGAATAATAATCAGAAAAAGTGTGTAAAGTGATCCTGGGCATGAAGACTGCCAGGGTCACAGATCTATAGTGAAGACTTTTGTTGGTTTAGTCTGCTTCAGTGGATCATCTCTCAGTATGGGATTTGTATGAACCCATGTGGGGACAAATGTGGGGCATTTGCATAAAATGTGTGATTTAGCCAATTTATGTACGGTATGTGCCCAGATAAAATAAAATGTAGAAGAGATCTACCTGTAGAGCTGAAGGGTTACCATTCTCTGAATCTTCCAGACCCACTTTCTCCTTCCTTTTACGGAACTTCCTGAAATAGTCCTGGATCAGGAACGTAGCGTAGAATTTACCCACAGTCACTTCCTCATCTGTAACAGAAGCAACATTGAATGATGTAAATAAAACAGCACAGTTGAAAATTGTAATTTCTTATGTTTGTATGAGTATTAGGTTTGTGCAGCATTGAGAACTGAACTGAGGATGTGGTATAAATGCCAATTAAATAAAACTGGAGGCAAAAATGTAATGTAAAGTCAACAGTAAAAATTACATTTTTAAATAATACATATTCTATTTAATACTTCATTTCCTTTTTTTTAGAGTAAATCACTTATAAACATGTTTTCACATGCACAATATATGAGGCATTTCCAGAAACCTTAGATATTAATAAATCACTGTATGAAATTCTACCAACAAAAATGTCTATTTAAATTAACTTTAATTTTATGGACCATGATGGAAGAACATCTAATTTCCCAGAAAACTGCCAGAATGATTTACAACAAAGTTTTTATAATAAATCCAAACAGCATGAAGTAGATTTACAATACAGATAGATACATGATTTATATGCTCTTGTGCATTTTGTTATTGTGTGACCGTTTTGCAATTCATTAAATTCCGCTTACTGTCATTCAAATTAAAAATTAGCATTTAGAAAGGGAGTCAATTAATTCATTAAAAAAAATTCCAACCCTGGTGCCATGTGGTCATTTGACTGATATGAGGAACTAGATATACTGTTTGTAATGGAGAAAAACTCACCAGCAGGGGGTGGAATAACCTCATCCAGGATTTTGGGTTTTATTCTCTTCCAGATCTTCTTAATGATGATCCTCAACTCTTCATTCCCTTGATCAGGGTTCCCTGAGAACAACACATTACAGCCACATGAGCTTACAGAGCTACATAAGAACATCATGCTTCTGTGCTTATACAAAAAGCTTTACTGTCTATTAATATTCTATCTGGTAACCTATATTACTGCATGTGGTTAAATTTAGAGAGAAAAAAAAAGATGACAATGACAGAAGGGCTTATGGATTTATATACAAAGCACACCTTCATAAGAATAATCTGTAGCTCTGTAACAGAAAGATGAAGTGTATGAGTATGTGTTTGTGTTTACGCCCGTACAGACCGTCAGTTTTGATTTTGAGCGCAGTTCTGACCAGGGCGAACAGGGTGGCGTTGAAGGTCACTGTACCATCACTGTTCAGGGGCATGTTCATTGCAACCAGCCTCTGCCAGAAAGAGAGAGACACAAAGACAGATATGATAAGGGAAGAGAACACACAAGATGGATTTTGTGCACGTGTCTTTACCTTGCAGGCCACACGATGAGGGCAGAGTTTCCCAAATCCAAGTGGTGGCTGGATCCTCCTGAGCAAAGCCACAACATCCAGGTGCTTAATACGACCCCTGGAAAACAAACACACATTTAATCTGTCTTGAAGCAGTTTTTTTTTTGTTTAAAAATAAAAGGCATTAGAGAGAGACTGATAGTCTTACTTGGCTTCAGGGTCATACTCTGACCAGATTCTTTTGAACTCATCCAGGTGATGTGGTCCAAGAATTGACCAATCACGGGTCAGATAGTCGAAATTGTCCATAATGACGGCAACAAACAGATTAATAATCTGAAAATACACAACAAAGACTATGCAAATCACATTGAAATCATTTTAGCCAATGAAAGGCTACTATGTCCTGCATAATAATTACTATGAAGAGCTCAACAATAATATTTTTTTTTATTTTTATTTTTTTATAGGGACATACATTTGTCAGTTACATTTGTCAGAAAGAAACTGATTTTTCAGTAAATGTAAATGTTTTGTAAGTGTATTGTGGGATTCGTGGCCACGAATTTACAATTATTTAGTAATACCTCAGCATGTTTTACTAATTTGTAAGTAAATCGTGCACACAATATAAGAATTTGTTCCCCTTGTTTTACTAAATTGTTGCCATGTTGCAAGAATTCGTTCCCTCATTTTGATTGAATTAAATTAGTTCAACATTATTATTATTTACTAAAACAAGGGAAGCCAATTAATAAGTTGTGGGAATGAATTCTTAATTTGTGACCATGATTTACTAAAACGACAGAATGAATTCTTAATTCTGCGTACTTCTCAATTGAAAAGTTTTCTTAAAAAAGAAATGAAAAGAGAAGCTGGGAAATTATAAAGCTATAATGTAACTGCAAAGTTATCAAGAATAGAGTTAATTCAAACAACAACAACATTCGGTGCAATTACCAAGAAGGCGCAGAGCATAAAGAAACTGATGAAGTAGACAATGGCAAAGTTGCTGCCACAGGTGAATTCTTCACCAGGCTCATAGTCTGCCTCTGGGTCACAGCGTTTCCCTGGAAGACTGGACAACATGATCTCCTGCCACGCTTCACCCGTTGCACACCTGCAAATGAAGAGCACATACATTACATTTATGCAGATGCTTTTATTCAAAACAACTTGCATTGCATTCAAGGTATAGATTTTTATCAGTTCATGTATTTCCTGGGAATCAAACCCCAAGAACTTTCCATTGCTAACACCATGCTCTACTGTTTGAGCTACAGAAAAACACACTCTCTCACCTGAATAGAAGCAGCACAGCCTGCGGAAAGGTCTGAAAGTTGTTATTCCTGTTGATTTGCGTGTGGTCCTGCATGGCAATCTTTCCGAATGTCTGACGAAGAGAGAAATCATTCATTATTTTTTAAATTGTTCAACAGTTGTTCATCTGTTTATTTAAAAAATAATCAAAATGATATAAATTAAAATTATAATAAAATATGGACAATAATATATACATTTCCACAGCCTCTAATTACCTGCATTCCAATCACAGCATAGATGAAGAAGATCATAGCGATCAGAAGAGCAACATACGGCAGGGCCTGAGGGACAAAAAGAATGGTAAAAAATTTAAACTTAAATCACTTGCTCAAAATATGAAAAATGTTTTTGTAATCATTGTCTTCTGACCTGGAGTGATTTCACGAAAGTCCAGAGCAGTGTACGAATGCCCTCCCCCTTGCTGAGTAGCTTAACCAATCGCATTACACGAAACAGGCGGAAGAAAGTAATGGATACACGAGAACTGTCCTCTGAGCTCTAAGGAGAAAAAAGGGAGAAAAATTCACATATGTCCCAAACAGGAAACATACAATGTGATTCTAATTTGTGCATCAACTATAAGTGAGCTAATGTCTGAATTAAAGACAATTATGATCATCATTAGAATCTAAGGCTCAAAAGATGGTTGTGACAAAAAAAATATTTTAAACAAATTATGAACTGAATTTAACTAAAACTGCACAATATGCTAAGTAATCTTTACTATTTTAACTTATGATATCTATTATTTGATTAAATAAAGAAAAAGAGAAACTCACGCTGAACTCTGTAACTACAATGTCCACCACACTTCCCACAACAATCAGAGCATCAAAGGAATTCCATGCGTCAACAAAGTAATGCTGCGAAATGGGGGGGGATTTAAATATCATATTTAAATATCAACCAGATATTAAGAACATCACACTTGAAAAGTTCAAGACTAACTTAAGCTTCAGAATGCATGGTTTGAAAAGTGTCTAATTGGTTTTAAGAAAATAAATCAGTAACTTTATCGACGGTAGCTTATTAGCTAGCAAACACATATATCATATCTGCAAGTGAGTGAAAGGACTGACCCGGAGTCTGAGAGCCATCAGTTTAATGATCATCTCCACAGTGAAAAGGCCGGTGAAAACCATATTAAGGATGTCCATCACGTGACTAAAAAACTTTGACTGGTCATAGTGCTGTGGAAGCATCCAGAAACAGTGTGATTCTACATTTAGCATTCGACTCAATATCAGCCTCAAATCATTCGTCCTTCATTTTTCTACTTCATAGACTTGTACATTTAGATTAATGTCAGTATA
Source organism: Abramis brama (assembly GCF_963993115.1). NCBI lineage: Eukaryota > Metazoa > Chordata > Actinopteri > Cypriniformes > Leuciscidae > Abramis > Abramis brama. The sequence goes on from NC_139978.1 coordinate 24,512,495, forward strand.
GAAATGACTTTTTCAAATGAATCAGTGCCACTGACTTCTGTAATCACATGTTGATGGTATTATGCCATTTTAAGACTATTTTAATTATCCTATATTATTAAGAAACAATCAGTTCACTGACTTCATATAATTCATATAGTTCACCCCAAGAATAACTATAAAGATAACTATAACGATAACTATAATTAGCGTCCACATCAGCGCATGATAGTTCTGTTTATTATATGCAGTCTCTTTAAATGCTAATGCTTTTTAAAGCAAGATGGATTCTGATTGGCTGCCAATGTTTTTATTGTTCATCAGCTGGAAAAACAATCATTCTAAAAGTGATTCCAACTTCTGTTCCGTTATTGTTATAGGTGATTTTGTGGACTCTGCTATTCTTTTACATTTAAAATGATTTTTTTAAAATCATTATTGTTATAGTTATCATCCTTGGTGTGAACAGGCCTTTTGTTTAATTAGTCAATTGGTAATTCTGGTATGACATGAAAGCACCATAATCCTATCACACAGAACTTCAATTTCTCAATACTATTTCCGCACTGGTTGGATTCCAAGAAAGCTCATATAAGCTCAGATTCACATTACCAAAAATAGATGTCTTTGTCTATGGTTCTACATGCTGATTATACAGCTTTTGTAAGAGTTGTCAGACTCAGCTGTTTACCTGCACAGCCAGAGTAACAGTGTTGAGGAGAATCAGCACAAACATGATGTACTCAAACCCTGTGGAGTTGATTATAGACCAGAACTTGTACTGCACTGGGTTTTTGGGGATGTACAGCTTCAACGGCTGGGCCTTCAGGGCGTATTCCACACACTGTCTCTGCAAATGACAAAAATGAGACACAGTGTGAGAAAATATACACTGGACTGGTGCACAACTCAACTCAAATGGGCTATTATCCAAAATGAGAAGTGAACATGAAAACTTGTATACTTACTGTTAATACACGTTTCAGTTTTTATTATAAACAACTTATCTGTGCATGTTACTCCAAAGAAAAAAAAAAAAAAAAAGTGTCCCTATTTAAATACCCTATTTCGCTAGGACATACACTACCGTTCCAAAATTTGGGGCTGGTAGAATTTTCATTGTTTTTGAAAGGAGTCTCTTTTGCTCACCAAGGCTGCATTTATTTGATAAAAATACAGTAATATTTTAGCCTGGAAATCCACACCTAAATCTGAAAGATTAATGGTCTGGCATCGACTAATGAAAATCGTCCGGCTCGAGGGGCGGCACCAAGCATGCATTTGAAAATCTCACTGCACGCAATTGAATAACACTACGACCAATCACAACAAGCCCCATCCGCTTAGCTACCAGCGGAGCTAACTGGTAGATTAGACTCTTGCCGTATCCGGTCGGCAAAACAGCAAAAACGCCCTTCTTGCAAAGGAACGATTAGAGCGCCGTCTTCTGTTCCTCTTTTAGATAAATAGCCAAGTCTAACTCGTTCATTGTAGCGGCCAAAGCCATTTCAAACAACTGGTGTTCATCCATAGGCATCTTGCAATGTTTACTAATGAGTTCGACGTCACACTGCTGTCGTCATCTGTTTAGCTCGCCTCTGGCCCGCCTATATCAGATAACCCGATGTGATTGGTGCAGCTCGGATACAAGGGCATATTTAATGAGCACCATTACTCGACGCCAGAGTAAACTCGCTGAGCAAATTCAACTTGTCCTTTCGCGAGAACTCTGGATTTCCAGGGTAGTAATATTGTGAAATATTATAAGTTTTTTCTATTTTAATATATTTTAAAATGTACTTTATTCCTGTAATGGCAAAGCTGAATTTTCAGCATCATTACTCCAGTCTTCAGTGTCACATGATCTTTCAGAAATCATTCTATGATGATGATTTGGTGCTCAAGAAACGTTTCTTATTATCATCAATGTTGAAAACAGTTGGGCTGCTTCTCATATATATATATATATATATATATATATTAGGATTATTTAAAGAAAAGAAAGTTCAATATCAAATTAATGAATACAAGTATTAAATTCTAAAATTCTTACTTAGCCCAGGTTTTTGAACAATAGTGTATTTTACATTACGGAAGTAAAATTGGTTGTGAATTTGAATTGAATTGTGAATTGGTTGTGAATACTTTCTTCAAACCTGATTTTTGTCCAGCTCGCAGTTCTTGAACTCAGCCTCTCCCTGTTCACGGAAAGTGATGATGACAAAACCCACAAAGATGTTCATCATAAAGAAGGCGATGATGATGATGTAGATGATGAAGAATATAGAGATCTCCACACGGTAGTTGTAAATGGGGCCGTGATTCTCTGCGTTGGCATCAATGGCTTTGTAGAGCAGCCTGAACGAGGAAAAACAGGATGTGGAGCATATTGTATAAACATGGCCATGGTGACCTTCAGTGACATATGGAGGAAGATGACAGAGGGGCAGACTCACGCTGGCCAGCCCTCGAAAGTGGAGACCGTGAACAGGGCCATCATTCCCATCAATACATTATCGAAATTGAAGTCGCTGTTGAGCCAGATCCGCTCTTTCACCATTGGATGACTCACATCTCCGTCTTTATACACCACAAATGTGCCCCTGTGTGTCACACACACACACATAAAAAATTTGAAGGCACAAATGGATGCACAAACACTCATGACACATAAGCATGCATGTTGCCCAAAGGCACACACATGTTGTTAACGTAAGAACAGAATTAAAATGTAATGACAGACGCGGAAATATGACATACTTGCACTGTTCTGGAGTGTTTTTAGCTTCATCTGTGCAACGATAAAATTTACCCTACAAAATACATCAGTAATGACGCATTAAAAAGTACATTCACACATAATATTTATGCTGATGTTAAATTTCTGAGAGCACAGGAGGTACACAGCCTTTTTGTGTGTGAGTGTTTTACCTTGAAAAGCTGAACACCAATGCAGGCAAACATGAACTGAAGTAGAGTGGTGACAATCATGATGTTCCCGATGGTCTTTATAGCCACAAACACGCACTGTACCACATGCTACACACACACACACACACACACACACACAGTCATCAGAGAAATGGAGTTTACACCATAACACTGACGTTGAAAATGAAAATGAATTACATGGCCATTCAAAATATTTGGGGTCAGCAAGATTAAAAATAAAATAATAAAAAATTCATATTTTACAATATTTCTGCTTTTTACAGCATTTTTGATTAAATAAAATGCTGTCTTGGCACGTGTAAGAGACTTCTTTCAAAAACATTTCAAAAATCTTCAGGACCCCAAACTTTTGTATACTAAAGCTTAGAGGATGTAAATATGAAGAGAAAGGAGGTTATTCTGGCAGATGAAGGTTCCTGGAAATAATGAGGAAGTTATAATTAACAGAAATATTGTCAAAATTGGTCATTGGAATTACATATAAACATTCCTCTGAAACTTTTGCCAAGAACTTTGATTGGTTACTTGTTTGTGACAGTAGGAAACAGGCGGTTTAAACCTGCGTTTTTGAGACTGTCTTTGGTTCACTGCAGTTTTAAGGAGAAAATACTCAGCAGTGGTGTTGACTTATGAACTTTCACATGGTTTGTCTTAAAGCATATCAAAAACACAACATATATACACAACATTACAACTTGATTTTCACCACAGGGCATACACACAAAAACACTAAAATATGTACCTTGAGTCCTTTGGCTCTGTTGATTGCTCGAAGAGGCCTTAGTACTCTGAGCACCCTTAGGATCTTCACTACAGAGATGGCACTTGAACTAAGAGAGAGAGAGAGAGAGAGAGAGAGAGAGAGAGAGAGAGAGAGAGAGAGAGAGAGAGAGAGAGAGAGAGAGAGGGAGAGAGGGAGAGAGAGAGAGATTTAACTTTGTATATGTGGACTTCTTCTTCATCGTCTCTAAAATTTCATTTTATTTATTTTTTTTACATTTGCATTCAAAGCGTGATAGAGCACTATGTACTTTTTTCCACCAGAGGGCGATACATACAGATACATCAGATATCACAGCTCACCTGTTTACACAAATTATGAACAGGAAACTTTTGATGACTGTATGAGAGTTGTGGACTTACTGTAAGAAGAAGGAGACCAGAGACACACTGACCACCAAAAGATCCAACAGATTAAACCAGTTTCTACAGAAGGAACCCTGATGGAGGAATGCGCCATGCACTGTCATCTACAGGGATAACGGAACAAAAAAGATGAGGGCATTTCAGTGTAACAACATTTCTGTTGCTGTTATCTTATCGGTTTGAAATCATTACAAAAACGATTGAATGATTGATTGACCGGTACCTTCAGTAAGATCTCCACAGTGAATATGGAAGTGAAAGCATAGTCAGCATAACCCAGAACCTGTAGAGAGAAATTCAGTTCTCCTAATATGAAAAATGATGGTACAGTATGTACAGTAGAATGTATGTGACATGTTTATTTGTGTACAGTATACGTGATTTAGACAAGTAGGACACAGTCCTGGATCAACATCCTTTGTTCTTGAAGATTTCCACCAAACAATCCGAGCCCTCACCATAATGTTTTCCGAAACCCTCAGGGAAATAATAGGTTGATAAGCATGTTGTTCGAGCCTTTGACTCCAGTCTTGACCCCAAACCTCAAATCTGATTGGTTGATACCAATGTTGTTCCAGAACTAACAAGGATTCTGATCCAGAAACATGTCCTACTTGGGTAAATCATGTTAAGATATGCGTGTGTGTGTGTGTGTGTGTGTCAGAGCTACAGAAGCTGTGTGTGTGTTTGACGGTCAGCTGATTGAAGGATGGCATTCCTCAGCTGGCACTGAAGAGCTTGTCCAACATTCCAATAAGGTCAGCTGCAGTAAATAACTATTAATGATCCTGCATGTGTGTGCAAGCAAGCAGGAATCTCACATTGTTCCTGAAGGAGTGAGCTCTGATAGGATCCTCCGCAGCCAGAGAAATGCTGCTGAGAATGATGAAAAGCAGGATGAGATTAGTGAAGATGTGGTGATGGATCAGGATATGGCAGCCCACTCTTATCCTGGAGAGAGACACAAAGAGAACTGTGGTCAGCTATGTGTTGTCTACATGGTCCAAAATTCAATATTACTTTATTTTAATTACATTTATTTGCCACGCTGCTTGAGAAAACAGAGGCATTTATATGGTCATGAATATGCTATGTTCGAAACCACTCATTCACTATTCAATACATAATGAGTGTCACATAGTTCACAATCTGAGTGAGTGAAAATGAGTGCATTTAGATGCATTTCCAGGCAATATTGTGTATTTTGCATGATGTTAAATATGCAATGCATCTCAAATGACAATAAAAACTTCTTGAAATCTGGAAACATTCCAAAAATGTGACTGTGTTCGTAAACACTGGATTTTGACTTGTTTTTGCTTTTAACAATACAAAAATAAAACATATTTAAGGTCAAATATGATTTTTGCTGTTTATCTTATTAAAGCCAAAGAGATTTTAATCGTTTACTGAAGACAAGATGACTGACTGTTACTTCTGAGGAAAATGCACTATAAGAACTTTACTATAAGAACTATAAGAATCTGAAGCCAAATGTTTTATTTTATTGATGAATTCCTCCAGAACTGACACACTCACGGTGTTAAGCCATCTAAATTAAAGTATGACGAACATAATCATAATGTCCATGTTTGAGATGGAGTGAGTGACAAACAGCAAACTAATTCCTCTGGCATAATGCAGAATCTTGATTTATAGCTGGCAAAAATAAATAAATATGGCTAGTATTTTGGACCATGGGTGTCTATATTTGACTGTCATGCTGTAAAAAAGAAAAAATATTGTTTATATATGAAAAAAAAATTACACAATGAAAATATTTATATATAAATTTCTAATTTTAAAGGGATAGTTAAAAATTTAAATTTTGTCATCATTTATTCACCCTCATGGCGTTCCGAACCTTTTTTTCCGCAGAACACAAAAGAAGATATTTTGAAGAATGTTGGTAACCAGACAGTTTTGGTGACCAGACTTCCATTGCATGAAAAAAAAAAAAAAAACACTGAGAAATTTATCTTCTTTTTTGTTCCACAGAAGAAAGACATTCATACAATACACGTTTGAATGACACGCGTAAATAATGAAAGAATTTCACTTTTGGAGAGGACTATCTCTTTAAAATGGCATTGAGTTTGTGATTAAAACTGCACACTCACGGGTTGGTCTTGCTGAGGCAGAAGAACGCACTGCCCTCTGGGATTGGTAGAACTTTCTCTTTAGGAGGAGCAAAGTCAGCAACATTGAGCTGAACTTTCCCTTCTTCCAGCAGAGAAGGACAGAAGGAAAGAGATATAGATAGAGAAAAACTGAGTTAATGAGATCACAATCTAGCTCAGTCACCACTGTACCCTTGAGCAGCCAACACTAAACCTCAGGACACTCCAGAGGGACTCTTAATTACGGTCACAAACGTCTGCTAAATAACTACAAAACATTTTAGAATTAACAATCTGTTCAAACGCAATATGGCATCTAGCAATCATGGACTTCACCTTCATCATCTCCCTCCACGTGCTCCTCTTCCTCCTCCTCCTCCTGCTCGTATTCATCATCCACGTCCACCTGTTGAAAACAAAATGAAAGATTGACCTCAATGTGATGATTATTCAACAACAACGGCAGAAGAGTTGGATTTCCATACCTTCACCTCTCCATTCTCTCCTTCAACATCAGCCTGTTCTCCCTCTCCTTCTCCCTTTTTTTTTTCTCTGTCAGGATCAATAGATCACACATCACAATCTTTGTTTTTCCATATACAGTGGGGTCCCAAATGTCTGAAACTATTTTGTCAAAAATGCTTTAACAATTTGAAAATAACAATTATAGTAAAACGTTGATTTTAAAAAAATAACAAAGAATGTATTAGTATTTGCTTTGTCTCAGTTTTGCTTTAGTGAAAGATTATTAAATGTTTCTTATTCATCAGAATGTTTTACTTTTTGTTTTTGTTTTCAGGCTTAAACTTCAATCCCATATTTTCAATGTGGACTTTTGGACCCCACGGTACATGTTAAAGAATGGTAAATGTATTCATTAATGATGTAATATTTATGGCAGTTAGAAAAAGAGATTAGTTGAGATTATATGATCTGAGATGATTTAAAAACACACTCATTCTTCTTCTCGTCTCCATCGCCTCCTGCTAAGTTGTCGACAGCGATGGCCAAGAAGACGTTCAGCAAGATATCTGAGAGAGCAGAGGTTAAGACCCAACAAATACAAAAATATGGCAAACCACATCCAACAGCAACAACAAAACACAGAAATGAGGATTTTTGAAGGATGGTGAGATATGGTTCGTTTTTAATCAGTAAGCAATGACATCTGTTACTAGTTGGAAATAACTGCATGCCTGTTACTCAAACAGTAGTGTGTATGGCAGGTTCAAATCCCAGGGAAAGCATGTATACATACAACGCAACTTATGACACTTTGGATCAAACTATTTACAATGCATAAAAGTAAATTAATTAAACTGTTGCTGTTAATTTATGATATTACATACACATAATTAATGCATAATAAATAAGCCAGTGAAATCCAGTTTTAGAGGGAAAGGATACAGTTACCACAGATGAACAAAATCACAAAGTAAAGACAGACGATCATTCCAGGGAAAACCGGGCCGCCGTACGCCATGATACCATCATACATCACTACATTCCAGTCTTCACCTGTTAATATCTATAGAGGGGAGGAAATTTTTTTTAATTTAACACAAAAATACCTCAGATATACAAAAAAAATTAAACAACTGACAAACTTTATTTTATACTTTTTATACTGTGTTTCTTTAACAATAATTTCTGTTTTTATCTGTGTACTGTTTTTCTTTATTGATGAATATTTAGTGAAAATTAGAATTTCTGCTTATTAACTCTTTCCCTGCCAGCGTTTTTGAAAAAGTTGCCAGTCAGCGGGTGCATTTTTTCACAAAACGTTCATGCCCACCAGAATATTTTGTTATATGAATACCTGAACATACAATATATCAAAAGAAAGAACAAAAACTCTGAAAAAAAAACTCATAAAGTTTGAACAAATATTTAAATATTTTCAACAAAAACCTGAGGAAACTGCATTTTTGACAAAACCTACATTGGATTAAGAACTATGATCAAAAAAGGTAGATGGAGTAGATCGAGACCATTTCATTTGGTAATGTTAGACGTTTTTGATTTTTATACAGTTTAATGTTTGATGATCACGTTATTTTACATGTGCATAACATAATCAATGCTTCCATCACTTGTTTCTGCTTCTTAGCCTATGTTTTGATCTGGAGATTCAATACTCTTTCAGAAGTTACGTAATAGCGACCACTACCGTAACACTGAAAACATGGATTGCCATAAAATTCTGTCAAAAGTGGGGAAAGAGTTAAGTAACCTAACATTATGTTTTCATTGTTGTATGAGAGTTTATTACCTGAAAGCAGGTGAGCAGGGCCTGAGGGAAGGCATCAAAGGTGCTCCTTTTGGTCTGCGTCTCATCAAAGTTGAACTTCCCTCCGAATAGCTGCATGCCAAGCAGAGCGAAGATGATGAGGAAGAGGAAGAGCAACAGCAGCAGGGAGGCAATGGACTTCATTGAATTCAGTAGCGAGGCCACCAGATTGGACAGAGCCGTCCAATGGCTGAAGAGGACAAGTGGGGCAAGAATTAACAGGGTGGAAATGTAATGAGGAAAGACAGAAACATCAGGAGAAACAGAAAGGACCAGACTGAGTTTGCAGGGGACAGAGAATACACATGGAGGCCAACCAGCACGATTTTGAAATTATTAAAAGAAATCCAATAAACGTTTTGGGTGTATAAATTATACATATTTTTTGTCATTTTTAAAATCGACATGTTAATGTTGTCTATGAAATTTCTAGAAAATACCAAATTCTTTAGACATGTTCCGAATTTGAGTTTTTATTTTTTTAGTGTCAATTTTTTTTAATTTTGTACCCATTCATGTAAGAAGCAAGTTTAAGAGGCCTGAGTACCGTGTGACTTTGAAGATACGAAGCAGGCGGACGCAGCGCAACACTGAGATGCCGAGAGGTGGCATGATCTCCAACTCCACCAGAACTGTCTCCAGAATCCCACCGCACACGACGAAACAGTCAAAACGGTTGAAAAATGCAACAAAATATCCCCGCAACCCCAGACTGTACATTTTCAACAACATCTCCACTGTGAACAATGACAGGAGAACCTTATTGGCAATGTCTATGAGAGAGACACAAAAAGAAAGAGAGGCAGATAAATAGATGTGATCTCAGCTCAATCATTTTAGTCAACATGTAAATTCATTCATTGGTAACACCAGACTCAGCAACAAAAAAAAATCTGCTAATAGAAGTCTATGAATAAAAGTGTGGCTGGTGCTGTGGGACAGTACACGTTATGTCAGCAAGGTGATGTTTGGTAACAGCTACATACCCTGAATTTCAGTGAGCCACTCTGGTTGGTTATAATGTTCTGAGGCACTGAGAGCTGTGTTGAGGAAGACCAGGAGCAGCACCACCCAATAGAATGTCACAGATTTTACTGCTGTACGACAGTTTCTTCGAATGCAGCGGTTCCAGCGGCGCAGGGCACGACTAAGCGAACACACAAAAAATTTGCCTATAATCACTATATACATTTTTTATTATATTAAAAAATATATGCATATTATTATTATATATATATATATATATATATATATACTGTATATATATGTTTATTATTTCACCAAAATATACATATTGTTATGATATACATAAAATCCAAACAATAAGTCATGAACCATGTGATCAGAGCCGTTTTAGAGGGCATGTAATAATTATAAAAATTATTGTTGGTTTAACTTGAAAAAGTAAGTTACCTTGTTGCCTTAAAATTTTGAGTTTATTGAAATAAAACATTTGAGTTAATACAATGAAGGAGATTGGTTTAATGAATAGAAACTCAAAATATTATGTTATCTGAACCACATTAATAACCACATTAAAGTTGATTTGACAAAAGAAAAAAGGTTTAAATAACAGATCATGAAAATACTTTTTTCCCCCATTGATACATTGTTTCTTCTTGTTTTGAGCATAAATCTCACTAAATTTAGCTAATTTATGCTGTAACTAAGAAATAAAAACTGTCTGCAAGTGTATTTCCCAAAGTAAAGTTTACTATACATCTAGAGTAGCAGGTAAACACTGAACCACGAGTTTGTCCTCACAACGACTCACCAGCAGGGGATCTTCATAATGCGAGCACTGAAGTCAAAGAAAAGTGGACAAAACAAAACGAAACGACAATGAGATCACAGACAATCACAACACAGAGCAATTGACAAAATGTTAACACTGATGCATTGCGTTTAACAAAGATCCAGTTCAGATACTGAATCAAAGACAGCCGAAGAAGCCCAGAGTAATGAACTGACTTGCAAGAGCACAAAGAATACAAAGAAAAGAGAACATAATGAGCCGCAACTGAGAAATTTAGAGATGACACTCCATTATGGCTGATAACAACTTCCATTAGCAAGCCAGCATGACAACACAATGAAAAATGTTGTTTCTAATTATAGTGGGTATGTATGTGTGAGTATATATATGCATTACCAGCAAGCAGCACAACAATCTGTGTGTTCCTCATCTATGTTTTCAGTGTTCTCGGAAGCTGTTTCACTGGCTGGAAGACTTGCTATAGCGAATGAAAAACAGGAAGAAAGTGAAAGATACACAGAGACAGAAAAGGACTGTAAAAAAGAGAGGTGTAAGAGAGACAAAGAGAAAAAAAAATGTCGGCCACACATTGGCACAGTTTTGGAGAAAAGCAATCTCTCTGAAATAGGGTCAAAGCACTTAATATGGGTCCAACCGAGAGATGTGATTTCTAGCCCCAGATGTAAATCATACAATTAGACCAGACAAAGTTGAGGGGGGCTATATATAGTACAGCGGGGCAGTGAACAGTGAAGAGGTCATGCGTTTCATTCTGATTGGCCGTACCGTGGGTTTCGTTTGAGTGGCTGAACCAGCCAAATTTCCCCCTCTTCTTATCAGCTAGGTCACGCAAAGTCACACCTGAGGGAGATTGAAAGATCGAGAGAGAGAGAAAAGAGTGAGAGACATGGAAAAATGGCAAAAGTGTGGCAGGTGGGCAAAATTTTACCTTAAACATCAATGATGAGATGAAATGTTTAATTTATTAACAGTATATCGGGAACTAATTTAAAAGGTGAAATGTGTTATTTCTGGCAATAGTGACTGTAAACTGATCTGCAAGAATAATGATTCATACTTTTGAGTATGAATGGGGTCCAGGGCAGTGATATTTTAGTATTATTCAAGAACTATAATTGTAATGTGTAGATGAACACGCACAAATCAGAATTAAGTCTTTTTAATAAACCAGGAGAAAATCAACAAGGTCCCTATCCACCCATCGGGGGTAGGCTCCGCCCCTGCCTTCATCTTCAGGCAGGAACTGCAAGTGTCTTCTACCCTCCGGATTTGGATTACGGACGGGGCCTACGCCAAAGAACTTTAACATTTCATTTTGCATTCAAACTGTTAAATAAATCGTACTCATTCGTTATCTTGCCTCCCAAGTCTTTCTGGTAGAACTAAGAGGAACTAAGGGCTTAAATACACAGAGTGAGGTTATTAACTGGAACAGAAACAGGTGCGTGATAAATTAGAGACCATGGAAACTAATAACGACCAGGAACACAGGCAAAACGGGAACAGGGAAAACTAATTCAAAACACAATGAAACTAAACAGACTTATCCCTGATAATTATATTATTTATTAATATTTTGAAATAGATTTTATTTTTATATTTTCTGGTTTTCATTTTAATTTTAGTTTAAGTTTTTTTATTCTATATGGATACAATTTATTTTTATTTCAGTTTTACTTTGGGTAATTTAGTACTACTTCAACTAATTTACTTCAAATTAAAATTATTTTATTTCAGTTAGTTGTCAAGTTTCATTTAATATATATTTTAACAAAAACAGCACTGATCCAAGGACCCCATGGGGCCATAAGCGGGTGTTTACGGGTGCTAAAAATACAAAATGTATTTTTGAAGGGAAGTCAGAGTAAACATTTTTACTTAAATGTGTTTTAGCACTTTTCAATATTTCACAACATATTTAGAATATTTTATATTATTACTGTTTAATTTTGCTGGTGTTTCAGACTGGTCTGAAATCCTGAGATTAATCATGACTATTTTATTCTATTGACAACCATAGTTTTAAACAGTAAGAAAAAAAATACATCTAACATTAACAGTATATATATTACTTTGGCCTTGGTCTGTATTATATTATGCTCACTATAGCCCCTTTCACACAGCGCGATGATCCGGGCAAATTTCCAGAATGCCTTCTGTGTGAACGCAAACACGACCCGGGATTGATTCCGGCATCGATGCCGGGTTGGGGACCAAGTAACATTGCCGTGTTCAGTCCCGGAACGCGCGCTGTGTGAACAAAAGCCGTAATAATGCCGTGTCGTAGTGATGCCGCTGAAGCCGGGATCGTTCGCCAGCTAGTGAAACGGTACGTAATGCGCAAGTTTATGATCGAATCAGAGAAAAAAAATGCACAAGCGTGGTTTCTCGAGAGAGAAATCGCAGCTCATAAGCAAACTTAAGACGCTGCTGAGACATTACAAGTCACATCGATGTCACGTGTCTTTACGGGATTTTTACGGGTCGTGTGTGAATGCACTCTCTGATTCCGGAAAATCACTGGCAGTGTGAATGAACCAAAATCAAACCAACTTGGGTCAAATCCCGGGTCACTTTATCCGTGTATTTTCCAGAATCTCTGTGTGAAAGGGGCTTATGTCTCTCATTCCATGTAAATGAATCTTCATACATTAAATTATATAGCTGCCATAATATTTTAGGTAGGGGGCCCTCACAAAGGGATAAAAATATTTGGGGCCCTTGGGATCAAGAAGTAAAAAAAAAAAAAAAAAAAAAAAAAAACTGTCTTACTTGACTTATTATTGTCTCTGTATGGTAAACTGGGATAAGGGAAACTATTATCATATAAAAAATACATACATTACACAATTCATCTTTAAATGTGCTTGAGTGTGTATATCAATGTTTCTACAATGAACAATTGATATCAAGGACAAAGGGTTCTAGAGGGTGGAACAGAGGAAGAGATCTTACGTCTGTTTCCGTCTTCATCAAACTCATCTATGTCCTCAGCCTGAGTGATCCAGTCCATATATCCAGACAGATCCTCCTCCATCTGCTGTTTCTCACGGAGCTTCTGAAAATCTCCACGAGCTTTCGCCTTCTCTCTCTCCTTAGAGAATTCTCTACACACAAGTATAGCTTGTTAGACAAGCAAAACAAACACACACACAATGCAGAGGCAAAAAACACACTGTGGACTTTCACACTCTGTTTAACGAAGGGGAAGCTGCACGAGGTGGTATCTTTAGGGAATTCTGTGCGCTTTGGAACAGTCTGCAGGAAATCAGACTCTGCAAATCTGCTGCTCTCAGCATCTGGGGATTGTTCCATTCAGGTGAGTAAAAACATTAACATCTGATATCTGCTCATCTCCTGCTGTCCTCTGTTAAATAATCACTCACACAGACATGCAAAGTTATGATGCACAGGTATGATGGTATGATGTCATGAAATGATGAAGGCTTAGCACATGAATTAATTGGGATATGGACAAACTGTTTTAATCAATAAATTGTCCCATGTGATGTATTGATCCAGAGATAAGGCAGAAGTATTTGCTGTTTCCCAAGTCAAAATTGAAATGTAGAAACATTATTATTAGACATATGCAAAAATTAACAAAAACAACTGCATACCGAGTTGCCATGCATCTATTCATCAAAAATCCAGATTTGTTTTTTATCATGGTTTCAACAACACAGCTGTTTTCAACATAATTTAAAAAAAATGTTGTGAACCAAATGATTTAGAATGATTTCTGAAGGATCATGTGACTAAAGACTGAAGTAACGACTGCTGAAAATTAAGCTTTGCCATCACAGGAATAAATTACATTTATATATTCAAATAGAAAAGAGTTTATTTTAATATATCATTACTGCTTCTACCATATTTTTGATCAAATAAATTGAGGAAGCATAAAAAAACTTCTTTAAAAACATTTAAAAAAATATTGTTGCTCCCAATCTTTTGAACAATAGTGTATATGTCAAGTATGATGATGCAATAGTTTAGCTGGAACATTTTCACTTTGAGTACAAAGGGTTCCTGGTTAGAATTCCAACCTTAACCCTTGATATATCAGCAGTGGGAAAACTGCTCCTGTAGCTCAAACAGAAGAGCATGACAGTAGCAACGCCAAAGGACGTGAGTTTGACCAGAAAATGCATAAACTGCTAAAATGAATATTCTGAATCAATGCTTTGGATATTAAATGAAGTGATAGGGACTAAATCAGCCATGGCAAAATCACTCATAGACACTTTCCCCCAAACATTCACATAATTATCTATCCTATATAAGTAAACTCACCCGCTCAACACACCCAACACAAGGTTGAGAACAAAGAAGGATCCAAAGATGACCAGGCTAACAAAGTAAACCCACGGCAACTCAAACCCAATAGCATCATTCATCTACAGAGATGAACAGGCAAGCAAAAGCACCAATATTAGTGTCATACACAATCACTTGCTTAAAATATAATTATGACCCATTACAGTCAAGCTGAAGACCATGTATACGGCTTAGTTACCCAGTACAGGACGTCTGTCCAGCCTTCCATTGTGATACACTGAAAAACTGTTAACATGGCAAAGAAGAAGTTATCAAAGTTAGTGATGCCACCGTTAGGTCCTTCCCACTTTCCCCTGCACTCAGAGCCATTGATATTGCACTGGCGTCCATGACCCGCAAATGCACATGGGAGTGGATCATCGTCTGCATAATTTTCTGAAAAAATAAGAGAGACAGATGGAGGAAGACAGAGAGTGACAGAAAACGCACATGAATATTTTATGTGAGTATGTGTGGATACCTGTGCCTATATAAAAGCAGGTGCGATGCATTCGTCCGATGAAGAGCTCCAGTCCAATGATGGCGTAAATGATGATGACAAAGAGGACAAGCAGAGAGATGTGCAACAGGGGAACCATTGCCTTCATGATGGAGTTTAACACAATCTGCAGGCCTGCACACGCACACACATACACACACAGAGCAGAGAAATCATGGCCTTCATAATGGAGTACAATCTGTAACCCGAAACCTATATTTTGTGCAGAAGAAAATAATTCCCATTCTGTCTGTTTATGTCCATTATATCAATTTAGTATTTGGTCTTTTTTTGGGGCAAAACCGTCACATACATCAACAACATATGAAGCAGCCTCTATGGAAGACACTACCATGCATTTCAGACATGAATCATGGCAGAGTCGACGAAGAAAATGAAGAAAGCGCGGTCAGAAGAGTGCAGAGATACGTTAAAGAACGTTAAATACAAGTACTCCACAGCGACTCTAGGGGTCGCTGTTTGAGAAAAACGGAAACTGCATAGTGTGCCTTTAAATGTACACTATGTAACTTTTGGCCCTCTAGCGGTTAAACAACAAAACTGCATGCATTTTGCAGAAGAACATTGTTTTGGTTGTGCTTCAGCTCTGTGTGACTGTGCGGATGAATATGGTTATCTTAGTGCTCATAAAACATTATCTACTAGGCTTAAGAGATATAACTAGTTTAGATGGAAAGGATCTCAGGCTGACTAGCTGAAGACATTACTCTAGCTGTACCCATAAATAGACACGGTACTTTCTTGAAAATAAATTCCAGCACAGCACAACAACTATAATTAAATGATCCTTCACGATAGATAATGCTTTACAATGAACTCTGTTAGAGAGCTACATATGGCAATTCATCTGTATAATAAAATACATTACTCATCTATTGAGTAATAAAAACACCATTTCTGCGTCACTTATAACATTTCAAATCCTTCAGTTCTTCCCATCTCTGAAAAGCCAAGCCAATTTTGATTCTCGTTTTATTACGAGCTCTGTCGTGTTCTCTTTTTGCCAGCAGACTGTACTGGGTAATGGGTAATTAATGGGTAATTCCCTGGAGGTTCAAGATTTAGAGTGCTCAATGTCAAACTTTCTTGCTCGTTGTGACAATTGACCTATGCCACTCCCTCATCATACACGCGTCAACGTAGCCGGAGCATCTTTTCTCTATTTACGGCTATGACAAGACACTCACGGGTGAGTGACATATGTATGCAATTTTCCATGAAAAAACATTTATACGGTTTGAAAGATGGATTGATGACGTATTGACTCGTTATTTAAATTTTGTTAATTTTGGGGGGAGGGAAGAACGTACATAGCGTATCTTTAAATTAGTTACCTACTCTGTTTAGTTTTGGTTTAAGTCTTGTTTGTTTCTGTGGTTAATTATCATCAGCTGTATCTTAGTTCCTGATTATCCCCTGCATATATACTCCCTGTTCTGTTTAGTCCTTTGTCGGTTATTGCCTTATTCAATATGGTTGTGTTCCGTATTAAAGTCTCCGGAAACTGGAGCACCCTGAAGAAACCCACGCTGACACGGGAGAACAAAAAACTACATACAGAAATTACTCCTGGCTCAGCTGGGCCTCGAACCAGGGACCTTCTTGCTGTGAGGTGACAGTGACCACTGAGTCGCCGCACCGCCTAATAGCATTACACGAGCACACAGTGAGGAATTTTTAATGTGTGTTTTCCTGTAAATGTAATGGGTATATGAATGAGAAGAAGTGTCCTCATTCAATGTCATCTTGCCTCACTGGGAGACTTGCCAGGATAACCGTGGGGGTGAGCACATGAGGGGGAGATACCATCGTACATGCCGGTAGGCAGGAAAGTTCCACATCAGAGCTTCTAATAGTACTGTGGTGGAATAAGTCATTGACTGTTCCGTGTTCCAGGATACACATCCCTGTTTTCCGCTATCCTCACCAGTAAAGTAGCTAATGGAATTGTGTTTTCAGAACCACGGACAGTGTTCTTTGAAACCGTCCTCTTATCATGTTAGTATTGTAAAGACACAATCAATAATGGCCCTTTGGTTAGTTGGTCAGTGATTCAGGAGTGTGTAGCCGTGGATCTGATTTTGAAATTACTGCGAAACAGAACAGCCTCTGGGTGCAACGATGAGTCAAGCTCATCTGGTGAGGACACTGAAATCTACAGGTCTAAATTTTCATGACATTAGAGAGGTCAAGCTACACCAGCCCCCTGATGATCGCTGCACAAATATCATAACTGCACAAAACACCACTCCATACAAATATCCATAGAGACTTAATAGCACAGTCAGTAACACTCTTGCATTGGTGATACACCATTGCTGAATAGTTCATAGCAATTTACACCAGATTTTACTAACTTGTTTCCTTATTTTTCTATTACAAACACAAACTCACTGGGCACTCCAGAAACCAATCTGAGGGGTCGTAGGACTCTGAAGGCTCGGAGGGCTTTGACATCTAGACCTCCAGGTTTCCCCGGCGTATGGGATGTTGTTTCACCGGACTTATGTGTAACAGTCTCTAATACCACACTGAACAACCTGCAAAAAAAAAAAAAAAACATAATTGTGGTTGAATAAATATTTCTAAAATACTAAAATGTGTAATTGACTTTAAACAATTAATATTACATTTAAAAGGATGATCTTTTGAGTTGTTACTTTCAAATAGGAACTTCGAATATTCATTGAATCAAAGATAAAAATGGACATTTGAATACAGGAGTTCAGGTTTTTACAACAAGGTCATATGTTAAATGTTTATACATTACATTATTAAATTAATATGTAGAGTGTATGAATATTTGGTTTAATTTTACACTTTACACCAAAATTAGATGGCATTTAGTCATGTTAGTAAAACTTAAGCTATTGATTATGACATGACAAATTATTGACAAAAAAAGGATATGCTTATCAAAAGAAAGAACAACTATGACTAAAACGAAATAAAAACTGTAAAAATGAACACTGGAACTGGCCTAAGAGTTTATGTTCAAATGAAACATACAGCGTAATCAGCGTAGTCCAGTTCTCCAATGACAGCCAGTGAATCAGTATAGTCTGATTCCCAAACGAATGATTCTTTTGAGTGAATCAAAAACATACAGAGACCAGTGTAGCTCGATTCCCGAACAAATGACTCTTTCTTTTTTTTTTACATTGACCAGTAAAGCCTGATTCTCAAACTAACCACTATTATGATTTGGTTCTTTTTAGTAGGCCTAACATTGACCAGTGAAGCCTGATTCCCAAAAAAATACTCTTATGAGTTGTTTTTTCTAGTAACATTTACCAATGAAACCTGATTCCCGTATGAATGACTCTTATGAGCTGGTTCTTGTTAGCGAATCAAAACATATATCATGACCATTGTAGCCCGATTCCCAAACAAATGACTCTTATGAGCTGGTACTGAAGTGAAGTTCTTTTTAGTGGACTGGAAACATACTGCATGACAAGCGTAATTTGATTCTCCAACGAATGTTGTGAAGTGTTGTGGAAGCTGGCTGGGCCATAATATTCGTGGCACCCATCCCAGCTATGTGTGCTCTCATGCATACACATGTACGCACAAATACTCTTAGGATGGCATCATCAGTATTATAAGCAGAAATATTATGATGTGTAATACCGTGTGTTTGGAACAGATCCACCTGCCCATTAGCGGTTCTGACTGTGAGCTTAGTGAAATCTCTAATCAGTACTAAAAAAAGCTCTCAAAATTATACTCAAAAAGATGCTAAATGACTGAGACAGTCATCTTCTTTTAGATAATTAACCATCACTTTGACCAACTGGCCATTAATGACCCCAGAACAGCTGTTTAGTCCCATTTTAGCAGGACAGACAGAGCTCTGGGGATTGTCGCTCTTTAAATACACTCTATGGTGTTCACAGGAAGAAAATGAGTTTAAGCAGTGGCACACTATGAAAGATTGATTCTTTTTTAGTGCATGAAATGTTTATTTACTCTTTTCACATACACACACATATTCACCACAGTGCCGTAAAGCCTGGTGTGTGAAATTAAGGGTAGCGCCTAGTCTCTGTAGGTCAGATTAAGACACAAAGAGAGAGCGAGCTGGAGAGAGGATTGACAGCCAGATCTGACCAGATAATCCGAGAGAGAGAGCAAAAGGGAAAGGTTGAGAAAAGGGAGAAATGAGGAAAAAGGGGGTAAAGAGAACAGCAGGACAAGAGGAGAATTGTGAATAAGAGAGCTGTTGGCCATAACACAACCTGAATAAAAATCAGCTATGAAAATTAATATGCAAGTGAATCATGGGAGGAAAGGCAGTGATGTCACTCCGGGTTATTATGACTCATTTTTAAATGAAAAAGACAGTAAATAAACAAGTGTGATGGATGAGTAGAGTGGCGAAAATGGTGCCGTACCCTACAATGACGATGACAAAGTCCAGTAAATTCCAACCATTGCGGATGTAGGAGCTCGGGTGCATGACGAGGCCGTACGCCAGGATCTTCAGAAATGTCTCGATGGTGAAGATGATCAGAAACACATATTCAACTTGCTCCTGAGAAGACACAGAGGGAAGAGATATATATTTATAGATATATTATAGAATATTTATATAAAACTTAGAATATAAAAATGTTATATAGTCTAATAATAAAATGATATAAGCAATAATAGGAAACAATAATTTTATTGGATAATATTGGCCTGATTAGTTTGTGACCAATAATTTAGATTATTGTCGCCGTCGGGCAGAAACCTCAAATCTCCAAAAACGCAATTTTTTATACAATTAGTACACTGTTTTGTCAAAGTTGATATTGTGGCTTTATATGTGGTCAGACACGTGCATGTGTCATTATGTTATTAACATTTGACCAAAATCAAGCTCAAATGGAGTTACGAGGTTTTTGACCAGCGAATTTCGGATATACATAATTTGTCCGTCATTAGAATGGCTGCATATGAAGCAGTAAGTGCATCACATTATGTTTTCAGCAAATGACAGGTTATAAAGTTTACTGTAGCAATGTGGGCGCTCCGTTTTTTCTGTCGTTCGGCCAAAATCTCATGTTATTAAAGACGATGTTAAATCGTTATTTTCATTGGTTAGATATTTGCAAAACCCACAGACAGCAACAACTTTATATAAACAGCTTATTTAAACTTTTAATACAGTTTTAAAAACTTTTATACAAAATGTCTTAAAAAAATTATAATTAACTTTATAATTATATTTTATATTTAATAATATATATATATATATATATATATATATATATATATATACACAGTTTTAAAAGTACAAATAGTCTATGTAGTCTCTCAATTAAAATGGTCACAAACCTGTGTCACACAAATCATATGATCAAATCAATATTCTAAGCATATAATAAATAATCATATTAAATTGTTGTCAGTAAAAAATTAGGCTGTATATTTAGGTGTATGTACATGTGTGCACTGGTATGACCCCATGACCCCTGTTCACAATACAGTAAGCGAGAGAGACAAAGTCTAGAGCTGGAGCTGGCCTTCAAAATGGGGAATCTGCAAGCGTTTCAAAAGATTACTAATCTGTCAGCCTCTCTTTCTCTTCCTCCCTCTCTTTTGCCGACAGTCTATGCACTGTGCGGCACACTTGTGTGCATACACATTCCCTCCATATAAACAAACATATACAGACAAAACAACAAACTAACCACAAAAAACCACACCATCTGTGTAAGACTGTGACAGAGGTGGAAGAATAATACCATATGGACAATAATAACCGCATATGCACACACTGCTGTACTTGATTTGATGTAAAGTGGCATACAGCATAAACTTCCATTTGCTGGACCGTATGTCTCTGTCTGAAGTATGCAGAAGGTTTTTGCACACTGACAGGAACAGAATGTCATTGAACCATTTCTAAAGCTCTCAACTGCATATTCCCTTTCTTAGACGAGCAGAAAGACCATGGCAGCATTCAAAACATAACTTTTGCATAATTTTGTATAATAATGATGGATGAAATTAGTAGGGCTGTGAATTAAAAAGATTGTAATAGTATAATTAAGATAAAAAATAATACCAGGCAAATAAATGCAAATAATTGGCATATATAATAATCATAATAATATATAAATATATATTTTGGATTGCTGTAGGCAAGTGATAATGATAATAATGATAATAATTTTAAAGAATTTTAGTTTATATTTATATATATTATAAAAACAAGTTTTAATTTATATATTTTATAAAATATGCATTTCTTTTTATTGCCGTAGGCCAGAATGGAAATAAGGAAATAAGTTATATTTTGACTTCTAAAGACACTTTCTGTTGATTCAATGTTTTACTTGACTCCCACAATAGTTTAACATCTTTTAATTATCTTTCCTTAGGAGATTTTCTAAGCATATATTGATAAGTGCAATTAATTGCAATTAATTCATCTGCAACTCGAGTAATTATTTCAATTAAAATTTGCAATCAACTGTCAGCCCTTGTTATTAGACATGCAAGCTCAGAGTGCTGAATGCCTTTGAGTAATGAACCGAAGACAACGGAAACCAAGATGATGGACAGCAAAATATAACAAACAATATGGCATAGGGAAAGACCAACCGGCTTTTTGATAGAGACTGACAGCAAACACACACACACACTCATTAAATACATGCCCCCTCCTTTGCACCTGGAATCCAGGATGTGGCTTTAAGCATCAGAACAAAGATGGAGAGCGAAAAAGAGAGAAAGGGAGAGAGAGAGAGAGAGAGAGAGAGAGGGATGGGGTGATGGGGGAAGGGTGATGAGAGACAGGGGAGGAAGAGTAAGCTGCTTATCAGGACCAAGAGCATTTAGAGCAGCCAAACGAACAGGCAGCTACAATCTCTCCTGACCACCACTCTTTCTGCTCTCGCTGTCTTTATAACCCTCCCTGTCTCTTTCACTTTCACATCATTTTGTTGTCTTGTTGTCCTCCGAAAACTAAAAGACGACGACAGTGCAGGTGGATTTGATTGAGCTTGCATTGTGAGCGCATCTTTAAAAAGCTGAGCTTAATATTAAATTCACAGCATCATTCTTTTATCCGTTTTTGTTGTAAGCTTGGTTGTGCTGTGGGCACTTTTGGTACTGTGAACTTTAAGTTCACCCCAATTTGAAAATTATATCATCATTTACTCACCATCTTGTCTTTTTTTCTGTGTAACATAGACAAAGATATATTGAGAAATGTCTCAGTGTTTTGTTTATACGATGGAAGTCAATGCTGTTTGGACACATTCTTCAAAACATCTTTTCTGTTCCGCTGAATAAAGTCATACAAGTTTGGAACAAAATGAAGATGAGTAAATGATGAAAGAATTTTCTTTTTTTGTAGTGAACTATCCCTTTAAATTCCTGTGAACACACTTTTTCTCTTTAAACTCACTAGTTGAGTTGATTAGTCCAATAACAATGTCCAACAGTGGGCATACATGTATCATCTGTAAGCTGTCATTTTTCCCTCTTGAACCATCAAGGAACGTCAAATATAATAAGTGCAATGGAAATAGGCTAAGCACTATAAACTTCATATCACTGCATCTGCTACTGAGCATGCCCAGTGAGAAGCACTGTGACTGGGGGAATACCCATAAGCCCTTGCACTTGAATAATTTCATTATGTTTGTTTGTTTGGTCATGGGACTAATGAGGACATATTATTAAAACATGTTTAGCTCTATTTATTGAGTTTATGATGTTTTTATTTATTTATTATTGTTTGTTATCTTTAAGTCACTATTAGGATCATTACTGTTCCCTTTGCTAAAATGTCTTGATTTGTTTTTGATTCATTAAACTAAATGGTTCTAAAGCAGGGCAAAAACTAAAGCTTGCTAACTGCACTCAAAATTTCTGATCTAAGGAATATGCAGTATTTTCATTTAACTTCAAAATATGAGCTGTCAAAATAAATGCATGTAAAAATGACTATTTTTAGTTTTTATTTAAACTTATATAATGTTCCTAAAAAGCACAGGCCAACTTTATTTTTTTTAAGTAGGTAACTAATTTGCCCTGACACTGAATAAACTCTTTATTAACTCTTAATAAAGCCCTTAAAGGGTCATGAAACCCTAAACTATTTTTTGAGGTGTTAACAAATATGTACAGGTTGCACATCAATGAAAACAACTATAGCACTCATCATGTTTCTTATTAAAGGAAAAGTGTTTTGTTTTTTTTACATTTTTTGAAGCAAAAGTTGAACCAACTTCACGAAATGTGATGCACAGTACATGCGTTAATTGGCTGTGGTGTGTGGTGATTGGCTGCCGTGGCCAGAGAGTATGCGTCTACATCATCAGTTTCTGAGCTTTTCTCCACATTATTCATGAGAATCAACTCTTTTAATCCAATCACTGCTCTTTATTATTTACGAGATCGCATTACGGCGGAGAATTCAAATGTTTCAGCTCTGATGTTCACCTCTGCCATTCTCTCACCGTTCAGCTTTGAGTTTGTGTGTCGTAAGTGTATGTTTCCTCAGTACAGTAACACAAAAGAGTTTGTCTAATTTTTAGGTTTCCTTTGTGTGTCATGACTGGCAAACATGAAGGCGACAACACACCATTTAATTTACACGGAACCAAAGCTTACTTTACACATCAGCACTAATATTTTGCTGCCTAGAAAGCACTGGTATTTTCCTCTGGAAATGCAAATCTAGTCTATATGCAATCCAGCAAGTGAATGGGACTCTGACTCTGGAATGGGACTCTGACTCTGGAAGAAAACACTGTCATTCGTTAATTAGTCCGTGCTACACTGTGATCTCTCATCCGGGTTGCACATTCTGCCCTGTTGTTCCCCTTTTGTCACTTCAGTGTCACTTCTCTTACATTTGAATGCAAATTCTTCCTCTATAAAAAGAAAGTGATTCTCTGATGGGACAGACATGAGGCAGTGCCCGAGGGGGGTCGTGTCTAGAGTCCTGATCGCATTTGGTCTCCTCTCTCTCATTTCCTCTCTTTCTCTTCCTGTTTCTCTCACACAAGCCTTAGGGAAGATCCCCTCCACTACAGAACTTCACAACACGTCGAGCATTTCAGTACGAATGGGGCACAGTCACACACGCCTGTACACTCGAGATGACAGCGGGACAAACTATGAAGCTCACATGGATAATTCGGTAAAGTCCAGTGAAAGTGCTAGTGTGCCGCGATGCGGAGAAAGGATTTCTGGACTTAAACGAAAGGTGTTTTTATTTGGTCCAAACTAAGAAACAATAGCCAGCGGCGCTTCTCTTTCGTTTACGATTTCTCTCTCATCTCAGTGACCTTTGCATGCCGAGGTGAAGCTGTAATGTGCACAAGCTCATGCAGCCTCGCATTGTCGCATGCCTCACTGCAGCCGTGGAGAAAAACGCCAATTTGTTTCCTTAATGCCACTAACTTGCAAGCAAATTAAAGCCCTGTAGTCTCAGACACAGGTGCCGAGATAAACAACACAGTAACGCAGGATGCTGGTAAAAGTGTTTAAAGGGAAAGTTGACCCAAAAATGAAAATTATGTCACCATTTACTCAAAAAATGTTTTATTGCCCATGACTTTCAAAATATAAAAGTAAGTAATACAGATTTGGAACAACATAAGTAAATAATGACGGAATTTTCTTTTTTAGGTGAACTATTCCTTTAAGAATGGCTACTGAGTGGATCAAATGTGACGCTCTCTGATGGGTTACAATGAGAGGTTGTGGGAGATGAGGAGGATTACAGAGTAATACAGCATCATCAAACAGCAAAAAAAAAAAAAAAAAAAAAAGGATTTTCACATCAAAATGGCACCTGATTTTCAAATTGTGAAGTTCAAAGTACAAAGCTTCCAGAAATTTCTGACACTGGAACAGCAGTAGGAATCGAAATAGTGTGGCTGAATTGAGTCACATGACAAAACTCTCTTGCTTGAGGCGAATGCCCCTTTTATGTGCGTTTCTCTGGGATTTGTGTGTATTTTCAGAGGGATAACTACATACACACTACTGTTTAAAAGTTTGGGGTCAGGAAGATTTAATTCATTTTTCATTTGATCAGCAAGGATGCATTAAATTGATCAAAAGTGACAGTAAAGACATTTAAAATGTTAAAATGCTTAAAATGTGCATATAAAAAAAAAAAAAAAAATGTTTTTTTTTTAACAGTTTCCCAAAAAAATTAAGCAGCACAACTGTTTTAAATATTGATAATAATGAGAAGATTGTAGTAAGATTGAGTAACGGCTGCTGAAATTTCTGCTTTACCATTGCAGGAATAACCTAGATTTTAAAACAGTGTGTAAACGAGATTGACACAACGTGAGGTCGTATTTATTTTTTAACGTGTGGCGTTGATGAGCATACGAGACATTTCAAAAACATTCAAAAGTATTAATTATTCCAAATTGTTGAACGGAAGAGTATATTCTAAATGACATGGAAAGTACTGTAAATTGTTATAGATTTGATTTATGATTTGATTTAAGTGCCAACAAAAGTCTTTCTTTGAAGCGTCTCCACTTTCTGTTTAACCCTTGTGTGGTGTTCATATTTTTGTTATTCAGCCAGTGTTCATGCATGGGTCTTGTGGACCCGCTGCATTTTGGGGTTTTTAATTCAACACAATCAAACAATTTTATATTAAAATACTCAACAGATGTTTACTTCATCCCAATTACAAGCAATCTAAACAGCATATATGGTTAATATTTTCTCTTTACCTTTGTTAGATCACATTTAAGAATTGCAACCTTGTGCGGGAACGGCAGGGGTAGAAACACAAAACTCACTCTTGCACAATCTCTCTCTCTCTCTCTCACACACACACACTCACGCACGCACGCACACACACACACACACACACACTTGGATATGTGGTTTACGGGGACTCTCCATAGGCGTAATGGTTTTTCTAATGTACAAACTGTATAATCTATCCCCCTACACTAACCCTACCCCTAAACCTACCAATCACAGAAAATTTTTGGCATTTTTTGAATTTCAAAAAACACCATATAATATGTTTTTTTAAGCCGTTTGGTTTATGAGGACACAGATGTCTTCATAAACCATGATTACGTTGTAATACCCATGTCATTATACACATTTGTGTCCTCATAAACCATATACAAGAACACACACACACACACACACACACACACACACACAATAACAGCAGGCCCTGACAGGAGGAGGACAGAGTAAAGGTACACAGGACCTACAATTTCCAAACTTTTATTAGCCCCGGGTCCAGTGGACCCGAACATCCTGTGTGTAATATAAATGTGTAGGGGGTAGGGGTAGGGGTGGGGGTGGGTGTACAGTGTGTGGTCATTGAAAATGTGTTCTGATATATATTCCTCACAGGAAATGAGCCAAGGCCAATGAGTCTGAGTTTGAAAAAATAATTCATCGAATCATTTGTCTTTTGATAAAAACTGAAAACGGGTCCTACAGACCCAAACACCATACAAGGTTTAAATAATATATATATATATATATATATATATATATATATATAGCTAGTTTTATATATATAGGGACTATAGCTAGTTAGCTACCAAAATACACACCAGACTGAAACCAGAAAAGACCTGATAGAATATGCCATAGGAAAAGAAATGTATATTACATAACACATAAACACATGCATGCTTCTGACTGCACCTGAGATCTATAACCTCCAAAATGGGTCAGCAGAAATTCGGTCAAACGGTCTGTTCTAGGCACCATCCCAATACATCTGATTATGAAACAACACCTGGGAAGGGAAACACCTTTTCGCGCTCTCTGGTGGCTATTGCACACGTTTACCTTACAACATACAATTTTACAATACATACTGTATCTCAATTAAGAGCCAATACATTACAGCCAGTTTGAATTGATGGACTACCACTACAGGAACTGACCATTAATGTTTGCAACCAAGAAGATTGTTAACCATAAATGTTCTTCTTCAATCTTTTTTCAGTTCTCTAAGCTGAAATGATATTCATACCACCCTAATTTCACACTCACTCTCTCTCAAGAGACACAGAGCAATACTTACTAGGTCATGGTTGGTGGCATTCGAGTCATCTTCGGGAAAAGGCTTGGAGACTCCCAAAGCAACACAGTTAGCAAAGATGGCCAGGAGAATAAAGATATCAAATGGTCTGGAGTCACATGTTAAGGCAAACATGATCTTATTAGAAGTGGCATTACATTTAACAGGCATTTTTTAGCGAATTAGAAGTTGTTATAGCAGTAAACGATTGGAACACTTTACATTGATCGTTATCAGTAGAGGTTTAAGCTTGTAAATGGATACTTCCACTCCACAAGGTGGAGGGCGGCCCTGCGGATGGGGTTGTTCAGTTTAAGGCAGAAAAGAGCTCTGGGGGCGCGCTGGACCTGGTTGGAGCCCTGGACCTGCTTCTTCATATGTTGACTCTTCTTCTTCTGCGTTCCAGTGGAGCTGCAGGTGGAGTTGAGCGTTTCCGTACGGTTCATCTTAGGCCGTCCGTTCTCCTCCCAATCCTCCTTTTCTTCCTCGTCGCCCTCATCGCCCTCTCCTCCTCCACCCCCCTCCTCCTCCTCCTCCTCCTCCTCCTCTTCGCCACCACCCTCCTCTTCCTCGTTGGAGTACCCATTCCCTAAAAATAGAGGTTTAGTCACTTAATAAAGGGTCATTTGTGTGGATGACACAGCAAACCACCAGTCTAAGAACTAAAATTAACAAATGCTTGTTGACACAGGCACTCTTTTGTAAGGTTGTGACATCAAAATAAGCCATTTTGTTGGTTTCTTTTGACATCAGAGAAAACCTGTCAAAGACTGGACCATTCAAAACGCTTGGGGTCAGTAAGACTTTTTTTTTTTTAAACAAGGATGCATTCAATTGATGTAAAGGAAAAAAGTAAGGAGAAAAGACATTTGTAACATCAAATTTTAAATATGTTCTTATAAACAAAAAGCTTTTCCATCACAGGAATAAACAGGAAGTTATTTTAATCTGTACTAATATTTGACAATATGACAGTTTTTACTGTATTTTTCATCAAATAAATGCAGCCTTGGTGAGCATTACAGATTTTAAAATATGACAAAATCTTACCAACCACACACTTTTGAATGATAGTAGTGTACATTAGCAGAGGGCTAAGGCACACAAAAGCACCAATAACAACATAGCTAAAATGCTATGCATTTTATGACCACGTTCAGAGTAAAAAAAGACAATTGCTCACATCTCAAGACAGGTAATGTTGTGATTAGTAATTCATTGGTAATTCTTTATATTAATAGTTCAGTAATCTAATTCAGTAATTATTGATTCCCTAATAAGAAACTATCTCAGTTTTAAATTTACTTACTGATTAGCTAATCTTGTTTCCATATTAGTTAACAGGAGTAGCTGAGGTGTTAATGTAGCAGTACTCATTTGTCCTGCCTTACTTCTTGCTTAGTTACCTATTAATGACCGACCATTATTGTAAAGTCTTACCACCTAATCTTATCAATATGAGACGCTACAGCATGTGTTCCTGGTCATCTGGACACAGGCATGGAGTGCTAGTGACTGAAGTAACTGAAAACTATGAAACTTGAATTACTCCGGTCATATTAAAGAGGGTAAGGAAGACAAAGCTTTCTAATCTGCCACAGTCTCTGATGAACAGGAGGGCTCTGCACTAGGTGAGGAGAACCACACAGTAACAGCTGTGACCTACTTCCCACTGTGAGAGGGGGTGCAGAGAGGGATTCTGGGCCAGCGGTTTCATATGTGAGTACCTGTGGATTCACGATGTTAGCCTCTAGCATAGCTAGCTGACAGCTAATAGAGAGAGTCATGGGTAGGGGGAGGGAGAGAGAGAGAGAGAGAGAGAGAGAGAGAGGACACTGAGCTGATAACAAATTATAACTTAAATTTATGCATAAGACCTCAGTGAGACGGAAGGGAATCCTATCAGCCAGAGATAACAGCAATCGGTACTTTCATTGAACATTTAAAATGGGCAGGCAGGAGAGTGAAATAAACTCCTGTTTGAGGTTAGTAAAATGAGCTATCATGACTGCTGCACTGCGCTGATAAAGACACGCTCCAAATAGAAATTGAGGGGTCAATTTAGCACGTCATTAAAAGAAGGTATTGTGGAATTTTTTTTCTTAGGCTACTGCTCTGTGTAACCCTCACTGTGACTTTTCTACTTTAAAGAAGTTCATTTGGTTTTCAGTCATAGTATCATATTTAATTGAGCATCCATAATTTCAAAAAGGAATGAGTTTGAAATTTAAATTTATGAAATGCACACAATATAACTGAATATAGCTATATATTAAACATAACTAATAAACAAAACTGACCTCAAAATAATGAACTTTTTATTTTATTTGCATCCATAATTCACTAGCATAATACTGACTATGAGCTGCAAATGTGGATACTGAGAAAATGTTTGGATTCTCACTGATAGATGAAGATCAAACAGGCATAAATAGAGAACTTGATTATTATCAGTGCCTTTCAGTATGGCATTATTTTTCAGTTTAAGGCATATTGCTATTTTATAGGTTGATTTATTTACCTTGATAGTGACCTAAAGGGGTCTACCCAGCTAACAAGGAATGTTCTCAGAACTTTGGCTAATGTTCTGTCAAAGTTTTGAACAAACGTTCTTAATAACATTAATAAGATGTTTGTTTAAAGTTATCTGGTTTTTAAAAATGTTCTCAAAACGTTAGCACAAGAACATTATTTATACATCGTTCATGGATTTTTTTTCTTTTTTCTGATACGTTTTACTTGCACATTCATCAAGCATTTTTTTAAATGTTACTTGTTTCAGAACGTTCAGAGAACATTCAAAAGTAACGTTCCTATAATGTTTGCAAAATGATAAAATGGAATTCTTGCTTAACGTTCGCATAACCAGAAAAAAAAAAAACATTTTTAATTTTGAAGGTTTGCAAGAACATTCTGTAATGATGTTTTAGAACATCTTTTTTGTTAGCTGGGTACAAACCTGTGCAAAGAGACATACAACTACTCTCATGTGCCGGCTTGTTTCTAAAGCAGAAGGATTTGGTTCTTGAGCTAGTTAGGGATCAAAGATTAGAGGCCCATTTAATCAAACTTACTACCAGCAGAATATTCATTTGCTGTCTCCAGATGCCTTCATTACACTCTATGTGCATTAACCTGCAGTGCTGGGGTTACTTGGCAATGACGGAAGTCAAATGATATCTGTAATTGCAGGTTGCCTGTAATCAGAAATTCATCATAAAGCGCATGTGCAGGTTGTGCTCTGAATATAACCCTGTGGCAGTTAAACATCTGGTGCTGCAAACAAGAAAAATAAATTGGAAAAATAAATTCATAATTTGATCGCAACAGAGCTCAGGGCTCAAAACCTTCATCTTTCATTATAATTAGCATGTAGAACATTTCTTGTTCATGTAATTAGTACAACTGTCAATTATCCTGACAAATGCAGTTACCTAATTTCAAGTACTATTTCACATTGTTCAAAACAGCTACATGTTAATTAGTTAACTGTAAATTACCTTCTTACCATAAAAAACATTAAAAATTATATTTTAAAAGACAATTTGAAAAAATTATATACATCAAAGAAATACATTTACAGAAAATTTTATTAAATTATGTTTTTAACTTTGTTGTTATACCATCCAAAAGAAAACATACTTTTTACATTTAGTTTGAGAAGAGGTATTCCCAAAATTCCCTGCATAAACCATCATATTTGTTTGGATTTTTTTTTTAAAGTTATTATTTGTTTAGTTATGATCAATTGGTGTTTTATATTAATTTCTGTCGTTTAGTTCATGTTTAGCCTACAGAATTATTTATGTCATGTCAGGTGTTTTATTTTTGTATGGGTAAAACTGTGATGTTATATAGCCTATAGATATAATAAAATACCAAATACTTAATTATTGAGGTGGCTAGTTTGATGAACTGTAGCCTACGTCAACATCTAAACGGAACTGAAATAAAATAGCTGAGTACATTTCGTATAGCCTATTATACGGACAAGTTTAAACAGCGACTACACGACATATGGGTAGCCTATAGGCTTATATAAAAACTAAACTAAAAATAGAAAACGATAAAACAAAACTTACTTTTTCGGTTCTCCTCATACATGTCGGATATTGTCACTTTGACCTCATTGGAGCAGAATGCATGATCCTCACGACAGTTCCTTCACACACATTTATGAGACATATTTCCAAAAAGGTGCTTTTTCTATAAAAGCGGCAAGTTTTCCAGTAGTAAAATCCTTGAGTGGTCCAAAGATGCTGTCAGTCACCTTCTAAAGGCTTTTCATTTTGAATCTATGGAGTTGGATTCAGATGTTTTAAAAATATCAGAAGCGTTCAATTATTTCCCGTCTTCTAAGAAAATGAACTTTGAGAGCGTTAGGGACAAACATATAAAAAAGTAATATAGCCGTTGATGATTGTAGCGCACACTCCGTTCTCTATCTCTCTCCGCATTTAAGCCATCAATTCAGGATTAAAGAAAAAATGACTCGTTTAAAGGGACAGGCAGCCTAGAAACTTATTAAAGGCAGGGATATTGGGCAAACGATTTTATGGAGCGTCGACAGAAAATGTGGGCGAGTCTTTGCTCATTTTCCAACGCAACGGATCAATCTACACACACACACGAGCGCGCGAGCGCACTCGCGCTGCCTATGCGCGTGTCCTCGCGCTCTTGTGCGCTGTTGCATTTAGGATGTGAGAATGGCAGATCAAAATTCAGTTGTAGCCTACTATTTCCATCTTTATTTTATTTAAATGTTTACAGAGAGGAACGACCTTAATAATACAAGAGAAAAATGTATTTTGGGAGGAATTAAAAGAAAGAAAGAAAGAAAGAAAGAAAGAAAGAAAGAAAGAAAGAAAGAAAGAAAGAAAGAAAGAAATCCTTAGAAAAAACAATGTTGAGCTTCTCAGAGCAGAAAAATAAAAATAAATACAAACTGGCAGCTGTGGTTGCTACATTATACAAAATAAAGTGATTACAAGCACTATGGGATGGAATTTTGCCAACTACAGTTCTGTTCTGTAATCTGACATTAAAATATATCACAATCCACATTAACTAAATAACATAAAATGCATAATAAAACACTCCAATGTACATGACTAATAAGCTTTTGTACTAAAACTGAGGATTCTCAATTGTGAATTTGGAAATACTAAACCTAAGCACATATTGGACCTGTAAAAAGATTATAGAACCTTCTGCATGTTTTAAAAAGACATGTGGGAATAGAGGTCAGTTTATCAAGCCTTAGTTATCCCTATAGGAAAGAGGTTACCTGCACTTGTGTACTTTAAAATCAGCTTAAAGCTTTTGTCAGCAAATGAATTCCTCCTGACATTCCCATGACATACTCTAGTCTAAGTAATAAGTCGCTGTAATCCCTGCACAAATGTACTGCTTTGAACATGTTTGATTCAATGAAAGTTAATGCACCTAAGAAAAGACATATACTTCCATGTTAAAATGAGTGCTGAGGTCTTAACTTCAAACATAATTAATAATTGTGCATCAATCCCTGTAGAAATAGAGTTGTGTCATCTAACTCGCCTTTTAGGAGGAGCTTGCATGCGTGCAAACAACCACAATACAGTTTAAAATTACAAAAAGAGGAAGCCATGGTTTTGAATATTTTCCATCTTATTGTCTGATGGTCTAAATTTCAGACAGTGCTATCATTTATTCATCATTCATCAGACACTGGTCACCCAGAGGGATGTACAGTACACTAATTGCAGAGACAGTCTCCCTGCAGTAACAGTGGGTTAAGTGCACTGCTCAAGGGCAATGCCCCCATTTGAACACCATGTCCTTTTTGCTTCACTACTATTGATGTCCGAATGCAAATTATCTTATTACTTAAGTCTTATGTTTATTCAGCTAGTCAAGGTCACTCCTTCATAACACTAACAAAATACACCTGAATAGTGATTATGGTTGAGAAAGTGGTTGTTCCATAATTCTTTTAATGATCTTAGCTCTTACTATATTTAGCTTATTCTTACTATTAAACAAAGTACTAAAATGAACAGAGGTACAACCCAGTCCACTATAGACTGCTGTATAGAATTCATTAAACAAATGCTTGTTAAAATGGGCACATAAAAATGGACAGTTATTGCCCTCTAGTGGTTACACTCTTAGTTCTCAGCAGGATGACGTCATAAAATATGTTAATGAAACAAAGTGCATGTGGCATTTGAAAGATTATCTCATTATCTGCAGAATGCCATTTTAAATAAAAGTAAGAAGTTTCTATTGAATATTCAATAGAAATAAGTTTCTATTGAACCGTTTAAACGCAAAGCTTCTTATAATTATAATGTTTTCAGCTTTCACAAAATATTCTCTCAAATCACCTCGTTTTAATGATGTTTAGATCTTTACTGATTTTTATTCTCATGTGATATCATATAATATATGATAACACTGAAGAAAGCGATGAATCTTTATTTTCCTCATCTCTCTCATTTGAAACCCTCCTTCACATGCTCTCGCCTATTTATCTGCTATCTTGTTCTGAAGAGATGAATTACTTTGATTTATCTCACTGTCTTCACTCAGCCCTCCCTCTCTCTTGCTCTCTCTCTCTTTTATTTCTCCCTCACTTTCTCTTTCTCTCTTCAGTGAGTGCCATGGTGTGCTCTGTTAGATTAGAGCTTAGCAGAGATGAATGTGTGTAACTCTGAAAAAAAAAAAAAAAAAGAAAGAAAAGCAAGCATTTTAATGTCACTGATTTCACCTGCTTATTTTAACATGTTCTTTCACAAACAGCAACTCTGATGTGTTTGGATAAGGTTAAAAACAGAACAGAGTTAGGGTAGATTCACTGACCTTGCCCTAGCCCCTAGCCCTTATATTATGCTGCAGGTCAGTTTTTCGATATTTGGGTTGTCGGAAATACTGCTTAACCAGGTTGAACATGCCTGCAATGTGTCAACATGTTGTGGGACGTGCGTACAAAATCTCCATGATTTCATTGTTAAAGGCAGTATATTTTGTTACCTCAGTCTCAACTGCCATCTAAGGGTATTTATGCATTTTGAAGATGTTTTTATGCAGACAAACTGACAATGCTTCAAAGGAATACATTACTTTTGAATGTTTTTTATTTATTTATGTTTTTCATGCATGTTCAGAATTTGTTTCATGCAAATTCTAAGTGCCATGCTCTACTGTTTAAACTTCAGGAAAACAAACAGAAGAAGTGCATTTTCACACTTATGTTTGAAATGTAACCATTTTTGTATTTACATACCAATACTGTTTATAATATTCACAGTTTATGAAAAAAAGTTTTTTTTATGAAAAAATTGCTGTTTAAAACAGCTTTAAAAATCATATGTTTGCATATTTACTTTTTTAATGTGCAAAAAGTATTATTGTAAAAGACTTACTGATTTTACCAGATTTTCTTTTCATATTGTGATTCTTGGTGAATTGCATTGAATCCAATAAGGGTCACTTTGACCCCGACCATAATAATTGTATCCAGATTTCAAAATAGGGCTATAGTCTCATTCATTTTCAACAGTAAAAAGTATATTGTGAATAATAAACTATAGTTTATTATTTTCATGATTTGTTATCACAACTTTTTATCTTTTCTCAAATTCTTTTCTCAACTTAGATAATTAATATTTTGAGTTGCTATTTATTAAACCAATCTCTTTTATTGTAGCCTATTAACTCAAATTTTTAATTTCAATGAACTCAACATTTTAAGGGAACCAGGTAACTTACTTTTTTAAGTTAAGCCAACAATAATGTTTTTTTGCAGTGTATGAACTCAAACGTGTTTAAATCTGAGTGACGTGTTTTTGAGTGTGTGTTTGTTCCCATGTACAGTCTATACTCAAGGGTGAACTGGGATTGCAGCAAGCAGGCACTTCTGTACTAAAACTGAGTCATAGTCAGCACTTTCTTAGGTACTTCATTGACTTTAACCCCCAGCCAAACACATACACACTTCCACACAACTGTGGCACTGCAACAGGCATTCCATCACCCCCTCTGTAATGAAGAGAATGTCTTGTTAATTGCCCCATGTTATTTATGATACTGAAGGGCTGTATGCATTATTGAAGAAATACTCTGTTGTTCTTTCGGAGCAGCTCGATGCAATTGTATGTGTTGGAAAATAATCTAGCCAAAGATGATGTCTTGCTTGTTGTGGGTGGTGCTTGCGGGTTGCATGCGCTACTGGCACTGTATCCAAGATACCCACACAGTTTCCTTGGCAACCAGAGAGAGCACATGGATAAAGTGTGCGCATTAGTTAATGATTCTTACGACACTTCTTCGGGGTTTTTTTTCATCCAAAACAGTATAGTGTAATGGCGGACGAATCTTTGACGATTGCAATATAGGCACTATATTTATGCAGTGTTTTACACACACACACACACACACACACACACACACGCGCGCGCGTATGACTCACATATGTAACATCGCAGAGCTGGAACGGAGAGTTGCGATTGTCTTTAGAAAGAGTTTGCGCCAACGTCATAGCGAACCGTAAACAGTGAGCGTATTTCGCTGATGTCAGCTGAAACGTACCCATTAGATCAACGAGACGGAGAAGCTGCTGCAGCGCGCGCGCAGACCACAGAGAGTGTCACTTACAACTTGTAAGTTACAAGCTCATCAACTGCAATGTGAAAAAAACCAACAGCCACATTTTGTTACAAATACAACTGCATTTGCATATTTAGGAAACGGTGGTCATTTTAGTCAAGAGTAAATCTCTGTAAATATAAATGAAAATTATGTTATCTACTCACCTTTATGTTGTTCCAAACCTGTATGAGTTTCTTTGTTCTGTTGAACTAAAAAGAAGACATTTTGCAGAATGTTGGTAGGCCTAATCAAACAGTTGACGGTAGCCATTGACTTCCATATGGTCTAGGAAAACAATAAGCGGCTATGGAAGTCAATGGTTACAGTCAACTGTTTGGTTACCAACATTCTTCAAAATATCTTCTTTTGTGTTCAACAAAAGAAAGAAACTCATACAGGTTTGGAACAACATGTGAGTTAATGATGACAGAATTAAATTTTTGGGTGAACGATCCCTTTAAAAAAAAGTTAGACCTATTTTAAAGTAAAAAGTTTTAATTATCTTGTAATTTAGCCTACAGATCAAATTGAATATGTAGTTAGTGTACTTTTATAAGGGACAAATGGATTTCCCAGAATTCCATGGTAACCAGCACGCATCACGTTTGTTTGAATTATTTTTTGGATCTTCTTATTTTTGTTACTGGTTTTGCTTTGTTTATGATATTAATGTTTAAAGCATGCATTTGTTTAAATACATTGCTAACCTTGCTAAATGTCTGCTTTAAACAAGTTAAACATTTGCCAATGAGGTAAAAAAAAAATAAAAAAAATAAAGAAAATATCTAGTTTTAAAAATGACCATGTGCCTTATGCTAGATAAAAATGCATAATTAGCCATTATTATTTAAGAATTAATTCGTCGATGAATTATCACCTGTTGGCAATATACTGTATCTTAAATAGTGTCACCAAAATAAATAGCCTACTTGCCTTGTGTCTTTGATCAGAACGTTCGCTCACTTAATGAGTAGCATGCGGTCCTATTCATGATCAATTCAAATATGTCTTCTTGATTGAAGTATTTGGGTAAGGAGTCACGGCGCGTTCATGTATTCCCAGTCTCGCGCGGCGCTGTCCAATCGCCTGCGACCATAGGGAGGTCCCTGTTTCACACAGCGTTCCCTCCCCGTCCCTGCCTCCTCCTCCTCTCCTCCCCTCCGCTTGGCTGCCTTATCATCGCTTCCTTATTGCCAAACCTGCAAAGACAGGGCTGTACTGAATGCAACGTAATTTTGACCCATGTTCCATTAGCTGAGCGGCCCTGAGGGCACGAGGCTTCCGCGCGGGATTGTAATGCTACACTGTCCTCCCTCTCCGGCCAGTTCATCCTCAGCAGCGCAGAGCTATGGACCTGAAACCGTAGTGCTCCTCCAACACAGCATATCTGCAGTCACCTGCGACTCCAATAGGCAATCAGTATTGATAGAGTATTTGTAAGGATTACAGCCATAAGGCAATACGTCGCGGGGGGGAAGGCTGGAATTATGAAGGTATGTCACAGACCGTCTCATTATTGCTTGGCTGACCATCCGATACTACTACCATATGCTTTTGTCCATTTTTCATGTCTGTTGGTGTACCGCGCGAATTCCATTATGTCCTTGCGTGGCGACTGATGCCAGGGGAGCCACTTTGCCTTTGCAGCATTTAACGCCGCGCGCGTTCTCCTTGTCAGCTGCTTTGATTTGGTCAACTATCTCCACCTCATCTTCTATCGCGATTCATTTCAAGTCTGCATGAGCTACACGTTTTTTGTCTTTCATAAAAGATGCTCGCGTGAAAGCTCCTCTCGGACAACAATAGCAGTACATTAGCGCGAGCGCGTGAGTGAACTGTTGGTCCACGTAGTAAAAGAGCGGCCTCGCGCACTCCTGTTTGGAGACAACGGAGCCCTTTCAGGTTTACATGAATGTAGGTGTTTTTCTGTACACAGAAAGTGTAGAGTGTGTAATGCGAGAGCGAGCAGGTGCTGAGAAAATGTGTCAGACCAGTTGCGACTCTGTGCCGTAGGTTTGCAGTGATGTGAGATGAGATGTGGGATACATACTCCACTCTGCTGGTAAATAATGACCATTGCAGTCATTGGCTAGCTGCATGCAGCCCCTCTCAGCACCATCATAGCCCTCCACAGCGTTTATGACCACACTCATCCGCATATCACTGTTTTATTGGGGTTATTAGGGTTGTGAGAATGTTATGAGGAGAAATCTGCCCACTGAGTATCTGTGTGGGAATTTGACAGGGCATGTGCCAGTCAGAAAAAGCCAATGTTACACAGAACAGAATGATAATTATTGCCAAGCATGCTTACACACAAAAGGAGTTTGTCTTTAATAAAAATAAATAATGTGTTGGGTATTGCACATGACACTTAAAATTACACAAGGGACATCTTTCATGTCCCCAGCAGGGTTATTACATTTTTATTTACTTGAAATAGCCTATAATAAACACTAACTGAAATAAGTTTGTTTTATTACTTTTTATTTTCTTTCAGCTAGCTGCCAAGGCAACATTTCTCATTTTTTAATTAGTTTGTACTAAATATTTGATATAAAATAACTAAAACTAAAGCTGAAATAAAAAAACAAATGGACATACTATTACTAATATAGATGACGACAAAACACAACAAAATGACTAAAACTTTAACTTAAAATAAAATGAAAACTGAAAATATAATAGTAAATAGTAAAAAATGTATGTTGCTAAAGCACTAATAAACAGTGCCTTAATATAAGCACACACATTAAGCTAATTTTTAACCATTTTAAATTTGATAAACTATCACTGACCACTTGGGCAAGCAACTACTGCAGAACTGCCTGCCTCTGTCACTCTGAATCTCACTATATCTTTCCCCCAGGCAACACAGTTTCATACCTCTCCTCACCTGTCCTCTGCTCTCCCCGTTACGTTTACTTGTTACTCTTGTAAGGCTGCTAGCATGAAGGTTATGGACTTCAACAGCCAATAGTGTCGTTATGTAAATTAGCCTGTGCAGGTGTGCATTGTGGGTATTCATATTTATGAGCATGTGTGCAGGGGCCATGAAGTTTCATCTCCAGAGTACATAGTGGATTTGCACTTAAGATGCCAATTTGCAGTGAAAAGACACTTTCAATGCCTTAACCTGGTTATGAAAGTGCCAAGTAGCTGATATTGCTCCATTTGACCCTGGGATTTGTAGTCCTAAACTAATATGGTATGACTTGAATCATGTTGATATAACATCTAGTGTGACCTCTTTTGACTGAAGAGGTTTCTTCTGAGATCCAGATTGTTTGTTTTTATTGAGGAGGTACCCTGACTGCTGATGTGGAGAAAAACCAAACCCCTTGGCTCTACATCGTCCTGAACGCTTTAATGGTTCAGCACATAACGGCAGACTGATGTACCTGAGGCTCTTTACACAATAGCGATCCGCAGTGTGATGCCGCAGAGAGATTTTAAACATGTCTGCAAGCGATTACATTTTATTGGGATCTGATTTGAGATGATTTTTGAGTTTTGATTGGGTGTACATGTTTCGAATGGAACTTCTGTGGACATTTTCTGTCTTTGTCAAGCTGATCTTTCAAAAGAAATCCTGCTTAAACCAGTCTAAGCTGATTTGCCGGTTTTAGCTGGTTTACGATCGTCTGACAAGATGAAAACCCTTCTAAACCAGCCAACAGTCCAGGTTGGGAGACCAAATAAGACCAACAAACACGTTTAAGCTGTTTTTTATTCAGGAGGAAAGGGTGATGATGTGTTGTCTTATGCTTCTCTAATTTGAGAGCTTAAGTTAATGTTCAGTGCTACAGTACGGTGTCGGTGAGATCAAGACATCCCATAATCATTAGCTTCAGAGACAAAACACAGGGGTAGAAATCGAATTTCATTCTTCTGATCTACGATCTAGTTCCACAGCATGAACAATACTTGAGTTGCTGCATTAGATGTCGTCAAATCTCCAACAGCAGCCGTCTTCGAAGTCGGACCTTAGCGCTTAAATATCTCATCTTAGTCAGAATGTCATCAACAGAACTTTGATCTGCATCTCTCTTCTTGGCCCAGTGACATCTGGACCTTTAGTTTTCAATTAAAGCTGTTCATTGACTCACCTGAAGATCCAGCAGGATTTATCCTCTCTCTGCACTTCATCTTTGGTGGCACAGACTCCCTCAGAAGGAAAGGAGCTAGAGTGTTCAGGCAGGGTTTGAGATTTAAACTTTAAAGGGTTAGTTCACCCAAAAATTAAAATTCTGTCAGTAATTACTCACCCTCATGTTGTTCCAACCCCGTAAGACTTTCGTTCATCTTCGGAACACAAATTAAGATATTTTTGATGAAATCTGAGAGCTGGCTCACTTCTTCATAGGCTTCTATGTAATCGATATCTGCCATCCCAGAAATGTTAGTAAAGACATCGCTAAAATAGTCCAAGTGACTACAGTGGCTCAACCTTAAGTTTATCAAGCAACGAGAATACTTTTTTTGCGCAAAAAAACCCCAAAATAACAACTTTATTCAACTATTCATTTTCTTCTGTGTGGGCCTCTGACGTGAGTTCACGTAGTGTAACAGCGCAGCGCTTCTGGGTTGTACGTCAGAACGTAGGCTCACTATTGGCCAGCATCACACACATGACCAGCGTCGGCCAATAGTGAGCCTACGTTCTGACGTACAACCCAGAAGCGCTGCGCTGTTACACTACGTGAACTCACTCAGAGGCCCACACAGAAGAAAATGAATAGTTGAATAAAGTCGTTATTTTTGTTTGTTTTTTGCACATTTTTAACAATGTCTTTAATAATTTTCATTTTTGGGTGATCTAACCCTTTAAGTCACATTTTGAAAACTGCAAGTAAAATGTTTTCTAAATTCCACTTTTGCTCTACTGTAGCTTGAATAGTAATCCAGCTTATACTTGAAACTGACACTGTGCTCTGCAAATATAGTTGGTCATTTACACCTGACCTACCTGTCAAAAGTTTGGAATAATAATAATAATAATAATAATAATAATAATAATAATAATAATATTTTTTTTTTAATGTTTTTGAAAGAAGTTTATTATGCTCACCAAGGCTGCAGTGATGTGATAAGAATTAATATTCTGAAATATTACTTCAATTTAAAATGTTTTCTGTTTTAATGTATTTTAAATTTGTAATTTGATTCCTGTGATGGCAGTGCTGAATTTTCAGCATCGTTATTGCAGTCTTTAGTGTCACATGATCCTTCGGAAATCCTTCTAAAATGCTGATTTGGTGCTCAAGAATCATTATTATTTTCAATGTTGAAATTTTAGTGAAAACCATGATACATACCATTCAAATGTTTGGGGTAAGTAATATTTAAAAAAAATAAATGAATACTTTTATTCAGCAAGGATGCATTAAATTGATCAAAAGTGTTCTTTTGAACTTTCTATTCATCAAATAATCCTGATGAAAATGTATCACGGTTTCACAGCATTGAGAATAATAAGAATGATTTCTAAGGAGAGAGACTTCATACTTCTTTCAAAAAAATCTTAATGATTTCAAACTTTTGACCGGTAGTTGGATAAAAGCATCTACTAAATGAATAAATGTAAAATAGTCATGCTGCATACTTGTCGTATCCTGGATTTCCTGGTGCTGTTTGTGCAAATGTAGTTGAAATGTAGAAATGCATTGGCCATTTGAATGAGTTTGAAAGCGCAACCATTGCATTAGGAACATTAACTCTTTGCAGAGCCATCTTAAATGCTCTTGAACCAATTCTTTTGTTTACTGTTATGAGTTCTTTATTCATAAGAAAGATTGGGGGTCAGTTTTGGGCACCTTTCCAAAGTACTTAATCAATTATTCTCAACATCTCAGCAGCTCATGAAGACTCAGCATGCATATGTAATGCGGAAGATGCAAGCGGGATTTAATCAGAAAGGGAACAGGCTTTAGATCTCGATAAAGATACACAGATGTCATATGGCAGGGATACACTTGAAGAAACTTGCCTCAGACGAAGTGTATGTCTGTGACACATGAAACATCATCCCAGAGGGATGCCACAACCGCAGCGAACAAAGTGGTAGACAAGATCCAAATGCATATTTAAAGCTAAGTTATATATTAATCTTGCATCCTGCAAGTGAACCGTACATGCTCATAACACATTCACACTGTACTGTGCTCTGTGTGTGTGCGCTCAAGTGAGGTGCGAACACACTGCGGCAGGTTGGATGGACTTTGATACCAAGCGTTTGAAGTGCTCACGCCACTGTTTGCTTTCAGTTTTTAAGGTGACTCGCGCCGCTATTTCTCCATGGCTCCCAGGCAGAGTCTGTGAGACCTGGAGATCTAACTTTCTCTCGCTCTGTGAGGTAATGGAAAAGACCCGCAGCGCCGGAATGCACGGTCTCCTCTCCTCCCCTCCCTGAGTTTACTGCAATGGTGTAGCTGTAACTATGTAACTCTGTTACTATTGTTCATTTAAACACTCAGCCCCCCCCACCCCTGCTGATGTATATCAGATGATGCATTAACTAGTGTGTGATCTTTGCACTGCAGGGTTGTAATCAGAAAGTTGAAGCGTGTTCTTATTATTCTCAGATGGGCAAATTATTTATCTTTTATTTTTGTTTGTATTTTTGTATCTATAGCTGCTGATTCATATCTATAGAGACTATACGAGTCGCTATATGGCTAAGCAACAGGGACACACATGCTGAGAGAGAGAGGGCCTTCTGCAGCCAAACCTGATGCGTAATTTGGCAGATCCTTTGAGATACTGATTTATTTATTTTTTTTATATTTTTTTTTCTAATTTAATGTTTAGTGGAAAGCCCCAGACGATTTTGCTGATGAAAACGTGTACGTTTTCGGTTGCAAAATCAGTGACACCTGAAATAGATCTATGCATTTTTAATGAGCCCGTGTAAATTGTGTTTGTGGATGAAATCACCCCCCACTGCGTTTTGACCATCTGTTTGCTTGTTTTGTTTCAATTTGGAGACTCGTATCATGTGTATAGCTTGTGGAACACCACTGGGACTCGTAAATGTGCCTTTGAAGAGTAATGGGACGTATATTGTCATTCTATATATGTAATTGACTTCACGCTGTTTCATCCTTTTTGTTACTGTTTTAGTGGACTATGTCCTCAGCTTTAGTCCAATAAATAAATATACATTAAAAAAGTTACTAAGTTGTATCTTGTTCACTTCCTATATAGTGCAATACCATTCAAAATTTTGGGGTTGGTAAGATTTTTGTTTTGTTTTCAAAAGTCTCTGATGCTCACCAAGTCTGCATTTCTTTGATCACAAGTACAGTAAATATAGTAATATTGTGAAATATTATTACAATTTAAAATTTCAATATGTTTTAAAA
The DNA here is from genome assembly GCF_963993115.1 of Abramis brama. Lineage (NCBI taxonomy): Eukaryota > Metazoa > Chordata > Actinopteri > Cypriniformes > Leuciscidae > Abramis > Abramis brama. The sequence continues at coordinate 24,555,634 of NC_139978.1, forward strand.
TGTAATTTATTCCTGTGATGACAAAGCTGAATTTTCAAATTTGAAAAATCTTACTGACCCTATACTTTGAATGGTAGTATACAGCACTTTAAACACATTATTAAAACCTTTTGTTTCTTTAGGCTGTCGCTGTAACCGTTAAACCAGTATTATGACACATACTGTACATGATATGAGATGCACAGTGAAGGTGTTTGAGGTTTCAAAATGCCATTTCAAAATGATCTGAATTTATCCATATTCAATTAACCTATTTTGAAAACCATAATAGGTTGGTTAACCTGAATATTTTTAATCAGTTTTTGTGCAAAGATGTGCAAAGGAGGCTATTAATCTGGACATAGAAAAATGTCAAATTCCTCCCTCAGACCTTAGACCTGGGCAATTCCACGCAAAACTGTCACATCCATAACGCCAACTAAATACAATGGCATTGGGCTGGCGTTATGGATGTGACAGTTTTGCGTGGAATTGCCCACCTACTGTCAATCGTTATATATTAAATAGGTGGCAAGAAGAGTGGGATATGTGTACAAACAATAAATGACATGAAATCCACCCTGAAATCTCAAAATATCTCCCTTTTTCCCCCCTAAAACAAGATTTGATCAAGTGGTGTTCACTAGATGTCGAATACAAGATTGATACCTGTACATTTTTGCTTGAAGGCGAAGACCCAACTTTATGTAGGTTTTGGTTTTGGTTTTTATTGTATATATGTAACTTGTAGTTTTGTAATTTAGTTTTTTGCTATGAAGATAGCCACAGATGCTGACATGGCATTAAATAAAACTATACTGATTGTGCAAAGATGCTGATTCATAGTCCACCCTACTGAAAAAAACCCTACTGGTGGTCTTCTAACCTGGTCAAGCTAGTCTTTCGTTGGTTTAGCTGGGTAGTCAGCTAAACTCACATTTGACTAGATGAAAAGTGCCTTAGACAAGGCAATGGACCATCGTGACAAACAGCCTAGGCTGGTTTAAGGTATTTTTTTTTCAGTAGGGAAATCTCCTTTTTAATGTTTGCAAACAACAAATAAACATGTTTGAACAATGTCTTTCTTTTTTAATTTCTTACAGCGCTGTCAACATGTCTAAGGCCACTGTTAAGAAGCTGCACTGGCGCTCAAAAGTGCAGGAGAGCTTCGTCCCATTGGGCGGAGCCTCGGGAGAGCTTGGTGTGGCCATTGGAGGTGGTGCAGATTATGGAGAGTTCCCATTTGTTACAGCAGCACCTGGGGGTGGAGCCACTGTTGGTGACGTCATCCTAGAGATTGGAGGTACACCTGTCCTGGGATTGACCTTGGGAGATGTAAGAGGGGTTCTGAACTCATGTCCACATCCCATTCGGATCAAAACCGTCTTACCAGGTACTTTATTTATCGATAAGAGCAAATTGACTGTTCTGTGACACCATGAGTTGGAGAGTAACAAGCTTTTGTACTGATCCAACTCTTTCTTTGCGTTAGATAAGAGTTGGGCAATGCAAAGAAAAGCTTCTTCTTTTTTTAACAAGACACAACTGACAGAGAAGATTTCGATTTTTTTCGTTCAAAGAGACACTCCATTTCATCAAAGAGACATTTCATCCAAAAATGAAAATTTTGTCATCTTTTACTCACCCTCATGTCGTTTCAAACCTGTAAGACTCCTTTTTGTGAAAAAGGCTTTATTTTGAAGAATATCCTGGCCTTTTTTCTCTTTCATATAATAAAAATGAATGTATAATAAAAATGAATGGGGACTGACTGCGGCTGTCAAACTCCAAAATGAGTTTTGGAGGCCCCGGACCAGTCCAATCCGTAAACAAATTCTGAACTGATTAAATGAAAAAGGATTTATTCATGAATCAAACGTTAGGACAAGCTATAGGACAGATGTCAAAATCTTCAGCAAATATTGACTTTAATTTCTTTAACTACTTTTTTTTTCCAGATGTATATGGACCATTTTTATATCTTATTAACCATATATTTATTTACATATTTACCTTTAAACACTTTAAACAAGCTATTTTCGCCTCAGTCTTCATTTACTTTTTATGATTTTGGAAAGAGTGGCCAGGATATTCTTTACAAATTCACTTTTTGTGTTCCACAGAAGAGAGAAAACGTGTTTGAGGGTGAGTAAAAATTGACAGAATGTTCTTTTTTAGGTTAAATGTTCCTTTAGATGTTTTATCTGAAGCGACACACCCCACATTGCCCTCTCCTTGGAGGTGCCAAGAAAAATAGGGGATATCAATAAGTTTCTAGTTCATAGGCCTGGGGTTAAACTTGGTGACCTTTAATTACTAATCCAAATTTTTACTCACAAGGCTGCTAGTACAACAAACCCCTTTATTTTATAGGTTTTATCTGCATTTTGTTGCACTTTTAAATGAAATACTTCGGATGTGTAAGAGCTTTATACCTACTGACATTATACAGCCCCAAGTAGATCACAGTGTTGACATGTCACATTAATGTCATTCTGCCTGAAGATTGTATTATCCTATTCTAGCCTCTCTGAATACGTTAGTTCCAGATACTCCATGGGGATTTTATTTACTATATTCGTTTACATAATGCTCAGTGAAGGCATTTTCACTCTGTCAGATTTGTGAACACAGTGTCTTGAACTAACAAGAATGTCAAATTGCTCCTCCTTTTGTGATATACAGCATCATTTGTATAACAAACAAGAGTTCTAAAAGCTTTTTTATTAATTAAATTACACAACAAAACTATCACTCAGAGATTATAGATTTTTTTTAGGTATTGAATATTTGAGTATAGCAACTTTGCTGCTTCGTTTAATTACTGTAGAATTTCTGGAAGTAGATTATGGAAATAACCAAAGTAGAAAAAAAAAAACTTTTTTTAAATTAATCTTGTATTGAATTAATTATACACTAGCTTTCAAAATGTTGGGGTCAGTAATAATATTTTGACATTGATATTGTTACAAAACATTGATATTTGACATTTGATATTGTTACAAAAGATTTCTATTTCAAATAAACAGTGTTCTTTTGACAATTCTGAATGTATCATGGTTTCCACAAAAATATTGAGCAGCACAACTGTTTTCAACATTGACAATAATAAGAAATGTTTCTTGAGCACCAAATCAGCATATTAGAATGATTTCTGAAGGATCATGTGACACTGAAGACTGGAGTAATGACAGCTGAAAAGCTTCGGTTTATTTGAAAAACGAATGACACATAGTATATTTACATAACATCTGTTTTGTTTCAGGGTTTATCAAATGTTTTTGAACTTCGACAACCAATCTTTAATATACAAGAAGAGCGAGAACCAAATTACTGTCAAAGTGTAGTATCGCTTGCCGCTGTCGTGGTTGGATAAAACAGAACTTAGATTAGTCCACATTTGTTCTCAAAACAGTATGTAAAAAGGATCCTGATTTGACAATAGCAATGCCAGGTCTCCACCTTCCCACATTTCAGTGTCAGACATTAAGTGGATGTGATATCCCACACTCTATTACTTAACCTCTCCAGAACTCTCTGCCCTGGTTGGCCCGATTGATCGCTGTCAGCGTGGGGGGGTGGAGCCCGGCATCGGCGAGTAAAGGGGCGGGCAATCCCAGTCCACAATGCATAAAGACCATCAATATCCTGCGCGAAAGGAAGCTGGCTGTCATATAAGGTCATAACGCACTTTAAAAAATGAATAGATCAGCGGGAAATGACTCATCCTACCTTTCCCATGAGTCCTTGAGGAGTCCATGTGTTGAGATTGTGTGCGGAAAGGACCACCGGATTATATTAAGTGCAAAAATCAATATAGAGAAGCCGAGCGGTCCTCGTTAGGTGCTCCGCAGTGCTTGTTTGTGACAACAGCACACTGACCTTAGAGACTTCTGCAGTTGCAGTGCAGTCTCAGCATGCTTGAATGTGTCTGTGAGGTCTGAGGTGTTACTGTAGTAACCTGGGGTGTGCAGTGCTGGGACTGAATTCAGGGGGAGAGACCGTTTAACCCTTATCGATCTTATGGTGTATTTCGATTTATTTTCAGAACTGCATCTTTGGCAGTTTCACTTTGCCAGTTCACCTTTTTTCTCATATTTCCATGGTGACAGCAGTGTTCTATTTGTGAATTTGGCAACAGTGCTGTTATTTAAAAGTGGTTTCAAATCTCTCCATTGCATTCTCGTTCATGTGTTTTGTTTGTAATCTGCAGGCTCGACACTCTGTAAGGATCTGAGACTTTACCTGAGCAAGTGTTTTACACCCGGATCAATGGACAGCCAACTCCAACAGGTCATACGAGAGAACCTCTACCTGCGCGCTGTGCCCTGTGAGTGAACCAAACACCTACATAATGCAGTAATACTGGGCTCTTTAAAGGGTTAAGCCAGGGACACACTTAACGACTGTAAGGCCGATCATGAATGTAATTTGATACTCACGACTGATCATGCCCAAACGCGCCAAGTCAGAGACAGTTGCGTTCAGTCGGTGTTCGCAGTTGGTGTTTAAAATCTGCTCCAGTTGTCGGAAACAGTCTTTAAGTGTGTTCAGTTCAGTCTTAGAATGTTCCAGCTAGTCGTTAAGTGTGTCCCCGGCATTAGCTTACCCAAAAATGAAAATTCTGTCATTAATTACTCACCCTCATGCCGTTCCAAACCTCGTTCAAGCCCAGAAAGGTAGTAAAGACATCGATAATATAGTCCATGTGACTACAGTGGTTCAACCTTAATGTTATGAAGCAACGAAAATACTTTTTGTGTGCAAAAAAACAGTTTGGCAACAAACAAGGCTCATTGGATAGCTCCTTTGTCAGCATCACATGCATGTGTCGTGGAGCACACATGACCAGCGTCGGCCAATAGTGAGCCTACGTTCTAACGTATAACCCGGAAGCGTTGCACTGTCTGTTGAATAATGTTGTTATTTTGCGCATAAAAAGTATTATTGTCGCTTCATAACATTAAGGTTGAACCACTGTAGTCACATGGATTATTTTAACGATGTCTTTACTACCTTTCTGGGCCTTGAAAGTTGCAATGACGTTGCTGCCTATGGGTGGTTCAGAAAGCTCTCAGATTTCATCAAAAATATCTTCATTTGTGTTCTGAAGATGAACAAAGGTCTTACAGGTTTGGAACGACATGAGGGTGAGTAATTAATGACAGAATTTTCATTTTTGGGTGAACTAACCCTTTAACACGGGATGTCAAACAAATTTTGGAGAAAAAGAAGAAAATGTGTGTAAAATGTTCAAATGTCCCGTTGTAAAATCTATTAAGTTAATTCGCTTACTGTCTAATGTGTTTTGCAGACAAAACTGGAAAGTAATCTATTCATCTGGTAAACTCTAATCTGATTGGCTGACTTTCTTTTTTCTCTTTTTTTTTTTCATCAGTCCTTTTGAAAACAGTCATGTTTACAAGATACCAGATTGGCACTTTGATGATGAAAAAATCACTGGGTTTGTCATTAAAGGTGAACATAGGCTTTATTTAGACTTAAGGGGAAATCAGATTTTTTTTTTTCTTAATCAATTTTTTTTAGAATGAGTGTTAAAACTGTAAGCTACATGTTGCCAGGTTTTTCAGTTTAGACTGCAGTCGTGGTTGTCATAGTTTGGACACAAACTTGCCTATGAATTAGGTTCATAATCCGTGAGACTTTAGTGATGGATGTTGTGCCATTATGTTTCCCACGCGTTCACACTTAATCATTCACAAATAATCATATAGAGTAAAAGAGTATGTGTATTTGGCGTGCTGTCCGGGGAAGGGCTCCGAGCTCGTAATGTGGCCCGAACCCAGAGTTCTCCCCCATATCCCTGGCTGGGAGAGGAACTAGCTGAGGAGTCGGAGTGGCAGAGGAATTTAGAAAAGACTGTAGAGGAACATAGTTATAGGCCTCCTCTCATGCTGATTGGGTAGATCATTTGAACGAGCTCCTCTCGAAGTTTGTTAATAAAACATAATTTCTTGAGGACACTATCCAAATCCGAACACATTTATCACAGACAACTGCATAAAAATAAATTATTTTAATCTGATTTCAAACTGCATTCAAAAATGGTTTGGATTTAGCTCGTGAAAATTTTATTTGGGTTTCATGTGGTTTTTATTTTTTCCTGGGAAAAAACGCAAGTGAAAAAAACGCTAAATTCTGATCACTGACTTGACACATTTTTAACCCTTTTTTCTAGTATTTCATTTTCGATAAAACGATTTGTAGAGACTCCCAGCCCATTATTTAAGTTCATTTCACAATGCAATATGGATCAAACCTCATGCTTTTTAGTCACAGGCCTGGCTACACAAGATTATGTATACAATATGTAAAATGGCTCCCTGCTTCTCTCTATCCACCAAGGGTTCCTTGGCCTGAAAAAGGTTGAAAACCCCTGCAGTAATACAACTGCATTGAAAACACAAACAAGTTCACACATATGAGAAATGAAATCTTGAAATACATCAGCCAGAAAAAGCATGCATGCAATCTCATGCTTTAATGCTCTCAGAGACTGTAAACAAATCCAATTTACAATCATGTCAAACCTCATACAGAGTCAAAGGTTCAGTCACTTTGAGGCAATGCGATGCACTTTAACCGTTGCCATGGCAACTGTCATCAAATGTCATAGCAGTGCGCTCATTGTGAATGACACTGTTCCATATTTTGCCTTGGCAACAAAACGGCAACTATTTTCAGAAATGATTGCATGCATTTATTAATGTATAGCTCGTGCCGGCATCAGGCTCCCGTTCACCATCACAGCTGATGCATTTAATCCGTCCTGCATGATTCAAACTTTGCCTATTTCCTGCTCTTGAATCCCAAAGCTGCACATTTGTCTTTGTCTTCAGCCTGAGGTACCCTGCTGTGCCTTTCAGCACTCCTGTGCTTGCACATATGCATAAGCGCGTAAGCACCCAAACACAGACCCATTCATGCATGCTTGCGAATGTACACACAAGCACACGCATTTTCGTGCACCCATTCACATAACGTTTAATCTATCGGTTCAGTTGCATAGCCTGTCTACTCAAACTGAAAGGCTTTCCCAAATAACGTTCCCGTTTATTCAAAACGTCACATCTCTGAATTAATTGCAGGCAATTAGAAGACCGTGTACTGTAAGATGCTCCTCTTTTCTGTTAAGATAAAATAGCACAGGTGTGTCAGTACAAAAGCATGCGGCTTTATTTAACCAGGTGCAAAACGTCATGTTAAATGGTTGGCATATGCAGAAAACAACATTTACTTTTCTAATACACATTCGTGGTCATATTGTGCATAATTCATAAGTATATGTTATTCCCAAAGGAAACATTTTTCAATCTTTTGTCAAGATGTGATAACTTGCTCAACTGTCCTTTCCAACTGACATCACAAAATCCATATTTATCAACCCCGACCACCTGGCTCCGTTCTGATATTTTACACTTGCTTTTCACAATCCAATCAGTTTTTTGATGGATAAAAATGTTTTGCTCTTGTTAAATCTCCAGTTTAAATCGGTCACATTATTACGGAAGTAAAAAGTCCTCTGTGTCTAAATCCCTAATGTCTCATCCTACACATTCATTAGAGATTCATTTCAGAGTGAATGTGTTGGGCTCAAGTGTGTTGCGTAAAAACGGCATTGTTTCAAGAGGGGGAAAAAAACACTCAGGCTTTTTGCATTGGCTGTCATTAGGATTAATGCAATACAGGCACTGTGATGTCATATACAGTACAGGGTGTTTAATACCCTGGGACAATGCAGTGTTTTGTTATTAATGGGTGATTTATTGTAAATGGTGGCTGAAGGCTTTTAAGTCATTACAGTCCTGCTTGATGTTGAATAACTGTGTGTGTTGTATCCTTGCGATAGGTGCACTACCTCATAAACCATGTACCTTTTCTCTTCCTGAAGACTTTTGCTTCAGAGCCATTTGTTATGTTGGCAAGTTCGATTGATCAAAGCATGCAGGTTTCCTATGGTATCTCTTCTGAATCGCCAGAATTGCAGTGATCAGGTTAGCCTAAATTGGGATGCACCTGCTTATCTACCTCAGGAAAATCTACTTGTCCCAACTTTTGTGTGAGATGGAAAGCTGAGAGGAAGTTGTGTAATCTCATCATCACCGTGGGATTATAGAGCAAGTCTGAAGTGTTTGAAATCATGATCAGATGTCGCCTCACACCACCAAAGTCATATGCAAATAGACACAGACACGCGCACAGTTTATTTGATATATGTTTAGTATGTAAATGCTGTAACATGACTGCTTTTACCCTCATTTGACACTCACATCATACATTAAACTCCGCCTCTTTTCCATATCAAGGCCAATCAACTTGCTACAAGTTCAGTGTGACAGCTGTGTCTCTGTTTTCTCTGAGGTCTGTGGATCCAAACATCAAACGCATCAAAGAGACTGGCTTCCTGGTGATGTCATCAGGATGTTTTTTTTAGTTTTAGTTTTTCTCAAAAAATGCATTAGATTTTTAGCAAAGGGAAGATGCAAGTTTATGAAAAAATAATGAGCGATCTTTTAAAATGCCCCGTGTGTCTGTAGCACTATAGCCGTCCTATTTTTACATTCGCTTTTTAAATGGCTTGTTGTCCACTTGTAACAAATTCATATGTATTTTTTGCTAAGTTAAGCAAAAAGAGCAAACATTGTATTTTTTGATGATTACAGTCATATGCTTGCTCTCTCTGCCCTGACCCAGGTACGACCAGGCAACCACGGGATGGAGAGATCTCAGGGGTGGATTATAACTTTGTCTCCATTGAGGAATTCTTCTCCCTGGAAGAGTCTGGAGCCCTGCTGGAAAGTGGGAAGTTCAAAGGTCAGTCTCTCTTTTATATCCACTTTATGCATCTAAACCAGTGGTTCTCAACCCACATGTTCCCATGGTCATGAAGCTGCGACCCAATTTTTGGGGAATTTTATATATATATTTTATATACGACAGTACTGTCCTACTTAACATGCACATAAATTCTAAAAATATCACTAACACTGATGAATAAACATAGGCTATTATAAAATAAGGCTACTAAATTGCAGTCCAAAAAAAGCTAATACAATACAGTTAGTAAGTTGGTATGAGCCACTGTCATTTAAAAAATTACAAAATAACACAAAGTGAAAATAAAGTGGTATTGTGGGGTTATGAAAACTACAGTTACTATGGTAAATACACAATAAAACATATGAGCACTGATCCTGATGAATAGAATGAACGTCATACCTGCATGCAAATCCGACGTACCAGTTACGTCATTTATTGGTACTTTTTGGTCATTTCATTATGACTTTATGAATTGAAAAATGTAACTACGACATTGCATGCATGTAATTTCATCTGCTCTTTATATATAGTGAAGTAATATATAGTGCGTATATATTCCAGGATTCCCACAGTCTTGAAAAACCTGGATATATGACAACTTAATTTAAAAAGTGAGATTTATAGACCTGGAAAATAAATTCATAATACTGTATAAATAATAAAATATTAAAGTGCCATGGGCATTTGTATAATGAATACAGTCATGGTCAGAATTATTGTCACCCCTGGTAAATATGATCAAAGAGGGCTGTGAAAATAAATCTGCATTGTTTATCCTTTTGATCTTTCATTCAAAAAATTAGCAAAAATCTAACCTGTTACTGAAGTAAAACAATTGTGGGAGGAAAATCAGATTATGAAATAAATGGTATTGGTACCCCTAGAAATTCTTATGAGTAAAATATCTCTGAAGTATATTCCCATTCATATATTATTATTTTTTTAGCACACCAGGGTGAGTAGGAACATGAAATTGTCCAGCCATGACTTCTTGTTTCACAGGAGTATAATGAGGAAACATAAAGGCCAAATTCCCTTAATCCATCCATCAAAAGTAAAACTAAAGAATATAGTTCTGATGCGCAGCAAAAGATTGTTGAGCTTCACAAATTAGAAAGTGGCTGTAAGAAAACAGCATTCAAAGCATTCAAAATTCCCATTTCCACCAAAATCTCTCTCTCTCTCTCTCTCAAAAAAAAAAAAAAAAATCCTCTGCTCTCATCCAAAAACAAACTCCAGCATATTCAGTTGTTCAAACGGGACCGGGTTCTATGGTCACATGAAACAAAACAAAAAATTAGCTTTTTGGCAGCAAACCCACCAGATGGGTTTAGTGCAAACAGGGATAAAAAGTACCTGGATAAAAAATATACTGCTGGATCTTTAATGTTGTGGCCCTATGGTTTTGCTGGAGGACCTGGACATCTTGTTCAGATACATGGTATCATGGATTCTAGCAAATACCAACAGATAAAAATCAAAACTTGACAGCCTCTGCTAGAAATATTATAATGGGCTGTGGTTGAATCTTTCATTAGGACAATGATCCAAAACAAACATCAAAATCAACACCAAAATGGGTCACTGAGCACAAAATGAAGCTTCTGCCATAGCTGTCCCAGTTCCCTGAGCTGAACCCTATAGAAAATGAGTAGGGTAACATGGAGCTGGGAATCCGAAGGATCTGGAGAGATACTGTATGGAGGAATGGTCTCTGATCTCTTGTCTGGTGTTCTCCAAACTCATCAGGCATTATAGGAGAAAATTTAGAGCTGTTATCTTGGGAAAAGAAGGTTGCAAAAAGAATTGAATAAAAGGGTGCCATTAATTGTGACCAACGTGTATTGGAGAAAAACATGTATTTTATAAAGAGATTTCCCCCACATTTTCAATTATTTTACTTTTATTTTATTTTACTAGAATTTTTTTTAATAAAAGATCAAAAGGATTAACAATGCAGATTTATTTTCACAGGCTTCTTTGTTCACATTTACCAAGGATGTAAATAATTCTGACCCTAACTGTATACATTTTTGTAGTTATGCCAAGCTCTAAAATAATAGTATCTTTAAAAATAGTGGGATCCCTGAACAGCATTCAGCTCCTAAAGCATATGGAATCATACGTTTTAGTTATTTTAATTTTAATTATAATTTTATTTTATTTGACATAATTAAAAAAATAATAATTTACAGAAACTAAAATGTCCATAGATTATTTTTTATTTTTTTTAAACTAGGGCTAGGGGGCTTTACAAATATTGTTGTGGACAATAGGGGGCCTTCGAGTCAAAAAGATTCAGAACCACTGATCTAAAAAGTGATTGTGTTGTTTATCAAAACAATTGGATCCTTTTGCCAAACAACAAATTAAATTATCTTCAAAATCTTAAAAATTGCTTATGAGCAAACCTACACAAACTGCTCCTGCAGAAACTATCTTTCACTAAGTTCTTCACATTTGTTTAGACTGATTTTATCATGTTTTTCAGCTAACAATATGAATGTTTTACACATTCTACCTTGTTTAAAACCATTCCATACATTCAAAATTTGACAAAAAGTCAGCGTGAAAAATGTGTCTACTTATGAGCAAACTTATGGGAATTTGATGTGGAAGGAGTTATTTACTGTTCAACTGAGTAGTTTGTATGCGCACATCTGAGTTTGTGTGCACTCGTGAACACATGGTGAGGGTCAGGGCTTCACGCCAATGCTCAAAATGCTCAAGCCAATCAGAAATAAGAGAAGCACCCTCCAGACTGCGGAGAAAAGTGCAGTGCTGGCTCGGTTCTGTCCTCCAACGTTATCAGCAGAAAGAGCTGAAAAAGAGCCCTAATGGAGAGAGAACAAGCATGTAATGCAGACTGATGTCTGAGCCTGCTGATGTCTTTGTTAAGGGTCTCATACACAGCTGCAGATTCACACTATGACATCCTTCAAAGTTGCAGCTCTTGGATTTATGGATATGCTGACTCGTGTTTTTGATACTGCTGTGCCACTTTACTTTCTTTTGTTTTTGGAAAGTAAGAAAGATATTGTTCACTTATGTCCATCTCGGTCGCCTGTGGGGTTGGTTTTGAGGTTTTTAAACGTGCTTTTGGGGAACTCAAGGACTGATGATTGATGTAAATGTCATGGTCTAAATAAATGACCATGTCAATATCACCAATAGAGATTTTTTTTTTTTTTTTACTTATCCTGGCAAAATCTTCTCTATATATACAATACACTTGTGTTCAAAAGTTTGGGGTTGGTAAGATTTTTTATGAATTTGAAAGAAGACTCACGGTCGCATATGTTTGATTTAGAAAATGACAGAAAACAGAAATATTGTGAAATATTATTATAATTTGAAGAACTTGTTTTCTATTTCAATACATTTAAAAATGTATTTTATTCCTGTGATGGCAAAGCTGAATTTTCAGGTCTCATTACTCCAGTCTTCAGTGTCACATGATCCTTCAGAAATCATTCTAATATGCTGATTTGGTACTCAAGAAACATTTCTTATCAATGTTTAAAACAGTTGTGCTGCTTAATATTTCTAAACCATGATGCATTTTTTTTTTTCAGGATTCTTTGATTTAATAGAACATTTATTTGAAATGGACATCTTGTATAACATAATAATTGTCTTTACTGTAACTTTTGATCAATTTAATGGATCCTTTTAATTAATAAAAGTATTCATTTCCTTAAAAAGAAAAACCTTACTGACCCCCTAGAAATAACACTAGAAACGTGAGATTTGGTATTATCTTTTTAATATGCCTATAATTAACCACAAAAGTGTTTTTAACACCTGAGCAATGATGCCCCACAGCCCATTAGTCATCTCTCTAGCTAGAAACCACACCACACTCCTGCTTTTCTATCACTCTGTACAGGAGAAAAGAGGCTTTACTCTGTAATCCCTATTTCAGTTTCTCTGTCTCCAATCACCCCTCCACCTCCATTCCCTCTCTTTCTCTCTCTCTTTTCATTTTTTTCTCCAGTTGTAAATAAGCTGCAGCTAGGGACTTACGCTGCAGTTAAATATCTCTGAAAATTCCAAACATGGAGCTATTGTACAATTGCTGAGTAAATTCTCTTAGCTGAAGAGTTTGCGCTCCTAGTGCATTTATAGTGTAAATTGTAATTTTTTTTTTTATCTGCACTTTGAAGTTTTTATGTTGAATGCTTTTATTTTAGAGATTTAGAGGTAGATGTTCTGAAGTGGATTAAGCTAATGTTTTTGCCATTGATCTGATTGCTAAAAGAGCTCTGGAACATCCTGTCAGTTTATTAATTTCATAACAGCAGTGATTAAGGGTTTTAAAGAGAGCATGATCTAGGGCAGCAGCAGCAGCCAGTAGCGGAAAAAACGCCTCTTTTGATAAAATGTAGAACTAGAACTTTATCAGTAAAATTGGTGACACAAAAAAAGTTCTACTTTCTATACAGTGGGGTCACATACTGTACCACATTGGAAATGGCTTTTCGATTAAAAAACTATTTTAAACCAGGAAAGTTTTAGGATTTTGAACATTTTAAAATAAGAAATGTTAAGGCGTAAAATGAATTTGTCACTATTTCTAGGTCACTAATCAAAATGATCTCACTGATCATGTGAACTCCTTAATACGGAAGTTCAGATTTTCTTTCTTCCATTGAAGCACAAGATGATCTTTTTGGAACATTCACTCAAATCATGCAGGATAATATGGATCATCAGATTTTGTGGAGCTCTTGCCAGACTTGTGAGTTCATGCCAGCTTTAGTGCATGTTATCATTTGATAATATAATATGTAATAAAGAATTTTGTATTAAATTAGAAAAAAAATGTGTCTGTATGTCAGGTAATTGTACATTTTAAAGTTTTTTGGCAACATTTTTTTTTTGGCAAAGTTAATCAGGATAATGGAGATGGTATGGTTTGTATTTTGGCTATTTTCAAATAAATTCATGTTTTTTAAAATTTAGATATTGAAGTTCTAAAGCCTCTTGACTCGAGCTGCTTGATTATTGTGGTCTGGACCGCAATTCCAGAAAAGACTCTTTGGCTGCCTAGCTTTTAGGTTGAAAATGGACGGTCTTGTCGAGAACGGTTTCAGTTAGCGCATGTAATACATTGTGTCCAAAACCCATTGTTTTTTACTGGTTATTTTGCTGGTTGGAACAGTTTTGGGATTGTGGGACATATTTGGGGGGGATTGGGGGGCATCTCTAAAACATCTCTGTCTTAACAGGGAACTATTATGGCACACCTCGGCCGGTCCACATTGGTCCTGACAGCCCCCCTATTACGTACCAGGAACATCGAAACCTCCTGAGGAATTTTCGTACCCGCAGCAAATCGCTCAGCAACCTGGAAAAGGCCGTGGAGGAAGGTGACAACAGCGAGGAAGACTCTGGTCTATCAGGTACCCAGCTGTTGTGTAAACCTTTATTTTGAATTTATTTTATTTTATTTTATTTTTAATGCAAGCACCTTGCACCATGGTGCCATATCCCAAAACACATTTCTTTCCTAGCCCTGTAAGATCAGCATAATTGGAATTGACTTCACATAGTCGCCATTTTGCAGTTACTTTAAACCTACAGATTTTTAAGACAAATGGATGTCAGCTCAACCAGGACATGTTGGCAATTTTTATGTTTTTGACATTAAATAGTATGGAATTGTGTTCGGAATTTATGCTTTTCTCATATTGGAGCTGGCAAGAGAGGAGAGTAACATGAACGGCGTGACCTCTCGCTGGCCTGAGGTAGCCTAAGATTATACAAGACGGCCGCATCTCATGTCATGTTCACTGTACTCTACTCTCTGTTTCCCAGCGGGGTCTGCCGGAGCAAGCAGTGCCCCTCCCACCACCATTGTCTCACCTAATCAGACTTGGGACTCAGGCGGTGGAGGGGTTGCCATGGAGAACGGAGCACGTGGAGGGGCTTTGCCTGAAAACTGGGAGCTGGCGTTCTGTGACACGGGCGAACCCTATTACATCAAGTGAGTCAGCAGGGGAAAAAGGAAAAAATAAGTGGGACATAGAGTGGGCAAAAATAGAGACAGAAGGTCATTTGCTTCCTCCAGTAATCAAAGATTATACTCAAACTTGACATGATGTCTTTCTATGTCACATTGGATTTTTGACATGCGAAGGCGACATTTAAACTTTACGATGCGCATCAATGAAAAAAAAATTATTCAGCGGATGGAGTCCAGTTATCATGTTGGAAGTGTTTTTTAATGCAATTTTTATGCAAAGAAAAAGGTGACATTTGAACTTTAAGATGTGCATCAAAAAATGCATAATCTTTGCCTATCTCTGAAAATGAAGTGTGCTGAATGTGGTTAATTTGCGTTTTTGATGCAATTTTAAGGGGGGAAAAATGTGACATTGGAACTTTAAGATGCGCATCAATGTAAAATGCATATTCTTTGCCTTTATCTATGAAAATTAAGTGCACTTAATGTTTTTTACTCTCAGTACTGCTGTTGTATTTTATTTTAAAGTTGCTGATGAAACCTTGTGGGGGAGAAAAGTGTCTCATTTTTTTCATTTTTCAGCCATAACTCAAAGACCACATGCTGGCTGGACCCAAGGACTCAGGGCAAAGAGATTGTCAGCAAGACGGAGTGTGAGTGCATATATGTGCACGTGTGTGTGAGCTTGGCCCCTCTCCACATTTTGCTCCCAAACACACTCTCGCTCTCTCTGCAGTCTTCACACAAAGATTAATGACAAACCTTCCTGGAGCCATTTAGTCTTTCTCTCACGCCTTCATCTTATAGCTTGTTTTCCTTGCCTTTTAAACCTTATCCACAATCCCCTCGTCCCTCCCTGCTGGCTTTCACCTCTTATCTCTCCTTTTCCTTTAATGTTATCTATCACTCAAAGCATGCTCTCTTATATTTGAGAAGGTCATGTCTGCTATCCCTTCTGAGCCGAACAGTTTTCAGAAGCCTTTACATCTGTTACTGTGCACGTGTGTAAGAAGCCCACGTGTGCACATGTATGTGAATAGATATACAAGTGGGCTCCAGAATTCTGAGACTAAAATGAAATTCTTTAAAATTATGAAAATAAAATAATAATGTGTGTTTAAAATCTAATTTAAGCATGGAGAAGTTTTAGGAATTTGAAAATGTAGTTGTATATAGTGTGTAGTGTATATGGTATACTGTCTGCTATTGTTTAAAAATAGTATGTGGAACCATATGCATTATGCAGGTTTCTGAAAGTAGTATGCTACATTGTCACATGACCTCTTCAAATTGCATGTTTAATTTATGTGGATGGCATTCAGTTATCATGTTGGAAGTAAATGTGGTTATAAAAATATACTTTTAGCGGTCTATTCAATTGAGTCAAGAACAAAATTAAAGAAAAAAGTGGAAAATTGCTACTAGTAAACTAGAAAACTAATACTTTGGGTAATTGTCACCTAGGAGACGGAAAGCCAACTCAAGCATTGTGGGAGAAAGTACCCTTTCAAAGTGCACTGTTGTGTAGTGTACCCTACATTTTAGTATGTATGTGTAGTATGATAGTTTGCTGTTTTGAAAATAGAAAATAGACAGTGTTTTGGAAAGTGCCACAGTTTTCTTTTTCGGGATGAGGTGTTTAAATGGCTTACTAGGCTTGATAGGAGAAAGTATTTTAAAATGTAAAAAGTACTCCCCTATATACAAGTGTGTGATTGAACAATTTATTCAGAGTATAAGCTGCACAGCTCACATCCCAGCAGATGGCACTGTTGTTTAGCAGTCAACTCCATCCTAAAACAATGTAGTGATGAGGCTTGAAGGCATTGTTAGATTTTTGTGGACTTCGTATACCAAATGTAGACACTTATTTCTATGTTTGTGTGTGTGCTTGTCAATTAGTACCTGCATTCACAGACCAACCATCTGAACTGAAGGGCTATTCCATACACACTCGCCTGTCGAAAGGGCCTCGTGGGTTTGGCTTCAACATTGTGGGTGGCAGTAGACCTCGAGAGTTCCTGCAGGTGTACAGCGTCACCCCAGGAGGCCCATCTGCACTCAAAACAGGTGAGACTAAGAGTTTTAACCCTGTGTCCTTTAAAAAAACCCCAAAAAACATTAAAACACAGATGCAGCTGGCATTGTGTTGCAAACACTGACCATGTAAAACTGCTATTGTGTGTATTATTATTTTTATTATAGTTTTCAAAAGTCTGAGACCTGAACATTTTTCTGTTTTGTACTTTTATAATTTATTACAATGACTATTATTATTATTGTTCATTAAATCTTTTTTCTTATTCAAAAGAAAATGTTACCTAAAGCAGTTCTTGTTTTGCTTTGTTTTTTTAAAATGAAACATTTAGGAAAGGCATTGGAAAGGCATTAGCTAAATTAAATGGAAATTCTGTTCAAAGCTATTTAACATATATTCTAATTTCACATTGAGAAAATCTAACGCCACTGGTGTAGAGATTAGGTGAAATGAGAAAGAATTGAGGATTTTCCTGCATGCCGCATTCATATTACCCTGGCAACACCAGTATTCTCTGTTGGAAACTGCTAAGTGGCTTTTGCTTTTTGCTGCTTCTGTATAAATCTGCAGCACAGGAGATGGCACTTCAATGGGTCAGCTTTTTAAATATTTATAGATGTATGATAGATATAATAATTTAATAGCACGCATAGATTTGTGCAGGGGACTCCTAAGGACGTTGTGAATCATACGTGATGTAATGGTTCTGCTGATTATAATGTCCTCTTTTTACACTTAAAAGAAGACAAAAAGCCCCATAGATCTGGATTTAAGTCAGATCATTATAGACCAGGGGAGAAAAAAAGACCAGATGGATAAAAGATAGATTTTAGCACAGGAGCATGAGCGGTTTGCTTTTCCTCTCTCTCCCCATCCTAATCTATCCCTCCAATCCTCACTTTTATTTTTGGCAGGAAATCTCTTGAAACTCACGCTTTTTCTCTCTCTCTGTGGATTAGATTATTATGTCTGTATATATGTGTGTGTATTTGGTGATTTGGAGGGTCATGGTTTGAATCTGCTGATCTTCTCTTAATCCAGATGGGCCTATAGGTTTTAATCTGCCTTCTATTACACACACCACTGTCCACTCACGTGTTCTGACAAACCCACCAACACCCAAACACACTCACTTATGCTTAACGGGGTCACGTGATACCCTTTTTTATATCCCTTGTGATTGTCTGTTTTATTTGTTTGACCTTGTTAAAATAGCGTTCATTCTCTCCTTTCTAACATTAGTTTTAATGAATTGTCTTTTTCTACTGACTGGAAGTTTTAAAAGCTACAGTAGGTTTTTACTGTTCACTGAACTATTTAAACTCACAAGATTAAGGACATTTTTAATTCCTCGTGATATGACCCCTTTAGTACTTGTGTACTCTCAAAATCTGATTGCTTTTGATTTCCCTGTACAAATACAAATGACAGAAATGTCTCTCTCTCCCTCAGCGGACATCCTGGTGTACATTAATGACTTGTGTGTGCTGGGTCTGTCCCATAAAGAAGTGGTAGAAATGCTGAAATCCGTCCCCATGGGTCACAGTGTGGATGTGGTTCTTCGTCGAGGTTACCCCATGCTCTACAACCCTGATGGCTGCCCCAAAACCAGCCTCGCCTCCCCTTCCGACCCAACCAGTGCCAAACCTGCAGCCCCCAGTTCTGCTCAATCCCAGGTTCAACATCCTGATGGACACCAGCCTGGCTTGGTGAACCTCAATCGCTCTATGTCCCACCACAACAACTTCTACCCCCGCATGCAGAAAGAGTCCTTGGATGCTAATGGGAACACAGCACCCCAGCCTTCCTACTCGATGGTCAATGGAAATGGAGTGGGAGGGACTTTAGGGTTGGGGGCGGTGCCTTTAACAAATGCCCCTCCCCCATCAGAGCGAATGAGCTCTAGTCACAGCGATACGGAGGTCAGCTCTGTTGTCACACGCAGGTAACCAGAATGGCGTATTGAGACGGGTTTATTATTATTATTATTATTATTATTATTAATAATAATAATAATAATATATAAACATGTTGTGTATTTTATTTTTTATTTTAAGTTTATTTATACATGGACAGTACAAAAAAACATGATTCCAGTCGAAAACTGGAAAATATGTATTGCACATCGAGAGAATAGCATAAGCTATTTTACGTTTCGGGTCCCTAGAAAGGCTTTAAAAATAAATATATAAATAAAAAAACACTAATCATAGAATAAAGCTAATACAGCATGTCATTTATACACATACAAATACAATCCTAAATGACCTAATCAGGTCATTATCAGAAATGAACATGGTGGTGGTAATAATAATATTAATAATAACAATTATTATTATTAATAACCATAACTATATAATAACATCACAACCATGTTCAATAATGATTATTATTATTATTATTATCAGTTATAAATTATTAAAACCATCTTTGTTAATGATTATTAATAGTAATGATTATCATTAAGGAACATGGTAATAATAATGATGATAATTATTATTAACATAATAAATATGGTTACATAATAATATCACAACCATGTTCATTATTATTATTATTATTATTGATGCTGTTCTGTTTACACACGCATTTGTTTCCTCCACTCTCTACCCAGAGCTTCCCTTGTCCGAAGCTACAACAACAACACTCTTCCAGCTCCTTCTCACACCCATCATAGTTCCAAGTCTTCCGAGAGCGATCTCTCCTCTGCTACGCTCCCCCTGCCCCGGCCCGAGGTGGGTCCTACCGCCCCGCCACCAGGAGCGCCTAGCACCCAGCAGCCCCCCATGCCCCAAACATCTCTTGCCGTCGTACCCCCAACCGAGCACCCACCCTGTGGTTTCAACGGGTGTCCAGCCAACAATCCCCCGCGACCTCTTCCGGGTGGCCTAGGGTCCCCCGGAGCCCCGGGTGGGGTAGGCTGCGGGGGAGGGGGTGAGCTGGTACCTGTGGCCTTGGGCAGGAGCGAGGGAGGGGGTATGGGTTTCAGTGTGACGGCTGGGGGGCAAGGAGGGCAGCTGGCGGTGGTGAAGAGAGTCTGGGACAGACGACAGTGCCCCTCCTTACAGCCAGGGGATGCCATTATTAAAATCAATGGAGCTGATGTGCAGAGCCTCAGCTTCGCACAGGTAAATTCAATAACTCTGCAGGTCTTTTTCTGAAACTCTTCCCTCATCAACCTTCTAAATTTTAATCCTTTCATATGATCTTTTTTATATGAACAGGTGCAGCGGGTGCTGCAAGAACATACCAAACAGGGTGAGGTGGTCTTACTGGTTTACAGAGGAAGTGAGTGTCACCCACACTGTATGCAGATACATCGTTTATAATAAACACTCCAAAATTAAATAAAAAAAAGAAGAAGAAAAAGAGTTGTCCATTTTGATTACATGGTCACTTTAATATTTTCTAAAATTTGTCAAAATAAATTAAAAATCAAATGCAAAAAAACAAAATGAGTGAATTTAGGCATCACAACATTATAATGTTCAGTATGAAAAATAAATATTCATTTTGAGATTTAAGATTACGTAAAAATTACATTTAATATTTGTTAATGTTAATTATTAGTGTTTTTAAAGATTACATTTAAGTGAGCGTTTTATGACAGCAATGGTAATCTAAATGTAAAAAGAGAAAAGTGCGTGTACAATTAAATATCCAATATCGGCCAATACCATTAAATAAATAAAAAAGTTTAACATTGTCACATAACTTTATAATATAATATAATGCACATATCTGACCGCATATTATTTCTATATATTTATCATGAATTATTATTATATTTATGATTAATTCTATATAAATAAACAGTATAGTAGGAAAAAGCTATCAGTACCCCCTACCCCTATCACTCATCATTATCCTGTTCTCTCTCAGGTCCTCTTTGCTCCCCAGGCTCCCCAAATGCCTATAAAAGACCTCCTCCCTCCCTGGGCACTCCAGATCTGACCTCACCCTCCTCCGATGGTGCCGTGCCCAGCCAGAGCACCCTCTCTCCATCCTCGCCCTGCAGTGACCTCCCCAACCTGGTCCAAAGCACCAGCTTCCTGGACTCTGTGCCCGTGACCCTGACCCTAGAGCCCCGGGACTGGTTAGGGGCTGAGGACGGACCTGCTCAGTGGAGCCGTACTGCTGCCCCTAACCTCGGCGCGGTGTCCAAAAGCCATGTAGACGCGAGGGGAGTGGTCTCTTCCAGAGCGATGGAGGTGGAGTTGAGACGGAGACCAGGAGAGGGATTCGGGTTTGTCATCGCATCACAGGACGTAGTGAATGGAAGTAAGTACAGACTGGGTGGAACTTGATCTGCATTTATGTTTTCTGGCCAGTCAGAAGTGACCTTGCGTTGTTTGTTTTATATCTGGTTATTCTGGTACTTGGAAGCAAAAAATGAACATTTTATACATTAATACAACATTATTTAATCAAAAGCAGGACTCTGGAAATATATAGTCCGTCTGCATAAAGCAATTATCACAGAGGGAGAGACTATAATTCTGCCTGGTTTGCTGTTTGAAGACCAGGTGAATCGTGAAAAAAAAATATATATTGTAGAGAAAAAGGGCATTTTACCCCTCTAAGCATGTTGGTCGTCTGAGTCATGTCATTATGCAATAAGCATGTGCACAGAAAATCTCTAATTAGCAGACTAATTATGATTTCTTTCACTTGATTTGAGGCTTAGCTAATATGTGCTCTCTTATTTTGAAGGATTATTAAATGCACTAATTTGTGCATCACTGCTCTGAGTGTGTTAATGTAAGATAAGTTAAAGTCTGAGCGAGGTCATGGTTTGTGTCCAGCGCTGCTTGTAGTTGTGAAACAACAAATGGAACAGTTTCCTGAGTGAGCAGTTTTTCCTGTTTTCATTCTCTCTTTCTCTCTCTTATTTTCTTGTGCATTGTCCTTTTTTATGTTCAGTTGTTTAGTAGTTCAGTACTTGTTCATTGTCATTTGGGGTTTATTGTTTAGTAGATAAACATCTTCTGTTTTTTAAAATAGATTTCCAACAAAGAACCGTTGTGATCTGTCTGTTTTATATGTTTTCTTTATCGTTTTGTTTACATTTTACATACCTACAGTACTTCATAGAACTAAAGGTTTCTAATAACTAGACATTGCATCAATGCAATTCAATGAATTGATTAATGAATTTAATAATTGTTGATATTTACTATAATACTTTAATGAATTATTACATTACATTATCAAAAATAAGCTTTCTTTTGAGTTGTAACATTCAGATTTCAAATGTATTTATGTTGTGTAAAAAAAGGCAGGTAACACTTTATTTTACGGTGCCCTTGATACAGAGTAATTACTTAATTAGGTACTTAGTAATAGACGTTGTAATAACATGTAACAAAATGTACTTAACATGTAACTAAGTTATGGAACAGCCTGTACTTACAGATTGTAATTACACACATGTAATAGGCAGCTACTGTTACACATGTGTAACAAGCCGAGTTGGATAAGGTTTATAGATACACATGAAGTACACTTAAGTACATTCTTGATACACTTTTTTTTTACGTAGCTTATACCTGTGTAATATTATGTAATTACAATGTAATTAGGAAACTACTGCATGCATTTAAGCTGTGAACTAGTGAGTAAAATCAAACTAAGGCAGAGATGGATAAGGTATGTATACACAAAGTACACTTAAGTACATTCTTGATACACTTTATTTTACGTAGCTTATCCCTGTGTAATATTATGTAATTACAATGTAATTAGGAAGCTAATGCATGTATTTAAGCTGTGAACTAGTGGGTTAATTCAGATGGATAACATATGTAGATACACAGGAAGTGCACTTAAGTACAATCTTGATACACTTTATTTTATGTTACATACAAGTAATGTTACAGAACATACACATTTACCATGTGTAACTGCAGACCTTAGTAGCCTAACAAATTTAAGTACTTGTTGTTACATTGCGTTATACTAAGTACTTTCTTACATAATTACAGTGTACCAAGTCCGTAACACGTATGTAACAGACTCGGCTTGTTACACATGTGTAACAGTAGCTGCCAATTACATGTGCGTAATTACAATCTGTAAGTACAGGCTGTTCCATAACTTAGTTACATGTTAAGTACATTTTGTTACATGTTATTACAAAGTCTATTACTAAGTAATTAATTAACTAAGTAATTCGTTTTTTTTTTTTAAATGAAAGTAATAGAATCCAATCAGCCATATTTATATTTCTATGATGCATTATATAATTTATTAAATATTTGCAAATTAATCAAATATTTATACCTGAAAATATAAATGGCAGATCATTTATAGTAGAAGTTATTCAAAATATTTTGAAAGAAGTCTCTTATGCTCACCAAGGCTGCATTTATTTGATAAAAAAAACAGTAAAAAAAACAGTAATATTGTAAATTATATTGTAAATACATTTCTGTTTTAATATATTTTAAAATGTAATTTATTCCTGTGATGACAAAGCTGAAATTTCAGCATCATTACTCCAGTCTTCTTCTATTTCTATTTATTTGAAATAGAAATCTTGGTCACACTTTAGCTTAGGGTCCAATTCTTACTATTGTCTTACTATTACTACGACTTTTGCCTCAGTAAACTCCTAATTACTGCTTATTAATTGTTAGTAAGGTAGTTGTTAAGTTTCGGTATTGGGCAGGAATAAGGTATGTAGAATTTGGTCATGCAGAATAAGGCATTAATATGTGCTTTATAAGTACTAATAAACAGCCAATATCCTAGTAATATGCATGTTAATAAGCAGCTAGTTGGTAGTGAGAATTGGACTCTAAACTAAAGTGTGACCTTAATCTTTTATAACCTTAGAAATACGTGTAATTTTGTAATGTGTCCTTGCTGAATAAAAGTATTTATTTATTTATTTTTTTAAACTTACTGACCCCAAACTTTTGAAAACTAGTGTATATAGTGTGTGTGTGTGTATAGTTGTAAATATCACACACTCTCAGTCTCAGGCTGATAGTTTTGCGATGAATCAGTGTGGTATTAAATCACTTTTATTTTCCACATATTCCCTATCATGCTTTCACTCAACATCCCTCCCTTCAGTGATCTCTCTCTCTCTCTCTCTCTCTCTCTCTCTCTCTCTCTCTCTCTCTCTCTCTCTCTCTCTCTCTGCACTCTTTCACCCTCTCCCCCTCTCTTTTCCTCAGTTCAGTTTTGTCTGTGCAAGCGTCCTCCGTGTCTCTGTTCTGAGGGAAAAAAACACCTGAACAGTCCTTGTTTTCTCCATTTCTTCATTGTTTTGTAATATTATATGTAGATTAAAGACTCCGTGTCAGGAATTCTCTGGATTTGAAGCTGGATTTAGAAACTCTATCAGGACAAAATGCTGGAAAGGCTTCAGTCTGCCCTGAAAACGATGAAGGACGTGAAACGTAAATACTCTCTTACCTCTTATGTACTCTTATAATATCTGTATTTAGGTTAATTATTGACCCTGGTACTGTTTACTTTACTAACAATTAAGTACTGTATTTGCAGCTGAATCTAGTTCAGTGATGTTTAAACGTGATTCAAAACATTGTGCGTGGGAACAGTCCGCTTTCGAGAGAGAGAACAGGATGCATGTTTTGCATTTTGCATTGTATCCGTAGCTTTTGATCTGTCCGGGACAGTTCTTCTAAAGTGCATCTCTGTACTTTTGATACTTCAGAGCGTCCTGGCGCTGTGGTTCACCTGGGGTCTCGCATGCCTGAAATATTTCCAGTGGTCATGCCAATGAAAGGCTTAATTCTTCTGTGATGTGTTGGACCAGTGAACACAGACTCATCCACACTGTAGAGGCGTTCAAATGTCTTCTTACAGACTTCAGTTGAGATAAAGAGAAAAAACTACTTTGAAGCATAATGAAAAAACATCATTCACATTTACAAAAAAGTATAGTATAAGGATAAGTAATAAGTATAAGTCTGGGTACTACTGTTTTTTTTTTTGTTTTTGTTTTTTTTTACATGGTATCATAGTTTTATGATCATAGTTTTCTTTCCATTACCAAAAACCCTTGTACCATGGTGCAAGGATGGTAATACTACAGCATTTTGAAATTTATCAAGGTACTACAATTCATGTACCATAGTATTTACATGGTACTCCATGATATTTATAAGAATACCTTGGTTCTGCCATGGTACATGTTCAAAATACTATGGTAGGACTATGGTAAGTGGACAATGAATATAATGCCTTGATATTTTTTGGAAATGATACCATGTTTATTTGACCATGTAGCATATTTAGTTTTTTTTTAACCGTCTACCATGGTATTCTTTGAAATCTATTGGAGCATCATGTAACTACCATAACACATATTTATCTCTATATTTATATTTATATTTTCTGTCAGTTACATTATTACTGTTATAAGCTGAACACCCTGAAAATCTTATCGTGTGTGTGTGTGAGATCATCCGCGTGAGGTCATTTGTAGGGAATGTGTGTGAGACGGAGAGAGAGAGAGCAAAGAACACTGCGAGTTTCTTCCAGTCGTGTTCAATATGAGATTGTCTGTATCTTATCTGTATCCTCTCTATGCTGTAATATCCTTAAGGCACCGTCGTATGCCCGTTTCCATTTTTCAGAGGAGCGAGTTTGTTCTGGGGTCAGCTGATGCTGTTTCGTGAAGCTTAGCAATGTTAACAGACATCGCAGGTTCTGGATCACTGGTTGAGCATATTTTCTCCATGTCATGTGAGGTTTCGCATTGTTCATTTTAGTGCATATTTACATGGCAGGACTAATAAGCTGGATAAGATTAAATATTAAACAGATGGTTGGGTTTGCATCTTGATCCCCATAGGGATACAAGCAGGCTTGTATGTGTATGTTTGAACGTTCATGATGCATTTCGTGGATCTCTTTAGATAGGATGCGTATAATCAATAAGTTTGTTGCTAGACACTAAGGCAGTGCCCGAAACCAGGTTTCACTGCAGATACTGTTTCCTGTGCAGTGTTGGGATTGTTTGTTTCTGCAGGGTCAGCCTGATGTAAATGGAGTGTTGTGGGTCTGATGCTCAGTCACCATTAGTATTACTGCTGTGATCTGCATCTGTGTGTTTCTGCTCCGTAGTGTGTGAAAGTTTTGTTTTCCTTATGTTTTTGCTCACAAACAGCATTTTTAAAGATTTAAAAGTATCAATACACATTTATTGTTGAGCAGTTTTTTTTGTTTTTTTATATCAAAAGCAATATACTGTATTGAAATGATTCTGGAAGCAAGCTAATTTTCAATGGAATTTTCAATTTTGTCAATGGATTATCCTTTCCAGGTTTTGGAGCTGCAATCTATGACGGTACCACTACGTTTCATGCGTTAAAGGGATAGTTCACCCATAAATGTTTTCTCTAAATTGTTTACTCATTTAGTTCCAAACCTTTATGACTTTCTTTCTTCTGTGAAACTCAAAGGAAGATGTTTTAAAGAAACATCATGAATATTTGTCTCTATAAGGAAAGTAAGTCGACCCAACTCCTTTCATTGTATTGACAAAAAACAATGAGCCGTTTTTCAAAATATCTTATTTTATGTCATGCAAAAGAATGTCATGCAGGTTTGAAACAACATGACGGTGAATAAAATATAACAGAATTTCATTTATGGGTGGACTTTTTTCTGCACTAAGAATACTTTATTTCCAATACGAGTTGAGACCTGCATTGCAAATTTAATCCAGGCACAAATTGTGCTCTTTTACTGTTGCCTTTCATTCATTCACTGCTCATGTACTGACAGAATCATTTACTCGCTGGTCGCTCAAGGGTATTGTCGATGCATTATATAAATGCAAGTATACAAATGTTAGAAAATGAGGGACTAATCATAGTTTTGAGGTTAAGGACCTTGATTTGTTCAATGCTGGTTCCATAAATAGGGCAAAAGTTTAAAAAAAAAGTTATTTCTATTTTCTATATTTATTTATTTTTTGTTTTTTTTTGTTATAGTTATAATTAAAACCAAAGTATGTAATTTCAAATGGAATGAAAAAAGGTAACATTACGTTTTACAGTGTCCTTATTACACGTTACATGTAGTTACTGTAGTAAATTCCTCAAATACTCCCTCCCTCTGCCATTGGCTGGCTTATCATATAGCCACACCCCCAAACCCAACTTTTGGATGAACTGTTATCAGATTGGTAGGAATGTTCAAACAGACTGAACAATGTTTGGTAAACACTAATCAACCTAGTAATGGCTTATAGTTATTCTGTAATGCTTTTAATTAAAGCTAAATTGTCATTTCAAATGGAATAGCAGATTTTCTCAAAAACTTCCCCTCTCTGCCATTGGCTGGCTTATCATATAACCACACCCCCAAACCCACTGCATTGTTTGAACTGTTATCAGGGCTGCGTTCAGCACCGACAAAACGTTGCACAACGTTTTTTAAACAGAAACGGTGATGCGTTGAACACACTGTTCTGATGACGCAAGAGTTGCAACTATGGCAGCTGAGAAGGCCATTCTTTGTGTTCTTTGTGAAGAATTTTCGGAGCCTGATGAAGTCGGTATAAATATGTGTTTAATATGCTACTACAAAATATGCCCGATGTTACAGTAACTGCACTTGCCGCCCAGAACAAAAGAGAACATCCCAATTGAGTGAAGGGATTTCTGAAACTGAAATGGAAGCACACATCTTACCTAATTCAGACTAAAACACATCTATTTAGCCTCACATACTGACTTTATTTGTAGTTCATACTGTTTTAATACCCTGTATTTTCTTTCTCATTTTTAGGAAAAGCACTTAATTGTTTATTTCTATACCAAATGTCATACACTTGCAATGAAGCTAAAAATATAAACAACTACATCATTATGTTGATATCCTATATTTTTACAATAAAACTTACGACAAACATGTCTTCTAATATCCTCAGTTGTTGCGTATACCGAGCTGCATCGAACACATTTGTAAATTACTTTTCTTACCCATTGTGCGAGTTCACTTTAATACCGCGTGCTTTATATACATGTTGCTGCTGATTGGACTGCAGTTCTGACACACCCACCAAACAAGAGAAAACGTATCTCAAACCCTGTTGCACACCGGTGCACGCCGTTTCCAGGAAACATGACGTTCAACCCGGAAACCGTAGCAAAACGTTGCGCACCGTTTTGAACTTGAACGTGCCCCAGACTTAAAGTAGATTTCCTCTTCGCCATTGGCTGGCTGATCAGATAACCACTCCCCAATACTACGCTATTGGTTGAATTGTTGTTGGGCTGGTTGGAATGTTCAACCAATCAGGACAATGCTTTGAAGGCACTTTTCTGTCGCTGTATGTCTTCATAATAGTATGTTTACATAAAAAAAAAAACACTTTCTCTTTGATTAAAGAACAGTAGAGGCCAGATAGGAGTTCACCAATAGCCAGGTAAACATTTGTGCGTGTTTTTCTGACATGTGACAAAACATCTCGGCATGAGTCCTACTGTTCTGTTCTCTGCATGAGAAGTTTTGTTCAAGCCCTCGACCCCCGCCTGAACTCAGCTTCCACAACACGCAAAACCTCTGTTCTTCCCGCCGAACCCTGTGGTGTGTGTAAAACTCGCCTCTCACATGGCTCATTGGCTCGCAGTTCAGAGGAAATCTGCCCAGTCGTGAAAATAACAGGCTCATAAATAAAAGCGGAGGTGAACAGAAACAAAGTTTTGTGTAAAAGCGCTGGAGGTTGACCCAGTTATTCTACACATTTAAAGAGTAGTTAAAGTTTCACTCTTGCTGTTTATATATATATATATATATAATTAACTGCCAGTAAAAATTCCTCTTTCAGCACTATACTGTGTTATGAGCTTTAGAAAGCATGCGTGTCTTTCTGTGTGTCATTCATAATAGTGTAGGTTTATAGGATTATGGGAAGTGTTTAATAACAGTTATGTAACAAACACCATACCTTTATGAATTCAAAATACTCTGTTGTTCAGTAACTATAAATCCCAAAGAGCATTTCTCTCTCTTTCAGGCAGCTGGGTCAGAAACAGCTGTATTCATCCCTGTTTTTTTTTTATCTCTTTATCTGTTTTCATGTGGGAGACTTTTATGAAATTTCAAAACATGTGCCGTGTTTATTAAATGCATCTTTCCCATTAACACTATTACTGTTTATCTTTTTTTGTCCACATCTATAAATAACCCACAGAACAATATGCTCATTAACTAAGATCCTTTACAAGCTATGAATAATACGTGAATGTGTTATGAATAATAGACAGACTCATGAATAATGTAGTTTTGGTAATAATTGGCAGCACTTAACGATGTGGTACGCGGGAGAACATTCTCTTCCAGCTCAACACGCTTCATATGACACTGAATGCACTCTCACCTGGGCTCTACTGATTCTGTACACACACACACACAAATTTATGTTTTATGAGGACATTCCAGATGTATAATGATTTTTATACTGTACAAACTGCATATTCTAGCCCTAACCCTAAACCTACCCATCACAGAAAACTTTAAAAAAAAACATAACTTAGTATGATTTAAAAGCTGTTTTCCACATAAGGACCAAAAAATGTGGATATTGCCATCTTTGTGAGGACATTTTGTCCCCATAACGTAAGGTTTACCAGAACCAATATACAGTGAATTTCCATTTCATGTCAGCTTTAAAAACCACATCACATATACTGTACATGAAAGGGTTTCCGTGTAGCTTGCTCTACATGTGTATTTCATCTCTCTCTCTCTCTCTCTCTCTCTCTCTCTCTCTCTCTCTCTCTCCCTCTCCTGTATGTTTGATCTTGTATGTACTGATTTCTCTCTGGGGTTCTTTGGACAGTGCGTACAGATCAGACACTGTCAGTAGTTAAATTAAAGTGCTAGTTAAACTAGATTATTAGAAGTAAAAAATCAAAGAGCTCCAAGAAAAACATACAGGTGTTTTTGATTCACAGTTGAGGAAGCTTCAGGACTCTTTGTACAGATCTAAAAGGGACTTTCATGTTGTGAGGAAGAGTTTCTTGGCTCATAATCTAAGACGCAGCAAGGTGTAAATTAGGAAAACATTTCTAACATATGTTTGTTCTTTTATGTCATGTTTGATATGTTTGTTCAGATCTGCTGCCCACTGTGTCAACACTGTTTCCTTCTGTTTTTGTCATTCGTTTCCTATTAATATACAATCAGAGCTTGTGAACCTTTGTGGTTCTGCAATTCCCTCAACATATTGGGTGGCTGAAATGCATAGATGAATTCCCAATTCAAACAAAAAGTGTGTACAGTACGTAGTGTTTCAAGCCTTATACTTGAAAAGGTATTTTATTCCGTCACCTTTCACCTACTTTGAGTGCATTTGTGCTTTAAAGGGCTAACTGAAACTGTTTCAGGCCTGTTGTCGTTTTTACATGTTCTGCGCTGTCGGCTGTTTCCCCACACCGAGTGCACAATCAATACAAACAGGTCGATTCACCGGCCAAAACTGGGCAGCGGCAGTACAGTATGGGGATATACTAACAGTGTGTTTGGGAATGTCCCTGTATCCGAAGATGCAAACTTCCCAGCTACACGGTGTGCCACATGAGCTGAGGAGCCGTTCGATTCAGAAAAGTTGAAAAATAAAACACGAATCTTCCAATGTAAGTGTCATAGGTGTTTAGCAACAACTAAGGAAATAGTTTTTGTGGTTTTTGTCCGTACACTACCGTTTATAAGATTTTTTGTTTTATGTTTTTGAAAGAAGTCTCTTATGCTCAGCAAGGCTGCATATATTTGATCAAAAATATAGTAAACCAGTAATATTGCGAAATATTACAATTTAAAATAACTTTTTCAATTTGATTTGAATTCACTTTAAAATGTAATTTATTCCTCATTTTCAGCAGCCATTACTTTTAGTCTTCAGTGTCACATGATCCTTCAGAAATTATTCTAATATGTTGATATATGTTGCTCAAGATTAATTATTTTAATTATTATTAAAAATGTTTTAAAAAAAGTTGTTTAATATTTGTGTGTTCAACATTCTTTGATGAATAGAAAGTTCAAAAGAACAGCGTTCATTTAAAATAGAAATATTTTGTTTCAATTTATAAGTCTTTACTATCACTTTTGGTAAATTGAATTAATCTTTGAAGAATAAAGGTATTAATGTCTTTTTAAAACTTTTGAACAGTCATGGGTTCATCTCCGTTTAGAATTTTAATTTATTTATAATTTTGGGCCTTATTAACGAAACACTTCAGAAGTTCAGTAGAATCATAATTCAATAGGATTCAATAGGAAACTGTTCTGCCTGTGTTTGATAAATAAAGGCCTTTGTCTTTGGGAAAACACACTGCTGTGTTTATATTCTTAATCTATCAAAATATTCTTAATGTTCTTTTAGCCTCTTATGTCTTTTCTCATTTTTGGGGCAGTAGCTCTTCTCTTTTATGAAAACTTGCACGTCAGACTGAATATTGGTGCGTTTGTCATCTCCCAACAAAGATGAATATGGAGCAGAATGCTAAAGGCAACAGAGAAGTATTTCAATCTGCTGCCTGAAGTTTTACACTCTCTTTTCTTTCTTCAATCGACTGTCGCTGTGTAACATGATGGCGAGTGCTCAGGATAATTGTGCGCAGGTCTTTGAGATTCCAATCTTGGCAACCAGCCTGTTGTTTGGCTAAGAGTGAAAGGCTGAATAATGTGGACAGAAGAGGCTGGAGTGGAACAAAACACATCATACTTAAAGTGCCTTTGAGAAACAAAGGCTACACTGGATGAGCGCAGACCCATCAAAAGGAGAACAACAGTGAAGTTTGGGACACCCTGAGGAGAAGGCAATAATTAAACAAACACTGCAGGTGTACAATAACCATGATTGATTGATGCATAGGATTTCTATGACAAGTTTAACTTGTTAGACTAACTAACAGGTGGAACAGTTTATTCTTATGGCACGTTTGTTCTTTCTGATAGGATTTTTGTTCTGGAAACTGACCTTTGTGGAATGTTAAAACGTGTGTGGAACAAAGCTTGTGTTCACATCAAAATAAACGTTTAAATCAACAATGGCACACAATGTTATCTTTTGGAGCAGAGTCATTTACGTCTTTTTAGATCTGAATCCCTGTTGGAATCATTTCCTATGGGATTCAGTTTTTCCTCTAAAAAATGGGGAAAAATTGTCACGATTTGCTCACCCTCGCATCACAAAAAAAATTATTCTTCCTTGGAACTTTAAGAATGTGGTAACTTTGTGTGAGGAACAGTTGAAACTTGAAATTGTTACTCTAAAATTTAAGTCAAAATGTATTTTTATTTTGAGTGGGCTAATACTTTAAAGAATTAGTTCACTCCAAAAAAAAAAAATTTCAAACTGATTGAGTTTTTTTTTTTTTTTGAGAGTGTACTGTCCCTTTAAGAGCTCCAACACAGACTATATGAGTTGTGCTGTTGTCGTCACCTTTATTAATATAGCGCTTTATACAGATTGTTTCAAAGTAGCTTTACTGTGATAAACAAGAAAGTAATGATTCAATAATGGAAACAATTCAATTCTGCTGTTATGCAGCTCTAAAAAGACGATAGTAAATGGTCATTATTCAGTTGAAATCAGTTAAGTGTTGAGTAATAAATGTGTAAAGTTCATCAGTTATGGAATGAGTTAAATTCATCTACGTATAAAGCAGCTCTGGAGAAAACAGTTGTGCTGATGTAACTGCTGAAGCTTTAAGATTTGCATTATATTGTACATAATCTATTCAATAATAAACTAAAACATCATGTGACTGTCTAAGGTCACTATTCTGAACTTCTCTGGTCTAGAATGTCACATGATTATGTAAACATGAAAGTTTGAGTAAAGGGATTTATTCACGACTGTTCATGTTCTGTCAGCCGTGTAATCATCTGTTGATTCAGTGATTCATTTAGAAATGTGCCTCTCCTTATGCTGTCATATCATCATATTATACAGATCAGAAATAAACATGTAGTGGTCAATTATAAAGTAAAAAGAATTTAGTATATTTTGCATGGGTGAATGGATGAATATCTCTTTCTTTCTGTCTCTTTTGTGTGTTTAGCCTCGTCTCTAGTGTCTCACAGGTTTGTGACGGTGCGACGGGGGAGTCCAGCAGCACGCAGTGGTCAGATTCAGCCGGGGGATCAGCTGGAGGCCGTGGAGGGCAGATCAGTGGTCACGCTTCCTCACAGAGACCTCGCACAGATACTGCGCAGAGCTGGCAACAACCTCAGACTCACCATTATACCACGCTCTCACACTAGTAAGCACACTACACACACATACGGCTTTTCATTTTGCTTGACTGTTTTTTGTTTAGATATATTGTATATTTGTTCGTACACTACCGTTCAAATGTTTGGGGTTGATAATTTTTTTTATTAAGAAATCTTATGCTCAACAAGTTGCATTTATTTGATCAAAAATACAGTAGAAAACAGTAATATTGTGAAGATTTTTTACCATTTAAATGAACTTTTTTTTTTTTTATATATTTTAAAATGTAATTTCTTCCTGTGATGCCAAAGCTGAATTTTCAGCATCATTACTCCAGTCTTGAGTGTCACATGATCCTTCAGAGATCCTTCTAATATGCTGATTTGGTGGTAAATAAACATTTCAACATTATTAGCAAAGTTGAAAAAAGTTGTGCTGCTTAATATGATTAGTTTTATTAATGTGATACATTTTTTCAGGATTCTTTGATTAATAGAAAGCTCAGAAGAACAGCATTTATATGATATAGAAATCTGATATTGAAGTATTTACGGTCACTTTTGATCAGTTTACTGCATCCTTGTTGAATGAAATTAATTAGTTTTTACTGATCCCAAACTTTTTAATGGTAGTGTATATGCATGCTTGTTTGTTTTTATTGTGCTTATCTTACATTTTGTAAGTGCCTTGATAAACTTGCCGTAAATAGTTCATTATTATTAATAATACTATTTATTATTTGACAATTTATTCAATAATAATTAATTATTGTCAATATTTTAAATATTAAGTCAATTAAATGTTTTATTTATTTATTCATCAAATAAAAAAAAATATTGTGTTGCAAAAAATATTCTGAAATCTGAAGTAGTGTTCCTTCTGATAGACTTTGAGGTATATTTTCAACAGTCGCCACAAGAGAGCGCTGGTGTATAGACTCTGAAGAATTGCTATTAGTGCGTGTCAAACTGATGAGTGTCTATTTTTCTGTCAGACAATAATCTGCCTGAATACCCTGACTTTGATGCCGAGAGCCGGTTAAAAAAAGGGCATCGGGCCAAGCAAAAGGTGAGGCTACATACATGCACTCAGAAATGTGTGATAAATATATATATTCTAAATAAATGAGGTCTGCATAATACTTATAGCTGAATTAGCATGCTCTCTGAAATAGTTGGAGCATGTTATCTAAACTCTCCAAAAGTATTTCACACCCCAGACCCTGAAATGTCTCTCTCTCTCTCTCTCTCTCTGCAGGATTCACAATTTTACAGCGTTGATCTTGAGAGGGGCCCAACAGGGTTTGGCTTTAGTTTGCGAGGTGGAAGCGAGTATAACATGGGTCTGTATGTACTTGGTCTGATGGAGGGCGGACCGGCCTCACGCAGTCAGAAAATTCAGGTGAACTGCTCTTTGATTACAAATCAAGTAAATACAACATTTCAATTGATGCTGTCAGGGATGTTTGAAAGTGCGACACTAAGAGTCATTTTGTTAAGATAATGCTGAGGCATGCTGGGTTTAGGTGCCGTTGTTGACATTACGCTGAGTCACAGAGGGTTTTGCTGACTTGTGTTGCAGGTGAGTGATCAGCTGGTGGAGATTAATGGAGACAGCACAGCCGGGATGACACACAGCCAGGCCGTGGAGCAGATCCGAAAGGGAGGAGCATGGATACACCTCGTACTGAAGAAGGGCAACGGATATGTACCGGATTATGGTGAGGGGGGACAAGGGTAGGAATAGAGGGTTCAAATAATTAATCTTATGGTCAGAGTAATGTTCGAAAGATGGCCAATGTATTTTACAAGAGTTCTGCTTCCCTCTGATTGTTAACAGGTTTACATCTGTAGATCAGATTCTTCTAGTCAAGACCATGGGTGGGTAAGAGGATATTTGGAGATTGTGAGTTGAAATGTTACAACTGTCCATGAAAACTTAGTGGAGAAAAACAAGGTGATAGACATTGTGAAAAAACATTGGGTATATAAGCCCCAGATGCCTGTCCTCTAGTGCCACCCATGGTCTGGACTGAAGCTTCTTTCCTTTCCTGCACTTTTTGCAACTTTGCATTGGATTTTTCCTCATTATTTACTGCTTTCTCTTTCTCTCTTTCGCTACTTTATACTTTTGCTCTCTTTCTTTCTCTTGAACTCTCCTCCAGTGGAGCTTTCCAGCTTATCTCTTTGTATGACTAACTCCAAGCAGGGCGAGCCTTGCTTCTATGTCATCGGCCGGACAGAAAACATGCGGTTGGTAACCGTTCCTGTTGGTTGTCATTTTGTCTTTCTTTATGTTCATCATCTCGCAGTTCTCATATTGCTTTCTACATTCAGCTTTTTCTGTTTCCTATAACTAGAGGTGTCATGTTATTAAATATCAAATATATAATACTATTATTATATATTTAACAGTGTGTGTGTGTGTGTGTGATATATGTTTAAAAGCGTGGGGTCGATAAGATTTTTTTGTTTTGGAAGAAGTCTCTTTCACTTATCAAGGCTGCATTTATTGTATACAGTGAACATAGCAATTGTGAAATATTATCACAATTTTACAATAACAGTTTTCTATTTTGATATATTTTAAAATGGAATGTATTCCTATGATGGCAAAGATTTTTCTGGAATAATATTTAATTTAATTCTTAATATTTTTGAGGAAACCATTGACAGTAACATGTCTTTACTATCACTTTTGATCAATTTAATGCTTTCTTGCTGAACAAGAGTAATAATTTCTTCCTTTTTTTAAAACTTACTGACCCCAAACTTATATAAGTGTTTATAATAAATAATAAAAAATTCAAATTATTATTATTATTGGAAGTTTATTCAAAATTCACATCAAATTCACATCAAATTTGGAGTGAATATATCGCTCCAAATCTATTACTCTATATGTCAACTAAATTTGCTGTTTTTTTAATTTTTATTTCACTTTTGCTGTAACTGCTTTTCCATTAAATTGTGGCCTTAAAGAAATATGAGTGCATTGCAAAGATTCCCAAGTTATTCCATACTGTATATTGATTTGACATACCCATAAAGAATAACCATACAATAATAATACTTTTTTTAATAATACATTTTTTTAAATGTTGATTGCTGATGCTGTATTTCACTGGCATAATGTAGTTTATTCAAGCATTCAGAAAGACAGAAAACCATTTCTCACCCGCCAACTCCATCACATCCCTTTACTCAAGTTAAAATTGCAGGCAGTAACCCCTTACTGATCTCAGAACAGTCATTGGTGCATCACATGGTTGCGTTCTCTTTCATCCACCCATTCCTCCATCATCAAACCCTTATCTGATACCTTCTTTTGTAGTTTTACATGAAGATGGGCTGATAGTGTTTTATCATTCAACTCTTTCTCCTTCTCTATCTCAGACCGTGAATCTGGAGTTGTTTCCCCCTCCTCCCTCTTCTCCGAGGAGCCGCGTGTGGCAGCAGTAGATCGCTCTCCTCCGAGGAGCAGCAGATGGGTGGATGATAGTGGACGAGAGAGGAGAGAGAGGAGGGGGAAGGGAAGGAGGGAATCAGAGGGAAGGAGCAGAGGAAGAGGAGCGGAGGAGGGCAAGCAGGGCCGGGCGAAGGATGTTAGCACGGACGAAGTTTCCGGACGAAGAAGAGAGCAACAGATGCGTTCGAGGAGTTTACCTGGCACGTTGAGGGGTCGAGAGGGGCCGCGGAGAGAAGAGGAGGAGGAGGAGGAGGAGGAGGAAGAGGAGGACGGCACACGGGGGGAAAGGAAGGGAGAGGGGGAACAACGACGGGGAAGGCAGAAAAGCAAGAGCATGGGGGAGAGAAGACAAAAAGTGAAGGATGTTAGTTCAGAGAGAGAAAACGGCCTCCCTGAGAGGGAGAAAGGGAGTGTCAGAAGAGAAAAGAGGGATAACAACGGAACCAGCACAACGGAGGTCACACCGCGCGCACCTTTCTCCTTCCTCATGCCTTTGGACAATGACGATGATGGGTCAGGTGCAGAATCGGCTCATAGCATCTCTGAAATCAGCATCGCATTCTCCACTCAGTGGCCTCTACAGGGCCCTGGATCTTCAACAACACCTCCGGGACCCTGGCTAGTCCCCAGCCCTCACAAACTCTCTCAGGTTTTAGAGGGGAAAAGGCTGAGCCAGAATAAGGGAGGACTGTGGTCCTAATGCTAAATCCCTTAAAAGGATAGTTCACCTAAAAACTCGCCCTCATGTTGTTCCAATCCTGTATGATTTTCTTTCTTTGAGGAGAAATTTGGAAGAGTTGTACTGGTTGCTCTTTTCCACTTGAAAGAATAGGAACTGAGGCTAAAAAAAGATGCAAAACCACCAAAAAATCGCTCATAAAACTTTTGTATTATATTCCAAGTCTACTGAAGTCATACAGTATTGTAGACTTAACTAAAGTTATCATGAGCATTGTAATGTTTGAAGCGGATGTCACAACAATAGACGGAAGATTTCATTTATAAATCCGTAAGATGGAAATGTGGAAATACAAACCGGAAGAAAGAACACAATACTGAAAAGGGGCGGGGCTACATGTCTATAAGTTTAATAATCATTCTAATTCAATGAGAATAGTGGAGTTCACACCACAACTATAACGATTATGACACAGTGGAACAATACTGTTGGAATCAATCTCACAATGTTTTTTTCCAGCTGATAAACGATAAAAAACATTGGCAGCCAATCATAATCCATCATGCTTTAAAGAGCCTGACAGGTGACTTAACTGCAACATGTGCTTATAATAAACAATGTTATCATCAGTTGGTGCGGATGCCAATATAGTTATCTTTATAGTTATCGTTATTGTTCTTCACAGTTTTCCTTCGAGCCCACACTTTTGTGACGTGATGCCGCTTTGACTGTCGAGTAGAAGACTGCTGTGGAGCTGGTACAGCCAAATTTAGTTTTCGTGAATCAAATTGACTGATTCATTAAAAAAAAATCAGACTCAAAAGAACAATTTGTTAATGAATCAGACATTGCTACTTTTTGCATGAAGACAGCTAGGGCAGATTTCAGTGAATAGAAATGCAGGCAAAATCCAGTAATTTGAATAGGAAACCCCCGTGATCAGGAATTCTGCGTAAGGGCGAAAGATTTCCCCTCATAGATTTCGCATTTGGTTCAGTTGGTCATGGAGACTCGCCGAGTAACTTCTGTGTGAGCGGTGCTTCATACATCGCTACACTATTGACAGTAGACAACGAATCTTTTTTGCCTATGGAATTTCACTAATGTGACCACACCTTAAAAACTGAGAT
Organism: Abramis brama; assembly: GCF_963993115.1. Taxonomy (NCBI): domain Eukaryota; kingdom Metazoa; phylum Chordata; class Actinopteri; order Cypriniformes; family Leuciscidae; genus Abramis; species Abramis brama. The sequence continues at coordinate 24,593,950 of NC_139978.1, forward strand.
TTTGGTTGTTTTTCACACAAATATATTACACTTCATATTGACTTTTAATGTTAACATAATATAGTTCTCAACTCATATGAACCACTTTTGTGAAACTTTCATGGTGCTTTTGCATCCTTTTTAGCTTGTCTTCAAAATTTCTCTTTTGCGTTTCATGGAAGAAATAGTAATACCTGTTTGAAACAACATGAGTGTTAGTAAATGCTGACAGATTTTTACTTGTTTGGGTGCAGGGGGTAAACTATCCCTTTAAATCTCTCTTCTCTTTTCTCTCTCTCTCACACACACCCATACACTCACACATACAGCCTCTCCAGCTCCGTCTCTATATGTGGTTTTCAGAACACCACCGCCATCATATCAGTTCCTCTTCCATCTCAAATCCATATCTATATGGTCCTGTGTGTGTTGCATTGGTATCATCCAGATACCACAGAGGTCTCCATCCAGGCCGATCAAGACTTGGTTTTATCGCCATCTAGTGGCCAAGGAGAGAAAATGAGCAAATGCTGCCATTACGTTGTGGCTAGCGTGACAGTAACTGCAAGGTCAGTTAGTATGCATCTATGATTCATGGTGTCCTTCTTCATAGCATGTCTTTTTCATATCATTTGACATTTTTATTTAGCATATTTTCCATTTATTTTCATAAAAATACAACAAAAATTCTATTATATAAAAAAGAAGATTTATTTAAAACATGGTTGCTCAGTCATGCCCCTGAAGAGCTACACTTCTGAAAGTAAACTAGATTGAAAAAAGATCTTCAGGACCAGGACTAGCACCCTCAATTTAAGAGATTTTATTAGCTGCTTGCTGTTTGTGACTGGACTATAACCCCTCCCCTGCTGTGTGCGCAGTGGTCTTGCTGTTGAAAGAGGGGGGGAAGGAAGATAACAGAACTAAAGTTTTATTATAAGGCCAGTGAGCCGTATCAAACCTCTCCAGGTGCCTTCTGCTTCTTTAGCCAGTGTTTACCAAAAAAAAAGAAACAAATACAAGTAAAAGAACAAGACGTAGCATAGTAGAAAGTGTGCAACACAATACTGTTCTGCCTCTTTAACATCTATATCTTTGCAAGACTTGGTTCACGAGTCGAGGAAAATATTCTGCACACGCTCTGCGAAACTTCAGCTAAGTGAGTCAAAGTGAAAGAGAGCCATTACAAGTGCCTCATGCGATATTCCTTTATACGAGACATAGAATTCCCTCAAGCTCAAAATCAGGACCCAATTTTTTTTTTCCATTGTGATACTTTTTGCGTTTGTATGCTTTCTGATTCAATTTTTCAGACCCATTTCATTGGCCTCCACATTTCAGAAAAATTATGGGAAAAAAAGAAAAGAAAACGAAGGCCTGATTGGTCCTAATTCCCGAGCCCTCCACCAATCAGCATCCAGCATCATGCGGAATCTTCATTTCAGGAGACAAAAAGAAAAAAAAAAAAAGAAGAAGAAAAAAAGGGCATTTTGATACAGGTCTTCTATGCATTTTGTAAGACTTACTGATCAAAAATTGCGGTAGGAATTTTTCTACCTAAGATATGAGATTCGTAATTTTGTGTACTGTTAAAATACACAGGCTGGTGAATCGAAACCGAAAATTTAAAGGAGATCCGGTGATAATCAGACATGCTGTACCACCAGCTTATGCATTGATCTTTACCTCAGAACTGTCTGAGCAATAAGTGCTATCTCTTTCTGTTCAGTGTCATACCAAGCAAAGCTCTAGGCAAGCTCATCGAAAAAGCTGAGTGATAGAAATATGCACGGTAAAATCATCCATGATAAATTAATTCGAATGAAATGCATCCCTATAGACATGCATTTTGGTATTTTAAAATAATATAGTATTTTATCAAATGGATAAACAAATTTAAGTATTCCAAAAGTTATATATTATAAATCAGAATTTTATCCTGCAGACATAACCCAGTGTGAGTTAATTTATCACTGGAGATCTTTACTGTGCTGAAACATATCAATAAATGCTTGCATAAAAAAAATCACATGCGAGTTCTGTTGCCATACGCAGCCTGTAAGCATTTAGCAATTTGCAATTCGGAAAAGTGATACAATGATCTTAAGTGATAACACTTTAAATCAGGGCTCTTACACGAGTATTACACAGCGTTCAGCTGTACATCTGAAGTTCACTGCTCTCAGAATCCTCAACCAGCCTGGGTATTGATGTTGACTTTGTACCCGATTATCCCATTGGCATCAGCACGTACTGTACAGAAACTGGGATGAGCCTTGTAAATGTTTCGTTTCGGATTTATTTTTGTGAGGGGGGAGATTTTGTTTGTTTTCCAAAACGTTAATAGGCACTGTAGCATTTCCCTTACTGTAGCAGATCTTATAAGCAAGCTTATTGTACATAATTATAGACCCTGGACATATCAATTTTTTTTTTTTTTTACCCCCCCCCAATGTCTCACATATCAGAAATATACAGCACTGTCGAGTTATCCTTAGACAAGTGCACCATTTTAAACCGAGGTGCCATTGGCTTGACGAGAGGCTTGCTATTTAAAATTCTTCTTATAATTCAATCTTGCATGTCTGTAGTGAGTATACTAGTTTTAATAGCACTGGCCCTTACAATTGAAATCAAATGTCCCGATGGCATGATACTGTATCCCACAGCCCAGGAGGCCAATCGCAATGTTTTATAGAACATCTGTTGTCAGCTTCAAATTATAAAAATCTGATTTGACAGCTTGAATGCCCACTAGTGCCCACCGTGGTTTTTGCACATTGTGTCCTCAACGACATATTAAAATCAAGATTTAGAGATACAAAGACCTCAGTTATGTAGTCCACAAAGATAACAATTAGCATGCCCACCAAACAGTGTCCCGCCCTATATAGGTTTCCTCGTACCGGAGACAGTTTAGACCCTTAGATGTTCAGTATTCAGAGATGTAGTCTCAAAAACGAGCCATACTCTGAGCCAACAGATATATGAATACAACAATGCAATGTTTTTTTTATAACAATGTCTGCAAGGTTCCTATCAGTGCAAATGTGCCATTTAAATGCTAATCAATGATGTCATTCTCTTTCCTCCTACCGAGAGAAATACAGAGGGGCAACGTTTGTCCCTCTGAGTTTGACGCTTTTCAAATGTCAAAACACAAACAGTGTTTCAGCTTTGAATTTTCAACTTGAATTTGCTATATTGGCCTTGTAAGGAGTCAGCCATTGTACAGAAGAAGAACAATTTTATTAAAAGAGGAAGGTAAAGGAAATGTTTTTTATATCTATATTCTAGAAATATAGGATAAAAGTCAGCAGGGGTGTAAAGTACTTGAGCGATTATGTGCTTCATTACTATACTCAAGTATTATTTAAAAACTGAATATTTATACTTTTGCAAAATTACATTTCTATAAGAAAAAAAGGCATACTTTTTATTATTGTTACAATTTAATTTAATGTTAAAAAGTAGGCTACATATTACACTGGCCTAATAAAATGAAAACAGTTCATTGTTCAGTCTATAAATCAGTGTTAACTAAACCATTAAAAATGTTTAGATGAAAAACTTAAAAGTAGAAATGTTGTCTTTGTAACTAACTGAAATAAAATTAGTAGGTAACGCTTTACAATAAGGTCTCATTTGTTAGCATTAGTTAATGAATTAACTTACAATGAGCAATACATTTGTTACAGTATTTGTTAATGTTAGTTAATGAAAATACTGTCGTTCATGTTAGTTTCACAGTACATTAACTAATGTTAACAAATACAACTTTTGATTTTACCAATATATTAGTAAATTATGAAATTAATTTGAACTAAGATTAATAAATGCTGTAGAAGTATTGTTCATTCTTAGTTAACTAAAGTAGTTAACTAATGTTAACAAATGAAACCTTACTGTAAAGTGTTACCAATAAGTTTGTTGAGGTACTTAAATGACTAAAACTGAAATAAATATGAATGAAAGCTAAATAGAAATATTTATTTAAAAAACTAATAAAATAACAAAAGCACATACAATTACTAATACTAAACATAAAATGAAAAACAATTATAAAAATAAAAGGAAATTCAAAAAATCTAAATTATAAATAACGATGATATAAACAACTATACTTGTGTGTCAAACAACATCAGTTTCTGCTTGATTTAAAGTTTAGCAATTTTTCGACTGTTTTAAAAAAAAAAAAAATATTTTTTTTTTAAAATAAATTGTGTGTTGAGTCATATTCCCAGAACATTGAAAAATATGATTAAACAGGTTGCTCTGCACAGTTTGGGTTGCTTTGCAATGTTTCTCTTAAAAAAAAACAAAAAAAAAAACACTGTCTCTTGATTTGATTTCTAAAGCTACTTTTAAATACCAAGTACAATTACATGTACAAACTTTTGTACTTTCACTCAAATATGTTTTTGGATAGATACTGTAAATCTTTGACACCGTACTCATCCTTCAGTATAATTTCTCAGTGCTTTTTACACCCCTGTGTGCCAGACAGTCCGGCCCAAGATAATGAAAGCAGAGGACATTCTGTCATATAAAGGAAGTAACCGCTGCACCAGTAGAGAACCTCACTGAGGCAGCCGCCCAGTCTAAATTCTTGACGTGATCTCTTTTCCTTCATTGGTGCTGGTCCTCCAACTGGCTGTCTGCGGTTGCTATTTCGCTTTCCCCCATTCAGTGCATATGGAGGTCACCACTCGCAAGCCAGTGTTTTTCAAGTGTTCAGATGGGGCAAAAAAAGAAAGAAGTCAGCTTCTGTGTAAAGGTTCTACTTCCTTTATAGCATAAGCGTCCTCTCCTTCATTTTGACTTAGTGTAGACACTAGACAGGACTCTAAAGTATAGAAAATGACGAAGCAGGCAGCAGTGTGTTGCAGATTTTTACCTGCCGGGTCTGAAGCAAGACCTGGAGTAGCCGTTATTTTAGTGGCGCCCTCTGCAGGGAAGATGCTGAGTGTGTAAATAGCAGTCCGTGAGGGGACACCTTGAACACAGATGTACAGGTTTTTAATTGTTGCTCTTGATATGTATGAAGATACTGTATTGTTTTTGAATGCATCAACAGGGAGTTTTGAATTATGAATAATGACATGCAGTTAAAGAAATAAACTGAATAAAACTAAATAAAAGATTGTGTTCACTCATTTCCACTCACTAGGCAGCTCACTAGGTTTTAAACCAAGCAGATGAGTGCTAAAGCACAATACTTATATATTTCATATCTTTTACTATCATTATTGTTACTAATGATAATTGAAATTTATGCCATGTTCCCAAAAATTATCTTTAGATTCTCAGCGGTTATCAAACATCTGTTTGACTAATCTGAATTTCTTTTAAATTGCTATGGAAAGTATACCTATCTCTGAAAAGAAACCTGTCAAGAAGCTTTTTGTTGGAGATTGCTAGCATGAACTATGCTAATCATCTAGGAAGCAGGCTCTCGGAATTTCAAGGCTCTGCATTTCAACAGGCGAGTACTCGCACACATCACTGTGTCGCATGGGAATAAACTCCTACACATACAACCTCCTAAATATTCACTATCTACTGCAGAGAAGAAATATCAGATCTCTAAATCTCAAGCTACCTCACTGTTTTTCTGTAGTCGGCTACATTCTAAAGTTCACACGAAATGTGTTTTTATGTTTAAAACTGTGAGACGCAGTCGAATGAAAAAAATTAAACAAGTTCTAGAGGTTTTTTTTTTTTTTTTTTAATGTAGGCTAATATTTTAACTTGAGCGTCATGTCGTGCACGAGATGAGAGCGCAATGGTCAAATCAATCTACCGCAAGTTCACATGGAAAAGCATTGCAGTCAGGGGCGTCATGCAAGCCAAAATTCTGGGGGGGCACAATCTGAGACGTTGCAATTGTTTTCTGACGGGTGATATGGATCATGTTAGGAGGGGTAAGGGGGTTTCTCCCCCTGAAAATTTTTAAATTCTGGCTGCTAAACATACCATTTCAATGCAGTTTGGGAGGGACAGAAATACCTTAACAGAGCTAGCAGCAACCCTCCTCTATCTGAGGACTAAGTTAAAGTATCTATTTTGTAAGTTTATGTAAAAGACAGGTTGATGAAAGAACTGTAAGCTCAAATTCAAAAGCTTTTGAAGTCTGCTTCATTAAAGCATGTTTACACACACACTTACTGTAACACTTAGGCCTACTACACATGATTTTAAAAACAGTACCATTGCAGTTTTTATGTTATGATTTTAAATTGGTATGTGACCTAAGAACGATCTTACATTAAAGGTAGGCTACATAAAGGTGCTGAGGTCTGACTTTGTGGTGCTCTGAAATTAAGTTATTTTAATATTAATATGTGATGAAGGACTTTGAAAGAAGTTTGACAGATTTCAGTGCTGAATAAGGTTAACACTACCCCTTTTATTTGAAAATGGTTAATATTTGACAGAAATGTAAAAAAATAATCAAATCAAATGTAATATGTAACATTACTTTAGTAAAATACTTGAAATACTGTAGTTACACTGCTCATTATTATGTTTCAAAACCGATCAGATAACGTTACTATGGCTTTGTATGGCAGTAACGTTAGCCAACTAGTTTACGGTTAAACTAGGCTAGCTATCGATAATGTTACACTGACACAACTTAAGTTAATGCTCTGAATTCACAGCTAATATCAAATCCATAACTTTTTGATCAAGTTAAAATTTCCAGGTCAACCACAAATAATCCCACTACCTTTTAATATCATCCGATAACCAATTCAATGCCGATTTGTTGCTTTGCCCACTTACCACTTCAAGACCATCTGTAAAACATAGAAGCTCAACGTGCGTTCCTATCGAAAGACGCGCGTAGCGCTCTAGATTTGATATATACAGACACCATATTAGGAAAAAGGGGCGGGCTGATGCTGACCGATTTATTACACATCCAGAAGAATACATTTGAGTCGTTGTAGGCTCTGGTATATTATGGAGCATAATAGGAATAAAGTTGTGACAAAAAAATTATCAGGGAGGAAAAATCTGAGGGGGCACGTGCCCCCTCACTTTGAATGGGCATGACGCCACTGATTGCAGTGGAAGGCAAAAAAAGGGTTCTGTGTGAATTGCCATTAAAGGTTTTTTTTTCTCATTTAAAAATGTGAGATTCAGGGCAGTGGAATGAAAAAACGTATGGCCTATAGAAGCATTTCATAAAAGTTGGACACCTTTTAACGCCACGTTTTTAAATGCAATACACAAATAGCGAAGGTGAAACCAATCTGTCTGGCGCAAGTGGAAAAGCAACACGGGAATGTACATTTTATTTGTTAATTTGTTTAGATTTTAAAATGCAAGAGGCAGGACAGTGGAATAAAAGTTTAAATTATTTTAACTTTACTACCGCGTTTTTAGAACCCTGAGTCATGCGCAAAATGCTGCAAAAGATGGCGGTTGGCAAACCAACTTCCGATGTATTACTGCCACTGACTGAATTTTAGGCTTATTTTAAGCAGAACGTATATGTAGTATGCATTATTTTCACATAGACCTTTTTTTAACACGATTACAGCTCCCCTCCTTCCGAAATAAGAAATGTGCTGTGATTGGTTAGTTGGTCACTGTGTTGTGATTGGCAGCGCCTAGCAAGTGTTCGAGAAATGTCACGCCCCTTCATAACCGCGAGCTCTACGGCGTCAACTTCAAACAATTTCGAGCCCGATTTAGATCATGACAATGTTAACGAACAAGAGGATTGAGCCGAACAGATTTCAAGCACGGATTTCACAGGACTTTCCAGAGTGGTATGTATGTTTTATCTGTAATATTCTAATATAGATACGATGTTATCCACCATTTAATCATATTTGGCGGAAAACTATGGTAATATAAACAGTAATCGATCACAATGGATAATTTTTCTAAGGGGCGGTGAACAGTCTTACAAAAGCTACAGTAAACACTACATCAATACTGTACTAATGTTAGTTAGCAGGCTAGCGGAGGCAAAGCTTTGCCCTTCGTAGCTATCATAGCAAGGTAACAACTAAGTTACTTAAAGCGTATCCTTTGAACTGTTAAAAGAAAACACAACTACAAATAAGTTGTGATCCATAAACAGCAGATTGTCTCGACAAAATGGGAAAGAAAGAGGGGCAAATAAAATATACAAAATATATATTATATAATAATTAATATATAAAATATATCTCCCTTTGCATTGAACTTTGAGCGTCGTAACTTTGCAGATGTTGTTTATGCTCAAACAGCAACATTACATTCTAAAGTTAAAAAGGTGAAATCATAATCAAGGACCCCTTTAAAATGAATAGTAAGTATGTTATTACCTTGAAAGCGTTTCTTTTTAATGATATTTGACGATAATGGCCCCATGCTCTTGTCCAGGTTAACGTACGTTCTTCATGAAGTAGTAGAGGCACGTGACCAAGTAGAGTCAGCGGAGCTCGCAGCGCCACCTGTTGGTAAAAATGCTTCTATAACTTTTAACCTTTCTTTTCATATTTTTTTTAAACATTTTATTAAAACATGTTCTTTTGTTTCTGCCAGATCACAATAATTACATTTTCCTACATTTTCCTATTCTAAACATAGAGGGATTTAGTCTATGCCCTATTCAAATGCGAGTAATTGTATCTGTTCTGTTCCTAAAACACTTCTTCAATTTCCTTCTTACTGCTGAATATTATACAGATGTCTGCCCTTGCTATGACAGTTCCATACTAGTACTTGCCACTCTTTGTTTATGAACTCTTTAATTTTCCCTTTAACCTATTTTTTGCTAAGAGTCACTTGTATCTCTGTTTGGTTTAGAGCTTGCTTAGCTAGCTTATCAACCCCTTCATTAGCCTCTACTACTCCCACATGAGGAGGAACCCACAAGAACGTTATTAAGCTCTACTACTTATTCTTAACAAACTTGCAAGAATCTCATATATAATGTCTTGCCTTAATGATTTTACTCCACTTGCAAGGCTTGAGATTGCTGAGCAGTCAAACATGTCCATCTAGCACGTTTACATAAAAAACAATGGAAAAGCAGCGCAGTGGAATGCAAAAACGTGTTCTTTGTGAACGACCAAGGTCGCATCGTATCAGAAATGAAACTCTGATTTCTGTTTTGATGCTCATAGACACAAACTTTTAACAGTCACAAATATTGTGCTTCACATAAAGAGCACAACTCTAAAAAGTGTCTATTCACTGAAAGATGCCTGCAATGCTTTGGAACTGGCCAAAATTAATATATTTTTTAAATAGACTGCTGTTGTCCTAATGTTGTCCTAAAATGCTAAACGTACCTCAGGTTTTTGGAACAAAGCTGTTCATTAATTTGTAATATCAAAGGTTCAGCACTTCATGCTTACATTACTCAATGTAACTAAATGAAATAGGGAAAAGTTGTTATTTTTTCCTCTCTCTACTGAGTCTTTTTCTAAAAAAAATCATACTAGCATTCATCAAAATACATTTCGAATGATTATCATACTTTTTATACTTTATAGCAGCAGGCAAGCAGGCCTGTGGGAATAACAGTAAGGCTTCTCTCACCCTCTCTTTCTATCTAATTGCTCTCACTAATTATACACCGTGCCCTACACCATGTTAACTCTGAAACGGGAGGGTGAACAGGGACTCTGTGCCTCATCCTCGCTCCCTCTATTTTGCCCCAGCATATTGGGCTCAAAATTCGATCACATTGAGAATTTGGCCATTACTGACCAGCAGATTTTTTTTTCTCCGCTGATTTTAACATATCTCTGACGTTTACGTGTTACAGCTATGTGTTAGTAAAATGTATCCAAGAGATCACAATATCTTTATTTTTAGTCTGAGAGTGCACATAACCTATGCCTGAGATACAGACACGTTGCTGGGGCGTGAATGTGTGCTGCTCAGGGAAGCAGAAGGGGGCTGGATGTTGAGCACCAGGGAAATGTCATGTTGACCTTTTTAATCAGCAAGCTACAGGCTGCTTCAAATGGGATGAGGAGGGTTTGTGTCACTCGCATATGAAGTATAATCTACGATAAGTGCGAGGCGTGTGCACAAGGGCTGTACATTACAGCGTCTCTGATATGTTGCGCATTATGTAGTTGGCCTGGATATTGTATGTGTGTCAGTGGCAGGTGAGGATAGTTTTTGTAGTCCAATGTAAATAATGTCCTATTTCCATATGATATTTACACTATTTCCAGGTAAAGGGAGTTGAAAAAGGTGATATGCTAGTTTTTTGGTCTGGTATTGAGGAAGGCGAATATCAGTACTGTCTTTTTCTTCTGTTATTGGCTTATTATAATGTGCTGTGCATTCTGACAAAACATTTTTTTTTTAATTTTTGATAATATTTCATTTGTTAATAACACTTCATTATATTACAGTATATTCAACCAGTGGCCAGGTTCGTTTTAGAAGAACAGTGTAAAATGGATATTTTTCGCTAGTGAAAGGACTTGAGATTAGCCCTGAAGAAAAAATCCTCATCCTCTCATCTCTTTTCATCCAGACTTTAATGACCGAAAATAAAATGTACATTTATAGTTTTGGCAGACACTACAGGGTGTCGGTGTCCGACTTTATTACAAACCAACTGTTGGTCCATGTCCAATCCTCCCTCCTGCCCTTTGTTTAATGGAGCACGGCTACTACTATCGAAGCGCTAATGTTACTGTCAGAACGAGACGACAATTGGACCAGACCACATGAAGCCACCACAGCTCTGTAAAGTCTGCAGAGCAAATATCAGATCAGCTGTAAAACCGATGTGACATGTTGATGAAGCTCCTTATATAACATGCTGCTTCTTGTGAATGAATAGTTAAAGAATAGGAAATGTTCCTAAAGCATTTAAGAGGGAATGGAAAGCTCAGTGTGAGAGAACAAACGCTGCGGTTGCCCTGTGGGGAGAGAGAGGAAGAGATGGGGAGGGCTGAAAACATGACAGTAGTTTTGAAGCTCAGATCTTCACAATGTTCTCCAGCTTTCTCTTAATGACTGGTGTCAGAGACATAAAAGAGCACAAGAGATGTAAGAGAATGGAACGGAATAACGAAAAAGAGGGAGACAGACAAACAGAGATTGGTTAGATTGAGAGAGAGAGACGGGATCGACACGTGGATGGATGGATGGATGGATGGATAAAGAGAGAGAGATGGATATGTAGACTGAAGGATAGTTAGACGACAGGTAGAGAAAGACAGATGGATGGGCAGACAGAGACAAATAGATAGAAAGACTGAAGTATAGACAGCTAGAGAAAGACACATGGGCAGACAAAGATGAACAGAGATGGATGACAAATGGACTGAAGGATAGAAAAAGAAATATAGAGAAAGGTGGATGGATGGACAGGCAGACAGAGATGAACAGAGGCAGATAGTAGGAAGAGAGAGAGATGGATGACAGATGGACTAAAGATAGACAGCTAGAGAAATACGGATGGATGGACAGACAGGCAGACATAGACGAACAGAGGCAGATAGATAGGTAGAAAGAGAGATATGGATGACAGATGGATTAAATGATGGACAGCTAGGGAAAAAGATGGATGGATGGACAGGCAGATAGATAGATAGATAGATAGATAGATAGATAGATAGATAGATAGATAGATAGATAGATAGATAGATAGATTTTACAATGAAGATGCAATAAAATACAGAGCATTATGCAGCTGAATAATTAAGGCTTCTGTGTGGGAGAGTAAGAAATTAAATGGATTTCTCTCCATCCCTCTTTTTTTTTCTCTGCAACTCTTTTCTCCTCCGCATGCACCTCTTACATAAACACAGTGGATATCAGTATGCTCTATAGGAGCAAAGCGTGCCCAATTCGCCCATGTAGAACGCAGACTCTCACACATTTCATGAACTTTAAGAAGAGCATATGCAGTGAGCTGATTAGCCATTGATGCAGAATGGCATAAAGATTCATCCTGGACCAGCAAAACCGTGTAAGCTAGATATCATTTTTGAGCATCATACTGTAGGTGATTCTCACTAGTTTTGTAGTGCATTGTGGGAATTTTCTCACTGGCGTGGCTTGGACAATGAAACATACCTTGAAATGACTGCCTCCCTTGATAGTACACTGACTACTGAGGGAGCTGATTGAGATGCTCTGTATAACACGGCTATAGCACAAGCTTATGCATGCGTGCTGCATCGTATCAGTAGATTCTATTGCAAAACTGTTGATTGAAGCATAATTCTACCCTGAATGTGGCATCACTGCATTCCTACTGCTGTTAAATAGATAAATTAAGCTCTAATGATAAAGTAAACCACAACATACTAGTGGTCTGTCCTTTCCTGCATGTGCTTAGCACATCCCTTTCACTCACACGCAGTTCAGCTGTGACTAAGGCACGGAGAGAGAGAAAGAGAGGGCAGGACGTGTGGGTGGAAGTAAGAAAAAAAAATGGATGGTTTTAATGTGGGTTGCTGAAAGGACTAGAGTGAGAGCACGAGAGTGATTCAGCACATGAAACGTCCTAAAACTGCTGTAAAAGCCAAAAGCTACTTGTCCGTGGTTTTTGCTGCAGTAGAAATTAAAATATTAAAGAAAATATTCATATTGGGCACTGACATCATTTTAAATTAAGCCAGGCAAAGCCTGGTTTTACATTAATGTCATACCTGTTGCTGGCTGAAATTTAAATTTGGGCAGCACTGAATGAATGAGAAACATTGTCCCCATGTGTAAATCTATGCTTGCTTTTTCTGCACCACACAGCCTTCGGATTGAGTAGTGAGGTGTATAGGAGAGAGAAGAGAGAGAGCGGGAGAGCAAGAGCGCGCGCGAGAAACTGCACTCATTTTGGCTCAGCTCAAGGAGCCACTCTCCCGTCGAACTAAATGTTACCGCGTTCCAAAATGGCCGACCACGGGGACACAGTTTCCCCGGCATGTTCCTCTAGCGTTACACGCTCGGACCAACGTCAGAGCCTCGATTGAAAAGAAAAATATATTCTCTCTGACTCACTCAAATGATTTTAACCCCTGCATCATCCGTTACCACGGCGAAAGGCGCTGAGCATCATCGACATGCTGCGAAACTAGCGATCGAGACACATGTGGACACTGCGGTGAAACCGAATGGCGGCGAGGGGCGGCAGGTGCAGGGCTGTTCAGGGAGCATCAGGAAGGAATGCACGTCTGTTCAACATGTGAGCAGTTAATTCATTAGCGAATATCCTTAGTCAGTGGCATCAATTAGGCTTGACATTATGTCACATTCAGGGAGACACAACCGTTTTTGATATTTAATTAGTTGTCATGCAACGCAGTCTCCATAAATTGACAGCTGTGCTCCATCAGCATGGGTGTTATTTAATGATCTCGCGCGCATTGGCTTGACACTGTGTGGACGAGCACGCGGACGCTTTATTGCGCGTATCAGCTCTTTCGGGACCTGAGCGCCTTTGCGCTGATCATACAAAGCGACATAAAACTCGACAGGCAGTGGACACCCTGCTGCAAGGATCGTATTTCTTCTCGATTTTGTTTCAGTTGATCGGGAGGACCGCGTTGCCACTTACAGCGACAAAATATCAATAAACATCTGCTCGGTTTAAATCATAACGTCGAATTTGGAGATTTAAACGACTTTGACATCATCGTTTTGGGACGCATTCTACATATCGCCTGATTATCGCGCATCTGTACGCGTTGGAGACGCGATGTCTTCAAGGACTGTCTGGGCAATAAGTGTGAAACCGCTCGTGAGTAAACGACAAATGCGTACATGAAACATTAATGATAGATGTGATTTACACTGAAAAGAGATTTAGGTTCAAGAATAATGGAATAAAGGTGCAAAGAAATAGTTTGTATTATGAAATAACGAAATATTTTGTTGAACTGACTTTGCAATGAGTTGAAATACATCATGCGTGGGAAATCCAGGTGATGTTTTTAAATGTATAATGATAAGCAATATTAATGGCTTGTATTATTGTAATGAGGGTGCAAAGAAGAGAGAAGGGGGAATTGGTTTGTTCTGAAAGACATGCGCACACCTCCCAGAAGCCAATTTAGTATTGCAGTGGATTTATCAGAAGAACTTTAGTCTCTCTCTCTCTCTCTCTCTCTCTCTCTCTCTTTCTCTTTCTCTTTCTCTTTCTCTTTCTGTCTCTACACCTTTCTATCTCGATCGCCTCTGGAATAGAATGACTCCTGACGAAAATGTCTCCCAAACACATCAGTCTGGAATATGAGTCATGAATACACAGCCAGAAAACAGCTGCAGTGCTTCAACTCCACATTTCAAAGAGAAACGGAAGAGGATGTGCATCAGAGAAATGGACGAAAAGGAAATCGGCTTTCCTTCCTGTTTAATGGATATTTGCTGACTTGGCTTTTTGCGGTGCATCCTTACCTTGGACTTGAGGTGCTGGGAATGTCCTGTGACTGCCGAATTAGTTTTTTTTCCTCTCTTTTTTCCTCATTTTTATTACCTGTTGAGAGTAAATCTAGTTGAATGACTGATGAAATTAATTTCCACAAACCGGCTTTGATCTCAATTCCATGATTCCTTGGTGGCAGTGGAAAAATGACACAGAAGAATAGCAATGCACACTTACACAAACGCATGCTCGCACCCATCGTAAACAAGTGAACAAATCCTCTCATTATCATCATCATCATCCCTTATATGTGAATACAAATTCTCAATATGGAATTCCCTAATCACTTTTCAGTACTGTGACTTCCGAAGCTCAATCTAACTTTGAGGGAATCTCAGATTAAAACCACTGACTATTTTACCCTGGTTACCCAACTCTAACTCCAACACATTTCCGTCTCTCCCCCCCACCCACTCCACGTGGGGGGGAGAGCCTCCACCTACAGGGTGATCCCAGAAGCTTGTCCCGGCAGACGGTGACTGTCAGCATGGATGCAGGCCAGGGCAGCCCGGAGAGCCCTAACAGGGCAGTGGAGTACCTGCTGGAGCTCAATAACATCATCGAGAGCCAACAGAAGCTTCTGGAAACTCAACGGCGGCGCATCGAGGAACTGGAAGTGCAGCTGGATCGACTCAGCCAGGAGAACAAAGACCTGAGGCTGGACCGACAACCCTGCCCACCCCCACCCCCACCTCCCATCCACCCTGTCCTGCCACCAAAGTCCCATGCTGCATCCTCCACTGCTGTGTACGCCAATCTGAGCCTCAACAGCGGGCCCATCCCAATACCCGTCCCGGCTCCGGCTCCGGCACCCCCGCCCCCACCTCCACCCGTGCCACCACGGGATCGCCGTGTCAATGTCAACACGCACACAAGGCTCGGCCAAAGCCTGTCAGCTGGACCCAATTCCACGGAGAGAGAAAGGGACCGAGACAGGGGACGAGAACGAGACGGCGCTGCTACCAGTTTGGGAAGCTCTCTGCAGCGAGACGGCGCTGCTACCAGTTTGGGAAGCTCTCTGCAGAGACAGTAAGTACAGGCCTGAGGGCTCTTTTACTGCATAGCTGAGGTTCTACTGTAGAGTACAGTCTCCACAGCCTCCATGCTGGCTGTTTGGAAAACTGTCAATCAAGAGAGCGTGTGTTTGCATGAAAAAAACGTTTAAGATGTTGGTTGTGCGAGTGTTAACTACTGTAAACTACAATTAATAGTAATCAATATATTTAAAGGAATAGTTCACTCAAAATTAAATAGATTCTGTCATTGTCAAGTTATCTAGCGCTTTATACAATACAGATTTTCAAAGCAGCATCACAGTAATAAACAGGAAAATAACTATCAATGATGCAAAGTTTATACAGATGAGTTCAAGTTCTACTGTAAAGTATATCTAAAAAGTAATTTTTTAGCTCAAGTCAGTTCAGGGTTGATTCGGTTCAGTTCAATAACTGTAAAGTTAATCAAGTATGAAACGAGTATGATATGGGTTTAATTTAGTTATAAGCAGCTCTACAGAAGACAATAGAGTAATTATTCAGCTCGAGTCAGTTCAGTGTTGATGCAATTCAGTACAATAACAGTCTCATCTCGAAATTGCAAAATTCATTAATAATGAAACAACTTTTATTCAGTTTTAAAGCAGCTTTACAGAAGATAACAGCCTCCTCATCCTCCTTTGGTTCTCATCCGACAGTGTCAGTGTAGTCAAACCGATAATATTACTAAATATCACACCCTCATGTCATTCCAAACCTGTAGAACTTTGTGTGACGCAAAGAATGATGTTTGAAAATGGACCCCATTGACTTTCAGTGTAGTTGAAACATTCTTCAAAATATCATCTTTTGTGTCATGCAGAAAAAAAAGGCAGTCATACAGGTTTGGAACATCATGAGTGTGTAAATGATGACTGAATTTTTGATTGAACTATCCTTTAAAGCAAGTACAGGGAAACTGCTGCGTGGACTGTAATATTTACTGACACTGGATGAAGATTTGAACTACACATGCATTTCCTGTAGATTACACTAGTAATGCTGGTGCAGAACTAAGAAAGCACCTTTCAGAGGGTATTTCTCCTGTTTGCACCCTGACTATCTTTCAAAAATGAAATTGAGTGCAACAGTCTGTCACAATAGAACTGTTTCCAGGCCATCGGACAGGCAGCTGGCTGTGCCATCGAGCCTGAACATTACATAAGCCAGCAGACTCTTATCTGGATAGACTTGTGCTGGGCCATTGGCAGAGTGACAGGCTAATGTCATGGGATCCTGAGATTGAATTAGCATTCTAAATCTGTCACAAATGTCATGACTTTTTTGATATGGAAACATATTGGACCTTGCCAGTTTGATTTCTGGAGAATAAGGAGGTTCCAGGAAGTTTAGCTGTATTTTACTGTAAACAAAGATTTTAGCAATTTAAAAAGTAATCTAAAATCATTTGCGAATGGTGCACAACCCTATTGGTTTGGGATGAAATGCACTTTTTGGCTATCCCTTTAAACTGATTTTGTTGCTATCTTAAAATACAGTTTTTAAAAAAGGTGTTGGATGGTCCCTGAACAGACTTCCACATTGAGCAAAGCTGTCAGTAGCCTGGAGACTGTCAATATCATTCCCAGCATTTGCTGTGTCAATAGACTCCATATAAATCCAGAGAGAGATGGTACAGAAGTGTAGTCGGCCACTCCTTGTGCTGCTGACAGTTGGGTTGTTTGTCTCCATCCCTGCATTGCTGAGGAATCGACCTCTCCATTGCACCTCTGATCACTGTAGTGTGCACTTGAGCCGGCCTCATCACAGCATGCGATGCATACAGATTCGTGCTTGAGAGTGTGCAGATTAACGTTAGTGGACTGGTTCAGTGTCGAGCACTGCAGTACAGCATCTCCTGTAGTTTTTTAAGGCTGGTGGCTGGTGTGGTGTGGAGATTCGTTTTGTATGTATGATCGGGCCACTGTGTAGGAGAGGTTGTGATTTAAAATTCAGATTGTGGATCAACTTGTGTGGGAGAGAGTAGCATAGAAAGAGAGCGAAATAGGCTACAGAATTCACTGCACCCTTTTTGTGTTGATCACTTTCAAGGTTTTGTTTCTCCAATATTCATACCTCTTATAGGCTATTTGTTTCTCTTGCCCTGATTCCAATGGAGAGAAACCTGAATGCCCTCTGATAAACTGAGTGCTTTCCTTATCATCTGAGACTTATTTCTTTCTTCCTTGAGGGCATATAGTGTACTTCATTTCTTCTTGCATAGTAATCATGATTAAACTGTAGTATTTGTTAGGGGTGGTGATTTCATACTGTACTAGTGACTCTAATCTTTTACTTATGTTCACCCAAAAAAAAATGTGTTCACCGATTTTAGTCACTATTTGGTGAGACTAAATCTGCGAGAACCTTCTATATGACAAACTGTAAATCCATGAATCTTTAGTATATTGTTTGCGATAAATAATAAATGCACTGTCTTCTTGTTTTAATAGAACGTTAACGTTATTTATAATTAATATTAGGAGTTTCACTAGCTGCGTTTACATGGACCCTAATAATCCGCTTGGAATCGGACAATAGTACAATAGTATAATACAATAGTAGTACAGTCGGAATAAAAAAAAGTCACATGTAACCATCAATGGAAATAAATTGGCCAAATCTGATTGAAATTGTATTTGGATTGTAGGGGGTGGTACACACCTTTTCTAATCAGTTTGATAGGATGTATAAACACTTGATCGCATTGAAACCGACACTGGAAAGCTCTGCATGCAATGGCGTAGAAATGGCGGAATGACGTATGACACAGAAGAAGCTGCAGGGCCGGCCTTGACCAATTTGCTGCCCTAGGCAAGATTTTACCTGGTGCCCCATGCATCGCAGCCCATTTCACCCCATCATTGTGTTCATGATTATTTAGCCTATATATATATATATATATATATATACACACACACACTGTAAATAAATATCATTACTAATTTTGGCAAATAAATTGTAAAAATGCCATATATACAGTACAGGCCAAAAGTTTGGAAACATTACTATTTTTAATGTTTTTGAAAGAAGTTTCTTCTGCTCATCAAGCCTGCATTTATTTGATCAAAAATACAGAAAAAATTATAATATTGTGATATATTATTACAATTTAAAATAATTGGTTTTCAATGTATTATACTTAAAATGATCATTTATTTCTGTGATCAAAGCTGAATTTTCAGCATCATTACTCCAGTTTATCTCATGATCCTTTAGAAATCATTCTAATATGATGATTCATTATGAGTGTTGGAAACAGTTCTGCCAGGCCCGTTTCTACGAGCTCTGTGTGTTAACAAAAGCAATGCTGTCTACATTGGATGCGGCGTCGCGCACGCTACACAACAAATTACCAACAACTGATCGCGCGCGCGCTCTGTTTCTGACGCACTTCAAGCACTCGCTGGGCGGGGGAAGATTGATGAGCCGTACTTTTTTTGCTTTATTTGGTAGTATTTCAAATTTATGGTTTTAAAATAGTATTATAAAAAAAGAAAAATGTAAAAATAAAAAAATCACTCGTTCACTCATTCTGGCGCCCCTATGGATGAGTGGCGCCCCTAGCATTTGCCTATTCCGCCTATGCCGCGGGCCGGCCCTGACAAGCTGTTGATAATTTTGAATATAGTGTCATAAGTGACTTGTGTCAGTCTAAAATTCTCCCTCCACTCATCATTATCTGTGAAGTGATACAGGACAGTCCTTGCTTCTGACTCCACAGACGCCTTGTCTTGGGTGCGGGAAGGGGCATTTTGACTGCTTAATAAATATAAGCTACACGTCACAAAGCTTCATGTGCTCGTCATCTCCTGATTATGACCAACACCTCGTCGCTCAGTTTGTTCACAATTACTTTTAGTTCATTCATGAGATTCTCTGAGTCTCATTCTGATTCAAACACTTGATCTTTGCTTGTGTTAAGTAAGTCTTTGAAGGCAGGAAAAAGCTTGTCTTGTGAAAAATATTAGATAAACACATTTAGAAACTATCAGCTCCCATAGTTTTTTTTAATTAAAAAAAATAAATGTGTCATCTCCTGTATCAGATGATTCGCATGATAAATGCATGAACCCACTAGCTGTCTCGTAAACAGCATCTGGTCGATGTGGCAATGTGTTTACTTTACACCTGAGTGGCTTTAGTGCTGCTAGCTTTTGCTTTGCATCATCTTTACCTGAAACAATGGGAAGTCACATGACATATGAGTGCAGATGGCTTGCTTTACTGATAGATTTTGCCGTTTTACAGACTTTTATGACAGTTAGCCATCATTTGACTGATTTTGAATGAACAGCACATATCCATCCATTTTTCTTTTACTTTATTGCCAAATTTCCCAATCTCTTGTTCACACCCTCACCAGCCCTCCCTTGGTGTTGAGCAGATGGCACACCAGCATGCCATTTTCTTTAGGGTCGCCTTTTCTCTTTTCACCCACAAGGGTCGTTTACAGCATCGTCTTTTCATGTGAGCTCTATTTCGGTTTATATCCGTGTTTCTTGTCCCTTTTTTTTCTCGCCCTTATCCCGTCAGCGGATCCAAATCACCCAACTTGGGTGATCACAATCTTTCTCTTTCTCTGGTGTAATGCTTTCGGCTAATGAACAAGTGTAACTACTGCTGTGGGTGAGCTGTTGAGGTGGGATTGTTTCTCAGAATAATTAGCATGGTCGGTGTTAATTACATTTGTCTATTGAAGGTGGCAATTACTGTCGTAGATGTGAGTCTTTGAGTAATGTTGGAGGACTGACTGATAGAGTTTATAAAATTATGATGTAATTGAATGTCTATGGAGAAGCTTTCGGGGCAGTCAAACCTGACACCTGCTGCTTTGTGGGATAGTTTTTTGATAGGAGTTTTTCTCCTAATCAAAGTAGTAATTCATTTTACTCTAATTTTATAGTTAGTGTAAATGGAGAGGGTGACGAAAAGCAGTGTTTTGTCAGTCCACCTAGTGGCATAACAGAAGATGTCATGTGACCTTTTTAATATTGTTAACCCAGAGTCATTCTTAAAGGGTTGGTTCTCCCAAAAATGAAAATTCCGTCATTAATTACTCGCCCTCATGTCGTTCTAAACCCGCAAGACCTTCGTTCATCTTCGGAACACAAATGAATATATATATTTTTTATGAAATCTTTCTGTCCCTCCATAGACTGCATCGTTATTACCACTTTCAAGGCCCAGAAAGGTAGTAAATACATTGTTAAAATAGTCCATGTGACTACAGTGGTTCAATCTTAATGTGACGAGAATATTTGTGTGTGCAAAACCCCTCCAAAAATAATGACTTTACACAACAATCTCTTCTCTTCCATGTCAGTCTGCTACGCTGTTCACGTAGTAGGCACAGTACAGCGCCTCCAGGTTTTACGTCAGAATGCCAGCTCATTATTGGGCAGCTTCTGCGTCCGCATCACACGCATGGCGCTCACGTGAACTGCGACAGCCAATAATGAGCCGTAGAACCTGGAAGTGCTGCGCTTTGTTTACTCTAAGCGTAGCAGACTGACATGGAAGAGAAATGATTGTTGAATAAAGTCGTTGTGCACAAAAATATTCTTGTCGCTTCATAATGTTAAGGTTGAACCACTGTAGTCAAATGGACTATAACCTTTCTGGGCCTTGAAAGTGGCAATAATGATGCAATCTATTCATACTTTGCAGTCACGTGACTACCATGGATACCTGGCGGGCAACAAACAGGTATTTTCAACGTAGAGTCCTGTAGTTCCAGGTCTTTCTAGTAGCTATCAAGTCTGTTAGTGAGCAGGCTGCATAACTATGGACTAGGATTAACTCCAAGGTAGCTAAATTGTGTAAAGCAGACCAGGTTTTTTAAGATAATCGAGCAGTAATAATTCCTCCGTAAATAATCTAGCTCTACTGTTCTCATCTCTGGTTCTCATTGAAAACCATAGATATCACAAACCTCAAAACAACCTATCACACACTTTTGTTGTTAGCAAAAGACGACAGCTGTTACTGTGCGTTCACACCGCCACCGGCGAGAGCGTCAAAGTGCCCGGAAGTCATTCATTTTCAATGAATTTTGCCGCTCTCGCCGGCGGCGGTGTGAACGTACAGTTAGCCTAGCTTAGACTCATAACACAAACAACTGACTCGCCGAACCAGCTGGTGGTGTTGATTGACGAAACTACAGGGTAACTTAAAGACACGATTAATTATCTCATCTTGCTTATCTCATCTGCGGTTAGTGTATCCAATCGCATAACAACTATCTGGCATGTCGTTTACACCTCAAAACACCAACTTTTGTATAGTAAAACTGGCGACATCCTGGCAAGATCCTTGATTAGTTTACTGGGTTTCGTTGCTGGAGAACGACGTTCTTGCCCGCCAGCCAGTACTTGTGACGTCACGTGCAAAGTATGAATGGGGGCTCAGAAAGCTCTCGGATTTCATCAAAAATATCTTGATTTGGGTTCTGAAGATGAACAAAGGTCTTACGGGTTTGGAACGACATGAGGGTGAGTAATGACAGAATTTACAGTTTTGAGTGAACTAACCCTTTAACATAAACACAGCACATTTGTAAGCCCTGCATCAGAGGTCCTCTGCTCCTGGAGACCCACTGTCCTGCAAAGTTTATTTCCAACTGCTTTAGCACACCTGCATGTGATTTTTACAGCAATCCTGGGAGCTTAATTAGCTACTTTATATGTGTTTGATTAAGGTTGGAGCTAAATTCCCTAACCAGGAGCAGGAAAGACCTCTGCCCTGCATAATTGTTCTAATTTGCATATTTATAAGGTTAAAAACTTGGTTTCTTTTTCTGTGGTTTTGTACTGGGTAGCTCTGATAACCTCTGATAACAGATCATTCTAAACTTTAATGTAGAAACATGCATTTTCTGATACTTTGAAACTATATGTATTGTAAAAATGCGTTATACAAATAAATGTGAAGTGAATTGAATTCACTCAGCCCACAGTGAAATCTCATTTGTTCAAAGTCCTGCTCCACATAACTGTAAACTTCAAATATGTTCTGATTGGCTGTGATTGTCACTGTAAACCTGTCCGTTTAGGACTCTGTTTAAGAGCCCAGGTAATGTGAGTTTTCTAGCCTTGGATTCCCATTGATAAAATGGGAAAGAAGTCCAGTGAAGATCAACATATGGTGATCGTTGATACAATAATGCATTGATATTATTTTCACAGCAAGTTTATTTATATATTTTGATTTTACCTTTTCACAAAACTGTTGATTCCCAGCCCTTCTTTCCATGATTGGTATGAATCTGTAAATGAGAAAGAACTGTAGTCAATCAGGATTTCAAGTGGATCTTTTGAGAAAATCATTGATATTTGTGATCATTCAAAATCATTTCCCTGCACAAGATCAATTCGCATTTGCTCCATTGTTGTGTATGTATTCCTTACTGTACGTGTTCAATAATATAACATTACTGACACTTCCACTTTCTTTGTTGTCTCCATGTTTGTCTGTCTCTGTCTCTCACTCTTTCTTCCACTGGATCCACAGGACAGAAGGAGACTCCTCCAACAAAGACAGGTCTGTGTTCACGCTTTCATTTAATCTCCATTTCTCCTCCTCCACAGTGCACTCTCTGACTCCTGTAGTAGCGCACGCTTCGTCAAGTGACAGAGGCCTGTTCTATCTAGGGCAGCCTGAATGCATGTGGGACATGCCATTGCTTCTAATGACTTATTGCTTCGCTCTATGAAAGAGCTCTTGCATCTGGAGCAGGTTTAGCAGAAGAACAGCACTATGAGCTAACTGAGAGATAAGTGTGAGAACATCAGAACAGAGGGATGAAAATCATTTGGAAATCGAGAATTATCGTCACTTGGCTGCAAGACTCCCTGTTAGCCGTTGCCGTAGTGACCAATATGCCCAGTGTGAGTATGTTAATGGGTATTGATATGCATGTCGTTTGCATTCGCCCATATAGTGAACGCGGACATGGGCGTCAGTGGTTAGTCAGTAATGAGTAATGTCCCAGCTGTGAGCGTGTGTTTTGCGTGTAGGAGTGTTAGTGGGTGCAGGGAAAAAGGTCAAATGGCAAGAATGTGCTGGATTGTGATATGTTGGGAATGTCTCCTCCTGTACAAAAAAGCTTATTTTGTGTGTTTTAATGCCTTGGTGTTGGTATCAGAATGAGCTGGGGGTTTTTTTTTTTTTTTTTGGAGTGTCTCTCGTGGCGTTGTTATGACGATTCCTCACCATGGGCACGAGCCGGGGATCTGAAGGATAAATGATTGGTTGTCATGGCAACACCTGTAGATGAACTGGGTTGCCGAAAAAAGTTGCTCGTGTAATACGTAACCGATGCTGTGCATTTTTAGTGTGCTTAGGAGTGTATATGCGTGTGGTTGTGCATGTATTTGTGTTCCCTACACACAGCAGAAGGACAGCGATGAACAGGGCTTGAGGACAAGGCCGCTGCTATGTCACGTTTCACTATAATTACTCTCCGGATGCTTTTGTCCTTGGTTCACGAGTCGCACCGTGTTATGGATGTGAATTTAATTGTTCCCGCATTGTTAAATCGCAGTAATACGTTCTTAATAAATGTGGCATCGTTTATGCATTGTGCTATGAATCATACTTGTTTTTGTTTGTCACTACAACACTAATGCAAGGTTGCAATAATTAATGAAATCGCTTTCATATTCCTGCTCAACCTGATTTCCTGAGCCGGCGGAGCGCGGGTTGGTCTCTGCTGGGCTAAGCGTGGAAATAACTGGCAGCAGAGGTTTGAGCTTCTCTTCCACCCCAGCAGCAATGCATCACTTCAGCCCCCTGCTTTCAACCACCAGCCCTAGAGCTCTGTGTGTTACGCTGCATTGGAACTGGACTTATGATGTAATACTTTTACACTTTCTTTAGTACAGAACGTGTGAACCAGTGTATTCCAGTAGTGTTATTTTAGTGTTATTTATATATGACTATTTTATTTATTATTTTAAATGTATTTTATTTATTTTATTTTTCGTTTCTATTTTAGTATTTTTATTTTATTTATTTTTCTTCAGTTAATTTTAGTCAATTTAATACGTCAACTTAGAGATGTTGCCTTGGCAACTAACTTAAAAAAATTATTTATATTTCATTTTATTTATTTCAGCTTTATTTATATTAACGAAAGCAAATTTGCAGAAAAAAAGGTTATAGTTACAAGTAACAACGCTATAATTATTCCAGTATAATGTGCGAATGTAACATGACTGTTGTTCAGTACCAAATTTATCATACAAAACTAATGTCCTTTAAAATACAAAAATCAATGTTATTCTTCTTGACCATCATGAACTGCCAAGGTCCAGCTATGTGCAAAACATAGCATAATAACAGGGTTCGTACAAGGTACTGTAATTTTTTTTAAATTCAAGTCCTGGAAAACCCTTGAAAACAGCCATATTGACGAAGAGGTACTTGAAAAGTGCTTTACTTATTTAAATACAATATATATGAAATTTCATTTTTTTTCGGAAAAACTGCAGCCCGTCTGATAAACCCCAATCAGACCTTTTCTCGGTACGAAGTACACCAACATTATAATATAAAATACTTTTCTTTTTTTTCTTTTTTTTTTAGCAAAAATAGCCATTATAAACTTTGTATTTAATATATATTATTAAATGCGTTGTAAGTTGTATTTTGGATACCACATATCTGTAATTTGAGTTTAAAAAATCCTAAACGTATTGTTTGATAAGTGGGATCTCTGATTGTAGTCCTTGAAAACCAAAAAAGTAGTGCTTAAAGTCCTTGAAAGTCCTGGAATTTCTTTTTACAGTATCTGTATGAACCCTGTAATAATAACATGACACATTCTTAATAGGAAATACAGCATAAGAATGATTCTTTGTTATTTGAGTTTTTTTTTTTTTTAACTTAGCATATTTTTATTTTTTGAGGATGATTGTATGGGAATGTAATGCAACTTGTCTATAATAGAATCTGCCTAATTTTGGCAGTTCCTGCTAAGCAGTGTTTTTTGTCTGCTAAGCATTTGTACACATCTATAGCATCTATTAAATTTTAAATGAGCTTTTATTTACATATTTTTCAGTTTAAGTTGTAATTTAGCTATGCGCTTTTGTCATTTTTATTAGTTTTTGTTTTTTTAAATATTTCTACATTTAGCTTTCTGTACTTTGCACAATTACATTTTTTACAATTTATTATTTGCGTTGTTGTTTTTTCCCTCTGCTTTCCCTGGGGGGAAAAAACTGAATGTTATATTAGATAAGCAAACATATTAAATAAATGAAAAGGGTGCGAGAGATGCTGTTATTCCGTTGAAATCTCTGGAGCTTTCTTTAAACGCAAACTATGTGCTGCCCTTCAGTATGTACTGTATCTTTTAAGTTTAGTTTGAACATCTCTGAGGGGTAGAATTATATTGCAGCTCTTTCATTAGTAAATCACTTTCAGGGATGGCTTTATTTTTCTGTGAACAGTTGTATAGCAGATTTGCCTATATTTATGGAGTGACAGAATTTTTGCACGTTAGAATGGTACTTGGTTGGGACCGAATGTCAGCTTGTGCATTTTTGTATGTTTAGCGCTTGAGGTTTATTGTGTGTGCAAAATTAACTATGAAACATTCAGCAGAACGCAGGGCCGTCTCAGGGAGGGACAGCCGGGAATATTTACCTGTGACCTGTGGCGAGGGCAGACCATATTTGTGTATGCTGCAATGTTTAATTTTGTCATAGTTTCCTTGAATCCAAACAATGACCCAAAAGACCTGCCATTGTGTGAGTTGATTTTTAACTTTACGTCTGTTAGGATGGGTGCAGAATTTTTTGGGTTCCTGGATCCGTCAACATGCACAACAAACAGTCTTTTACACAAGTTTATATTTTCACGTTAATAGTCTATATTAAACTTAATGTCCAAATCAGTTCAAAATTAACACGCAAATTAAACGGAAAATAAAACAAGATAATTGACCGAAACCAAACATGCATTCAGCCTCCAGCTGAAAAGATATTCATGCAACCATGAATTTAATATGCACTTTCATTGCCTTCAGCCTCTGAGCACACTATCAGGTCGATTACACTTGACTGACAGACATATTTCCCATCAGAATACTGAATGACTTGAAGAAATCAACAGAAATGCAACATCAGGAAATGAAGATGGATGCTTTTTGTTCATGACTAAACTATGCAGAGTGAAACTGACAGCCCACCTGAATAGTTATGACAAATTCCACCAGCTCAAACGGAGTGTCTCGGTGATAAAGGAAGTGTGCGCGCCAGTGAAATCGAATTGACAGGGCTATGCGGGCATGGTGGGGACATCTGCCCTGACCTCAGCTAATGTGATAGCCCTCAGCTTTAACACAGTGAGTTCACAGTCAATAGACCTTAGTCATGTTTAATTTTACACACAAGAAAACGAGGCTCTGAGGGAAAAACTGAAGAACAGCCTCCTACTGTTCCCTGTCCCAAATCACTTTCATTGTATGGAAAAGAGCACCTTGACCATTTTGTAAAATGTCTTCTTTAATGTTCAACAGAAGAAAGTAAGTCTTAAAGGTCTGGAATGACAGGAGCGTGAACAAATGATGGCAATTTTCATTTTTGTGTTAAACATCCGCACACGATCCTAATCAATTCATTAAAGAGATGTATCTACTCTTAACCCTTAAAGAGATTTATCTACCCTTAACTTTAAGTACGTACTTGTATAATCACAGCAGGACAGAGTATTTGGCCGCAGCTAGTTTGTTCAAGCAGGGCACAAAGTCACAGAAGTGCTCTTTTGTTCTTTTTTTTTTTTTTTCTCCCTTGTGGGCTTCAGTAGAAGTGTTGCTGGGGGAATGAGGTGTGTTATCACAAATGTGTTTGTGTAAAGAACTGTGTGGGCGACAGAGAGAGAGAGAGGGAGAGACAAAAATAGAGAAGGAGAGAAATGCATAAAGAAGAACAGAGGTACTAATTGAAAGAAGGAAGGAGTGAGAGGAGGAGTAATGTGTAAAAAGAGAGGACAGTGCAGCTGACAGGCTAATAAAACATGCAGGGAATTACAAAGGAAATGAGCCTTCTCTGCTCACACATACACACTCCCACATCCTATCAAACACACAAAAACATCAACACAAAACCGCTCCATTATTTGCGTCAAGGGATGTCAAAAGTCTGTCAAAGGATGTCAAAAATGTTAAATTTTTACATTTTTGTTGTTGTTTTGGCAGTGCATGTGAATGATGCACTTTTTGGTCCAAATGGCAGTCTTTTTTTCTTTTTCTTTTTTTTTTTAAGAAATGGATGTCAGAATATCGAATTTGTGCATTTGAGGGTAAACGTGGTCTACAAGTCTACAAGTCCTGCTGCCATTTGTTTTTAAACATACAACAATATAGACAAGAAAAAGAGAGAACCCCTCACTGTACTTTACAATTTTTAGAATTATTTGGAACATTGTCAATAATGCTTAATTATTTGGAAGAAACAGTTACTCATTTAATATACAACATTGTTTTTTGGTTTTTTTAAGAAGTCTCATGCTTTATTTGATGATAAATACAGTAAAAACTGTAATGTTGTGAATTTTTTTTTTCAATTTAAAATAACATTTTAATATCTATTTTGGAATGTAATTTATTCCTTTGGAAAAGCTGAATTTTCAGTATCATTACTGCAGTCTTCAGTCACATGATCCTTCAGAAATCATTCTAATATGCTGATTTTGGTGGTCAAGAAACATTTATTATTATCATCATTGTTAAAAACTGTTGTAAAAAATTGTAAAAAAAACTGTGCTGCTTAATATTTTTGTGGAAACCATGATACATTTTTTTCCCCAGTATTATTTAGAAAGAAAGTTTAAAATAACTTGAATAACAATTCTTTAGAAATAGAATGTTTAAAATAACATAACATAATGGCATTTATTTGAAAGTAAAGACATTTATATTTATATTATATTTGTGATCCAAGCTACATGAGTAACCTGAGACGTTTTTTGCTGTGGTATTGAAATTAATATCGTAACATCATGATATTGGTATCGGCCACTGAAATATTGGTATCATGACAGCCCTTGTGGCATCAGAACCTTGTTTTTACTGATCAATGAAACATTTGCATTGTCTTGTTGAATCTTTAATTTTTTTATTGTTCATTGTCTTGTCAATCCATGTGATTTGACAGCAGCACTGCCTGAAAGCAGTGTGTGATATCCTCCTCTGTCTATTAGGGGCCGCACCATGTTTCCCTCGACTTGCATCAGCCCTTCCAGATGAGTCCAGAGAGACTCGCAGAGCAGCAGAAGATGGTTATACAGGGTTTGGCTCTTGAGGTGCTTGTTCACCAGGAGAGACGTGATGAGGCATTCTCTCTCTCGTTTGCGTTGGGATGGTGCATGTCAGCTGGTTTTAAGGTGACCACATGGGCGTGATGAGGACGGACACATGGGGACAGACTGCTTTTTTTCTTTTTTGTTGCTGGGCAGCAAAATTGAGTTTTTCAAGTGTGTGTGTGTGTGTGTGTGTGTGTGTGTGTGTGTGTGTGTGTGTGTGTGTGTGTGTGTGTGTGTGTGTGTGTGTGTGTGTGTGTGTGTGTGTGTGTGTGTGTGTGTGTGTGTGTGTGTGTGTGTGTGTGTGTGTGTGTGTGTGTGTGTGTGTGTGTGTGTGTGTGTGTGTGTGTGTGTGTGTGTGTGTGTGTGTGTGTGTGTGTGTGTGTGTGTGTGTGTGTGTGTGTGTGTGTGTGTGTGAAAGAGCAGTTGAGTAAAGGGCTTGTTAGAGGTTGTGTACCAATACAGTCCTTCCCTAGAGGATTTGGCGCTGTGTGTGCGCGCACATTTCCAACAGCTGTCCCAGCTGCGTTCTTACCAGAACATTGCAACTGTGCTGCTTACAAATTCTTCCTGATGAAGGAAACCACTAACACAGAACTGATGGAAAAAGGAAATGTCGTATTAAACAATGATTGAAGCGGATGGAATATATGACCTTATCTCTTTTTTGAATGGCACAAACAAAAAAAGTGTAATGTACAGTAATTTTGAGGAGATTTATTCTGGCAATGGATTCCCGTGTTACGTTTTGTTCATTCTTGCCCCTCAAAAAAAAAAAGTTTGTTTTGTTGTTAAAATACTCTTACACTACTTCATGTGCATTTATATCTGGATTTCTTAAGTTAAAGTGCCCCTATTATGCTATTTTAAAGTTTCCTAATGTTGTTTTGGAGTCTCCTACAACAGGTTTACATGCATCAAAGGTCAAAAAACTGTTTAATTTCATCATAATATACATTTGCACACCACCACATTTTCAATAATTCTCAAACAACTCGTGAGATGATATGAATCAATCTCTCTAAATCCCGCCTTTCCGCAAGCCACTCTACTCTGGTTGGCCAGACAGCTCAGTCTGTTGTGATTGGTTTACTGTGTACAGCGTGCGCGCGTCGAAATCAAAAACGTCCATTGCCATAAAAACGTCAGGTCTGCGTGTCCTGAGGCTTCCTACACCGTAAACTAAACACAGTAATGAACAATTCCGTTGATTTTACCATATCAATCCGAGCGCAAGTCCGATGATGGAACATTGGAAGAACTAGTTATTGAACCCAAACCTCCATCGCAAGGACGACTCGAGCAGGAAGTTTCTCAGTGATGCACTACTCAGTTTGAGGTACATTATGAGATGTTGCAACTGTAATTCCTCACCATCAGCATGAACAAGTGCATGTCCATCAACAAACCGATTATTTTACTTGTAATAATTTATTTACCGAGTATTTTTCTAATATATTGCAGTGAACACGTGGAAACTGTATCAATAACAGTGCATGTATGCAATGTATACGTTAGCCGAGGTCTAGCGTGAATGACTGATGTAACCTAAACGTTGGTAAAATAAATCTTGCTCAATGCGTAATCTTTCCTCAAAGTAATGAGAACGACAGACAATCTGCATTAATAGACACAGTTTTAGGTAATAGTGGCCCACAACTGATTAGCAGAAATATTTCAGTAAGACAGTAATAACGTGAGTTAGCCAGTTAGCAGAGACCTACACAATATAAAACTCAAAACTAAGTATTCTGAACACCATCTTTCAAGAGCAAGCGGTTTGCGAATCCTGCATTGAACTCCGAGATTTGAGAAGCAGTCGTCAGTGAAATAAAGGGAACACCGCAAAAGTTTACCGATATCATGGTGAAGATGAATTTTAACCACTGATTCTTCACATGCTCGTCCTTGGGCAGTGAAAAAAAAAAAACTGGCTTTACCTTCACATTGTAGAGCACAGCTTCTCCTCAACATGATGCTATCCAGTATCCACAGGAATCAGCTGTTGGTTTGAGGTTCAAGTTTTCCCTGGTGTCTGCGCGCGCAATAAGTGGGTGGGCAATAAAATATTTAAATATTAAATCATTTTGTTTTAGAATCCTAAACCGCACACAGTAACAGGCTCAGCCAATGGAGTGAGTTTGGGGCAGGGCTGTTTGGGCGACCAGTGGGAGTGTTCGGGAGACCTGTTTGAAAACAATCAATATCTTTTGTTTTTACGTTTGGTGAAACTAGAAAGTTGCACACTTCAGTTTTGCTTTTAGCACCTTTAAAAAGTGTTGTTGCATATACTATAGCATAAAGGTTTCTCAGAGGTCCCTGTTCACACCCACAGATTCATCCCTGGCCTTTTTACGCCAGTACATGCTGAGGACTCATGCCACCTGCCTACACAATTCTGCATCCTTTGTTTCAGACCACAATATCTATCCATCTCTCTCCTTCTTTCCTTCCTTCCTTCCTTCCTTCCTTCCTTCCTTCTTCCCTTATTCATACCAGTCCATTAATTCCCTCTTTGTTTTCTCGTCTGTGTCTGTCACTGTGTTCTGTGTTTGCTCGAGCTTTAGGTGGTGTTGTGCTGTATTTTTTTTTCTTGACGTTTAATGCTAGCCTGACAGACTCCCTGCTGTGCATCAAGACTGGAGACAAAATTAACTTTCAGTTGATCATGAAATACCTGAGATGGTTTAGTATGAAAGTGCCAAAAAAAAGTGAATAATTACATTTTAAATTTCAAGTATTCAAGTATATTATTAAGTATTCAGTTGGTAGTTCGTTTCATTAGTTGCTCAGAAACTAGCTCATTTTGGATGTAAAATCAACAAATCAAATTTGAAAGTATATGCAAGTACAAATCTTTGTAAATGTCTCTGGTCTTATTGGGCATGATTCATCAGTGCAAAAAAAAAAAAAAAATCATAAAAACATAACTTTCTATGCCTAAAATCATTTTTTTGTTCTTGTGATCTTGCCTGGACACGGTAAAAGTTATGTTAACCAATAATATCATAAGCCTCCCATGTCAGTATGGAATGATCATAGTCCTGCCATACATTATTACCCATTATGCTCTGTTTAGATTGGAAATGCATTACATAATGCATCACATCATGGAAGTTGTGAATGTTGTTTTATATTCGCTTGTTATTAAAGCATGTGGTTCGTTGACACACGGTGTACTACAGATGATTCATTTGAACAGATAAATTCATTCCATTTGTCATTTTTGGCATGACCGAACTCATTGTGGAATAAAGACTCACGGATATTGATTTTCATACTGAACATCAGACACTATTCACCACTCATGTTTATTAAGCAAACCTGCTTTACTCTTGCTCTGACAGAATCTTGTTTTCAGTATTTTTAGATGCTCAAGAAAAGTCTTGGTTTAGTTGAGAGATTTCATAAAGCTGCAAGGCTAATTTCTCTGTAAGAGCTAAATCCTTTCAATTGATCTTAATTTAAGCACATTCTCATCCTTATTATAGGACAAATTAATTAATGCATATCTGTATGTAACTTTTTAAAAGGATTTTTTTTTTTTTGCTTAACATGGGTTTGTTGAATGATAAATTATAGAAACGATTAAAACAAGATAAAATAAGTCTTCAGTGGATTGCTTTTGTCTAGTGTGGCTTACACAGTTCTCGGTCAAGCTGCGGTGTAGTGGAGAACAAGTCTGCCCTTCACCTCGGATGTGTCTCAGTCCTCTCAGTAGTTCACTAATAAGTCTACTGCTTTGGGAGTTGGGTTGACAAAATTGTTTCATTGCATTCAGACAATAAGTTCTTTCCAGAAAGCACTACAAACTTAACTGGTTCATCACCAAAGGGTGGATGTACTGTGATTTTTAAAATTTATTTTATGTAATGTCCGGATGCCATTCATGTATGTCAATGTACCCTTTTTTTTCTTAGAAAATGCAAGGGAATATTTCCAAATGGCACTGTATTTTTAACAGCTACAGTGAAGATACACAATGCCATTTTGCGACGTTGTCAGTAAATTAAATTAACAACCTCACAAGGTGATCGTGTCATCAGTGTCCCAATGTTTAGTGGACCCTTGTTAGTGGCCAAATGTGTGATCTCGATATACTGATTCACTGCATAGGGAACAAGGGAGCGGATTGAGACACAGCCCTGGTCGGTACGCTGTAATATTCCTCTATACAGGTAATTTGACATAACTCTACATAAACCATCTTAATCTTCATTAAATGCTCTGCCTGACTGCACCTAACTCTCCACAGCTCGATAAAAGTCAGCATAACGCTTCATAACTCTGCATAACGCTGCCTAACCATGCCTGTACTGCTGCTGCTAAAGTGTTTGTAATGTATGCATGTGGCTGTCTTTGTTGTCTGTTATCTTTTGTTTCTTTCTTGACTTTATTTTTTCTCTCTCTTTCTTTCTTTCTCTCTCTCTTTCTTCCTGTGCCTATCTCTATCTTCCTCTCTCTCTCTCTCTCTCTCTCGCTCTCTCTCTCTCCCCCCTCCTCCTCTCTTTCTTTCTCTCTGTCAGGTCACCACCCTATTCCACCTGTAGTACTTCTTCTACTCGTACCAATTCTTCCACCTCCTCTACTGCTACTCCAGCTTCTACCTCTGTCCACACCAGTCTGACCGCAAACAGCCACTCCACCCACCACCAGTACTGCTGCCCCGCGCGGCTCCTTCTGCCCAAGCCGCCCTGCGCCCTCCCCCCTGCCCGGCACCCGGAGCAGGCAAGGTAAGGGCCTGAGCCCACACTTCCCCTCTCGATAACCCGCTCACCCGATCCTTCACAACCTCAGTGTCTCCCATCATCCACGTCCAAATGCTCACCTTTCATCTCCCACCTCTCCAGAAAGGAACAGGAGAGCCGTTCTCTCAAAACTGACTACCCATAATTCCTTCATCCCAACTGAATAATGCGTTTGCCTCCAAAAGCAAGAGAAATAATGGCTTTTTGGAGATGAAATGACCTTGCAAGTAATCTAGCGAGATCCGAACCCCTGTGGGCCACTTCAATTTCAGTCTCTTTGGTCTTTTATTTACAATTATTTGAAATGAAAATGTGCTTTGTTATAAATGTAATTTAAATTTCTTAATTATGTAAATATGTGCTTCTAAATAGATTAACAATATTAACGACACTTCCCCTGTCTACCTTTGTTTGCCCCTAAACTCACACATTGGTTATGTCGACTCGCTTAAGCAAATGCAGTTTTGTGCCACTAACAGCACAGAAATTACATGCTGTCCTTCTGATTTTGCATTAGTGCCCCTTCACGCACATACACATCTCTGAATAAGACATCTATTCAGTCTCCTTGGTCCACACTCAGGGCACAAAATGACACATCCTCATGCATAATCCTCCACACACACCAACGTACACACTCAACCTCACATGCTCGTTCAGATGTAGTTCCGCCCCTTTATTAAACATGAATCACATAGAGGCGGAGACAAAAGCGCATGCAGAACCCCCCCACCCCCACCCCTCTGCCTACACACACCCACCCAATACCCCTCACACTCTGTCACTGTGATTCTCAGTCTCTTTCCTCCTCCATCAAATCCGTCATTTCTCCCATGATTCCATGTTGCATGTATATGTGCATATTGCTATACTTAACTTTGTTTTTGTTTTTAAGAGATAAGATGTTTTAAAGTATTGTGATACCTAGAAAAATAGTTTGAACTGTAATGCTATTATTATTTTCAAATACATTTTTTCACAGTAGTGCATCTTGAATATATAAGAGATTATACGTATATTAGTTAAACTGGTGATTCTTTAGTCGGTAGGGTTTTGTTGGCAGAACTGTGGTGGCTGAATTCAGCTTGTACTACAATTCTGCCCCCTGCTGGAAAGGACTAAGACATACAAAATAGAGTGAAAATTGAGGTTTGAATCCCTGCAAACAAGACGATTCCTGAATCAGAGGTGCTGGAACTGAATTTTAGTCAAACCTCGTTAGTGAATACTAAATATTTTAGTGATTTTAGCAGATGATACTTTTGTTTTTATTTAAAGAAATTCCTAATCAGTGTACTAAAAGTGTATTTCTAATCATGTCAACATTATTTTAAATTTTGAAATCTTGGAATGAGCTCTGTTTCATACTTGATTTCCAGAATAATTATTAGTTATTTTGACATGGAGTGCTGCAGGGATGACGGATATTTGGGATATTCCCATGTTCCCTCGACAGAAAGCCAAAAGTATTTTCCCATTGGCTTTTGGATTATTGCAGAAAAAAGCTCTGTGAGCAACAAGAGTTTATGATACTTGCATGTTTTGAATTTTGAAGCCAGAGTACAATTGCCAGAATAAAAATCTAAAGTTAGTCTATAAAGGAAATATACCACGGTTGCATGACTTACAAGTCATATTATTTTTTTTTTAAATCTACAAATTTGAGTTTAAATATTAGATACTATTATACTTTACATAGTATAAACACAGTGAGGCTGTAAAAGAAGACTAGTGACTAGATGAATTAACCTGTTCGGTGTAATGATGTTTAAAGGGTTAGTTCACCCAAAAATGAAAATTATCCTATAATTTACTCGCCCTCAAGCCATCCCAGGTGATTATGACTTTCTTCTTTCAGCCAAACACAATCGGAGTTATATTAAAAAAAATATCTTGGCTCTTCCAAGCTTTATAATGGGAGTGAATAGTAACTGATTTTGAAGCCCATCCATCATAAATGGAATCCATATGGCTCTTTCATAATCCCTACTTTCTAATATAACTCCGATTGTATTTGTCTGAAAGAAGAAAGTCATATACACCTAGGATGGCTTGATGGTGAGTAAATTATGGGATAGTTTTCATTTTTGGGTGAACTAGCCATTTATTGTTCCCAACAACCTCTGTTGTTCCATTTAACCACTTATTAGTGACCGCATCTTCTTATGTCATAGATTAAAACGTGAAAATATCTTGAGCTTGTGTTAACTATTCAGGAATTTAAACTACAACCCATCCAAAAAACCCACTGACTTCAGGGCACAAATGCTAACTTGTTTACGTGCTTTTTAGGACTTCCTGCAGCACTCTATTAGCTTTTAATATTATCTGATATTTCAAACACAAAATTTGCTTGGTATTGTAACTTATTTCCAAGTCGGTATTGTAACTTATTTCCAAGTCGGCGTGGAACTCATGCACATCTGCATAGGCCAATATATAAATAGTACTAAGGCGAAGACTTGGCTCATGAATATTAATTCATGAACATAATTTGACAGTCTAAGAAAATTGCATAGCAATGTCAGTACTAGCTAATTAATATTCATGAGCTCAGTTTCCTCCAGTATTCCAATTTATTTAGTGACATCATAACCCGCCCATTTTTGACTCCCTTTCTAAAACTCATTCCGGCACCCTCATTCTAATATACAAGCAAATGACTCTAAATTTGAATCACAGCACATTACAGCACTGTAGAGTGAATGTTACTGGATTTATATACAACAATATATATTTATAATGACCCATCCATTCCTCCATTCATCACTCTTCCTTCTCTTTACTGTACTTACTCTCTCCCTTCTCTTTTTCTGAAACTTTTTTATATTTTTTTTACTCTTTCCACTCCCCATCCGCTTCTGCCGCACCCTAGAGAGGATGAGGACGACGACATCGCCCATCAGTTCTGTTGCCCCGCCTCTGAGTGCAGTAGCCCCTCCTCTAGGTAACCAGCAGACTTGTTGGCCCCACCCCTGACAACATCCCCCTGTTTTGCCCTGCCCACTACAACAAAACTATATGGGGTGCTTGTCAATCACCTGGATGCTAAACTTGAACCAAGTGCGTCTGAATCTGCAGCCTAAATGCAGCTGGTCTTAATTGAACTGAAACCTCTGAAACAAAATACAAAAATATCCTTTGCACTAGCATGTCATCTGCATCCTACCACGCGTCGGAAATGGACAAATATCCTGTACGTGACTGAAACGAGCGAAAAGGAATGAAAACCATTGCTTTACAGTATTAATAAGGGGACATACTAGAGAAGATCTGAAGTGGAAGATCAACCCGAAGAAAAGAAAACAAAGCAGATGGTCCCCTTTTCTCCACCACCGTCTGTCTCCCGGTCCTCATTGTTGCGATATCAGCTTCTCTTTGGTTTCTGCTTTTGTCTTTCCTCCATGTGTTCTCTGGCCTCTGTATCTCGTCTGCCAAACGCCTGTGTAACTTTAGTATGGTCTGTGATGTGTTGTGCTTGTTCCCACATTTAATGTCAAAAGAAAGGATATGCGTTTCTTTTTATCATCCTCCGTTTCCCCACAGAGAGAAAAAGACGCTTGTCTCTCGGCCCAACTGTCAAAGTTTCCCAACGAAATTAAGGATTTACCACACTTTTGCGTATATATCAGGCCCAGCATGACGGCAAGCCTCTCTAAAGCCATATTTTAATGTGAAGCTTCACCGACCACCATTTGTCATCCCCCAGAGTTCTTTTTGATTCGCTTTCTTGACATTTTGTCTTTTTGTACTGTTGTTTACTGGCATTTGCTTATCACCTTAACAATCCAAAGGCAAACCAGTCGTCGTCATCCCACTTCTACCAACTCAGACTAAAGTTTGTGACTCTGTACATACATGTAAATGTCAACGTTTGACACATTGAAGGAGAAAAAGGCCTGGTTGGCATGTTAGTCTAGCGATGTAGGTTAGTAACAACAACAGGGATTAAGAGGTGCTTCATAAGATAATCAAAGTTTTTCAATCCCTGGCCTACATCAATGAATGCATCCTCAAAAATGGCACTGAATTATCCAGGTATAGTAGTGAGATATTGTTATAGTAGACTTCTTACTGTACCTCAGGTATAAAAGATACGACGTAAACAAAACGTTTGGCACTATTGTAGATCACATCGCTCTGATGTGGTGGTTCCAGTAGCTAGATCTCCACAGCTGGCTGATCAAAAACCCTCTCACCTTATTTGTGAAAGTCTCCGAGATTGTTTTGGATGAAGAGATATTCTGGAACTGTAGTGTTTTGTTTGTAATTATGTGATTGTACTGTACAATATACCGAACACGACATGCACAACGTACATACATAAATGAACTGCTTAGGAAAATTGATTTACCGTTTATGATTTGAATAAGAAAAGTATTCCTTGCCTGATCAGTTAGAAAATCAATTGAAAAGGAATATTGAGGTCATATGAAAAGCTAATACAAGTAAGGTGTGGGAAATCATTGCATGAACCAAAAATCTTTCATGAGAAGGATTGCAAAAGGACTGAGAAATACAAGAAGACACATTAGCCAGATGTGTGACCATGAAATGCCCCCGTATTTGTGACAGAATGATGACAATGACATTGTTGCCACTTGCTCAGAGACTCAACTGCATAAACTGATAATAAGAAAAGAGTTTCTCAAACTCTAATGCATGTTCTCTAAAAGTCATTGCTCTTTTTAAACTCTTTCATGGTTGTGACTGATATAGTTTTTTTGTTATTGTGGAGGCTTAATTGTTTTTAATTTGTTGTACCAGCATTTTGGATGTCTTTGGGAGCCGTTAAGTACAGAAAGAATGGAGTTGAAGGGAAAAGGCTCGTATTCACTGGTTTATCCAGTGACTTAAAGTCTCTCTAGTCGTTGCAGCTGTGTGCTACTTTTAAAGGAGCCTCTCGCATCATGGTGGAACATTTTAATATAGGGACGTACTACAGGGGACTCATCAAAATTAAACTTTTGTGATATGAAAAAAAATATTGACCAAGTTTTAAAATATGCAAATTAAGCATCATCTTATTATATATGCAAATTTAGAGTTCTAATTTACCAAACCTTTACTTCCTGGTGCAATTTAGCATAATGTAGTAGAAAATGTAAACTTCTTTTTAAAGTCATCAACAACTTATTAACTGTTAGTCAAAAGTGAATAAATATGTGTCAAAAAACATGCTGCTAGAATGAAAATCCTTTCTAAAAATGTCATTACAGAAATATTACAGCAGCAAAATCTCAATTTTGGTCTCTGGTACTAATTATGAAACATGACATTGCATCCAACCGAATGCATCATGCATGCCTGTAGTACCTCCCCTCAAACCATGCTGTGACTCTCATACAGTGGACGAAAATGACACGACGTCACTGCTAATACAGAGATGAGTGGTGGATTCTTTCGCCTGATGCGTTCAGTCAGCGTGTTCCTGTATTTAGCGCTCACAGCGGGAATGAATGCGATGAGTCACACATGAAAGAGCCCTTCTTTACTATTTTTATTCTCTCTCTATCTCTCTCTTTTACATGCTGTAAATACTGAAACATCATTCCTACTCCTTTCCAATGGAGGTGGAACATTCATTGATATATGTATATTACATGAATGATAATGGATATGATATAAAACTGATATATTAAAGAGTATTACTGAATATTATAAGAATGTTACTGATGATGGTGGTGATGTGGTGGTGATGGTGCTTCTGATGATGATGATGATGATGATGATGATGAAAGCGACTGAATAAATGCTCTTATGATCCAGATTAAAATGTGGTCATGTAGTCTTTTAATGACAGGTACGAGTTTTTCCGTAGGCATTTAATCAATAAAAGCAGATCAAAA
This sequence comes from Abramis brama, assembly GCF_963993115.1. Lineage (NCBI taxonomy): Eukaryota > Metazoa > Chordata > Actinopteri > Cypriniformes > Leuciscidae > Abramis > Abramis brama. The sequence goes on from NC_139978.1 coordinate 24,633,269, forward strand.
ACAGACGCCTTCAGATAACGACACTTGCACATACCTCTGTTGTGGCACCTCCCACGTTTCCTAGGGTTGAACTGGCACTGTGTGGCTTTTTAAAATATGTACACATATTACAAAAGTGCAACATCATTAAAGAGCTGAGATACTTAAGGGATCCCAGGCAAATTATGAACGTGCTATTTTTTTTTTGGGGGGGGGGGGGGAACAAGCTAACTGTAATAAGAGTTTGACTGACTGATTGATTGTTTGGTGTAGATGTGCTTCAGTTTGTGTGTGTCACTTCAGTTGGACGCAAGGTCGTGCGGGGATAATTTGATTAAAGTCTTAGTGGAAGAGATGAAGGAAGTGTCAGCGTTGGAGGGGGGGAAGGGTGAGAACCGGAAAATACAACCTCAGGGCAATAGAAAATGAAAGGAACGGGGAAAATCGATGAACGAAACCCTGAAACGGCAATGTGAATGTAATCCAAGATGACCAGAACATTTCCTCAACAGAGGTTAAAAGGGTTTCATCAAAGATAAGAAGCATCAGAAGGCACCAGTGATTTATATATTAGATCTAGTGTTCTTATTTGAATATATTAGCATGCAAAATGAAAAAGAAAGAAAAACTGCACCCAGGGCAAATGTGTTTAACAGGCCTCTTGAGCACACGGAGTGGAAAAATACTCTGGGATATTATTTGTTCGCCCATTAATGCAAACTTGAGTGTTTTTTTGGGTTCATTTTCCCATCATTTACTGATATTTATCCATTAATTAATATTGTGGAAAATGATGTTCCTCGGCCAGGAACAGTCAACGAGGTTCTCTCCCTCTGGATTTGCTTTTGCACAGTCATCAAATCTAAATCCTGTGAGGTAACTTACATTCAAGCCAGTGCTGGAAAGGGCTACGGAGAGTCTGCTAGCCTGGATACAAATGGTAGCTGTGTGTTTACTGCTGTCACGCTTGCCGCTGGGATCTGATCTCTCATATCACTTCAGCACACAGAGCTGGCCTGTGACAGACAGGACAAGCGGAAGCGGTTTTAAATGGATGTGCTGCAGTCTCGACGGTTGGGCCTCAAGCTCACAGCAGAAGGACTGGGGAGTCTGGACTATGTGGTGTGGAATATAAAGGAGCCTTATTGGTAGTCAAGTATTGGAGGAAAGGGGCTGCTCGAATTCTCTAAAAAAGGGGGAAAAGAAACCCTTGATGTTTGTTTTGCAGTGCATCTGTCCAGACTTTTGGCCCCTGTTCTGTATGCGGTTAGTAGGTACCTCGTCCCTCAGGTATGTGCTCAGAAAAAGTCCAATTAAAATTTGCTTTATTGTCATTCTGCTATGTGGAGACGTATAGTGGAATGAAATGTTGTGCCTCGCAGGACCACAGTCATATATATTTAAACATAAATAGAAACATATAAACAATTTATATGTTTGCCTAACTTTACTAGTGCAGTGCACAAAAACCTCAAAATATTTATCTATCTGTTCTATCTATCTATCTATCTATCTGTCTGTCTGTCTATCTCTTTCTATCTGTCTGTCTTTGTTCTATATTTATTAATCTCTTCTGTTGTTCTATCTATCAATCTACATATCTATCTGTCTGTATGTATATCTCTGACTGACTATTGATCTATCGGTCTGTCTATTGCTCTTTCTATCTATGGTTCTATCTAAAAAATGTTTTAACCCAAACCTTTTGCAATCCAACATTCAAAGTTTTCAAATTTTGCTTTTCTAGTTAAAAGTTAGCTACATGAATTTCTCTTAATTTCAATTCATTTGATTTCTCCTTCATTACATTCAATTTTGAATTGCAGTTCTGCATCATGTTTGCTGCTTTAGTTTAAATTAAGGAACTTAACCTGTGTTCTCAATTAAATTTTGAATGGTGCACATCCCTGCTGTGGTGGTTACGGTCTGTATGCAAACTACAGGGAGAAGGGTCCCGTTCTCTAAGCTCTAAATGAGTAACATTGAACAAATGGATCCATGCCACCCTGCTGCTCTTAAGGCAGTTTCGCTCCCTGTCCACCGCTGGAGCCGCTGCATCAGGAATCAAGCTGGCTTTACTCTCGTCTCATTTGTTGGTGCCATATGCCTGTTTATTAATTTTATGTGGGAATGATCATGGGTAGCTCCTATTCTCTCAGTAAATGGCAACATCCCTGATGTTTATCACTCAAGTGCCCTTTATAGCCAAATAGAAACAGATGGGCTCTGGGTGTGTTTTTGCACTAATCCAAACGCAGCACTAACCTGTACATGCAAAACCACCCAATGGGTCCCAGATCAGTGTTTAAAGGCAACGTTAACACCCATAGAATGAGGGAAAGATGAGGACCCTCAAAGTGTTTTGGGTTTTCACCAGGTTGTTCGGTATACTTATTTTCAGAAGTATACATTAAATAGAAATATAATAGAAATATAAAATATAATATTAAAGCGATCAAGCATATACTTGGATGTTTCTTTTGTTTTCTGTATTGATTGTAAAGTGTATTATTTATATATTATATATAGTATTTATTAATGTTTTAAATTAGTTTTTATTTTATTTAAAATTAAGTTTCCATATGAATTTTAGTTTGGTTTACTAATTTTGTTGTGCTTTTGTTGTGATTTTTTTTTTTTATTTCCGTTGTATACGTATAATTATTTTTTCCAGTTAGTTGAGCTGTGAAAAGTGCCATATATATATATATATATATATATTCGTGCCTATGGCCAGACCGATACACCGGACCGATATACACCGATATCACACTACTACTCGTGTGATATTGCTCATATATATATATATATATATATATATATACTTCAGTTCATAATCTTTCCCTCTGTTGTAAATCTTAAATCTCATTCACTTGGTTGTGTATATTCAAACATGCAGTGTGAAGACACCTTGCACCAGGTTTGACGTCAATGATGCTATCTTGTGTGCCATGTGACCACAATAATGATTTCTGTCTGTTTCTTACAGAAATAACCAAGTAAGTCATATTGACTATGTTGTTTTTTTTTCAATATTCAATATCCTATTTATTTTTATTGGAATGGAGAACACATGACAATCTGCTAATTTTTTTCTTTCTGTGTTCCTTGGAAGACATAACAGCATACGGGTTTGACAAATTCAGTAAATTCCATAATTTTTCATTTTTGGTGTGTGTGTGTGTGAGAGAGATATTTTGACAGCAAGTACAGGTAATTATTTAGTGTATGCGCTCTTCATAAAATCTCTTCACTCTTCAGCCCCTTGTAATCATTCGTTCTCAGCTTTGGTTTCCATCAGGTTTATCTCACCGCCACCGAATCGTCATCACAGTAAATCTCACACACATGCTGTTCAAATCTAAGCTGAAGGTGTTGCAATCTGCTGCATTTCTCAGGCAGACAGCAAACACACGAGCAACCAAAACTGATGATGACAGAACGAGCCAAACTGATTCCTAGAAACTGACTCCAGAAGTCTTTAAATACATCAAATCACATATTTAATATTTTAATAAACAATATACCTGGTCCCTGCATTTCTCCGTAACCCCGCACTGCAAAAAAGCCCATTCACACATGCGTGTGTGCGAGTGTGTGTGCATGTGCACTCATGAGTGAAATACACACGTGGAAGAGACCTGTCAAGAATGCAGCCTTTCCGCTCCTCAGAGAGAGAGAGAGAGAGAGAGAGAGTGAGAGAAAGAAGGAGGGGTGGTGGGTGTGAGAGACACAGGGTAGACTGGAAGAGGGGTTATTTTTTCCTCCGCTTCTCTCAGCCTGAATGGGACCTCTCTGTGTCTGCATGGCGGTAAGCTCTCGTTCGTTTGTTCACTCCTCCATCCTTTCATTGACTCACTGCATCATTGCACGTTTGTCCGTGGCATTAGCGCTGACACTTAACTAAGCGGCTGCACAGTCTTGAGATAACAGACCGTCCGCTCACCCTGCACGGGAAATATGTTGACTGCGGGCCTTTTTATCCATGACATTTTCAAATTCACATTCAGCTAATCTTGTTCGTGCTCGTCAGTGCATCACGTTGACTATTACTTTATATTGCTAATTAGTAAAGAGTGCTGTTTCTTCCTGATATCAGCTGTTTCGGACTGTGTAGGACAAGCTGACTCTCTCTAGAATGTAACCCAGCGGTGATTACAGTTAGAGACGAAGGCCCACAGAAGTACATCGTATTACCCCCATTTTCATTACATTGGGAGTATTGCGTGAGATTGGAAAGCATTTGTTCTAGCTGCTTTTGTGTAAATGTTGCTTTAAAAATAAACCAGGAGCCACTGGGGACGGAGTGAAGTGAAGTCTTATGCTTGAGTGAGACAGAACTCAATAATTTACCAATTTGGCCTGCCTTCAGGCAGCTGGGTATGTGGCATGTTAGTGGTTAAGTCTTTGTTTCAGAAAAGAAATGGAGTTAATTTAGCTTATTTGGCCTAAAACTGATGTCTTTGTCTTTTTGAGAGAACAAAAGGCAGGAGGTGAACATCTGTGCGTGTGAGAGGATGTGCAGCTTCAGCACCCTTCTAACTAGAAATGTTGGTATTATTATTTTTTTAATTTATTCTGATTCAATATACAGAGAAAAATAAGATGTGATTTAAAATTAAACAATTAATGATGGCCCTGTAGCTGAATGTGAATTTTATTACAAATCATTTTCCTACCGTCAGAGCATGACAATATGAAAATAAATGAAGCAACATATTGACTTCTTATGGTATGACTGTTAAAAAAAAAAAAAAAACATGAGACAGCATCCAGGAACAGTAAAAATACGATGTACAAAATGTCAATACCACATTGGTTATTAGCCAATATTAGAGTTTTTATTTATTGGTATCTTCCGATATTGGATTTTGAATCTTGTGTTTTTACATTTAAATAACATTTGTCATCTTCTAACACTCAATTAAATCTTTAATAACAGCATTTAATGTTATAATAATCAATATCTAGTTTTAGTGCCATATTTTTCGTGATTTTTTTTTATAGATTTCATTATTCTATATTATTTTAATATTATGTAGATATTTTTTTATTTATTTAATTTCATTGAATATCATTGGTGCATTATTTTATTACATGTCATTATTAGATATTACTTTGAGATTTTTTATCTATTTAATATTAGCCTTTTATCGGTTATCGGCCATAGCAATAATAATTATTTTTGGCTTATTGGTATCTGTCAGAACTTTAATATTGGTGCATCTCTTGTAAAAAATAAAATAAAAAAAAAGCATACCACAGAATGAAACATACATGCTGTTCAGGGCTGTGTTTCCCAAAAGTATTGTATTTCGTAAGCTTTAAGTTGATCGTAGAATAATTGCCACCAATGGTCTCTATGATCAATTTAGGCTTACGATGCTTTTGGGAAACGCAGCCCTGGAATGGACAAAACAACTAGAAGGTATAATTATCCAAACACAGCTTCTTGTTATTGTCAAATGAGTTGCTACTGTAAACATTTGCTTGCAATGCTTGCTCCACCCCCAACTTGTTCTGATTGGTCCACTGTTTTGAAAGTGATTAGTTGCGCTTTGTGTCAAAAGTTGAAACAAGCATCTTAGTTTTTCTCAGCAAATATTAATATATGTGGTTAAATATTAATTTGATATATCTGAGTAATTGTGATAAATTGGATGAATGAATTGGCGTATCATGTTATTAATCTGATTTTAAATGCAATTGATTGTTATTATTGTTGTTCATATGTTTGTCTGAGACTAGAATTGGTGGGTAATAGTTTAATAGCAGATGGGATTCGTACCAGCTGTGTTGTCAGAGAGAAGAGAAGCATGAGGGAGAGATATGGATGGAAAGAATGATGAATTGACACATCTAGAAATGAAGTGACAAGTTCAGAGATCCAGAGGGAGAAAAAAATCCGTCAAAACCATCTTAGGAGAGGAGGGGGAAGGGTGTGAGAGAGAAGAAGAAGAGCGAGAGGTCATGTTTTAAATAAATAATATAAAGAAAAGCAGCTGGTTCCACACAGGAATTTTCAAGTGTTTGTGAGAGAAAAAGAGAAAGTGAGTAGATTTATAAGCTGAAGAGGGCAGGGCGTTTAAGGTTAAAGAAGAATTCCAGCAGAATCGTCAGATTTACGGGGTGTGTGTGTGCACCCATGGGTCTCATCTAGTGACAGAAGATTAACTGTGTCTGGTAGAAACACTTCTGGTATCCTCAGTCTGAAAGTACAGGGCTGATGGGTAATTTAGAGCTGTGTTCTGCTGAAGCGTCACTCTTATTGCCTCCTCGCTCTCTTAGGAAAAGCAAACCCTTACAAAAAGTTATGTGATAGTACCCTGCTACAGCGATTGTGTCAAATGGTAATACCATGGTACTATGGTACTGAATGATACTGTATATATATATATATATATATATGTATATATATGTATATACAGAGAGAGAGAGAATGTTTATGGTGCTCCATACTACTAAAGTACATCATAGAAATATACATAAAATATACATTTCATCATTTCAAATCCAAAGAAATCCCATGTATTTATTTACAAGACGAATCATTGATTAATGATTGTGAGTCATTGTAGCCCTTTTCAAGCAGACATTTAATAGCTATTCTTTTATAATTATATAATAAAGCATGTGTGTCCATTATTATATGAGTGTGTCTATCATATTCATACATGTATTTTTATGGTCAAAGAACATCATTCAATTACCATAGTGCGAGTCCAAAACAATATGATTTGATTTATTTTATTTATGTATTGTTCTTGATGTGCTGTCAATTTTTTTTTTGAATAATGGAAAAAATATGTATTAATACAATCCATATTTTCTTTTCGCATAAAATGTACATTACATTTCACATAAAATTAACATTCACATAAAATTCAGTTTCAAGCTTGATAAATATTTATTTATTTATTTAACAAAAAATGACAGAATGAGCTTGAGTCAGTGTAGCATTTTTCAAGCAGTCATGTACTTGCTATTATTTTGTAAAGTCTGAGTGAGTCTACTGAGAAGTGAGTCAACAATCCCAAGCTGAGGGAGAGCTGTCCAAGTATCTCGAGACACTCGTTTTCATTTACTCTAATGATGTGCGATGATTGTTTGCGGTCATTCTGCTGTGGCGTGCGACCTCAAATGGTGAGGGATTTAAGAAATTGTTAATTTGCTAATATGTTTCAGCGGGGATGACTGTGTCGGATTAATCTTGTTTGGTAGACAGCAAGTGTCGGCTTGTGGTGATCATGAAAGGGAGCTAAAGGCAGATTAGTGCAAGCGCACATCAAAGGGCGAGGGTGACTTCTTTCTGCATGCGGCTGGAGATTACGGCATCACTGTTGGGCAGTGCCGTCATAGTCGGTGCTGCGCTGCTGGTTTATCCTATATAACTGTAATAAATGCATATCTTGTGTGTGTGCTGCATGAGTATATATGAGTGTGAGTGCTGACTGTGTCTATATAAGTGTGCATGTGTGTACTGTGTATTTTGGTACAAGCCAATGTCTCAACAGAAGAGCAAGCAGGAGGAAATGTATGAATGGTTAAAACAATAATCCAAGAGAAATGGAAGAAATCGAAATGTTCGACTGTTAAAGAGAACAACAATTTCCTAGAGTCTCTGATAGTTATATGTTCATATCAGGAGGTTTGCCCCCAGGTGTTTTGCTCTGAGTTCACAGTGTCCTGCTCGTCGGCTCTGTAGGAAAGCACTGGTGACAGCAAATACAGTGACAGAGGAAATCATTGAATTATAGATGACAGTGTGGATTAACCTACAGGTCAAAATTTGGCTGGTTAGCATTGCCTGGTTAGACCCTGCTGGCAGACGCTGTTAATACACTGTCTGGCTTCGAAAAGCATTTTCTTTATTGACGGGCATTCAAAAGCAGCCATGCATGTTTACAAGTGTGGGGTCAGTGATATATTATTATTATTATTTTTAAGCAAGGATGCATTAAAATGATCAAACGTGACAGCAAAGGCATTTATAATGTTGCAAAAGGTTTCTATTTTAAAAAATGCTGTTCTTTTGAACGTTCTATTCATAAAATAATTCTGGGGAAAATGCACTGTTCTCAACATTGATAAGAAATTTCTTATTAACATTGATAAAAAAAAAAATTCTTCTGCTGAAAATACAGCTTTGCCATCACAAGGATAAATTACAATTTAAGATATATTACAATATATTCCACAGTTTTACTGTTTTTACTGTATTTTTTATCAAATATAGAGTTCTTAATGACATAAAATAAGAAGAGAAAAATACACAAAAAACAAATGAACTTTAAAGGGGTCATGAACTGCATTGTTTTATTGTTTTATAATGTTTCCTGGGATGCACTTATAATGTTAGTCTGATTTTACATCAAAAATAGTCCTTTTCCTACCCTGATTTTAGTCTTCTGATTTGAACGCTCTGTTTGAAGGGGCGTGTCTGTTGTGAGACTTCAGTGTAAACGCCCACTGCTGTGATTGGCTAACATCTTTGCATAAGAAATAGCTAAGTATTACATGTGGAACTCTCTAGAAAACTTTTAGCACGTTTTTAATATTGCAGCTCTCAAGGTTAACTAATTGTGAAAAGTGTTGATTATAGCATTATATTAAGATCTATGGCATTATATTTAGATTGTGGCATGAAAGGTTGCAGTGATGAGCATTGTAGCCTATCACAGACATGTTGAGCGCATGAATGCAGTGATCTCATCATTGCAACTTGATTTCTGCACACTTAAAAATGCTTTCATCGTTACTAACAGTGCGAACAACGTAAATAAGAGATTTGTTGATTATAACGGGAGTTTGGGCGAGATCACTGATAAACTCACACTATTTGATTGACAGCTCCAGCGATTGTAAAGGTTACGTTCTTTGATCGCTTTTTATATAGAATTTAATCACAGTTTAAATAACAGATTATTTTCATTCTACTCAAAGAAACAATGTGAAGTTGACCGTTTAAGTCACTGGTTTGCTTTACTGACCCATAGACAAAGAACAGCTGACTGTACACAAATCATTACATATCAGAAATCACTGGTCATAGATCAGGCATTAGAATTAACACAGTTACTTACATGTTGTGACAATACTGTCTAGTCCATATCGTAAAAGTCTGTTTGCAAAGCCTGCGCCGAAATTGCGACTGATATACCAAAGAATCCACAATGAAATGTTCTGAACAAACAAATAATGTTCAACTGAGACATTCACATTGTTGAAAATAAATAACCACATTCCTAGCATTAGGATCCTTTGAAATGATCCACTGATCGTTCTTGACTCCTCATCATCTCACTAACACACCAGTGGGTAGGGCCAAATTTGCAATGATGAAGTAGGCGTTGTTTTTCTTCTTTCACCTATCTATTACATAGACACATTCCACAGTCGTTTGCTGGGCTTGGTTACAATAAAAGCTGTTTTTGGACTAACAAGGAAGTTTTCAGTTATGAAACTTACAGGATATTCTTATAGTATGATGACCTCTTAAATGTCAAAAACTCAAGGAAAATTGTATTTCTCAATTCATGATTCATGAGGATGGAGGAGGGAATTGGCTCCTGAGAAACACGATAGCTGTTGATAATACTGTGGAGCTTATTTATGTATACATACATTGATAGGCGTTGTATTCCTATAGGTAGATGTGGATCAGCTGTGAGTCAGCTGATGCGAGTTGACTAACAAGGCAAGGCTTAATGCTCACTATTGTCAACGGGACTGTTCCATTTTGCTTGAAATCTATTTCTACAAATAATATCATGCTCATGTTCAATGTTTCCTGCATAATTAATTAGCACAGCTGCTGTAAATATATTTTGTCTAAATATATTAGACAAAATATAGACCAATCCTGTCCAAATATGGCTACAGAAGACTTTCTGGTAGATTAAAATTAATGAAGAGAATGTAGCAGTCACATCGCAGTACTGGCGTTCATGTGATCACAGTCCCGTTACCCTGCAGACAGGCACCAGCTGAATCACGTTGCTGTACAATAGCGTGCAGACGTGAATGTTTGCTCTGTGCTTATTGTGTAAATTAACATTTTTGATTAGAAATGATCAGTGAGCTTTAAGCTTCAGTTTCCCTCTGGCCTTATTTTGAATCCTGACTTGCATTGAGGTTAATTGTACACCCTTGGAAAGTGTGTAGTTGCTGCATAATTCATAGTTGGATAATGGGATTAAAAGGGAAGCTCATTTGTTGATCAAAATGATCCATGTATCACATTTTGTAGCAACTTGTTAAAAAGCACTATATTTTGCACTCTGAATTATTATTATTATTATTATTTATTAATAATAGCAAGTACTTACATCTGTGTGTGCTTGCCTCATTAAAGTAAGCCTTCATCAATTTGTATTTTTAGCAGCATGCAATTTTGTATTTTGACCATAGGTGGCGATAGAGAGGCCAAAGTTTTGCAACCTTTTAATTTTCTACTCTCAAACTATAGCCTGCTGGTTATTTCAAAAGGTTTTCATGTTAAATTATTAACATTAATATATTTATAAAATTATAAATTTAAATGTTTATTTAAAAAATATTCTGTTTTCTTTTGTATAATCAATTTTAGTGCTGTGTTGGTTCAATGTCCAATCATTTTCCAAACAATTCTAGTTAACATCCGCTGATATGAATAGTTTCATGTTAGTTAAATCACAAATACTGAATGATCTGAATTAGTTGTGTGAACCACTATAAAGGAGGTCAAGTTGCTGTGAATGATGACGGCTGTATTCAGCACTATGGACAGCTCCCTCTATTCATCCTCTTGCTGGGACAGCTTCCTGAAGTGCATGTATGTAAACGTGTTTCCATCTCAATTGTTGTTGGGTCATACTTCAAGTCAGCTAAAGTATAGACTCGTACAAAAATAATGCTTTCATAAATATTTTCATGTTTTCTTTTTGCTGTTCTCGGGTGTTTCTGGGCTGCAACCTTTGGCCAATGGGTATGTGTGGGTATGTCGCTCCTCCAGTCAATAACAATATGCGGTGCAGGTGAGGGTGGGAAGTTGTCGTGTCTCAACACAAAAACAGTTCACCGATGTTGCTATTGAATTGTCGGCTGCTATCTGTAACTCGACAGATTACTGGCCATTGTAATTATGTTTTTATGATGACTCGTAATTATCGTCTGTTAGCAAGCTACACTGAAGATGACTAAACTTGCTTGCAAATTACTTCCCGTCATCTAACTATTAGCATAACAGTTATTTCAGATACACAAACAGTGCTGTTTATGCATGATAAACAATATTTGAAAATACAATATTGCAAAAGAGCTCAACACTCATGATATCATGTCAGGTAGAGGGCTGGAGCTTCTGGCTGTGTCCAAGGGTCCAAGTTTAAAGGTTGTGTTTACAAACAATAACTGAAAATTCTGCATATTGCACCTTTAAACACACCATTCAAAAGTTTGGTATCAGTAAGATTTTTTTTTTAATAGAAATAAAACATTTTTTTAACAAGGATGCATTAAATTGATCAAATGTGACAGAACATCATAGAACATCAGTAGAGAAAGGCATATAGTTCATCATAACATCGTAATATGCATCAGGTACATAATTTACCCGCTATATTGCCAATGTAACTGATTTTTAATATTAACAGAAAAATATACTGATAACCTGGCTTCTCTTGAGACTCCCCTATTTCAGAGCGGTCATAGTTAATGATATGCTAAAGTCCGCCCGCTCTGATGTGATTGGTTACAAGGTAGTTTGTGACATCAGAAACACTGTTGATTTCAAACCGCGTTTTTGAGACTGTCTTTGATTCACTGCAGTTTTAAGGAGAAAAATACTCAGCAATGATGTTGACTTATGAATTTGCACATGGTTTGTCTTAAAGCACATTAAAAACACCACACAGACATATAAACAACATTAAAACTTTTCACCACAAGGGGGTCTTTAAAATAATATTAGCTCTAGTGGTCATGTGTGTACTTGTGTATGTTTATATTGTATATGTGGATATATGATGCTACAAACCCCTCAGAGGTACTGTGATCCCTCCCATCTTGCGCCAAATCCTGTAAGACAGTGTGAAACCTCGGTCGCCAAGGCAACGCCACTTTTGACTCTGGCTCACAGCAACCCCTCCCACATCTGTTTCTCAGCAACCGTCACCAAGCAACTCTCTCCTCTCATCCCCGCCTCCCTCTCCCCTTCTCTGAGTCTGCCTCTTCCAGAGAGCGTGACAGCATCGAGAAGGAGGGATAAAGGGTGGAAGCAGTGGGGAAAGAGAGATAATGATTAAAAAAGAGAGAGGGGGGGCAGAATACTTACAAAGAGATGAGAAGGAGATGGAGAAAGACAAATGATGAGCAAGAGATAAGTAAACATGATTACAGTAATGGACAAATAGAGAGTAAAGCGAGAATAATAAATGCTGTGAAATAATGAAGTAGGAACAGACAGGGTTGAAAGTGTCATGCTTTATTATTTATGGAACAAGATTGTGAAAACATTTCCAGGTCAAAACATTTGAAAAATAACAGAAATTATATGTATGATGAATTATATTTTGAAAAAAGTGCATGGCTGCATTTATTTGTTCAAACATACAGTAAAAACTGTAATAATTTAAAATGTAATTTATTCCTTTAATGGCAAATCTGAATTTTCAGCATCATTACTCCAGTCTTTAGTGTCACATGATCCTTCAGAAATCATTCTGATATGATGATTGGATGCTTAAGACACATTTCCTATTATTATAGCGTTAAATGTTACAATGTTAAAAACAGCTGTGCTGCTTAATATTTTTATGGAAACGGTGATATCTTTTTTTTCCAGAATTCTTAGATGAATAAAGAGTTCAAAAGAACAGCATTTATCTGGAATAGAAATCACATGTAACATAATAAATGTCTTTACTGTCACTTTTGATAAAAAAATGACAAACCCCAGACTTTTGAACAGTAGTTTATATGTGCTTGATTGTCATTTAAATAATGTCACAATGTTACGCCACAATTATTTTTTTCTGGTTGCTCTCTCTTTTTCTCTTTATTATTTCTTGAGTTGTCAGGTTCTGATATGTACACTATTATAAAAATATGATATTAATGTTTTCATCAGTGTTAAATATGCAGAAATCATAATCTAAAGTGATGTCTCCATTCCTCTCAGCTGGTTGAACTTGCTGCATTCTGAAGCAGAGACTTTCTGATAGCTCAAATGACCTAGTTAGACTTTATTAATATTGCAGTCAGCAGCACGTTGTAGCGTTGTTCTTTGGGAATCATGAAAGGGGAAATGCGAGGAGACTGACGTTGACTCCGCCCACCACGGGAGGCCGATAGAGCACAGTCATGAAGCATCATGTCTGTCCAATCATGTGCAGATACGCATCACGTGGTGCCCTGGGGACATTAAAATAGACTGAGTGCTGCATGAGTAGTAGCTCAAAGCACATTTAGATGATATGGGTCTTCAGTTTTTCAGCAGGATGGTTTCAACAACATTTGTATTATGCAATATACAACTCATCAATGTGTGCAGAAACAATATGAGTATGGTGACACTTCATACTGTACACCTAGAGCATTTGTGCTGATGTGTTTTCTCAGTGTGAAAGCATGAAGCTTAGCTGTGCACATGAGCTCTGTTCGTTTTTGTAAAATGAAGTATGACTGTATTTTGTTTGTCATCGCAAGAGGGTGAGAAAGAAAAGGCGAATGTGCAATCATCCAGCATGCTCACCCAAAAATGAAAATTCTGTCATTAATTACTCACCCTCATGTCGTTCCAAACCTGTAAGGCTTTCGTTCATCTTCAGAGCACAAATGAAGATATTTTTGATGTTTACAAGCATGTTTACTTGCGAGAACCAATGAGGTTCATTCTCGTGTGTTACACAGCACGTTTGAGAACCAATGAGGTTTGTTCTCGCACATCAAGCATGTTCAGTTGAGCTTCTGTTCGCTGTTTATATGTGAATAAAATTCAATCTGTTTATCATATAAAGCAATCGAGTCTCTTCAGAAAATTTGGACTATGCCACTCAATTCATATGAATGAGTTTTACAATTTCTTTATTAACTCTTTGAAGCATCAAAGTGGTAGTTGTGTAGCTGTCAATGGAGGGACAGAAAGCTCTCAGATTACATCAAAAAGATCTTCATTTGCGTTCCAAAGATGATAGAAAGTCTTACGGGTTTGGAACAACATGAGGGTGAGTAATTAATAACAGAATTTTAATTTTTGGGTGAACTATCCCTTTAAATACATCTACTGACAGTTTTGCAATTTTAATTGGTTTAATTGAAAATATAACCTATCTACATTGAAAAAGTTTGGAAACAATGTGTTCACTCAGAAATTGCTAGTAAATTTCAAAATTGATTTGAAAGAAATGGCAAGTGACACATTGAATTAAACATGAAATATTGAAGTAGAAAGACTGAAATAGTATTTTCTTGTATTATTTTTGTTTACAACTTTAAAAAAAAGCATTTTTACAATACAGTAGGCCAAAACATCTCATAGGAACATGAAAAGCCAGCACATCCAACAATATTTATGTATTGTTATCGATGCCCTTGCTGTTTATTATGCTGCATTTTAGCAATTATGGACAGGAATTTAGCTAACTCATCAATTCTCATTCATGTTCTTAAAAATAACATGCAAGAGTGTGATGAATGGCAAAATGTAGGTCATGAGACTTACAAATGTAGGCCATAATTTAAGTTTCTATTTTTAGATGTTAATGAAAAAATCTATGAGAATTCCGCTAGGTTTGGACATGCACAGATTTAAATGAATAAATTACATTTTAACAGTAAGTATTTGTGAAGTATCCACAAAGAAACAAACTTTTCCTGTCCTGGAAATCACAATTGTAATATTCCCTAGCCTGATACTTGCAGGTTTACCATGACCGTATGAACCCTGAAGAAAAGAGAAAGTGACACAGGAGAGATGAAGTGAACAGAACACTGAGCAGCTTGTGCTGAAGAATGAGACAGATGACAAACATGGGGAGAAGGCATCAAAATGGTGGCTAATATGGAATATGATGAATTATATAAAGCTGTCCTGAGGCCAGGGAGAAAGATGGAGACAGAGAGAAAGAGATAAATATCACATATCTCTCCTGTGTTTTGATGTCCATGTGAAAGGAACGAGACTACTCAAGACGAGAAGAAAAGAGACTTGTCACAACAGAGTGGGTTGAAAAGTCTCTCAGCATACTTCAATGCACAAGTCCACTGACAAAACGCAAAACATTAATTAATAAATGGCAGATGTGCAAAATGAGGAGAGAAACGTAGAGTGATACATCCACACTATTAAATATAAGTTTTTTATTGGCATCTTTGATTCCATGAAGACCTTTAACATCCACAGTACATTTCCAATGCAATTAAAGTGGAAAAGGGTTCTTCAGATTATTAAAATGTTCTTCACACTAGGAAAAAAAAAAGGTTCTTTGGGGAACCCAAAATGGAACCCAAAACGCCCTTTTGGAACCTTTATTTTTAAGAGTGCTCTTTGAGAAGTGGCGCGAACTGAGTGATAGAATTGACCACCAGATTGACACCATATGGTTCCCCTGGACCGCGCGACGAATCGAGATGTGACTCACACAGATTATGTCACATGACACTCTGATTGATCTTAATGGCACCGAACAGAGCCTGTCAGAATAGTCGAAGCAATGTTGCCTGAGGTGTGGATCATGCGCTGCGAACAGGAAGCGGTTTGCCAAGCTCGGCTGCCAGACTCGTTTTCGCGCCCTTACTGCTGTGTCACGCTGGCTGCACGAGCCTGAAGAGATTCAAAGGATTGGGAGAGAGAGAGAGAGATGGAAAGAGAGGGGAGGAGGAGGAAGGAGGGTGGCCAAGGATGAGAGAATGAGCTTCTCATCATCTCCTCGCTAATGACAGCACATGAAATCGCAAATCATGCCTTTTAAAGTGAATCCTACTCCACGCGCACGCCGTGAGGGATGCTGTCAGAGCTCGAGCCAAATTAGATATCAAATGAAATAGCGCTTGCGCATCCGGACGTGTTTCTCTCGCAACAATGTGGTGCATCAACTGTGCGTCGGATAAGACTCCAGCGATTCTTCATAACAAGCTTGTGTACTGGTAAGACGCAATGTTATGATTTTATTTTTTTATTTTAGGGTGACACGACTGGCTGGAATTGTTTGTTGTCTCGTGCTAAGTGTATTTTAATGTTCATGTTAGAGTCGTTCATTTAAATGACCCTGTTATGAAGCATCACTGGGAAAACAACGTAAAAAACCGCGCAATATGCGTGTGCGCGAGTCCTCTGTTTATTGTAAATTGAAGCGCATCTCTAGCCGCAGAGAAAACGCTTGAGGCCAACGAGTCAGAAGAAACCACTACTAAAAACAGTCAGTTATGCTTTTAAATGATATGTTATTACGTGAATACCTGTAATGTACAGAGTTATGAGCTTGTGCAGCGGTCTCCGATTTTGAATGCATGTTCTTGGCAATGACTTGTAGGTCACAAGTTCCCTCAACACAGGATCGCCCTCATTTGAAAACAAGTGTAATAGCCTACTGACTCACGCTTGAATCATTTTTCCTCTTTTATGAGTGCTGTACTGTACATATTGAGATGACTGTTGTATATTCAAACATTTTACTGTCGAATGACATTTTTGAAGCTTCCTTTGGATTTGGTGTAACTTGAACACACTGTCTGAAGGTAATAGTGTGTGGTGGCCTTTTGAAATGAGGACACAGTCCATGGTCTGTTTGCTTGATTGTTTGTTTATTGTTAGTCTAGTGTAAATTAACCATTTTAATTAAATTTTTACAGTTTCTGGTGCCCATTTGACACGATTAACAAGAACCCAATTCTCCACTGTAAAAAATGGGATCTTAAAGAGCTATTTACCTGTGATTTAACCCATAAAATTTGTTTTGTTTGTATAAATTAATGTAGGCTATTAGTATTAAGTGATTATAAAACATTTGTGAATTTAATAACCATTTAGATGTTAAACATTTTTCAATGTACATTTTATGTTTATATTAGCATAATTTTATTTTAATATTTTTATACATAAAACATTTTTTTTTAATACATTTTCTCAATTTGTACTAGAAGCACTTAGTAATTTGTGTTTGGCTATTTTTATTAAGAGTCACCTTTTTTGGACCATTATTTGTCAACAAATCCACTTTAAAAAAAACTGCAGGTGTCATAATGGTCCCACATGAGCAGAAAACCTGTCATTAAAAGCACAGTATGTAAGTTTCGCTGCTAGAGGTTGCTTATTCATAACAATAATAAATGCGTAGATGACACCGTGAATGAGCGTGGAATCATGGGAGTTGTCGTCTTCACCTCCACAGCCGATGGAAAGCTATACGATAAACAGAAATCATGTTCATGGATGAGCTAATATATTAAAGTTTTATTAATGTTACTGTGGTATGAAGCTGGGCAAGGCCGAGACCTTGGGACATTTTACGTTGCTGTTTTTATTATGCTTCTATGCTGCAGTTGGCCACTGCCACTCCTTTCATTTTGTTGTTTGTTTATTTTACGATTCATTTTACAATAAATGTCCACCTGCTTCTACCCTGAACTTGAACTTTGTTACAGTTACGTTTGATCACTTAAATTCACATCTTTTTTTTTTTTTTTTTTTTTCATTCTAATGAAATAGCCACAAGTGCTGAATTGCTACTTGTAGGGGTCACTTTATTTGACGAATTAAAGTTGTGGGGTAACCGTTTTACTTGGTCAAAACAATCATACTAAAAATACATTTGAGTGTGTTGAAAGTTATGTTAATCTGTGCGTTCGCTCGTGGGTGCTATGAGATACTTGTTGCACATTGCAGTAAACTAGATCGATATTAGAATATCATATTAATAAAAGCTGAGTCACTTGTGTTGCTAAATAACATGCAATTAGTTTTATCATATATTGTATACTGTTACTACAAATAAAGCAAAAGAAAACAAGAGATTCAAACAATAAGCCTAATGATATGTTTACTGTCGATAAAGGTATCCAAACAGTTGCTCACCTGTCTAATAAAACATAACATATTAAAGCATCTTTGGTGTTTCCATTGTTTCTACGGAAGTAAAACTCGAGGGTAACGTGGCTATGATGTCAATGACAGGCTACGTAAAGACACGGGCTGTTACATTGGTTAAAATTGCTGATTTCTCTGGATTTAAACATTGTTGGAAATGTAATTAATGTAAATAATAATGTAAGTACACAAATCAACAAAATATCGGCTATAACATTGTTCTAGTGGTTTTTGGATATTTTAATCCAAAATTCTTGGATTAAAGTCATCTTTTATATCCACTCTAATGTGACCTGAAGTGGTGATGTCTGAGTGAGTTGTTCACTAACTATTTCATTCATTTACACCAGTATGTTCGATTTAGTTCAATTTAGGGACTGGTTGTGAGCATAATATTATCACATTGACAGGTTTATCAGCCAATCGTAGCATATTTTGTCATATTTGTTCTTTTTTTTTTATTGTACTGTCAATTATTTTGAATTTCTGTTTCTTCATAAAACGCCCCTGTCTGAAGGAACATGTTGTGTTCCTTAATGCTTCAACCTCATGTTCTTACACTGGTACTATGAAGTATCGGATACAGCTGCCAGATTTGAGTCCTGTCAAAAAAGCATGATAAAACTCTTTAGTACATTGTGCAGAAACAGGATGTGGCGTTTTCTCTGGGCTCTCTCTCTCTCTCTCTCTCTCTCTCTCTCTCTCTCTCTATTTTTCAGCTGGTGGGGGGTCTTCTGAATCCGCTAGTCCTCTCGTGTGAGGGGTTTAAACGGTGCTGGAGAGATTTCAGCTGTTTAACAGGATGCTGAGAGTTACAACACTGTCAAAGAGGCAGCGAGAGACTGAGTATGTGAGAGAGAATCGCTGTTCTTCAGCAAGTGTTCTGCCAGTAAGTTGGTCTCGTAGTTTTCTTTTTTTCCCTCACTGCTGCCGTCATGATGGAAGGATCTAGAGGACTGTCATCCATTGCAATAAGGAATTATTTATTAAGTGCTTCATCACTCTTGTTGCATGATAGTAAGTGAATGTAACCAGACGAGCAGGCTATTATTCCTGTGCAAGGCCTTCAGATTCATACTCTGACCAACGGTTTTCCAGTTTAATGCTGTATTGAATCTTTGAGCATAGTTTTAGCTTTAGGGGTGGGCGGAATGCCGGTAGACACAATTAACCAGTAGAAATTTGTCAACCGGTAGAGATTTTGGACTATCATCTGTATCACAGTTACGCTCATGTGATGTTGCTGTGATGCACTGTCACGAAAGCTCTTCACTTAAATGTGTTTTTAAGCATCACGGTTTAAAAACAAGTGATTTTAAACGATTGTTATGTGCAAGAAGCAGCGAAAAAGAACTCGTATCGCTAAAGCCGCTGCTCAGATCGTGTGAGTACTGAACGGAGTTGATTTTGCCACTTAAACAGTCAAATACACACATTTATGTGTCAAAATGCCCGTCTTTGCAAGTATCCTCGTAAACAGTCATTTATGTCTTAAGTGATCATGAACAGTTGAGAAAGAAAACGCATGTTTAACAGTATACTGGATCCGTGCATTCGCTCTTAAAGTGACAGCAGCCTAATAAACCTGCTGCAGTCTGTCATTAATGTTAATCAAACAACAAAAGAGAGAAAATCTCTCACTGCTCTTGACTGAATCACTTTCGGAACTTTAATGAGAATAAATGTATTTTACATAGTGAAGACTATGCAGTGTTTTTTTTTAATACATTTGATTACTTTACACAATTTATGTAGTATTTCTTATTTCTAGTGCCTGAAGTTTTTCAGGTAGGTCTATTTCTTTTGTGTCTTTGTTCTATTGTAGTTTGTCCTATTGCTTGTAATTAGTTTCTTTGTTCTTATTTTATCAGACTGTTTACTTGTCTTCAATACGCTTGAGTTTTTTTAGTTTTATTAGTTTTTTAGTTTAATGAATAATGAACTTTCAATGGTATAGTTTTTTTTATATATATATATATCATAACCTTATTTAAAGCAAAAAAGATCAAAAATGCTAAAGATTTCTTCTGAGCTTTGACCTTTCTCTCACCCTCTCGTTCTCTTTCTAACCCCTGGCTATGTGTTCTGCTGTATCAGCCTTGGTCCTTTCCTGTCTGTTTAATGCATTGGATTTGAGCCACAGTCACAATTTTCATTTGCTTTATCTTTACTCACACTAATTCAGTTTTTCCTTCTGACTATATTTATGTTTTAGCTCTGCGCAAAGTTTGTTTCTTATCCATGTTTACATGCACAGATTTTAGTTTTTGTTTTCTCTAGTGCATCACATTAATTCCATACACATTTATGCACATATGAAGTGGCATGTAGTTACCAGTGAGATGCTTGTGAGTCCTGTCAGAGAAAGAGACTAAAAAAGTTAGGCTAGTCAGCATGGCACCTCAGTGAATAATTGGCACGTCTTGCCTTTCTAACATGTCTAAAAATATGGAAAGAAGGCTTTCTTCTTATGTTGCTAATTTAACTTGGTGAGAGCAGTAAGTCTTGCATTAACAGTTCATGCCCATTTTAGTGTTGAGATGTGGGCTTTAATGTGCACACAGATGCGAACTGAAACTGTCCTCTCTCTTTCAAGTAATGTTGGGATTCAGATTAATATTATTGAAGTGGTTTGTTTGAGGGGTTCATGTGAATCAACCTGTGCAGAAACTATTGACTGATTCATCTGAGTCCTTTTGCACACATGCTTGAATTTAACATTTTTGTATAAATATATTTAGTTAAATGCTCCGGTTTCAAAATTTGTCTAAATAATTAATTTGCAAATGTACTGTATAAGTTATAAAATGGTAAATTATTGAACAAATTTTTGGATCAAAAGATTCAAGTTTCTAGGATGAATTAATTCTCTAGTCTTTAGCCGCATTTCCACTTGATCACCATATGAGGCAGAAATATATGTATATGCGATTCTAAAGGCTACATCACATTTCTTTAGAAAGACTGAGCATTTTCCACGAAATTATGCGATCTGAGGAGGTTTGAGTGATCTCTCCCATCTCACTATACTGTTATCCTTTCAGACAGAGCAACAGAGAAAACATGAGTTACATGAGTCAACTCGAGAAAAAAATGATGAAAAAATATGAAACCCAATAAATACACGATTATAATCATAAATGATTTGTTTTTCCATAAACATAGTATTTTTGTATTTAATATCGCAGTGGTTGGCACACTGTAAGTAAACATATGATATTGTATCAATATTGTTGATATATTGATATTGTTTTCCTACAGGCCTAACATTCTAACACTTGAAAAAAACTAAATTTACTTTAAGGTTGATGTTTTGAAACCAGTGGAAACTTTGAGATACTGGCTAGACAATATCAACAAATATAATATTCTATAATAGTCTCATGACATATTGAGTAATCAAATGAACTTCTAACCTCTTTGATTTTTTCAATGATTTTGAGATCTAAATTTTGTCTGCCAGTAACAGAGGGTGAAGTGGGGGCTTGTTTTGCACAGACTGAACCAATCATATTGAAGGAAAACAATCATGAGTAATATGTTGTTCTTACTGTTGTATATGTCCTATAAAACCTGATGTATTCTTCTTTCTGGTTGAGATTCTCTGAGAATTGTTCCAGAACTCTCCCGGCCGCTGAAGTCTGTCTGGTTATTGCTGCGCAGCATGTTAACAGATTAGTTAAGACACTAAAGATCTCATTCCCGAGTGAAAGTGTCAAAAGAAGCGAGATGTCGTTCGACTCAGTGTGAGACTCTTAGGTGGGGTTAGATGCAGTCAGGTAACTATAATTCTTAGGCATTTTATGTGGTCAGAATAGCTACTCTTAGGCGTCAACCAACGAGGTCAGAGTCACCCGAGTATAATTTTGCAGATGTCAGGGACACTTGGTTCAACTTAAGTCAGGTGCGTTGGGGAAAATTCTACCATAATGTGTAAGCCTTTGGACTTAAAAGCCTTAATGGAGTTGTTTTGTGCATTCCTGTGATTACAAATAAATGGAAGCAGGTGCAACCTAATAGGTATGTGTTCTCTTTTTATGTGAAATGGTAAATATCAGTTTGATTCAGCATGATTGATGTGCACTCCTGACTCAAATTAATACATTACTGTCACTGTACCATTTTTATTGTTAAACATTGGTGAAATATGCTGGAATCTTAAAGGTGCCATAGAATGCATAGATACAATATTTAAAATTGTTCTCTGATATCTACATAGAAGGTATGTGGCTTAGGTAAGGGCAAAAATTCTCCAGATACGGTTTTACATGTCCATTTACAACCCTAGGATTTGTCCCTAGAATGAAATGGGCTGTTATTACCTTATTTGAAGGGTCATGAATAATAATGTTGAGCTCTGCTCTAATTGTCTGTTTTACAGAGTTGTACGCAGGAGCTGTGATGTATTCTGAAATACAAACGTTCAAAAGAATCATACTTCAGTTCTCAAACAAAAAAATATTTTATCAAATTGACTAGATGTATTGTCAAATGACAATAGTTTCAACTTAAGTGGTGGAGAAGGTCACGTTAGCTAGAAGGAGTGAGTGAGCTATCTGTAAGCAACCAAACTAACCTAGTTAGCTCCTGCGTTATGTGTTGTTGATGAAATAGGCTATAGGCTAAATTATAATACTACCTGACAAAAGGGATTGACATATAAATCTACAAAATACAACTGTAGATACATCTATGACAACACAGGCAGGAAATAATATTAACCTCCGTGTAAATAGGTCGTCATACTATTATGTTAACGTTACTGTACTATCATCTTACGTTCGATCTCGAAAACACAGGGTAAATTATCGTTAATGTTGTTAGTTCACTAAGAAACTTTCAATTTTAAACAGAAATGGCTTCAACAGTCAAGAAGTGGATAAAACCACTACTTGCTGCTTGTGGTAGGGGTTGTAATGGCAATATAGTTGGAATTGCTCCCTTCTTCAGTATCAAACGCTGAGTGAAGCCTGCTAGATGAATTAAAATGGTGCGGTATCCTGTTGTAGATAAACATCAACCATGCCTGTTGACAGTTCTGTTCTGTGGGAAGGGTATGAAAAGTGCACACATCCCCTGCATAGCCTGAAACACAACATTTATATCCATGATCTGCCATTTTCGCTATTGTCCTCGCTTGCTTCTTCACAGTACCTGCAGAACTTTTGATGATTCAGCTGTGCAGGTCCACGCTAACACTGCCTGGCCTAGAACATGGGCTGGTATATGCAAATTTGGGGGGCATAAATATTAATGATCCCGACTGTCAGTGGTCTTTTGCACGCACAAGATTTACATATGAAGGAGGAAACAATGGTGTTTTAGGCTCACAATATGTCAGTTCCATGTACAGAACTCTTATTATTCAATATGCCAAGATAAATACTGTTTTCTATTCTATGGCACTTTTAAGTCTTTAATTAAAGACCAAACGTTCGCTTCTGTCATGCTCATTTTGTGATTTAGCTAGTTTTCAGTCAGCTGGTGAAATGGTGGGGTTGTTTGACATTCTGGTGGTGTGTTAAGGGCGGGTTTTATGGCAGCGCTACGGCGATAATGACCCGACAGTGGACATACAACTTGATTTTGGCCTCTGTGCTTGAGGTCCGAGGCTATTGGCCCCGCCAGGCACGTTGTTAACCCTGGCTCGCACTGGCCCGACAGTGGAAAAAGCTGCTATTGTTGTCTGATTGTAATAATATATAATATAATATGATACTGTCTTTTTTTCTGTATAGACAATATTTTATATATATGGATCAAGTTCCATTTGAAGTTTATACCTGGTTTTGTTTGAGTTAGTCAGATTATTTGCCTACTGTCTATATTTAGACACTAAATGATGTCATTATTAATCTTCCTTGAACATTTGTCTTGTTCAGACTGATCTCTGGAGTTCAAAGTCATTTGTTACTTTTGTGTTTTCACCAGTCCTGCTATTTTAAGCCTAAAACGTTGATGTCGTCAGTGTTTCTCTCTTCTGTGCTGCTGAAGCTGTGATCCGGTTTGGTGTAAATGACAGGCTGCTTGAGGTTGTGTTAAAAAGCGAGACCATACAGCGCTCTGCGTCGTGACATGCAGCAGTCTTATTCTCCAACAGTGTGTTCTCAAGCGGAGCCTTTAGTAATGAACGCAGAGATGATTCCCAAGGCCGCTTTAGCAGTCCTGGCCCGCAGCTTTAAACAGGAAGTGCACTATGACTGCCAAACACTGCATTTTGAGGGAGTGCAGAAATGACGTACACTCTCTTTGGCTTCTGATGCTCACTGCGTGAATATTTGTTGTTTGCTGAGTGTGCAAAATGAAAGCTTCCAATGCTTTATGATCCACGCCAGAAATAGTAACATTATTTCATATTTGGACATCTAAGCAAGTAATGTAATGTATAGATAAAATGTATGTATAGCATTTTCGGTTTTTGGCCGAAAGAGAAAAACGGCCCGAAAATATATGCCGCCCTTCAGTGTTCTTCAGTGATCTGCTTCCCACTACGCTCTGCTCACATGCTCTGATAATAATAGCAGTTTGTAGGACTATACATTATTTGGTCAAAAATAAATCTGCTAAATCTGATTCTGTTGCATAGAATCGAATAATTTTAGTGAATTACTTTCAATATAAGGGTGATTATTTGATTTTATTGGCTTGTATTTTTTAAATTCCGTATCATTAAAATGATTGAGTTTCATTTAAAAAAATCTAATATTAATAGAATTATACAAAAAAGCTCATTTTAAATTAGGAATAATTTTTAAAAAGCATTTTCTGTTTATAGCCAAGTACATCCACAAGTTTGGGTTTCAGGCCAAAAGTTTCTTTTCGTGTCATCCCTAATTTTGGGTGACCCAAGGTTGAGTCCTAGCACACAGACCTTCCCCCATCCCGTTCCCCTCTCTCTACCACTTCCTAGTCAAGTCAAGTCTTGTCACCTTCATTTATATAGCGCTTTAAACAATATAGATTGTTTCACAGCAGCTTTAGCGTGATAATAGGAAATTAAAGTAACAGAGATTGTTTTGGCTTTACAGCAGCTCTAGAATAAAGTTATTGTCCAGCTAAAGTTAGTTTTGATTGATTCACTTACGTTACAAAGATTATTAGTTATTAACTTAGGGGCCGCTTACCTGACACCGTTCTAACAGAAAACCCTTAATGCGCACAACAACAGTGCCTGGTGGCTCGAGAACGCAAACCTTGAAATAGGTTCCAAGGTGGAAGCGTTGACAATTTTCTAAAAACGTTATCATCTCCGTGTAAACTTTAAAAAACGGAAATCCGTGAAAATGCTGACGGCGTGCACATACGTATTACGTGTTAATTCTATAGATATGCGCATTTTAATATATATGTGCGCAGGCGTGTAGTCTTCCTTTACAAACTGGCCTCACCAAATTACTTGTCTGGCCTTAAAAATTCATAATACTGATTTTTTTTTTTCGCTTCCGTGTATCCATGTGAACTGGAATCATTTTGATAACATTTTAACTGTACAGAAGTAAAGGAAAGGGAAAGAGGCTTTCACAGGGGAGAGATTACAGACTCCTATCGCAATAGAGGCAAAACACACCAAAAATAAATCTTAAAAAAAACCTCAAGGTTATGGTGACATTTCTGAAACATGCTCAAAGCGGTTGCCCAGTCACAACACACTGGTCTGGCTGACCAATCAGAACATATTGCGCTTTTCAGAAGGAGGGCCTTCATAGAGACAGAAACTAAAGAGGGTGTTACTGACAGACTGGGAAGAGAGGTGCTGCAATAATGTAAAATATGTGAATGAAAAATAGTTTTTTTAACATTCAAGCATGAAAATTGTCCTAGTAGACCCCAAAAACAAAATCAAGACTTTGTAAAAGGGCATAATTTGGCTGACAGAAAGCCAAAAAACATTGAAAAAAACATTAAAAAGCCTTTAAAAACATCCTGCAATACATTTTCTTTTCTTTTTTATATCTTGCTATGACACATTCTTACTGTCTCACACCTTTACCTTCATGATAGCAGAGATGCACATGAAGTAATCTCAAGGAGACTGATGACTCAGAGACTGAATGTTTCCACTTTTCAAGAGGAAACCATGTGCCTGTGAGTGTGAATTAAGTCTAAATTCAGCATCCAATTTTAAATGTGCAGTGTAACTGTCAGCATCAGATTTAAAGAACTAGTATATTGAAAAATTACATTTCTAAAATACATAGTACAAACAAAGATGGACATTCATTAAATGGACAAAAGCCGTGGCAACATTTTTCAATATCTTCTTTTATGTTCCACAGAAGAAAGAAAGTCATACAGGTTTTTAACGTTATGAGTAAATGATGACAGAATTGTCATTTTTGGGTGAGCTATCATCCCTTTAAATCTCAATCTCTTTCATGTTTATTTGGACATGGCTTTTTACTACTTTTATTTATATTAAACCATGTGAATAACTATGCTTCTGACTATGCAAACAAAGACAAATTTTTATCACAACAGATGGATATTAATATTTTCTTTGAATAACAACATTTCGGGCTGTTTATCATATGGCTTCAGATGACTTGTGACTCATTTTTTCAGTATTCTTTGAAGAAAGAAACATCATTTATTTGAAGAAGAATTTCTTTTTTGAAAGTTAATGCATCCTTTTTAAATAAATGTATTAATTTCTTTAACAAAAATTAGACTGACCCCAAACCTTTGAACAATATTGTTATTTTGATGAATAGAAAAGAAAAGCCGGAATTCAGATTTTTTTTTTGTGTGTGTGTTTTACAGGTGTGATTTTCTAAAGGCTACTGATACTAGACTGATATGGTGGAATTACTGTAATTCTGAGCCTAAACTAATTTAACATGATTATGAAAATCGATAGAATTGATAATAAAATAGCTCCTAGCTGTGTCACACCAGCCCCCATCTCCTGTAGCAAAGATAAAACCTCTGTTCCAAAAGCTAGTGTGCTGCCTACGGAGGCAGCATTTTAAGACCTCACATGGCTGTTCCAGAAGGTAGGCAGCTTAATTATACCGCCTCCTACCCAGTTTATGCCAAATTCTAAGGCAGCATCACATGTATCCTTTGTAGAGAAGGCAATTCTATAATACATTGCAATGAGCTCTGTGAAAAATCAATCCAAGATGGTGGAAAAGGTGAGAGAATTAAATAAGTTTATACTTTCATTAAAATGGTTTTATTGGAATTATAAAGTGTTTTAGCCAATCTTTGTATTTGCTAAGTATTTCTATGCTTGGAGTACTGTGGTGTTAGCTAAGCAGCATGCTAACACCAAACTCTATTGAAATTCATTTAAAAAACGAATCTCCTTTGGTACTACAACCACAAAAACATTGGTCACTGCCTAGTGTAATTTGTAGAGTAAAAGTTGCTGATTACTTTCCGATTGTGTATATTTGTTGTGGATTGCTTGTGGTTTGTGGTGAGATCACGGTGACACATAAATTGGTATAGATTTACACAGAACTAGCTGAGGAAACAATTCAGTAATCCTTCAAAGATCAATGGCGCACACTCTGTTTATCTGTCAGTTTGCTTTTTGTGTTAGTTGTGGGGTTTTTTAAGCTTTGTTTAACATCTTCATAAGATGCTTTCCAGGAATGCATGAAATGTTTTAGTTATTGTGGATTTTTAAACACAATAATGAATGTTAATTCCGAAAAAAATCATGATAGATTGATAGCAGAGGGACAATTTTAAAGTGCATTATTATATAATGGCAGCTGAATGGTATAGTGATATAGTTACATTAGCATAATGCAAGATCATTCTGTTGAAAAGCAGATGGCTCTTTTAGATCATAAAGTTAATGTGCTGCTTTTTATTACTTTATTATTGGTTTAATAGAGCAAGCTAAAGCTGTACTAATGTCTGCTGTGAGTCCTGTATATTTGTGTTGAATAACTCGTATTATGTATTTAAAAATCTGTTTTGATTGGCCCATGCACTTCTGTCTAGTGGGAGAGCGTGAATTACTGTATTTTACTAACCGAGGCACTTGACAAAATTATAATCCCAGTTTGCATATTATCTGTATTTTAATGTATGCAAGATTAACGTGTCCTAAATTATAGTCTGTTGAAAGTGTTCCGGTGGCCATTTCTGATAGATCTGTGCATGCTTTTGAGCTAATATTGCAGAACCACTTGGTTGCCTTCCTGTTGATGAACGTTTTCTTTAACAGGTTACACTAATGCTGCCAAATGCATAGGGCTGCACAATTAATCGAATTTCTAATCGCGATTACGATTATGGATGCCACGATTACGTAATCGTTCAAAGCCGCGATTTACCAAAAAAAAAAAAAAAAAAAAAAAATCCACTCTGCGTGCATTTAGAGCATGTTATGAGAGGCAAATCACAAATACTTCAGAAAACCCAGCACAATAGGAACTACCATGCAGTGACGTATTTGTACGCTGAAATAAAAAGTCTTTCACCTCAGAAAAACGGACGTTCCTGTCCTTTCAGCCGTTATACTGTGCTCGTTAGCGCATACTCTTCAAATGCACGCGCAAATGCGGCGGCGCGCGCTGTGTATAAGCGCACTGTGTTTAAGTGCAAAGGAAACTACGAGCATGCAACGTTGTAAATTAGTAAGTCACGAAATAAAAGTAAAATACCAATAAATCACGTTACTGGTACGTCGTGTGTTAGCTGAGAAGGATTTGCATGCAGGGATGATTTTCATTCTATTCACCAGGAGCAGTTTCTACTTTCATTAACAGTTGTTAATATTGTGTATTCTACTATTCACCATGGTAACTGTTGTTTCAATATTAACCCCAAAATGCCACTTTATTTTCACTTTGTGTAATTTTTGTATATTTTTAAATGACTGTGGTGGTGGCTCATACCAACATTGTATTAACAAAAGCTAGTTTGGGACTGCTATTTAATAGCTTTAGCATAGGCCTAATGTTTATTTCTTAGTAGTCTTTACTATTAGTCATATTCTTACAATTTATGTGCATGTTAAGTAAAGGGGGACAGTGTGTGTGTTCACAATTTTTAAGTAAACGTATAATAATATGCCTATATATATATATATATATATATATATATATATATATATATATATATATATATATATATTCAATGTAAATTGTGATAATCGTAAATAATAATCGCAATTACAATTTCAAGGGAATAATCGGCAATTATGATTTTTGTCATAATCGTGCAGCCCTACAAATGCATGTATGAGTCTGAGTGACACTTTCAATTAACAGCCATTCACTGGCTCGCACGGAAATATTCCTTTCTGTCAGCATCTGCCCCACAGGCGATTTCATGAAAATACAAGTGTACACACACACAACTAATGCACATGCACGTTTTGCTCTCAGTACACTTTAACAGTCAGAAAGGGTTCCTTATCTTCTATGCGGTTAAATGTATTAAATCAGATATCTATGTGAAGAATTATAACTAAAAGCATCTGCTAAATTAATAAATGTAAATATAATTTGCTCACCTTCATGTTGTACAAACCTGTATGACTTTCTGTATGAGACCAGGGCCTCTCTTTTTAATGAAGGTAAATGAGGACTGGGGCTGTCAACCTTCAAAATGACACACAAAAAAGCATCATAAAAGGGTCCATATTACACATGCACTATATTTGTAGTCTTCTGAAGTCGGTTAAAATTTAGGCCTAAGTCGTTGTTCACTAATAATGTTTCCTTCTGCTGTTAAAGGTGCAGTATGTAATATTGACAGCTAGTGGTTGAAATGGGTACTGCAGTCCAAATTCAAAATATTTAACGTTAGATTATAACGTTAGGGGAACGTTACAATATAACGTTCTACAAATAAAAAACTAACAATTTCTAACTAACTTTTCGTTAAGAAAACTTAACAGGCTAACCAAAAACTGACATCATCTTGCACCATCATAAATTAGAAAGTGGAGTTCTGAGGGTCAGACACAGTATTTTATCTAACCGTCTTACTGCTGTCTCAGGGTTATTTAAATAAATGTTTATTTTGTACTAAACCACATAGCTTGTCATTAATTAGTGAATATGCTGTTTTTGAAATTTTTGAATTTTTATTCTTATTTTACATGTATACACATGTTTCATGGAACTTTAGGTCATTAATATTTGCCTTAAAAGTCATGGAAATGTATTGGTAGAAATGTGTATGTGGACTGTCCACAACTGTTTACAACACTGATACTAATAATAATAAAAATGTTTAGCACCAAATCAGCATATTAGAATGATTTCTGAAGGATTGTGTGATACTGAAGACTGGAGTAACGGCTGCTGAAAATTTCTTTGCCATCATAGGAATAAATAATGTTTCACAGTATTACTGTTTTTACTGGGGGGGGGGGGGGGTTATCACATAAATATAGCCTTAGTGAGCACTCCTTTCTTCCTTGATGAGACGTCATTCAAAAACACAAAAAATCTTTCACATTTTGAACAGTACTGCTGCCTATATAAGTATATATTTATCGTAAATGGAATGAATAATGTTTGTACGGTAGTAAGCTGACCAAGGACTGCTGTGACGTGCTTGCAAGTGTGCCTTTGTGTGACTTGCCACAGGAGGTGGGGGACAGCACGATTTGCCCACACACACATGCACCATGTGACCGGGATCCTACCACAGCTGCATATCCGTCATGAGCAAACACACACATACACATAAAGTACATGCACATATCTAAAGTCACTCATGCTGTTCACCGCAGGATTGCACGGCTGGACTACTCGGCACTATTCCTGGACACACATCACCATACACGTCCTAGACAGGACAGAAAGTCTGAAGGACATTTATTGCCATGTGTCTGATTAAAAGAGAGAAATGGAAGTTGTACTATGCTGCCTTTTGGTGGAACGGTATATTGTGAAACTGTAGGCTGTATAATAATCATACATTGAATGTTACAGTGTGTAGCGGTATAATATTTCAGTTGATTGCTGTTGAGACGATTGTTTTGAAGCTTTTCTGTTGCTGGCAAAACTCAGCTGTTGCCGTGTTGTTCGTTACCAGCCCCCTGGTGTGAAGAGATTTGCTACACACAAAGAGAGAGGACTGTATGTGTGTGCGTTGCTACTGTACTGCTCGTAAACTGCATTGGCTCTGCAGTAATTGACAGATCGTCGATGCGGTCATCAGGAAACCCTCCAGCACGATTCAGCTGATCCTAGAGCAGCTCTTACACAAACACACGCTCCCTATCACACCGCTGCAGACATCATGAGTGAGTGTGTGTTCTCCTCCTTAGCCATGCGCTTCCATCGAAAGACTAAACTCCCGCACAGGGCCCACGCCTACATGTGAGTAAACAACTGGGGGAAAAACACAGAATGATGAACATTTAAATGTTATATGTCAAGATTTGTGAGAATAGCTTAAATTTACTGATAATGTTATAATGACTAAAACACATACAGAGTGTTTTTAAGTGTCTGATAACCAATATCTATAATGAATTTTTAATTTATAGTTTATTTGTGATTTTTGGCACAATACTTAATGATCATTAGACTACAACAATAAAAATGTAATATTCAGCATAATAATAATTAGTAGTAGTAGTTTGTATTGTTATTCAAATTCCAAAGTTGTTTTGATAATTATAAACTAGAAGTTGAAAAGTGAATATAACAGTAACAATTATAAATAATATCCATAACAAATTTTGACAAATTATTTTATTTGTGTTTTTGGCTACAAAAGTAAAAATTAAAACATTAGACTACAACAGTAAAAAAAATATATATATATATCTGTGATTTTTGCTTACTAGAACTGTTAAACGATTATTTTGCAAAGTATATATATATATATATATATATGTATGTGTGTGTGTGTGTATATATATATATATATATATATATATATGTATGTATATATTGGTCAAACCGGTTTAATCTGTATATTTGTTGAGAATAGGTTAAGCTGATTATGGCAGTAAAAAAAGGTGACTATAGAATACAGAATAAAAAGATGTACAGATAAAATGCTGACAACAGGAAGTGAGTCATCACAGTACAGTACACCTGGTTCCGACTTGCCTTTTATACTCCTTTTCATTCTTTTCCGTGCTTCTCTCTTTCTCGCTTGCTCTTTTTCTCTCCGAGTCATCATCGAATGACTCAGTTCTTATAATTTTTGATGCCTGACTTGGCTTCTCTCGTTGACAGTATGCCACACATGCTACTGTTTTTCCCTTCCATCTCTCTCTCTCTCTCTCTCTCTCTCTCTCTCTCTCTCTCTCTCACTCTCTCTCTCTCTCTCTCTCTCTCTTCATTTCTCTCTGCCTATTTCTCTATGCATCATCCCCTCTCTCTGTTCCTCTTTCACACTCCCTCCATCTTCTCTTGTTCCTCTCTCGTTCTCCTGTATTCCGGGCAGATGGCTGAGTCCTGGCTGGGCTGCATATGGGCATTTGAAATGCTAATGTTGGTTAGTGTGCTAATATGTTTGTCTACACTGATCAGTTTCAGTGCCAAGATTACAGACTTGTTTTAGTCTCAACTTGTCATCAAATAAGACCATTTCTGGCAGTTGTTGACCTAGAGCTCATTCTCCATCTCTCTGTCTCTCTCTCTGTCTCTCTCTCTCTCTCTCTCTTTTTTCCTCTCAGTGTGGAGGGAGATCCTCAGTGTCCGGACACAACTAGCTTTACCGACAGCACCTGCAGTCAGGGCCCATACCTGGGCAACTCGGACCGCTACGGGAACATTCGAAACATTCCCGGCCCTCAGGGGCCTCCTGTGGCCCCTTCAAGTCCAGCGAGCCTGGCCTGGGCGCAACGGACCCGCCACCAACCCGCCAGCCTGGCACTCCGCAAGCAAGAGGAAGAAGAGAGCAAGCGCTGCAAAGCGCTCTCTGACAGCTATGAGCTCTCCACGGACCTGCAGGACAAGAAGGTGTGGATGTGTGTGCCTCAAGAAACGCATATAATCCTAATAAATGCATATAATCCATTTTGACCTGCCATTGTGTATTTACACTGTACCACCTTTCCCAAATGTGGTGGGGCAGTACCATGGTTAAATGTATGTATATATAAGAAATATATACATATATGTGTATGTGTGTGTATTTCTAGGCATGGTTTGCTCTAAATTATTTTATTGACTATAAATCACTCCTTTAAAAAATTGTAAATCTTGGGAATGGGAAATGGGTCAATGTTGTTGGTATTTTATTTATTTTTTGTCAATGCATTAATTAAATCAAAAATACATTAAAATGAAAATCATACATACGAAGACTTAAATGCATATATTCTATGATGGTCATGTTTTAAATTTCAGAATTATAAATCATTTTCATTTCCTTTTCATGCAAAATGTCAACAATTTCAGGTTGGTATAACCAAAAAAAAAGCCGTTTTGTTCAAGTATTACATAGTACAGGATTATATCAGATGGTCATACCGTAGTGCTTTCATACAGTAATAACGGTGGAATTGAATGTACAGTATATCATATTTATGTACAGTGGTGTTTGCACATCTAATTTAAAGAAATCGTGCCATCACTAAAAAAACAGTATTACCATGTTTTAATACCATTAATGGAAGGAAATCTTCAGCTTGTCAAACACTGTTAACTTTGCTTAATTTGTGCTTGCTTAATGTTTGTCAGAACTCTCAGCGGCACAAACAGCCCATAGGAAAATCTACTTATCACAACGTGTTTGTGTTTTAATGTGCATGGAGGCCATATTACAAGCTTTAAACTACAGTCATGCCTTGAATGCACATAATGTCCTCCAGTCATGCTAATGTGAAGCCAAACCTCCATTATCTCACATAATGAAAGATGGGATTGCAGTTATGATCCAGACCGTGCTGTAATGTTTTCATATTACTACCAATGATTTCTGCACTGTGGAATTATCCTCTCATGGAGGAGTGACTGAGACTTCTGAAAATATTCACATAAACACTCAACTGCTATGTACAGAAATATAATTTTTCTTTTATTAATTTTTGAACAAAATTGCTGTTAAATTGGGTCATTACCCAGATTCTTTGTGTTTCAGGTTTGATTGGTAAAGCATGTAGACACAGTACATTACTAGGTTTGAAGAACAATGTACCACATCTTTCTGTCTTCAATTCCATTCCCTTTTCATGCTCTCTGTTTTCCTTTTTATCAGGTGGAGATGCTGGAGAGGAAGTATGGTGGTTACTTCCTGAGCAGGCGAGCGGCTCGCACGATTCAGACAGCATTCCGGCAGTATCGCATGAACAAGAACTTTCAACGGCTGCGCAGTTCCGCCTCAGAAAGCCGAATGACTCGCCGCATCATCCTATCAAACATGCGTTCGCAGTACTCGTTTGACGAGCGACAGCCACAGGCAATATAACAGTATAATGGTTAAAGCCTGTACAAAGTGGAAAATTCAGCTTGACTGTCAGATATTGATTCTGTTTTATGTGATATTTACGTCATTTTAATTCCAATTTTTTTATATTAATTATTGCTCAGGTTCAGCCCCAAACGCCCCAGCAGCAACAAGGTCGATATACCAGCCATCACACTTCAACTCCAGGAACAGCTGGCCAGGCAGGAACCACAGACACACAGCAGGAGACTGACTCACCCGGACACTGTCCTTCAGACAGAGAGGAATACTCGCATGCAGATGACGCCTTCAATAAACAGGTGACAGATGAGTGAAATAGTCAGAAAATGGGCCCTTAAAAGTTATGTTAGATTTAAATTTAAATTTAAATTCATTTTAGTGCAGGACACATACAAAGTTGGAATAGTATAGGAAGAATAGATTTAGGCTACATTAGATTTGGTATAAATTAGTTTTACATGTTGCCTATGAGACAAATGAGGACTTATCACCAAATCAGGCAAAATTATAATTTTTCAAAGCAATCCACAGAATTAGACTGAAAAGAGAAAGAGAACATTTTACTTGTCAATTAACAGACACTTCTTTCAAAGTGGCTAATTGCAGAGACAATCTCCCTGAAGCCTAAATCAAAGGCGTTTATTAACGGAGAGAAAGAAAGAATCCTTTTTCAGGGCTTTATTTCAGATTTTATGCACTAATATGAAACGATTTAAATGTGGAAAAATGGCTACTGATTGAATTAGGCAAAATATCAGAAATGCACAGATATTTAAAATTCTGGATGACACTGATATTCTGACAATGACTTTTATGTTTTGGACAATAACTGATAAATAGTAATATTCTATACTATTTTGTTAAGATACTTAAAAATAAAACACTGAAAACTATAGTCATTTAAATGCTTTACATTTTAAAATGTATTACAATAGAAAACAGTTTTATTTATTTTAAAAAAATGAAATACAGTGCATACATAATTATTAGGCAAGTCAATATTCTGATCATAGTGTTTTCCAATCACATTTTACCAATTCCAAACCATATCAATCTTATTAACTACTATTCATTTTTTTATATGTGATATATAATTGTTAACCAGGGCTGGAAGTGAAAGATGCCTTATATTCATAATTGCATAATTATTAAACAGGTTTTCTTTTACAGGTAAAATTGGCCAAAAAAGAGATTTAACTCACAATGAAAAGTCAAAAATTATTAAATGGACGTGAGAAGGATGGCAGGCAGCAGGGTCACAAAAAACAGGTTGAGAAGGAAAGATACTAACTGCAAAAGACTTTAAGAATTAAGGTGAATAATTAGGTGTGAAGCCATCAGGAACCCTTTAGTCTCCAGTGCCATTTTCCAGAACTGCCAACCTACTTGGAGTCTTCAGAAGTACAAGGTGTCAGGTTCTCAGATACTTTTCTAAAGAATCCTGAAACATGACCCCAACTTAATAAAAAAGACAAACTGAAGTGTTGTGAAATACATGAAGACTGTGAGTTCATTTTAAGTCCATCTCCTACCCTGAAAGATCTGTCTTTCTCATTGTTAGTAGCAGCTCACACTATGGCTCTCTTGCCACCTTGCTGTTGTCCGACTTCAACTGGTTCTGGTACCTCAAGAGCAGGGTGGGAATTATACCGCGGCCACGCGGCCATGGCCGCCGTTGCCCTACACTTTGGCCTTCATGCCCCGTGAAAAAAAAATCATCGTACAGCCACATTGGCCTGTGTGCCCTGGCCCTGTCCAAGTTCCATGTATAAAGCAGAGCATGTGAGCGGAGTGGAGCGGGAGCGAGCGCGGGTGGATCTTGGACAGAGCGCAGAGCGGCAATTTCAAAAGGACTGAGCGTCGCCCTATTTCCCACTCCAGTTTCGCTGCGCTCACACCACGAGTCTGAAACATGCTCAGTCAAGCCTGACCCTGAATCCATCTGTCTTGCACAGTCATCAACAGTAGACTATTTTCAGTCAAAACTCAGCTCAATAATGGAGTTCAAAAAGTACTTCAAAAAGGAAAATGAGAAGTCATACAGGTGTAGCCTACTATTAATAAGTCGCTCCGGAGTATAAATCGCAACAGTCAAAAAATGCGCCATGAAGAAGAAAAAACACATATAGGCCTAGCCTAAGTCGCACTGGACTATAAGTCGCATTTATTTAGAAATGTATTTCACAAAAAAAAAAAACAATGTTACAGACTGGACAGTTCTCCGTTACGGACGTGAGCGCTCTGAAAGCGGCACTAAAAGACTGCTTTATAAAACTTTCACAGAGACCTCAAGCAGAAAGCACAAAGCCTGTCTTTAAATTTAATTTCGTTTTGTATTAATTGTATCTTAATTTTAATCAATGTTTCATCAACCAATTGTCCGGATTTAATAAATTAGAAGTGAATATATTAGAAAATAGATAATCACGACACGAAGGCGCCGGCGAAACTGGAGCTTGTCTCATAAATGAACCGAAACTCAGCGTATAGCCTACTTGCCTCACAGACCTGAGACATATATAAAGCTTGAAATGTCTACTTTTAAACAGAACAATTCAAAACGAAAGAAAACAGACTTCTCTCTTATGTAATCCGTAAATGTGCATTTCTCTCTGGCGCGTTCACTACTGCAAAGATCGCGAGTCAGCATCTTTCCAGCCGACACAGACATATATATATATATATATATATATATAAAAAAACTGGTTTATTAGTAAACAATTAAAATGTCTCCTGCTATATTTTACATATTCATAATCATTAATTTTGCCGGTTCGTTGTGACAGCTTTTAGGTGCTTTATTGGCAGCAGCGCCACCCTTACATCGCATCAGCACCGAAAACATAGAGATTCTTTTCTTTTGGGGGCATTTTGTTTGTGTTCAGACTTTCTCAGTTGTTTTTAGGCGCGATGTTAGAGGACGCTGCTAATAAAGTTGCTAGTAGGCCCACACATTGGATTCACGTTTATTATTATAGGCTAAAAAAAATACCCCAGTTTTTATGCCGTTCGTATCATTTTATTTTGTTGTATTTATCCGCCACACCTTGAAGGCCGGTCCGTGAAAATATTGTCTGATATTAAACCGATCTGTGGCGCAAAAAAGCTTGGGGACCGCTACAAGTGATATACATGTAGATTTTTTTCCTTTTTTGGAGCGAGCGGGGGGCGATTTGAGTGGAGCGCGAAGCAAACTGCGTTGAGCGCTGAGCGATAATGATTGTGAGGGTGTATACCTTCTGGATGAAATGGTTCTCTCTCTCACACTCACATGATATAGAGGACTGAATGAATATTTTTAATGCTTTATTGGCATTTGTGTTGTTTCTATTGTTGTGTGAGGGTGTATACCTTCTGGATGTAATGGCGCTCTCTCTCTCTCTCTCATTAAAAAATGTTTTGTTTTTTTTAATTAAAAAAGTCATAATCCATGTCTTATTCCAAATTAGGATGTTATGGTATCAATCTGAATGGGAAAACCATCGAATTGTACTCAATGGCCTTTGTGCCCTGTCAAATGGCCTTGGTGCCCCTAAAAAAAAAGAAAAGGTGGAGGCCAAATGGCCTTGCCCCTAAAATTACATAATTCCCACCCTGCTCAAGAGTCACTCTCAACCTTTCTGTCCATAAAACTTTTTTTTTAAATCTTTTCATGACATTTCAGCTTTTGATTCTTATTAAGTGGGGGTCATGTTTCAGGATTCCTTGCCTTAGCAAAGTCTCTGAGAACCTGACACCTTTTACTTCTGAATAATCTAGGTAGTTTGCTTTTCTCGAAAATGGTGCCACTGTAAACTAAGAATTAAGGCGAAGAATTAAGTGTGAAACCACCAGAAATTCATTAACATGCTTCTTTTCGTCTCCACCTGTTTTTGTGACCCTGCTGACCCAATGAGCAATTTGCTGTCAAATGGCCACACATTAATTTTTAAAATTTCTGAAGCGTTGCATCCTTCTCATGGGCATTTCATAAATTGATTTTTCAGTGTGCGTTAAATCTCTCTCTTTTTTGGCCCATTTTACCTGTAGGGAAAAAAAAGCCTAATAATTACGCACATCTTAATATAAGGCGTTATTCACTTTAAGCCCTCATCAACAATTACATATTGCCAATTAATAATTATATACAAATCTTAATTGTCATTAAGATTTATGTGGTTTTCAATTGGTAAAATGTGCTTGAAAAAAATATGATCAAAATATCAACTTGTCTAATAATTGACCCTTCGCTAAGCCCCACCCTCCTTAGTTACTGTTGCTACGCCTGACAGGCTTTCATGCCTGGCACGTCTATTACAGTATGTATGTGCCGGTGTCAGACATTCCCAAGGAGATAATTAGTAATTTTTGGCGAACAGGTGAAATATCTGAGAGAGCAAGACAAAAGGGACTGCAGTATGCATTCGAGGGATATATCCACAACATAATATGCAACCGATTAGAGAATAATTTCATCAAAATTGAAGCTAAAGCCTATAGGTCCCAGCGCAAGCAGCAGCCGCCTCATACTCTGACCATTCAAATGGGAAAAACAGAAATTGAAGAACAGCTATGTTCATGCACAGCAGGGTAAGTGAAATTTGAAAATAATCGAATAATTATAAATCAAACAGCTTATCCATAAATCTTGTGGAATGAACACAAGACATTAGCCTGACCACTTTGCAATGATAACATTCTCCCGCTTATATTTTTAGCGCGCCAGGCTACTGCTCACATGTCGTGGAGCAAACGTTTTTGTTAATCATGTCGACATTTAGTTGTGAATGGGGCCTGCCACACTGCTTGATCCACGCCCGGCATTTCTCCCCTTGGGTTTTAGGTTTCGGGAAGGGGAAAAATTCCACCCCCCCAGTCCAAACTTTTAGGATACCGGGTATCAGATTTGCACAATCCATACGCACAACGCTTCGGCATGTTGTTGGCCTGTGGCGGTTTTCGGGCGTGGCTTAGCGAAGGGTCAATTATGCACACACTGTAATTCACAATATTTATGTTTTTAATGTATTTTTGATCAAATAAACGTTGCCTAAGTGAGCATAAGTGACTTCTTTTAAAATCCCCAAAACTTCTTTCAAAAATACTCCAAAAAAGACCCCAAATGTTTGAACAGTAGGGTAAATGTATGTGTGCTTTCTCTCAGGTGACCTCTCTGGCTAACTCTATGGACGACACTCTGACGTGTCAGTCAGGTCGAGGAGATTCTCAGGATGGTGGTGGGGGAGGCGGCGACGAGAGCGAGGATTTCGGAGAGTGTGTGTGGAGCAACAAACCTACCTCACGTAGGGGGGTCTTGGGGGAGCAAGAGCGTCTAGGGGTCATGCACGAGGACAGCACAGCCACCTCGTACAGCGATGTCACGCTTTATATGGATGACGGCATGCCGTGTTCTCCGCTATCTATTGAGCGGGTTCCCTCTAGCACGGACACCGAGTACTGGGGCATCAGCAGTGGGGTTGGAGGCCGTGAAGACAGCCGGGATACAGAGGGTGGCGGGAGTAATAACAGTCGGCGGAGCACGCCGTGCACCGAATGCAGAGATTTCCGCTTGCGTGGTTCACACCTTCCCGTTCTCACCATAGAGCCGCCTAGCGACAGCTCCGTTGACATGAGCGACCGTTCAGATCGAGGCTCCCTCAGCAGACAGCTGCTTTACGAGCAGGAGCCTACGACGGGCGGATCACCCCAAGGGACTCTCAAACACAACCCTGCACCTCGCACGCCCAATCCCTGCGCAGCACAGGGCCAAACACGACCACAGGGTCGCCCCATCCCATCCCCTCTGCCTACACACTTACCGCACCACGCTATGATGCACCAGCATCACCACCCACATCTTCACCATCCACTGCACCACCACCCTTTGCCACACATTCATCACCCCTACCCAGACCCCACGTCTCCCTCACCCACCCAACCTCCACTCACACCTCTTTCTTCCTCATCCTCCGCGCCCCTGCCCCCTACTGGCCTGGAGCACTCGGATGGGGACAACGACTCCCTGAACTCCACCACCAACTCCAACGAGACCATCAACTGCAGCTCAGGCTCTTCGTCTAGGGACAGTCTAAGGGAACCGTTGCCTCCTCTAGGAAAACAGACCTATCAGAGAGAGAGCAGGCATAGCTGGGACTCACCTGCCTTCAACAACGACGTGGTACAGAGAAGGCAATACCGCATCGGACTCAACCTCTTCAACAAGTAAGAGATGTTCACCAAAATCCATTACAAGATCAGTGATAGGACTGACATTGTGCGGTTTCAGTTGAAATTTTAATTTGAAAATTTAAATAGTGTCCTGCAGTCTAAATCTATTTAAACAAAATGTCCCCTTTTTAATTTAAAATTTCCATTCTATACACATGCAATGTTTTTATTAAATAATTATTTTAAATGAACTACAATTATTTAGAATGTTCAGTTTCCCACAATTGAGCATTCTTGTTGTTTTATTTTGTTTCATTAACAATTACAATTAGATCAGATTACTTGAGTAACTACATATATAATATTTGTTCTTTAAAAAGTGCATTATCATGTCGCAAATATGGACATGCAAAAAAAAGTTGATTTATCACAGATTTACTGAAACAAA
Source organism: Abramis brama (assembly GCF_963993115.1). Classification (NCBI taxonomy): domain Eukaryota; kingdom Metazoa; phylum Chordata; class Actinopteri; order Cypriniformes; family Leuciscidae; genus Abramis; species Abramis brama. The sequence goes on from NC_139978.1 coordinate 24,674,254, forward strand.
TCCTGTCCTATCTGTTTAATCTTCACTCTCCCTGTCTTTCTCTCTCTGTCTTCCAGGAAACCAGAGAAGGGGATCCAGTATTTGATAGAGAGGGGTTTTGTCTCAGACACACCTGTGGGCATTGCCCGATTCATCCTGGAGAGAAAAGGCCTAAGTAGACAGATGATCGGGGAGTTTCTGGGAAATCGACAAAAGCAGTTCAACAAGGATGTGTTGGAGTAAGTAATGATGTTTTTCCTGTCTTCCAGACCCAGACTGTAGCATCCATATGCTGTTCATACCAGCCTGGAGGCAAAAAACAGAAACCAGACACTGGCTAAAAAAAATCAACAAATACATGTTGGCAGATGAATTCAGCAATCGTTCTGTTTTTCTTTCTCAGTTGTGTGTTGGATGAGATGGATTTCTCGGGTATGGATCTGGATGACGCCCTGAGGAAGTTTCAGGCTCAGATTAAGGTTCAGGGGGAAGCCCAGAAGGTGGAGAGACTGGTAGAGGCCTTCAGGTAGCCTCATGTGACTCTCATCACACCCTGTGCTCTTTTCTCTGCATTTTGTAGTTTCCGCATAAGTATCACCTTCTTTCTTTCTTGCAGTCAGAGATACTGCGTGTGCAACCCTGCACTTGTCCGCCAGTTTCAGAACCCAGACACTATCTTCATCCTGGCATTTGCCATCATCCTCCTCAACACAGACATGTACAGCCCCAACGTCAAAGCTGAGAGGAAGATGAAGCTGGAGGATTTTATCAAGAACCTTAGAGGTGATCCACCCCTTTCCATTGGGTCTAGAATGTCTTTCATGTTCTTTTTCTCATTCGTTTTCCCTCTCTTTTTCATTGACAGGAGTGGATAATGGACAGGACATTCCCAGGGATTTGTTAGTGGGCATCTACCAGCGCATTCAGAAATGGGAACTCAGGACAAATGATGACCATGTGTCTCAAGTGCAGGCTGTAGAGAGGGTCATCGTGGGCAAGAAACCTGTGAGTCAAACCATGTGATTCACTCATGCATGTCATACTTGTGTTAGAAACCCCATATTGTTGTTCAACTTGTAGTTAAAAGGAAATTTGATCTTCAGTTTGTTTGTGTCAATTAGCGTGTGACAATCCAAGTTGTATTTTGATATGCTGCGTGTATGTGTGTGCAGGTGCTTTCTCTGCCACATCGCAGGCTAGTGTGCTGTTGTCAGCTGTATGAAGTCCCTGACCCCAATCGACCACAGCGGAGTGGAGTTCACCAGCGGGAGGTCTTCCTCTTTAATGACCTGCTAGTGGTAAGTCTTCAGGCAGCACATATTGGTCTAATTACTGCAAGAAGATGTAGAGGAAAAATACTCCCTTTGGTTTAGATAAGAGGTGCACTTACAATAAGTATGTATTAGTACAATATTTGCATTGAAAAATTTATACAGGATGTATAGGCTGTTTTATATACCTTATGTATACTGTTTTTATTTATTTTTTAAATCAGTAAGAACATACGGTATGTAACAGTTTCAGTCTTATAACTATATATACTCATATTTAAAAAAATATGTGTGTATATATATATATATATATATATATATATATATATATATATATATATATATACAGTACTGTGCAAAAGTCTTAGGCATGTTAATATCCCCCCCCACACACACACACACACACACAAACACAAAAAAATGGTTTTAAGTCAGTTATTTATATCTTTTGCTGTAGTGTGTCAGTAGGAAATATCAGTTTACATTTCCAAACATTCTATGCCTTAACATGCCTAAGACTTTTGCACAGTACTGTATATACACACACACACAATTCATTTGTTACAATCAAGCAATTTCTGGTCCTTGGTGAGCTTAAAAATGTCACACAAAAAAATATTATTTATATATAAATACTATGAAAAATGCATATTATTATTATTATTACAACTATTGCTACTACCAATAGCAATAATAATAAATACTTATTATTGAAGATATAATTTGTACTAGTAAGTTTGGATACCCTCTTGTTCTTTATTTATCATTTTATTAAAAGTCATCAAAACTATTAAATGGCACTAATAGAAATATGAAAATAATACAGTGACCCAAAAAGTATTCCAGCTATGTAATTATATATATATATATATATATATATATATATATATATAAAAGGCTGTCACTAGATTAAAATTTGTATTCACGATTAATCACACACTTATCGTGAAATTAAGCATACACCATTTATCTTCTTAACACATTCATTTTGTCATCATTTGCTATATCAGTCACTGGGATCATATTACCTGCACACGCTGCCGAATAGGGCCCTCTAGACTAACTCATATGTTTCTGTTAACGGGTGCCCCTTGTGCCGGAATCCATTATCACTGATGCATATTTTGATGGATTGCGATAGATTGAACTCTGTTAGAATTCTTTATTTTTCAGTTGACTCGTATGAAAAGATTTTTAATGAAGTAAGACCAGATCTAGTTTTCGAATTTTTATCTAAGAAATCGTTCCTTTTTAATCTCTTTCTCGCCATGAATATAGCCTGGGTAGCTGGCATGGCGTTAAACTAAAAACAAACAAAAAACATTTGCTATATCCAGCAAAGTAAACTATCAGATTTAAGGGTGATTCTCACAAAACTTTTTTTTATAGGTAAATTTAGGTGTCTTTCCAAAAAAGGACACTTGGAGACTCCAAAAGAACATTTTATAATTCATAAATGTATGCACACCATTTATATATATAAAAAACATTACAGAAAAAAAAAACTTCACTGAATTCAGTATAGTATGTATGTGTACAGTGCAACAGCAAAGAGCTTGTTTACATTTTAGACAAGTCAAGTTGCGATACCGAACAGGACCACATGGAGATGCCAAAAAACTAAACTAAACCAACCCCCTTGACCTGACTGCATATACTTACTACACTGTCCATTCAGAATGACTAAACACAGTTCATTATCCTGAATTTATGTGGAAACAACGTGAATGTTTTGAAATGTGTCTGAGCATAAATACAATGTGCGATCAGTCCATAGAGCGCGCACACACGGTTTGTTTTCACATCATTATAACAGACTCACAACATGCTTGCTGTATGACTCCTGTATTTTACCCCAATCATCTTTACCTTGATTGCAATCTTCATCCATCAAAATTTAACTAGCAAGACGCTGGTTTGCTTTATCCAGCCGAGAAACGTAGTTTCATCTAGCCATACAGCGGTGGGATGTTTTGATATTCTGCTCAGTCTGTATTTCACTCGATTTGTGAGGTCTCGCACTCTTCAAAAACAATCACAGAATATGACAGAGCTCGTGTTTTAAAGCGAAATACACTGGAATGAATGATTCACTAAGAACGCAATGTGAGTCTCTATTCTCTCTGCCACCTCTGATGTAATCAGCCTGGTTTTATTTACATTCGCGCTGTTTTGGACTGGTTGTTTAAATTCCCTTACTGGATCAGTGGACTGAAAACTTTCCTGGAGTTTAGCAGCTTAAAATGATCTGTTCGCAAACAGAGAAGTGAAATCTGTTTAGAAAATACATTTCCGTCTACCAGGGTTACAGGTGCTTGCGCCATTCTAGATGCTCATTGTGATAATCTCCCGACTTCTAAGATCATCTAACTGCGTGATGTAAATTACGTTAATGACACAATTTCGCATGCTTCAGTATATTTAGTCAAGTGTGTCCAAGCATTTTTCTGTTAGAGTATGTAAATGTATAATGATCATAACTACATCCTAACATCCCTTCTGTTCCCCGCTGCAGGTAACGAAGATTTTTCAGAAGAAGAAGACGTCTGTGACGTACAGTTTCAGACAGTCCTTTCCCTTGGTGGAGATGCAGGTTCATATGTTCCAGAACTCCTGTAAGTATATTCATCCCTCCATCTGTCTCACCATCTGTCCCTCCTTCTTTATTTATACTATCACTCCATTCCAGCTCGTTTACACACTCTGCTCTCATCCACTCCATCTCAGCTCGGTGCTCTCTCATTACCCTTTCCTTGCTTTCATGTAGGTGGTGTTTTGGTTTCATCCTCATGCCATCACCTCGATTGGAGCTATTCTGTTGATTTCTGAGAACGTCTGTTCTCTATTTATCTTAATCACTATTGGTTGTGCACTTGTTTTCCATTAACAAAATATCTAAACATCCTTAAAAGAAGATAAATTAGCTTAAAGTAAAATGTCATGTGATTCAGACACTCTATTTTGAATAAAATGTATTTTTCTTACCCCATTGGTCAGTTGTTTTTTTATTGTTTTAAACATAAACCTCTCTTTGCTTAAAGAAAAACTAATAGGGTAAGAAAACAATTTGCATATAATTTTGATAGTACACACAGTAAATGTATTTTGTTTTAAGGTCCTTAGATATTTTAACTAGAAAACAAAACCAAGGTTATAAAAAATATTGTTAAATGTGTTAGGGAACTGGCTTTTCTAGGTTTAATTTTAGAACAGTTCTTGTGTGTATCTGTGGACTTTTGTCAAAATGAGAGATCTGTAACTAATTACATGAGGCACAGCACATTTCTCTTTATCTGGTTCTCTCTTTAATTGACTGCATTTACCCTCTATCTCTATCCCTCTCTCTCAGACTATCCTCACGGTATCAGACTGACATCAGCAATGCCCGGCAGTGAGCGTAAGGTTTTGATCGTGTTCAATGCGCCGAGCCAGCAAGACCGAACACGCTTCACCAGCGACCTGCGTGAGAGCATCGCTGAGGTTCAGGATATGGAGAAATACCGTGTAGAATGTAAGAAATCCTTTTATAGGATCTGTTATTTTATACTTGACAGATCCAAAGCATAAGGTTATTTTGCAAACTGAAATTTCAGATAAATTATTCATTAAGGTTAATGTTCATTATGGTTATTGTCAGTTTTGCTAGCATCAACCCCTTATATCTATTCTCCGTAGCTGAGTTAGAGAAGCAGAAAGGTGTGATGCGTCCAGGGCTCATGAGTGGAGATGTGGGCGGGGTTGGCGGAATGAAGACTGAGGCTGTGAACGGCACTCTGGGAAGGCCCAGTCTGGATGACACGTACGCAACAGGGGAGGGGCTTAAACGAACCGCACTTAGCTCCTCACTGAGAGACCTCTCTGAGACAGGTACAACACACATTCAGACAACAAACTCCCCTCTATTTTAACTAGTCTCTTAAAAAATGCAAGGCAAATTAGCACATTTAATTATGCTCCCCAGATTTCTGTGGATTGTAGAGTTTAAAAAAATACAAAAATATTTATATGGGGGAAATATTTATAAATCCACCACTGTTTGATCATGAATGCCATACTGTAACAGTTGTGGAGTGCTGAACTTCTGTATTGAAGTACAGATTGACAGACAGTGCCCTCTAATGGCACATAATGTCTTTGCATACTTTTTTTTAATTCAGTGGCTGTATTTTGAATGTCAAATTGCAATTTGCAGTGGTTAGTATGTGCACTAGAATGTCATTGAATGCATAGGTTCTACATTTGTTCAAATGTGCAGTGTACATCGGAGCAGACTCTGTGTAAGGGCCGTGACACCAAGCCGACAGTCAGCCATTCGCGGGCCGTCGGTGAGCGTCTGTCAGGCTAGTTTTTGTGGTGTGTTCCACATGTCGGCAGCAGTTCGCCCGATTCAGCATGTTGCATCTGAGACATCGGTGAGAGAGATCATGTTATGTTGTTTTGAGGTTATCCTAACTTTAAGTTATTTACGATGATTTTTAAAAACATTCTTTTCGGGAATATGAATACTTCTTAAATTTCATCTTTAAAAAATATAAGAAGATTATAAGAAAAGTTTTTGGGAATAGAAAATTCTTAGCTTTTTTCTTAAGTTAGAAAATAAGAAATTGGCATTTAAGAAAAATGTTATTCTTAAGAATTAGTAAATCTGGCCTCAGTGCACAAGAATAAAAGTGAAAGTGATGAAAGCAAGCAAAGAACTGTTCTAATTTTATATAATCTTACCTGAGCATTCCAATACGCAAATATTTTCATAACCGCATGAGCCGCCTGGAATTGAGAAAGGGATCAGCATGATTGATATTCAAAATGGTAAGCAAGTGCTGCTTTGTTTACGGTTTGTATATCTGCAGTTCTAGTTTCGGTTTCCCTTTTTGAATGACAAATAAAGACTTTTGATACCTGCTGATATAGACAGTTATTCCCTTACAAGCAGGTGCAGAACACACATGCTAGTTGGCAGTCGCCTGTAGTCCTTCTGGTGTGATGTTCAAGCGCAGCTTTTTGGCCCAGACGCTGCCAACGTGAGGCGACAACACGGTCGGCTTTTGTCGCCACTAGTTCTTTGATGTCGGCTTGTCGTGTCACGGCCTTGAAACTGTATCACACAATGCACAATGCGAACATCTTGACTTTGGCCACCTATTTCCATGATGTAATAGCTACCAACATTTTTTAAATCTCTTTCTTTTCTCAATGTTTAATCAGGTTGCCAAGAGTTAAGACATATTTACGCAAATACAAAATAGCCATTTTATTTTGTCGAGTATTAACTCGCAGAAATAAACATGAATGTAATGTGGTCATGTGATGTACTACTCTTTTATATGGTTTCTGAACACAGCTAATGTCGAGTTGAGTGCCGTGAAGTTTAGTTTTGTCAGTAGACATTTGTGTAGACAATTTGAACACATAGTTTGTTGTAAACGGATCATCCAGGGTCAAACACCCAGTATGAGGTTTTGGACAATGTTTTCTCCATGGCCGTTGACCCTGACCTTGCTGTGCTTGGTTGGGTGCAGGAAAGCGAGGCCGTAGAAACAGTGTTGGCTCTTTGGATAGTACCATTGAAGTAAGTTGGACAGATCTACTAACTGCTCGTAATCACGTTGAAATGGAATGATCTTGTGTTTGCAGCTTCCTCAAGTGCATGAGTCCTCTGTACTGTATTTAACAAAAACGGCTTTGCATGAATTTGTGATTTTTGTTTGGTGAAGTGCAGCATGTTTTATTCTGTATTGTGTAAAAACAGTAATCTGTGTTTGCTTTGCATGCAGCATGTCTAATAGGTTATGCCTGGTGCATTTGCTAATAAATACTACTAACTAATGCATTGCTCTGGTAAAATAACGCCTCAATCAGTGTTTGAGGATTGCTTCTGTTTTAAGGTTCAGATACATGTTTTGACTGAGTAAAATGAGTGAGGCGCTCTAATAAGGAAACTTTAGTTTGTTATATATACTGTATAGTCGATCATCACAAACATCTGACTGCATTGTGATTTGTTTAATGTGACACTGACATTTCTAACTTTTGCAAGATGTTTGAGGCTGTTGATATTTAATGCTGAAAGGCTTTTTGGTTTTCTGCTGTCCAGTAGATGCGTGTTCAGTCTCAAGCTACATTACAAATAGTAATGGTATTGGTACCCACGACTACTGTAATTTTGGTACCATGACAACCCTAGTGTACATTATGACACTAAAATTAACTTGTTTTGATGTTTTTTTGTTTTTATTTAGAAAAAATAGTATAGCATTTTAATATCTGGTATTTATTGGTTATCTGCTATACATAAATCATTATTGCTTATCCGTATTGGCCAGAATTTTAATATCAGTGTATCCCTGTAAAAAAAATATGCATTAATTATTTGACGAAGTAACTGGGGCATGTGTTTCACTCGTTAGTAGCAACACTGTCCATCCTCTCAGATTTTCAGTGCAATGACTGTCTGGCTTTGTGTTTTTTTGCGCACTATAGGGATCCATCATTAACAGTCCTCAGCCGCATCAGCGTTTGCCCATGGGGGGCGCTGTTCCCAGCTGCTACGGGCTGGAAGACTACCGGCCTCACCGCCCCATCCTGAGCCCCGGAGTAGGGGTGGGGGGTGGGCCGGGGCAGCTTCACAACGCCATAGGCAATATAGGGGGGGTCCCTGGCATCAACGATCGAGGTGGGGGTCCGGGGAGCAGTTCTGGAGGGAGCAATTCCGGTTCCTTCCTGGGCTCCCTGTTTGGGAGCAAGCGCGCCAAACCCCCTGCTCCCCTTATTCCCCCCGGGCCACATTACCCGGCCCCCGTGCCACCTCCTACTACAGGAGGACCGCCGCCTCCGTCCCCCTCCGCCCTCAGCCAGTCAGACCCCGGTGGGCCTTCCAAGATCCAAGCGCTGCACGCTCAGTACTGTCACAACAACTTTGGGCAGCCTCCGCCCCCCTACCACCATCATCATCGGTATCACGTGCAGGTCGCCACCCCTGGCCACCCACCCATCCATCAGACCCTACAACGTGGGTCCCTCCCACGACGAGGGCCGCCCGCTCCTTCACACGCCCTGCTCCAGCAGCAACTATCCCATCATGCTATGCAGCAAGGCCGTTACGGCAATATGGCATGCACTCCACCGCCTCTGTCCCCGCATTCGCCCCATTCGCCCATCGCCCCTTTCAACTTCTACCACGTGCACCCCAATACCATACGCCACGTACGGGTGCCCGGTCCTACCGGCAAGCTTCCTCTTACTCTGTCTCACTCTCAGCCCCACCCTCACGCCCACTCCCACGTTCACTCTCATACCCACAGCCATCCCGTCCACGCCCACAGCCCCCACCCCTTACTGCATCACTCCGCCCATCAAACTCATTTTGTTTTCTCGCCGCCCCCTCAGGCACCATCCGCCATCACCGCCCGGCACATACCCCAGGGCCCCGCCCACTACATACCACAGTACCCGCCTCTTTCCTCCATTCCGCCTCCTCCACCACATTCCCCATTACCTCCTCCGTCACCACATACCCCTCTCACCCCTCTTACCCCGCTCTCCCCACTAGCCCCGCAGCTCCCGGGACCCATGGGGGTGCTGTCAGGCGGCCCAGGGGGCGGAGGCGGAGGCGGAGCCAGCAACAGCAGCACGGTCGGCAGCTCCAAATCCAAACCTATCAACCGCATCAGCACGGTGGTGTGAGGGTGAGCCACGGCAGAGGGCACAGAGTCTCAACGCGGAGAAGTCGGAGCCCAGGCAAGAGGAAGCATACCATACTCAGTCTCTGTTACTTCCACATCCGCTTCCCTCACGTGTAGAGTGGGAAACCTGGCTGGCTACATGCTCATTGCTAGCCTGAACAGCCTCTTGCTGTCCGCCGCCATACAAAACAAAGGCTGTGTGACAGCATAAAATCTCCAAATGAAGATCTGAGGAGCCTAATGGAGACAATGGTGAAGCAGATGAAGTGTTTGTAAGAGTTTGAGTTGAATTTGACCTGCATTGCTGCCAAAGGAAAGGGTTACAGGGGGAAAGGGGGTGCCAACTTAAATCAGACTAATGAATTTAAGATTCAGTTTAAGAAGACGATGATGGTGAACTCTTCAAACACTCAACATGGATACATAACCAGACAGATGAGTGCAAAATATTAAAGAAACTGAACTTTTTTTTCATTTGTAGTCTTTTCAGTTTTCATGTGTCTCAGATGACAATCATTTCAGGGTCAGTAAGAAAATGTTTGCTCGATACATTCCTCAAAATTGTCAATTGTATTCCTCAGCGTGTAAAAAGGGCCAGCATGCACTTAGAGGGATGCCAAACACTATATTTTGATTCTTTTACATTTTTATCTTGACTTGTGAGTGAAGGGACGGGGTGGGAATTGCTGGGAAAACTTCACTTAAATCTACATGGTAAAAAAATGTATCACTATTTTGGAACTATTTGAAACTGTTTTTTTTGCTTTTTGTTTTTGTCTTGAAGAGGCTGGGCATCAGGTTTGCAATAAGTCAGCCATAACAGTAAAAAACCTTTTTGAAGACCTCAGTGAAGTCATTATGTCATTTGCGCCTTTCATTTATTAAACAGAATGTGTAGAAAGAGATTTAAATTGTTTGGTAGATATTTCTTTTTTCTATTATATAAGACAATTAAGTCTAACCTAGCATAACAAACCTAAATGTAACATACACAAAAGAGTCATAACTAATAACGACCAATAATCAAGACATGGATAAATAGAAAAATCAGCACTGCATTTATTTCCTGCCACCTGTTACCTCAGCATCTCTCCTTCCCTTTTTAGCGTTGACATTTCACTATTATTTTTGTCTTTTTATTTAAACAATCTCACCTGACCTATGAAACATTTATATTTGGCAATTCATTACATAACCTTAGTGCCTACTGCAAAGGTTTGTCATTGGCGGTTCGGTAAAAGTGGTTACATTGTGATACACCTGGATATTTTCTCTGGATGACCTGTTGGAGGAGCAGGATGTTCGTAGAGAGTGTCACTGAAACTTTGAAATGAATTAAGTATTTCTGGACTCTCAGTTAAAATGTGTTACAGATATCTTAAATATTTAGAAGTAACTGAATTTTAAAGAAAATCTGTATATGGGTGATTTTAATGGGTGAATTTATTACTATTATGATGTCAAATACTACTGATATAATTCTTGCTTTTTTGGTGTAAAAGCTACTGCTAATATGATACATGGTTATGTTTTAGCAGAGTGCCGTGCTGAGTGTTTTCTAAGCTTTTTTTAGACAGACCAACAGGCTAGGTTTTTTTTTTTTGTGTGTGTGTGTACAATTAATGTTTATCCAACTAATTGGACTGCTGATTTCAGGTAAATGTTTTGCAGCAAGTTTATAAAACTATATTATCCACAAAAATGCTATATGATCCATGTACTAGCAAAACTTATTGTTGCCAGAAGCCATACACACTTGAGCAACTTGCTCTTTTAATATTGTGAATTTTGCAAGAGTTGCATGTCCAATGTCAGTGCCCTCTTATTTTTCTATATGAAAGTGTGTTTAGAGGACTTCAATTCATGCACACACACACTCATTTACACTGAGAGAGTGTAAAAGCATCTTTAATTGTGAAGATCTTTTTGCTGAAAGTTTCTGGTTTTGCACATACACAAGTTAAAAATCATCAGTGCCTAGGATCCAAAGTTCCTATACCATCTGCATCCCTCCAAACAGTCCCTATCTCTTTCTACTTCTACTTCCCCCCTCGACAACCAAAATGGGCCATTCTCTCTCCATTAAGCAGAATAATTCAAAGTATTACATTAGTGATGTTTGTGTTGAGGAGTTATTTTTATACTTATACAATTAAAAGTCCTATAAGGATGAAAACATCCTAAATAAGAATATTAATCTCTGCTGCTAGGCCCATCCCTTTATTTTTTTTATTATCATTTTCGTTGCCTGTATAAAATACATAATACTGTTTATTCAGGTAATTGATTCCAGAACTTCAAATCTGCTAGCGTTATCCATAACTGGAAACCTTAAGGCCCTTGTAGACAAACAGGAATTCATAAGCTATGGTGTGATCTGAATTTAGAGGGCCGTTCCATACATTTCACATTTTTTTCCTATGGGTGGTTTTGCTTCTCTCTAACTCTAACGCTTTGCTCTTGTGCTTGTATTAAGAGTCCTGAGTGCTGGGGCATGCTGAGCTCAAACACAAATAAAGCAGAGATGTATGAGGTAAAAAATAAATAAAAAATGATCCAGTAGTTTTTTGAGATGCGTGTTCTGGTTTCTGACACGCTAATGTCTTGCGCCACCGTGCCCTGTGTTGCATGTCTGCACTTAGCTGAATGATGCTGTATAAACCTGAATGTATATATTAGCTGATATAATTATGCCATATTTACTCTGCACTGGACTGAGGAATCAATATCTGGCTGGGAATGGGAACATGAACCATTGTTTACATTTTAAGGACCTGGGGATGGGGGAGGGGATTGGAACAAATTGTAATTGTAAAATTGTATCAGTATGTGTGTGTAAGAGCAGTTCCTATATTTAAAATGATTAATTGTATCAAGTTTTATTTGTATATATGTATGAGGTTTCGATGCAGAACTAATTCAGAGAAATGATGTGATAATTTATTGCTCTCATTCTATAAAACATGTTCTTGCTGTTGGAAAGTTGTTTTTTTATTAATATTATTTTTAAATATTTTTGAGTGACTGTTTGGCTGTGTGTGTACAGTATGGATGTATATGTGTATGCGTGCAATTAGTATATGAAATCAAGCTAATGACAGATTTATATTAAGCATACAAAATCATTTTATTTGTCTAAAATGTTATATTTTTTTATACTGTCTCAGCAATGCATTGAAATTACCACTCAAGAACTAATGCACATTACACATTGTATAATTAGGACTATTGATATCAGTCAACAGGTAGGTACCATACGAGTACAGCTGTAGGTTTCTACATTTTTATCTAACACCAAGACAGAAATGACAAATGCTGGATAAAGTCCTCTGGTCACATACATTTGTATACTGAGAAATGGAAGTTAAATTTCCACTAAAGTTCATTGTGTTTCTGGCATGTACAATATAGTCAGAATCATAGTTAAAGTCATGCAAAATTAGTTGAGCTGAACAAGTGACTCTCATCACCAAACTGGTCAAAACTCTTAAGGCCATTTTCTAAAAAATCTTCAAACAGTTTTGAACACTTGCTATAATATGCTAACAAAATTGTATATCAATCATTTGTCTGTTAGTAAGAATATCCTTTAATTTTTTAGCTTCTTTGCTACACTGTTGTGTGAACCACTTCAGGTTAAATGCTCCTTATAACAGTATATTAAAATGTACGATCTGTTTTCATTTTGTAGCTGGTTATATTTCATAGGATTCCGGAGTGTCTTGTGCTTCCCCTTTTGCTGGTGATTAGTATGTGTTCGCATTAGGCCACATAGGCTTGTGAAAGTCTCTCTGTGATGACTTGGGGTGTTAGGGAAAACAATTACCATACATTCAAAATTAAGAAGCATAATGTGGCTTACATTGTGCTTTTGTCTTATTTGGGTCCTAATAAACAGTACAGGAGAATAGTGTAAACAGACTATCACAAATAAGCAGTACAAATCTCAGTTCAGCACCACGTCTCTGTAGAAAAGTTTAGCATGATTGTGTCTGCACAGGTTAAGCACTTATATGATGTTGTAGTTAGAGCGGTAAGTTGTACAAAAGTCTCATTGTTATCCAATCCTGCTATTGTCGATGAAAATCAAGAATTCAGCAGTTAAGAAATTGAATTGTTTTTCTTTTGGTTCAGCTATAAGGAAATTACCGTATGAATTCCATTTGTTCTATATGTTTACTTGCAATGGGCAGATTTAGACTAAACAGTTTTCCTGCTCAACCCCACAAAGAGACCTGTGTTTGTGTGCAGTTTGTGTCTGTTGTGCTTGTCTGTGTACGATCAGTCAACATTCATAAACTTCCAAGTGTCTTTGTCACTGTGCTGTCTTTTAGTTTAAACAATTAAACAGAAATTTTTTAAAGCATATATGCTTGACCCCAGAGGAGTGTCAGTTATGTACATTGAGAATGTCACATTCAGTAATCAAGAAAATCAAGTTTTTCAAGGACTTAAGAGTACCACCACCCAAAAAACTTCTTAATGAGTTTTAACTAGTCTTTTGATTTGAAATGTACATTTACTTGAGAATCATCACAGCATAAGATATTAAGACTTCAGAGAATGTTAATGTTAAATTAAAGAGGGTGATAGATACTAAACATTGCTCAGCCATAATAGTAAAGTGGAATGATGATCCTTTGAAACTGTTAAGAACTGTTCAGGATAGTAATTGGATAAAATAGATTCTCTTTCTGTTGTCCTTCCTCACCATCCTTTCATTTCAGACTGTGGTAACGGACAGAAGAGGATTGTACACCTTTGTCCCGTCTGGAGAGCGAGAGCCATGTGCCAGTAGCTCTTGGATGGTGATCCAGTTGTCCAGAATGCGTCTATTGCGTTTCTTGGAGCTCTTTTTCTGACTGAGCTCTAGGAGTGAGGCTGGGTTCTGACCTGACTCTGACTGGCTCTCCTTGCCCACGTCCAGACCACGATCCCGGAGATATTCCAAACGACTCTGCATCATAAACTCTCTGCGTCTGCGCTGCTCACGGGCCCTCAGCAGCTGCTGCTTACGCTCTTCTTTGCTCCAGTAGCGTCCCATCTTCATTTCGCTCACTGCATCATCATCAGTTGTCATTCCGCTACGTTCCTCACGGATCTTCATCGCTCTTGCTTTCAAGAGTCGGTCTCGGACGGGACGTTTGGCCACATAGCGGGTCCCATCGCTCCTTATCTTCACCTTCCACTCCATGCGTGGTGAGGCAGGAGGAAGCGGCAAAGGTAAAGCCAGAGAAAGCTTCACTGGGCTGGGGTGAGGCAGCGACCCGAAAGTGGCATTCCCATGGCCCTCACAGTCACTGCCGCCCATTGGTGCCTCACTTTCTCCTTCCACGGCTCTATCCAAGGGTCCGGAACTTTCGGAAAGTGAAGATCCCAGATGCATGCAACTCTGGTAGCGTTCTGGAGTGAAGCAGTTGGAATGACGGCGTCGAGTGAAGTAAGGACTTGACTCTGCACTACGACCACCATTCCTGTCATGGCTGCTTACCCTAGAATTGGCGCCATGTGTCACCCCTTCAGGCATACGACGGATGGTGCCTTCTCTGGAGAGTGAGCAGTACTTCTGGTTCATAGGGGTGTTAGTCTGAAACTTCTTGTAGCTGCTTGGTGAATATGAACTGTTGAGGCTTGCTCGTCCCCTTTCGCACCAGGTTGGTCGATCCTTGTGTCTAATTAGCATAGGGCTTGTTGACTCATCCAACTGAGAAACTGGAAGTCGATGCTCACTCACCATAGGCGTGCTCCTGCAGCTCTCTCCCCCAGTGTTGTAAGCGCTGGTGCTGTCCTTGTCCGACCGTTCCTTCTCAGGAAGTTCGTTGATGTCAGATAGCTCATGCAATGGAGACCCCTGAGGTTCTGCAGATGCCCGGCCAGATGTTTCTTCCTCCATCAGCCAGGCTTTCAAACAGCGCTCTCTTAACTGCTGCATCTTCTGTGCCCGTAGAATGTTCCGGCACTTGAACTCAAGGTGTCTCATTTCCTCTTCCAAAAGCGCCATCTCATGTGGAGTCAGGTTCTCGTTACTGTTCTCATCCAGCGTCTCCTCCCTCTCCCTATTCTCATCTTCCTTTTGTGCCTCTCCTTCTTTCTGCTTCCCTTCTTGAATCTGCTGCACTTTCTTTATCCTCTTTTCATAACGACACTTGATGTCCAGAAGTTGCCTGTACCTCTCGCATTCCTCCTCTGTCAGACCCGGCATCATCATCCCGCTGATGGGATCGTGAAGGTACCCGCCACCCACGCTTCCACAGTCCAGTGAGTCTGTGCTGAGGTGGAGCTCTCGGAGAGGGAACAGCGGAGATGGCGTGTCGCTCCCTCCTCCACTGTTCCTGCTGGGCCTGAACTTGCGCAAGCTGCCAGGTGTGTTGGTGGCATTTGTATTGGAGGCGCTGGTCTGCTCGTCGCCCAGAAGGATGTCATGCTCAGAGGACTCTTCGTTCTTTGTGCTCTCATCAGTGCGGCCCACACCGCTGTCGAGCTCCTGACTGTTGCTAAGGGTTGCTAGGCTGAGCATGGGTGTCTCCCGATGTGGGGCTTCTTCAGTAATGCCTGTTTGGGTTCTCTTTTGGCGGAAATGGTACAGGCCAGACAGATGTGAAGTATTAAGGCTGTCCACACTCATCTCTACAGGTAACTCACAATCAAGCTCCTCTGGGTCCAAATGTGTGTCCGTCTAGGGGACAAAAAAGGGAAAAAGTAAGCAAGCAAAGAGGGGAAGAGTTAGAGGTTGACATCACCAGTATTGTCATATATGCAGTAATACACTTCAACACTAGATGGCAATGTAAACATTTGTTTAAATGTGTTCAACATATTGTGTTGTAACACAAGGATTGTGGGGCCTGTTATTTATAGTCATTTTCTAATATGTATATTAATATATATTATACATCTGTATTATTATACATATAGTTTGTCTTAGGTTACACTGTATTTTATAGTGTCCTTGTTACACATGTTGCATGTACTATAGTAATAACAGTAAAGTATATGCAATTGCATGCAACTAACTCTAAACCAAACCCTATTTCTAACCATGTAAGTGCATGTTGTTAATTAACATTACTCAGTACTTGCATTTATAATTACACTGTAACAACACCTTCAAATAAAGTATAGCCTTCTCTTACATGATCATTGAGACCTGGACATGGAAATTAAACTATTTACATTTATTTTCTTGTGACATACTTTATAACAAAGTGGCACTACTCTGGTGTTCATTTGTTTATTTTAATTTGTGAAAATTATGTTATATCATCCTACAGATTTATTGATGAATACAGATTTATTGATGGATTGATTTGTTTTCCCTGAGTATCTTTGTCTATAGACAGAGGACAATAATCAATTGCAATTGTCACTTGATTATATGTCTCTCTTCCTCTCCTCTTGATTTAGTCAGCCTGTAATCTCTTTTTCTACGTCAACCATTCTCTTTTCCCTTCCTGTTTCTCTATTACTGTCTCTCTTTCTCTATCCATCTCTTCCACTCTTGGTCTGACAGCTCCACTTGTTTCTGGTCTTCAGTTCATCATTAATCATTTTGTGTTGCTGGGAGGGTGATGAGAATGAGAGGTACAAAATGGCCCTCTTTTTGTTCTGATCTTGTTAGTGCTGAGCGTTGGCTGAAATGAGCTCCCTGTTTTATTCATTAGCTGACGGCTGTGCTCATGATAGATGATTTTTGCTGGCTGCACGCAATAACCAACAGCCATTTTTTCAATATCTCCACTAGATCCCCAGAAATTGCAGAACAATTGACACAGTTGCAAAGTCATAAATTTAGAGCACCATATATACAGCTCTGAAATAGGTGGTCATTTAGAACAGATAATAAATGAGTGGTGCAAGAGTAAAAATGCTGTTAAATGTTAAATAGAATATCAAATTTGTTTGAATAGATATAGTTTGAAGGTTTAGTTCAGATTAATTGCTGCTCTCTGTGTTATTCTTATTTGTTAGTCACTTTGGATGAAAACATCTGCCAAACGAAAAAATATAAATGCATAAGTTAGATTGCAGCACTGGTTATTGAAGAATATTTTACATTTACATATTAATACAATAGCGTCACAGTAATTTAAGTAAATAGATGATTGTGTTTCTAATAATGAGAAAAATGCAATTTACTCATTTATAATGTTTTTTATTAATACCTAGACACATGAGTGTGTATGTGCACAGCTAAATCATATGTGTTAGTTTATGTCCTTGGAAACAGCTGACTGTGGAAATAAAAATAATTTCCTTTCTCTGCCTGGAGTACCTTGCTCTATACCTCTTCATTTGCCCTCTCTTTCATACCTTCCATCAATTCCTTCAATTACTCCTCCTCTCTGCATGTCTTTCTAATAGTGCACTTTTCCCCATGCATTCTGTAAAGCAGCTTTGTTCCCTCTCACTCTTCACCTCCTTGTGGAATAGTGTTAATGGAACTGCCACAAATCCTTGACGCCCATCACTAAGAGTGATCACATGATTGAGACATTGAGTGATGTGAGACTTCTGTTTCCCTTCCTTCAGCAAAATAAGCCATTAATTTTAGGATCTGCTGTCGTTGGGGACAGCGTGGGTCCATTAACTTTGCATGTGCCTCAAAAAGCCAATTTTTGTGTGTATGTGCATTGTGCTTGAATGTGTGTGCCTAGAGGACCGTTTTATTGCAGAGGATGTGCAGATGATTTCATGGATATCTTTGTTAAATTGCATTTTAACGTCCGCTTTGTTTTAGGTTTCTCCTATAAGAAATGCCAAAATATCAGACTTAAATATGCTGTAAAAAGTAAATACAGGAGGTTGTTACCTTTAAAAGATAATGACATTTAAAATTACTACTATTGGTGGACAATACAGTAATGGTGTCAATGTATTTATATTTTTAATGAATCCAGTTCATTTAGATGCTACCACATTAAAAATATTGTAGGACTTGACAAAACATCCATAGACATAATATAATTTCAGATTAAAATGAATTTTGGTCTTGGAAGAATTCAGATTTTTGATTGCAGACTTTCTGAACATTTAAGATCTCTTCCGAAATTATGTAAGACATGTTTGAGATTACCAGGGTCCGTTTTTGGGCTGGTCAAATATGAGAAGCAGCAATTCACTCTCAATTTAACACATTACAAGAGTGTCCAATCCACTTGCAGAGTTTAGCTCCAACCCCATTTAAACTCACCTGAACCAGCTATTCAAGGTCTTACTAGGCATCCTAGAAACTTCCAGGCAGGTGTGTTGAGGCGAGCTGGAGCTAAACTCTGCAGGACAGTGCCTTCAGGAGCAGATTTGGACACCCCTGGTCTAGGACATTGATAGTTGATAAATAAGACTTTCTATTTTGTTTGCATGTACTCTAATAAATATATGTCTTTGTCCTCCTTCATTCTATTCTAGTGTGTTCACATTGTAAATCCTTTTTCTTTCTCGTGTTATATGTCTTTACCTCTATCTCTGGTCTGGCCAGCAGTAATGAGAAGTTGGTGCTGTCCTCACGGGTCAGGATGGCCACCGCTTCCTCTCTGTTCTGAACTTCCATCCCATTTATCTAATGTGGGACAGATGGAGCCATCACACACCAAAGGTCAGCTCTTTTCCAAAATAATAATAATAATTTGTTACATTTTCATAGCGCTTTTCTGGGTAGGCTACTCAAAGCACTTTACATTGTAGGGGGAATCTCCTCAACCACCACCAATGTGAAGCATCCTCCTGGATGATGCCATATTGTGCCAGAACGCCCATCACACATCAGCTTATTGGTGGAGAGACAAGAGTGATGAAGCCATTCAGTATATATGGGGATGATTAGGAGGCCATGATGGACAGAGGCCAATGGGTAAATTTGGCCAGGATGTCGGGGTTAAACCCCTACTCTTTTTCCGAAGGACATCCTGGGATATTTAATGACCACAGAGAGTCAGGACCTCGGTTTAACGTTTTATCCGAAGGACAGTGCTTTTTGACAGTATAGTGTCCCCATCACTATACTGGGGGGCGTTAGGACCCACACAGACCACAGGGTGAGCACCCCCTGCTGGCCTCACTAACACCTCTTCCAGTAGCAACCTAGTTTTCCCAGGAGGTCTCCCATTCAGGGACTGACCAGACTCAACCCTGCTTAGCTTCAGTGGACAACCATTCTTGGGCTAAAGGGTGATATAGGTGCTGCCCAAGTGCTTATAGAGACAAAAATAAAAATGATATCATATAGGGGCAAAAATAATATAACATCAAAACATCAGTAAATGGGTGGTCATGTTTCAGTCCAAGGTAATGGATGTGTCAGTGTCACACAAGAACTTGTCAAGACATTGGAATCATGTCACTCTGTGTTTGCTGTTCTGTAATTATTCTCTAGAGAAACTGTGGGCTGCCTTAAAAGTCTCACCAATTATCTGTTTATAGACTGATTGTATCTAGAATCACTTGGCCTGCATCCCAGATGAACATTACATTGATGTCATTACATTATGATGTCAGTTAATTTGTAAATATTGTTGATGTCATTTGACTCTAAGAGCACATCTGAGAAAAAACATACCTGTAATATTCTGTCCCCCTTTCTGATTCTTCCATCTTTTGCTGCTATGCTGTTTGGATTCACCTAAGAACAGGGAATGTTTAAATATCAGCTGGATAACTTAAATATCACAGTTGAATACTTTTTTACTGTTGTGTTGAGCAGTAAAACATGACATCCGGCCTCATGTGATCACTCACTGCTCCAACGTAGATGCCTTGGTCTTCCTCGTCGTCTGTCCGGTAACAGACTGTTAGCCCCAGTTTATCCTGCTGGCTCGACTTGTACAGCTCTACCTCCTGACAGAGACATAGAAGGAGAGCTGCTTATATGGGGTAAAGATTAAACCCTCTGCTTTAAAGATGCACAGAGACAGAAAGCCAGCCAAAGCAAATGTATGAGATTTTGTAGGTTGTTGCAATGTGTTTGGGTAACTAGTTATGTTAACCCATTTAATCCAATTTTTTCCCTTAGAGTGAATTTTTTTTTCTTCCTGGAAAGTCCAATGAATCAAACAGCATGCCTTTTCTAAAAAATGAAAGGTTAATGTGGAAGTATGTGCTTGGTCACAGTTGTAATCCTGTGGAATATTGCAGTTTGCAATATAAGTCGATTGTTTGGGGGAGGGAATCCAGAATAATTGTATATTTATTTTTGCTGTTTCATTTCATGTTACAAAAATTCATGTTTTGAATCAGCCAATTTTTTTGTTTTGTTTTGTTTGCAGATTTTGAGCATGTTTGCATTTTACTTTTATTTACAATGTACAACGTTATTTATAATAATAACTTTATATTATATTATGTTACATTTTTAACTATATAATGTGTTTCTCTATATTTTGACAGGTTTTACTTATTTACTTATATTGGAGCTTTGACTTTGACATCAAACAATGAAACAGCTCTGGCCACTATCACCATCCAGGTAAAAAAAAAAAATCGTAACTTTGCTCACCAATTTTATCAGCAGTATTTAATTCGGTAAATGTAGTGGTTGATTATTTGTAATTAAATGTAAATGATTTATTTTGATTAGTTGGTGTTCCCACCTCATATTCCAGCTCTTCTTGTTGATCCACCTCATGGTTAGCCACATTGAAGTAGTCATTTGGATCACTATATTCCTGCCCCAGAGAACCACTGTGAAAAGACACATGTTTCTTCAGCAGGTTTTCAGTGCATGCAACATTTGTCCACCTCACAAACCCGCAGAGACACTAATGAGAACTGATAAAGAGGCAGAGGACAGTGAAGACGCTCACAGGTCATTCAGCAGGTACGGCTCCACCAGCTGGGCGAGGGGAGGGGAGGGTGGAGGCATTGGTGATCCACTACTTGGGTAAGACCCTCTGTCCCCATTCAGGAAGTTCTGGAAGCTAATGTCGGTTTGGGTGCCGTTGTCCATGCAGTCTGTGATAGCCATGAGCCGAGCCGTGCCAGCGGCCGCACCTAATCTCCTCCTGTGACCCTTGCGTACCACCTGAAGCAGCAGAGGATCATGAGGCTGCCCATCCTTGTCCTGGGACAGGTGAGATGTTCTTCTGCCTTTGAGCTGCAGGTAGTGAAAATAATTACCATATAGGATTAATGCAATTGTATGTCCACATTAAATATAATGTAATGATTGGTTGTTTAATCTGACACCTCTGAAAATGCTGAAGCAGCACTATAAAGAGACTGGGGTGGAAGGGAGGGAGACAGATAAGAAAAATGAGATAAGGAGAGAGGGAAGATAAATGCACAAATAAGCAAAACTCAAGGAAGGATGTAGTTCTGCTCCTCCTTGGTGAGAAGTAACATTGCAAACCAGCAAAAATGGCTTGTGCAAGACAAGCAAGAGCTGTTCATCATCCAATCACAAACGGACATAGAAAGAAGAAACTGATCTTACAGCTGCTGCTTTGCCATTCAAAAGATTGGGGTCATTTCTTGCTCACTAAGGCTGCATTTATTTGATAAAAAAATGCAATAAAAGCAGTGATACTGTGAAATATTATTATATCATGTGTGTGTGTGTATATATATATACATTTATATATATATATATATATATATATATAAATAAAAGAACTGTTTTCCTTTTAAATGTAAGAATGTAAGTCCTGTAATGGCAAAGCTTTCACCAGCCATTATTCCAGTTTTCAATGTCATGTCATTTTTCTAATATGCGGATTTGGTCATTAAAATGAATTTCTTATTATTATCAATGTTGAAAACAGAATTGTTTTTTCAGGATTCTTTGAATAGAAAGTTAAAAAGGTTTTTTTTTAATATATATATAGAAATCTTTCTAATTTCCCTAATAAAGACCCCAAATTTTAAACAGTAGTGTATAGACATGTGATGAGACAAATATCAGATCTGAGTGGTATGTGTCCTACCTTTACTTCTGCATCAATGGGACGCAGAGTGTTTCCCTTCTATGGAGAAAAAACAAGCAGAGACAGATTAAAAGATGTAAATATTCACAGCTTTAAAAAGAAAAGAAAAAAACAGTTTATGATTAATGTTTTGGCAGGATTATTTTGTTGCACATCACTGATTCTTGAGTACTATGACAGCTACAAAACGTGAAAAATATTGTTTATGTATCAGAGATTTATTTTTATATTTTATACAGATCAGTGTTTGAGTTTTCCAACATAATTTGTTTTGTGTGTGTCAAGTCACCTTTATTTACATAGTATACATTACAGATTGTTTCAAAGGAACTTAAGAGTGATAACAGGAAAATGATGCATTTCAGCTGTTGTTCAGCTGAAGTCAGTTCAGTACGGATTCAGTTTCATTGTAAAGATAATCAATTATTAGCTCACTTCATCTGTAAAGCAGTTCTGCAGAAAACAGTGATGTTTTCGTCCATCTCTGTTCAGTTCTCACACAACAGCGTCAGTACAGTCAGATCAATAATATCATTAAATATCACTCACTGTGTCCCAAAGCACTAAGCGTCCCAAACTAAGAAAGCCAGAGGCGACAGTGGCAAGGAACACAAACTCCATCAGGTGACAGAATGGAGAATAAAACCTTGAAACCAGGCTCAGTCGGGGGGTCAGTTCTTTCATGGCTAGCGAACGAACACTGTGTGATTATGATTCAGGCTGCATCACAAGTCAGAATTCAGATCGGGATCAGTAGCATTCAAATATTCATCCAGTTCCTTTTGATTGAAGATCAGATTCATCATGCCGGAATGGAGCTGAAGCTGGCCATATGGTCTGTGTGGAAGACCTTTCTGGTATATGTATATATATATATTACAGATTATACCATGTCCTACATGTGCTGTTGTGGATGCTGGTTAATAACTCTTAGGCTGTTGATTTATTTATTATAATTATAACTGACAGTGTCAGTTAGTGTAATTTCTAATAGTGCAGATTTGGATTTGTGCATTGGGACAGTTCGTACGATGACAGGCCTTAGGGAGGGACAGATGAGAGGTGATTTAACCCTCATGAATACAACCCACAATCAATATAAGGTTAATACTACTGAAAGTACGTTTGACATTATCTCTCTCTCTCTCTCTCTCTCTCCCTCTCTCCCTCTCTCTCTCTCTCTCCATCTCTCTCTCTCTCTTCCTCTCTCCCTCTCTGTCTTTCATCATTCTCAAAGCAGTCGAGCTACAAATAACTGACCCTTAGAGACCAGGTCTCACCCCAATCCTTATGCTTTTTGACTGAAAGTCTTTCAGTGTCTAAAAGAGGTGAAACCTATTTATTTTTCATTGTGTTCAGCTCATTATTGATCCTGTCAGTAGCTTTGATTACAAATGGACTGTTTGCTCATGGGATTCAGAGTTGATGGAGCAATAGCGATATTGGCAAACATGGAGTTCTCAAGCAGAAGAGTTTTTCCATACATTCAACTACATGTGTCATATAGAAAATGCTTATTGATGTCTGATTCTCTAGCATGAGCTTGATACTTAAGTATTTAAAATTTAGAAACATAAGATCATGGGGGAAATTACAAGCTATTTTATATAGGGAAGCAGCATGTTGGAAATGAATAATTGTTTTGGTATTTTCAGAGGAACAACAGAGTGTGTCGAATGGACTGTGATGGAATTTCCTCTGCATGGTCAAGTGGCCTATACAGAACTCAGTGGGTGATTGTGCTTATCAGTTCAATACCAGGAGACAGCAATTACATCTCTTTAACTTCTGATACACCTCTATTGACCTTCACCCTGTACATTTGCCCCTGTGGAATATTTGCATTGCTAATGAAGGAGCTTCTGAAAGCTCTCACAGATACTGCAATCCACATCCACACCCCAATGATCCCTATCATCTCACATTAATTAAAAGTCTGATTTACCAAACAAGCTGCATTAATTATGGTTCCCTCCAAGACTTGTAGCATGAAGCAGCAAAAATCTATTTTGTTGTCTTTTAAGAAAATGTTTAAACTTTAGAAAATGTTCATCTAGCTATGGAATCAGATGCTGTTTTTTAATTATTCATAAAGTAAAACATCACAACAAAATTCAATTACAACATTGGCTGACATTCATTATACTGTTTGTAGAATTTAACAATAACAAAAAAAAAGAATTTGTTTTCATTTTTCAAAAAAAAAGTTTTGTTCATTTTTAGTTTCATACCCAATGCAGCAATGTCGCGATGTAACATAAGTAGAGACATGTTTCTGAGTGAAACAATAAAACAATACTTAGTGAAACATATTTCTGAATAAATAAAAAAAAGTAGGTCAGAGACTAGGTTCTCTGTCGCCAGAAGATGGAGTGATGACATTTTGATTTAAATAAAATAAATAAATGTGTGAATGGAGGAATCGTTCAATAAGATTCAAAATAGGTTGAATGTTGACTATAATCATTTTAACTAATGTTATAAAGTAGTAGACTGTGCCTTGAAAGAAAGTGCCTTGTTTGTTAGACATTGTATCTGCTTATTGCATCTGTAACTGCTTTAATGCTTCTACTCTGCCACCTCTGAGTATTACCTCTTGTGGTTATTATTACAGAAGTATGAGCTTTATATTGGAGTGACAGGTTGTTTGTTGTTGCATTTCCACCGACGGCCTGCAATAACTGCTAATTATAATACAGAAACAGAGGGACGTTTCCGAAAAGATTCTCCCCAAATAATTATTCTGATTATGGCCTCTTTTTTTTTGGAGTTTCATTTTGAAATCAGCTTGCTTCTATCAATCAACTTGACCCAGTTAAACAAAGTATTAGAAATGCTAAACGTCTTCACAAAGGTTCTAAGTACTGCAGTAAACTAGGTCAACTCAGTTTGAGGTTCTAAATTGTGCCTTTTACATTGTTCCCAAACTCTATTCCCGTCCTCCCTCCCTCTTTCCATCACCTTCCCCTCAGGATTTCGTTTTGCTTTTGATTAGAGTTTAGAGGAGGGAAACTCTCTCTCTCTCTCGCTCTCCGCCCTGGATTGAACCTTAACCTCCATCAATCCTGAGTCCTGAGCAGTGATGTACGGTTTGTATGTTCAAGATGGGCGATAGCAATTTTTGCTCCTAGTGTTGCCGGTCAGGGCAGGGCAAGGGTTGCGCTAGAAACCAGAGGAGAATTTAACTAAAGGTTACTTGTGCCTGAAATGTCAGTCTGGATTAGTTTTACTTTCTTCTTTCCTCCTCCTATTCTCCGAGCAGGTGAAGGGTGGACTGTTTTATCTTTTTTCCTTTCATGTCGCTGCGTGTTTGGAGAGACCTCCTGCAGCGTGGAGGGTACACTTCACCTGCACTAGTGGATCATGTTTATTTACATCAATGGTTTTTCCAAACGCCTGATTTAGTGTGCTCGACTATTTGTGTTCGCCATCATTATTGCGTCTTCGTGCGTTGCAGTGAGAAAGCATATAAGTCTTGCTTAATGACCTCAGTTGCCTTGGCAACGGCATCCCATAGAGACAAATTTGACAGGGTATGTTAGGTAGAGGCAGGAAGACTGAGAGAGCGAGAGGGAAACTCATCAGACGTGTCGTGGGGGGGTTTAGGCAGGATTACAAAAGGCAAAGTGGAAAAAAAGGCTAATTTTAGAGCGACTCAACATGCACAGGATTTTTGTGCAGACTGAGCTCATTTAAATCTCATCATAAGACTAAGCTTAGCAGCAATTAGCGCGGATGAGCATCACATGAAGATGGTCCTGCCAAATGAATGCGATGGCGTTCACGGATAGCGATTCCACGCGCTCGGCTATTCCAGCAGAGCCGGCTAATGTGATCCAGTGTGAATGGTATTATTCATGCCTGCAGCAGCTTGTCCTGAGTCCAATGAAGCCTGTCAGGATGTGTCTGCTCTTCATTACTGTGTGCCCAGCCACAGAGGAGAAACAAGAGCAAATGCCACTTACTCAGATACATAGAGCATGACACAGAGAAAGACTGAGTGAGAATGTGTGTCTAAGAAACAGTGTCACTGTGATAAGCACTTCAGAGTAAGCAATAAGCCACAAGAGGTGCGATTTACTGTGGTTTTTATTGAACACTGCTTAACCCATGGCGGCTTGTTGCTTTTATAAAACGGTGACAATATTACAATGATAAAAGACATTTTATGAAGAAATGCCATGTCCACCGGAGATCATGTTGATTTGATTTTGCTATATGTTACGAGTGCTTTTTAGCATGTTGCTGTGCAGTTGCTGGGTGGTTTTAAGGTGTTAGGTGGTTGGTTACATTAAAAAAGCACATCCACGCTTCTCTACACTATTCTGATCCCTAGATATGGCTCGGGTCCCTCCGTCAGTATAAGCCTGAGGGATTTTACACCAGTTTTATCATCTCCCGGTGGGATTATAAATCATAATGCCCTGTAAGAAAAGTCTGCAAAAAATAGGGCCCAATGTACTGTGTTAAGATGAAGGAATTTTCCATATTAACCTGTAATTTAAATACACATTGTGCTGTGTCCGTAAACAAATAATGTCCTGAAAGACATGTACCTTTTCCATTTTTTTTCTTACACTGTGGCTTAGAAAAGTAATAGCACACCTCCCTTCAACAAGTCACATGATTTGGTATAACTTACCGTTCAAAAGTTTGTTGTAGTTTTTATAGAAATGAATACTTTACTCAGGAAGGATGCATTAAATTGATCAACGGTGACAGCAGAGACTTTTACATTATTACAAAAGGTTTCTATTTTAAATGAATGCTGTTCTTTTTATTTTTCTATTCATCAAAGAATGCTGAATTTATCTATCATGATTTTCACAAAAATATTAAGCAACACTACTGTTTTCAACCTTGATAATAATAAGAGATGTTTCTTGAGCACCAAATCAGCATATTAGAATAATTTCTGAAGGATCATGTGACACTGAAGACTGGAGTAATGATGCTGAAAATTCAACTTTGCCATCACGGGAACAAATTGCATTTTAAAATATATTAAAATAGAAAACAGTTAAGTTGTAGTAATATTTCACAATATTACTCTTTTACTATATTTTTGTTCAAATAAATGCAGCCTTGTTGAGCAAAAAATACTTATTTCAAAAATATAAAAAGATAGATATGGGTGCTGTTACTGATGACAGAATTTTCATTTTTGGGTAAACTATCCGATTGAACAATTTCAGTTTGAAAGCTATGAAGGATATAGGGGGAACAAGTAAAGACATGTAATGTCTCCTGGTGATGTCGCCCACAGCTTGTGCATCACTCCCATGCTGATATCATTTTGCATCACATTTTAAAGCGCATTATATATGCTTCACTATTCCTTTGTAAATCCAGGGGGCTTCCGGTGTTGATGCAGTTGATTTGGCAGGGGGCTTATGGTGTCTTCCAGCTCTTTCCACTAATAAGTGTGCAGCATTTAAAACAGGCTTACACAGAGCGGACTATCCGTCACTGGAAGAAACTGGTTAAGGAGCAAAACCCTCTTTGAAGAGCCACAGGCAGAGTAGAAAAAGGCAGAGAGAAGCTGGAAATTGAAGTGAGATTGAACAGATCAAGTGGGAGATCCTCTCGGTATTAGAGAAAGCTCGACCTATTCTGGCATGACATTGCGGTCTGGCGGAGAAAGCAAATTGCTCTCTGAACAAAACTTCAAAGCTGCAAACTCAAGCTGTGAAGAAGATTTTGGTCAAGTGGAGTTTAAATGTTACAGGTGAAAGAACTGAGAACTGAACTGCATCAGTGCTTTTAAAATAGGTTGCGTTTTTGTTTGGTAGCGAGGTTAAACAAGGCACTTTGCTGTTATATAGTGCACATAAAAAAATGTATATGCATGTTTGTTTTAAAGGGGACATATCATGCTAAATCCACTTTTTTAGCCCTTAAATGCATTTTGTTGTATATTTGGAGTGTTTAGAAGTACAGAAAAGTTGAAATTATTCTCTTCAGGTGCTTCGTTGATATCTTTATATTCTGTTTTGGTCATATTTTTCAACCTGTTCCGATTTTTCTGTTCTATATCCTCCTGGGACCCAAGAATAGACTTTTGTCCACTGTAGTGGACATTATATTTTAGTGAATTTCTCTGACATCATACATGTCACATGACACAACCTGGGTGTCCTGTAAAGAGCACATTCAGGACTTTTCAGAGATACGAAATGTTTGGAGGTTTCACCATGAAAACAACTTCTCCTTGGTCTTTAAAAATGTCTGACATTAACTTAGTGATCAAATTTAGCATTCTTATGGAAATATGATAATATATTGTAATTATAATTTAAATTGGACTACTTTTCAGATTGTATTTCATAAAACAACATCTCAGGAAAATGTTAAGGGGTTTCAAAAAAAAAAAAAAATTCTGTTCCAGAACAGGGCATTGATTTCATACGTGTCCACTGTAGAGGACACCAGGACTTAAATCATGTTTATCAGGCATTTTGTGAGACACAACAAGTGAATATGGAAATAAATTATACATCAATATTCCTATGAAATATTAGATATTATTATTCAAATGTTGCCAATTATTACTCCAATTATTACTTCTTTTTTCATTAAATGTTGTTCCAAGAACACATTAAGGTGCAAATTAGATACAGTTTATAGATACATTGCATTGAATGGGAATATTAATTTATGGACATTTTACCCACATATTGCATAAAGTAAAATGGTGTATCAATTCATTCCGTTATTTATTTCATAACATAGTTGAGAATAATCTTTATACAAATTTTGGTTGAAAAAATCCTGAAACCCCCAAATTTATTGGTGATTGAAAAAAAAATCCCATTGTTTTTGCCTATACATATAATTTCATGTCATTTTATTTTTTAAACAACTTAGTCCTGGCGTCCACTACAGAGGACATAGCATAACGTATGAATAAAATATTATTTTTCAAAAATGTTTTTTTACCATTTGTTTATTGTGCTCTAAACAATGTGATGACATGGAAAAAAACTAAATTCAAAAAACTTTTTTTTCTGGGTCCCAGGAGGCTATGACGTTTTTTGAACTATTACGTCACAGTATTTGCAGCGGAACTGCCAAATAAGGACATTGACTTCCGGCCCACCACTTCGAGCAATCCGCCATTTTTATTTCTCGCTGCAATTTTGTAGTCCAAGCTAAAGGATGCAGAAGTTACGAGAGGGTAAGTTAAAATGTTCGGTTGTTGGATGTAGTAACCCACACGCTTCATTACACCGTCTAATGTAGATGAACTGCCGCGCTTGTGACAGGGCACATGTTTAACTGAAAGAACGAGCAGAGAGAGAGACCCGGTCGCGCGCGCGCGCGCACTCTCTCTCTCTTCGGAGCCAGGCGAAAGTGTAAACAAGACTTCACCGTCTCCAAACTAGACGCTGTCTTGCTCTCTCTCCCTCGCACATATTAATCAAAATAAATCGACACGGTGGTAAAAGGTCGGAAGACCAAAGTTTCATGTGTAAATACAGTAACACACCATTGCGATACATCCATATGAAGACGTTGTTCTGCAGGTTCGTCGTCTTCATTTTCATCTCGCTCCGGCTCCGACTCTGGCTCTGGCTCGAACATGTAAGGCTGGCTGGACAAGTCTTCCGTTGTTGACATTTTGTTAATAACGTGTGAATAAAACATTTATGTGCCGCTAGATAATCGTATCTCTGCTGTCAAACTACAAAAATGGCCGAACGGGGTGGAGTTTAACCGAGTGTCACCGCTACAACCTGGAGAGGGGGCGGGGTATGAAGTGTCTCAATTGTATTTAAAGAGACCGCACCAAAACGAGTTGCTCTCAGACGCACATCAGAAAAGGGGTAGAAAAGGGGCCTGTGGAGCTATAATAATGAGGAATTCAGACCCAAGCATTGCAGTTCCGCTTTATATAGACTACAAATGTATGATTTATATGTAAAAAGGAACGATTTAAAAGCATGATATGTCTCCTTTAAATGTTAATCATGTATATAATTAAGTTTTGTTGAACAGATTGAGTTTTTGTTTTGAATTATTTTTTTTACAAAAAAGGAGACACTTTGCTGTTATTTGCTATAATTCAAAGAAAATAGAAACACCCTTGCAAACACGTTCCAACAACCACTATGAACAGCACCCGACCATCATTCTCACATTCTCTTCCGAAAATATATAAATCGAGTTAATATTTGCATATTCATTAACGTGACCTTGCAAAAAGGCTAAAATAGTTTATTTGTACAGGTGTCACAGATACTTACTGATTTGGACCCTTAGTTTTAATTCAAGGTGACATTACACTGCAGCCACTTTCCATTGTCATCTTTAAGCCATGTGTTCAGAGACGTGCCTTGCTTTTTTATTTTGCATAGTTAAAGGATCAGTTTTGCTCCGGTACACTTGTACTCAGCTTCTGAATTCAATAAACCTTGATTTTAACATTCCATTTCCATCCGTGCCACAGATATTTTACACACCTGATAGGTTTTATTATTAGCAGATCTGCCCTTCTCTCATCCTGCTCTACTTTCCAGAAGTATAAATATCCCCTAGCTATCAATCATAGTCACATGACCTGTCATGTGGTTGGAAAAATGACAGAATGGAAGCCAAACTTTCACACCTTAACAGTGGAAGAGGTTTAAAAAGGAGCATCACTTTTTCTCTCTCAGCCTTGTCAATTAGAGGATGCTGAGTAGGAAGTCTTTGTGTGGTTTGGGGGATTGCGGTTTTCAACACAGGATTAATTCATTAAATTCTTTGCTTAAAGCATCAACGTAACTTAAAAGCCCCTTGACACATCTTAAAGCTGCTCTGTTACGATAAACATTTTCCAGTTTGCTGGCAGATCTACAATCCCCGTAAGGTTAACATAAACCTTGGTGCCGTTATATGAGACAGCAGAATGTGAGTTTTTCATTGGTACTAAGAAGAACAGCATCCTCATGCAGAAGTACAGGAAGTACCTTAAACCCCAACACAAAGAACCATTTCAGAGGTAAATATAGTTGTATGATGAGCTATTAATGTCATTTGAGGAATGGTTCACTGTTATAGATCATGGAATGGTGATAATACTCAAGGATGTCTATATTTGGGCTCCATTTTAAATTCCTCATCCAAAAGAGCTGATTTAAGGTCTAATTTCCCTTTTATATTTAATCATACACTAGATGGCCCGAATCGCTGTATCCATGTTTCAGCAAGTGGAATCCTTTTCAAAAAGATTTGAAGCTGTTATAGCAGCAAAGGGAGGACGGACTCCCTATTATTACCACGGTTTTAAAATTGAATATTTAACAGTTAGTTTGTGTGTTCCTAATACATTTAATAAATAATATAACAAGCTATAGCTGATCTGTTACTTTTAATGCTACATTTGATACCGTTCAAATGTTTGGGGTCAGTAAGATGTTTTTTAAAGGTCTCTTATGCTCACCAAGGCTGCATTTATTTAATAAAAAATACAGAAAAAAATAATTTTGTAAAATATTATAATTTTAAATAATTGTGTATATTTTTTAAAATGGTATTTATTCTTGTGATGGCAAAGCTGAATTTTCATCAGCCATTGGTCCAGTCATAGTATTACATGATCCTTTAGAAATCATTCTAATATGCTGATTTGTTGCACATTTCTTATTATTATCAATGTTGAAAAAAGTTTTAGCACAGACAGTACTTTTTTTTTTCAGTACTTTACATTTTTATTTCAGGTTTCTTTAATGAATAGAAATTTCAAAAGAACAGCATTTATTTTGAAATATATATATATATATATATATATATATATATATATATATATATATTTGGAACATTAGTAATTGCATTATTGTCACTTTTGATCAATTTAATGCATCCTTGGTGAATATTCATTTCTTCTTTTTTTTATCTTACTGACCCCAAACTTTTGAACAGAAGTGAATGTCACATTATGGTGTATTTAAATTCATGATGCATTATGAACTTGTACCTTCTAATGATTATTCCCAATAAGCATTAAGTTTGCCCGTGCAGAATCAAAAATGAAGAGAAATTTTAATATGCACTTGTTTATGTTGGCACTCTCACCTGAAACATGATCCTGTACTGTTCCTCCGGCCTGTCCACCACACACATATTGCAGCCCATCCTGGCTTGTGATTTCCTGAGGGGGTGCAATTCCTCGATTCCTGATTCTCCGATGTAGGTGCCTATCCCTGCCTTCCAATTACACGAATCCTTCCCTGAGATCAGAGGTTAAGACTCTGCACTCCATGAAAGGGCTTTGATGTGCTTCTCTTTGTCTGCTTCCCACATTCAGGCCCGGCTGCTGTTTTAATTGAGGTCCAACCCTGGAAGCGGTATCAGAGATGCTGAAGCATCCAGCCGTGAGAAAGTCGAGGTTTGATTGCTGATGTATGAAGCCTCTGATGTCCGTGTGCTTTTACCCAGCTTTGAATTTACTTCACCATATACACTCAGGGAAGCTGGTTCAATGTTACAGCCTTTAAAACTTCACCTATGACAGAATTATGATGACGCAAATCTGATAATATTATATTAGACTGAAAATGTTTCATATCCCCAAAGTCTTTGCACTTGAAACAAGCAGCGAGCCGAGGATTAAATTCACAGATCCCACCGTGTCTGAACGATATAATCAAAGACGAGATCTGCTCAGCGTAAACTCCCTGGTGCCAAAGTCGTAGACTAAGACATGAATTATTAAATAAAAGATGCCATAAACAAATGTTTACTTTCCGCCGCTCCGTTTTCCCCTGAGAGATGCCTTCCTTCACACTCTGTTTCTATTATTAGAGAGCCTGTTCCCTTCATTTACATATAACAACACTCTGTAGGCGCAGACATGCATGTCATGCTATTTGAAGTGCTTTAAAACATGTTGCTTGAGTATGACTAGAGCCTGCTGCAGTACTGACTTGTTGAGTATTTCCGTTCCGATTTATTCCCTACAGTAAAACATTCTTGCAATTACAATGCGAATGCGTTAAGATGTTCATTAGCCATTAGTATAACTGTAGGTCTGATGCCGTGCCTAATTTCATAGCATGTTGTATTTGACACCTGCATGTATTTATCCACAAAAGCACTCTATGACTGTGTCATCATCTTTTCCTCGTCCTCTATAAAGTGGGGATGTAATCCCACCTCTCATTTGCACTCACTGTGCAGATAAGAGTCTGTCGTTCACAGATCACATCAAACCTGCCCTTTTCCTTTCTTCCTGGAATTCCAGCTGCGTGTTCATGGCAGAAAATGAATGAGCAAGTGCACCTGTCAGATCATGCCAGAAACAGCCTCTCTCGCACTACAGAGGTAAGCTCAGCTCTTTCTCCGAACCAGATGTCAGTCTACCAGGACAGGTCTCTCCATCACATGTCGGACAGATGATTGAAAGGGATGAAGTGGAGCCTGGAAGTATCTGATCTTCAGCAGGGAATGAATTGGACGCTGCCCTACATCTGCTCGGCTTCTGAGAGAAATCCAGATTCAGGAGAGGCTCACAATAAAAAGTGCATATTAGCCCACTGCTAATGATGTTCCCTTATGTTTCTGCTGCTCGCGTCTGCATATTTGGGATGTAATCCAGCTTGCTTGAGCGTTTGAAGATGAATGAACTGGAGCCGTGCGTTTCCAAAGAGAAAAACCAAGTCATTCAGTCAGATGGCGGGATGGTGAATCCGAAAAATCCGTTTGAGAATGTCTCAAGGCTGTGCTGGAGCAGCGCCAGCCCAGCGCGCGTACATGTGTGTCTGCAGAGAGAGGAAAAGCTGCTAGCTTGGAGGAAACATGGGGATCGGCACCACTGCACAAGCTGGAGCCCATTACAGCTTTACAGCAGGCCCCTCCTCTCCCAGCAATACCAGCCAATATTCACCAGCCAGCTCTCAACTCTCTCTCTCTCTCTCTCTCTCGCTCTCTCGCTCTCTCGCACAACCTCTCTCTTGTACTTATAGGTGATAGCTTCACCCTCCCACCTTCCTTTCCTGCTTCCCTCGTATCTTATTTCCCAGCCCCTCGTTGCTGTCACCTGTACTGGGAGCAGCTCTGCACTCGGGGTCTTTGTTGCCTGTGGTGAAAGAGGCTGAGGCTGTTGTCAGTCTCTGGCTGTCAGCACACAAACAGAATTTATGACCACATAAACCAAGAAGCTTTGAGAAGCGTGACACTTTCTAGTGGCCATTCTTTTTTCTTCTTTTTTTTTTGCCTGAAATCTTGCAAGCATTCTTCAAGAATGTTTGCAATAATGTACAAATGTTATTCATAAAACAATGAAATGAAAAAAACACAATAACATACATTTATTATTAAAATAATATTGAAGGTGCACGCAGTCATTTTTCCACATTAAAAAGAAATGAATAGTACTGATTCTGAATACTGTTTAACCACCTTGTTATTACTGACAACTTTTGATTTTGTGTGATGCAGTTTTTTTCCAATAGAAAATGTAGAGTCCCTGGCATGTAAAAAATAACAGAATGTTTCATTTTGTTTTTAGATTATTATTTTTTATTTTATTTTCCTTCCACTAAAAGATACAGTCCCTGATATGTAAATAATAACAGAATGTTTATTTTATATTATTTAATTTTATTATTTAATTTTATTTCCACTGAAAGATATAGGGCCCTATTTTAACGATCTAAGCGTATGGTCTAAAGCGCAAGAGCAAGTGCAGTTAGGGCGTGTCCAAATCCACTTTTGCTAGTTTAACGAAGGGAAAAATGGTCGGCGCGCCAGGCACATGGTCTAAAAGGGTTGTCCCTATTCTCTTAATGAGTAATGGGTGTGTTTTGGGCGTTACGTGCAATAAACCAATCAGAGTCTCATCTCCCATTCCCTTTAAAAGCCAGTTGCGCTCGTGCCATGTTAGATTGCTAATTTGCAATCGGAAAGACTGAACACTCCAGAGAGAAAACGGATCTGCTCGTGCGCGAGGTTAAAGCGCGCAAGCAGACCATCTACGGGACAAACCGGATTCAACCATATCTTTACACAATAATAACCTTTTACATTGTAATCCTTTTATTTTTAATACTTGGAACACACCTCGTTTTCAGACCAGCACGGTCATGGGATGTTTGGCATCATACATGCTAATATTGTGTATTTTGCAAGTTTGAAGCGCTGCATCAGCCTCTAGGATGGGAACTCTTTGTTTTATCATTTACACTAAGCAATCATAGAGCGATGTTTAACAAGCACAAGGTAAAATGATTTAGCTTCCAGTGTGTGATGCTACTAAGGGGAGTCATTACTGACCTGTAGCTGTGCTGAGCACCAGTGGTGTGTTCTGAGGAAGCTATTATGAGTTAAGTTATTAGGTGTGATGTAGGCCCTGTGTGTATTGCTGATAACCTGTTATCTCTCAATGTCCCTCTGACTCACTGCACCATGGGTAGTCATGCAAAACCAGAGCTGTTAAAAGAGTTTATTTGATTTTGTGAGGTCCTGATTTATTTAGAGAATAGGGATTACCACACTAAATCATATAAAACCGCTTACAAAACACTTGTGTGATGTTCTCATTGACTTCAGTATCACAGTCTCATGTAATTCATGTCTCTCATTTTTATTATTTATAATGAAGAATCTGGTTTGTAATGATGCATATGTCATGTGCCAATATGTGTATATGTGCCATTAGAAAGAACGGAAAGCTGAAAGAAAATTTCCCTTTTCTGTCATAGTCCGCATCTGTTCTCTCTCTTTCTCCTAGACTACACTTACATATCTTGAAGAGACATTGCCAGCTGCGATTATCCTTGTTGACTCAGGCTAGATCTGTCCAGTTCATCTTTGAGACTCAGACAACTAGGTTTATTTTAATACACTCCACTGCACATTGAAATGCCCTTTGACACAAAACAAAATAACATGCTGTTGACTGACATTTATCAGTTTACATGGAAACACCTCTCACTAGCCGCGTTTCCATTAGCCTACTCTTCAAATTGCGAATTGAAATACAGCCAATGGAAACGTCAATTTCGCAAAAACTCCCATTATTGCATAAAAGTTTTTACGCTCGGAAGTTGTTTTTGCGCATTCACTACCTGACGGAGATGGCACGGTATGTTTGTACAGAAGACAAGACAGAGTTCTTCATTAAACTAATAAAAGACAAAAGTAGGGAATACTGGATTCTAAACAACAAAGAAATGCCATAATTTATCAAGACCTTGAAGGATATGAAGGAGAAACACCTCATATGTGCCACTCCCAATTATAGGGGCTTTCCTTGCCATTAAAGCTTGGATAGCACGCCTATCCTTAAAAATAATGGCTAGTGCAGTGGCTGAGATATACATAAACCTACCAACATCCAAAACCTACCGAATTACTTTTATCACGGGATTTAAAAATGACGTTTTAGTCACATAACATCGGTTAATGGAAACGCGTCATTTCGCAATAGTTTTTATCGACATTTAAAAAATATCGCTAAAGTTTTGCGCAAATCTGTTATGGAAAAAGGGCTACTGGTAATGTTTTGAAGTATTTCTTGAGTTAACAGTTGTTATTGCATTTAATTCCATAAACTCAAATTTAATAGTATGACAATTCAATTGAAAAGCGCAAAGACAAAGCATAAAATATGGCAGAAAGCAAGATAAAGAACATAAAACAACAGAGAGGTGGGGAGATAAAGAGTGACTGAGGTTAGTCTGCAGTGATTCCAAATTTGATATGCAATATATTTTCTATTTTCATCCAATGAAATCTGATTTAATATGACTGCTTGTGAACAGCCGAATATCAAAGGTAGCGAGGGAAGAGGGGAGATGCAAATTCAGAGGAAAGCTGGCCATTGTGTATGCGTTCTGTATCCTGACGCCAATCGCAATCACATGGCCTGTGACTTACCAGGAGTTCTTTCTGCACCTTGAATAACATGTAATGGGCTGATCTCACGGCATTAGCATGCATTATACTACATAAAGAGAGAGTGTGTGAATGACTGGAGGGAATGAAAGTGCAACATGAATTTTAACAATATGCTCATTACTTATTTATACCTCTGGGAGGAGAGAAAGAAAGACTCATATCTGTTACTGATGTTTTCTCCTCCTTTCTGCCTCAGTAAGTTTTCTGTTTGTTTGTTGGCCTACTGTGACCTTCTGGTGTTTTTGTGGTTGCCTTCCGCTGTATATTAATGTTTTGATCTCCACGTCATGAATAAAACAGTTAGCTTTGTGAATTCTCTGGAGAAGATCCTGCTGTAAACTGTTGGAAAAAGGTGACAGCTAACATGTTGCTTTTGAATTAAACCGCTAGTTCGCTCTGATATTTAGCTGGTTCCTGAAGAACCGTGTTAGGGAGATCCGTTTTCCCATTTATTTATACCTAAGCAATTTGGAAATACTGCTTCATCTCGCAGACCTGAAAGCCTCAAATAAAAGGAAGCACAGAGGCAGAAAGAATAGAGTGGATGTATACCACAGGGAACCTCCATAAATGACATCTTACAGGACTTCAGATAGTGAGGGATTTGACAAGCAATTATAGAAGCCAAACGAGCGCAGTGCTTTCAGAAGAGCAACAGAGAGAATAATACAGAGATGCTACAGTAGCAGTTATTGAAGTCTGAGAGACAAGAGGTCAGCGTTGGTGGATCTGCAGCAGATGAGGAGAAATTACACACTTCAGGAGTGTAGCGTTATGGATTACTGCCTCCAGGATGGGAAGGCACCGGTCTCTATAATTAAAGGGATAGTTCAGGCAGAAATGAAAATTCTGCCATTGTCTGCTCACTCTCATTCTCATGTTGTTTAAAACCCATATGACTTTATTTCTGAACTGTACTGTTCATTATTTGGTAACTGTGGCTTTTACGCTTCAGAAAGGCACCATTTTTTTAAGCAACCAACATTTTTGTTTTGAAAGTCATGAGAGTGAATGACAGAATTTTGATTGAACTAATCCTTCACCTAGACAGTACATGTTTGGCTAATGAAATGTCAATTGTATTCACAGTGCATTTATTTAAAAAGACGAAGAAATATGACTAGAATTTAAAATAACCGTTTTCAATTTTAATATATTTTAAAATGTAATTTACTCAGAATTTTCAGCACTTCATTGACACATGATCTTTAGAAATCATTCTAATATGCTGCTTTGGTGCTCAAGAAACGTTTCTTATTATTATCAGTGTTGAAATCAGTTGTGCTGCCAAATGTTTTCAAGGAAATGGCGATAAAAAATATTTTTTAGAAAGTTACAAAAAACAGCATTTATTTAAAATATAAATCTTTTTGTAACATCATTAATGTATTAAAGTATTAATATCAGTCAAAACAATATACTGACCACAAACTTTTGAAAGGTAGTGTATCGTATGAATAATAAAATGTTTTAATAAAATAAATTCTCATGAATTTTAAGGTTCATAAATCAACATCCTTAATGAAAATTGCAATGGAATATAGTTGTCAAATATGAATCCACAGGGCCCCCCTCAAACCCATGGGAAGTGTTGCTGAGAAAATTCATTAACTCATTCAAATATCATGTAAATTCATTATGCTTCCAGCAATGAGAAAATATGGAGTCCTGTTGTGAAGAAAATTCCACAACAATCTTAATGAAAACTCAGCCTTTCTCTATCTGTGAGGGGGAGGAGATTCTCCAGAAAATAGCCTGAGGATAGATCTCATGCCAGCACACACCAGTTAACATGCAAGAATTTAAGTTGCAATAAATTTAGCCAGCAAAGCAAAAAGTGAAACAGATTGGATTTCACATTCAATTCATAGTTACGCAGCTTAAACAAATCTCTAATTAGATAGCCCACAGCTCAAAATTATTCTAAAACTGAAAGACCTTGCTGATCCTAAACGATTTAAATGCTTTGGAAACAAGTGATATAGAGATAAATTTGCTCACAATTCATCAGAATTTTGTGCTCATGGAAATATTTATTGCTATGTCTCTTGAACACTATGAAAGACGCAGGCGCAGATGTAACGCAAGGCTGTGGCAGAACTCCTCTGAAGATTTATATCCGAGGGAGAGGCCAGTCGATGAGGAAGAGGATCTTTATCATGTCACAACCTGCAACAGACATCACAGTTTACAGGCTGTTCTTATATTGAATAATATTCCATATTATTCAACTATCAGATATGATCTTAAGCCTGATGCTTGTATATTGACCAGATGTTCCTTCATCTGCACATTCACAACACAATCACATTGCATTACATAAAAGATCTGTTCCTCTCAACGCTTTTGGGGGGGGATGGGGTACATGTAAGGAGCCTGGAGGTATGTGGAATGGACAAGATGGAGAATGGATTGGGGGAGGATGGAGGAGAATGGGGGAGGAGGAATGTGGTGAAGCAAATGTGTAATTGTGGTTTGTGGCTCAACCTAATATTCTTAAGGGACAGATTGATCCGTAAAGTGTTTTGTCCCCCTGTGGATGATGCTTTGACCAATTATATACAACTTTCAGGTAAGTTTGCAATGAAGATTTTTTTTAGAATTAATCAGTAGTATCCAGATTTCATCTGTTTAGTTTCTGTTCTGCAATATTGTAGTATAGCCTACTAGCTTCACGTTATTATCAAGTAAAGTCGATTCACTTGTGTGCTACATCTCAAATCAACTTAGACCTTTTGACCCAGACAGATATGATCAATTCCACCGCTCCTCTATTATTGAGCCAAACTGCTCGTAAATAAGGGCACCTCTCGTCTCTCTGGAGGGCGGAGAGGCAATAAGCAGAACTCTGTCGGCCACCCCCAGGGCTGAAACCCACGTCCTCCCTCCAAGGACAGCACAGCGCAGTTCATTTAATTACCCAGTATGCCCATTACATTCCCATCTCACATCTGTGTGTGGCAAACTCGTCCCACTGGCTGGCAAACACATTGGTTTGTAATTAATTTTTCAGCCTCCTCGGCTGATGTGTGTCAGTCACGTCGCGGCTCTTGCACACGTTCCAGACTGCCGAGGCTTACGCTGGAGTTGCGATTCAGGACCTAATTCATCAAGGCCTTTACCTGTCTCATATGGGTCATAGTGGGGGAAGGGTAAAAGCAGTTTGCATGGGTTTGGCTGCTGGGAATGAACCTTGCTCAAATCCCCAGGTGCATAGATCGGCAGTGCTGCGAGATAAGAGTTGGTCCAGGCAGGCAGAAATTAAAGTTGTAGTGGCAGATCTTTTTTTATTATTGTGACGGACATTTGAGTGTAACAGATTTTCGGAAAAGAAAAAAATTTAGGACTTGGTTCTATGCATCTGTTGTTGATTGTTTTTTAAGATTTGGGGTGTTGCACTCAAAAGTGGAGGCAGATGAACTTGAGTTTGAGAGGTGTGGTTAAAGTAGACTAAATGCTGGAGTCCTTCACACATCACCAGAGAGAAGTCTATAGGTGTGTTTGCAGACCGATCTGTGTATGACAAGTATCGAGAGAGCGATATTCACGGCAGGATGTGAAGAGATTTTCAATAAGATTAACAAAAAGTGTTTATGAAAAAAATTGCCTACTCTAACCACAACTAATTAAAAAAACAGTCAAATAAAATACCAGTCAATAAAAAAATAATAAAAAAATACAAAGTCAAATTCATTTAAATAATAAAAAGTTAACAGTGCTCAGTTTAACTCCATCAGTACATTTTCCGAAAAGGGACCTTATCAAAAGGTCTTTAAGGAGCCTGTGAGTGAGAATCTGGCTTTATACAAGTAAACAACTCTTTAATCCACACATCAAAGATAGGGGGTGAAACATGTTTCCACTTTAAAATAATGAGACTTCTAGCTAAAGACTATCAGGAATTCAGTGGCTGCATCCGAAAACTACTAAGTTAGGCAGTTTTACTTTTTGCCTTGCTGCCTTACCTTAGGCGTTTACGCACGAAACTGCTTTTGGACAGACTTCTGAGGCAGCGTAACGGTTTAATGATCTACAGCAAAATAGAGCGATCTTTGGTGATAACTAAGCAAATATTTCAACTACATTATTCAACTTTCGGACGCAAACAACTTCACATGGTACTCTGAAAATGGATGACAGTGGGTTTGGTTCAAGGACTAGGCCTATATATTGAAGGCATCCAAGTTATGACATTTTGACTAAAAATTACGAGGTCAAATAAAAAATAAATAAATAAATAAACATACATGGATGAATTCTTCACAATAGGATAT
Organism: Abramis brama; assembly: GCF_963993115.1. Taxonomy (NCBI): domain Eukaryota; kingdom Metazoa; phylum Chordata; class Actinopteri; order Cypriniformes; family Leuciscidae; genus Abramis; species Abramis brama. Next base: position 24,715,254 of record NC_139978.1, read on the forward strand.
ATAACATGCATTTAGACAACAGATTGGGTTAGTTCATTTCATGCAGACTTTAATCTTTCTTGCCATGTGAGCAACAGCGACATCCAGCGCACAGCAGCTGTAACTACACTTTCTCAGCCGGAAGACAGTAGGTGGCTTCATAATTTTGTGCAATTAGAAATGCATCTTGGTACTGTTTCTCTTCTTCTTCTGTTTTTTGTTTTGTTTTTCATTTGACAGAATAACAAATAGATTATAGGGCGTTACTCAGCCTTTATGGAGTATTTTTTCCTGAATTTCTGTGAAATGCACCTCTCGTATCACGATTATACGCAAATGTGGCTTAAATCAGCTGAATTATTTTATCCTTACGTGACTTTCATCTAACCACCCAGCTGATGTTTTTCAAGATCAAAATAATATAAATATTTTATAAATATTTATAAAAATACTTTGCTTTCAACTGACAGTACAGCTAATGATATTTACAAAAGGTTTCCAGGAAATGAGAGACAGCAGTCTTACATATAGGAACTAAATTTAGACTGAGCTTGTCCAGTGTCATATGAACAATTACCATGGAAACAAGTGCCACGTTGTTCCTGTGTCTCACTTGTAGCTGGATGAGAGTTACAGTGCATCCCTAAATCAGGAGATGCATCCCGTCAAAACAGCATTAAAAAATCGTCAAAATGTGTGGGTGTCATTAGGCTAATTCATCAAAGCTATTTCTATTCCAAATTAATTACATGCTATTATGTATATTAATTATTAATATACATGCGATTAAATATGCTATTAATTATATGCTATTAAATATTATTTTGTTTATTGCTCTAGACTAGCTTGTTTGCTTTTACATATTGTGTGAATTAAACTAATGTTTTTAATATACACTTGTGGTTTATAATTTTATAATAAAATTACAGATAATGTGTTGTGTACTGCGCCTACTGTTGCTATGGTTACATCCTCAGGCGAACATATGATTTCTGTTTGCGAGCGCCTAATTATCGCTTATAAGTGAAAATACCAGCTCGTAGCCTCGTACTAATGTAACTTCGAAACCACTGTTAAAACGTATATACTTTTTTGCTTAGACAACCTTGGAATGGATGTAGTTTTCAAGGTCATTGAGGTCTTAACTTATATTCCTACCCTGATATAATCACACATAGGCTACATCTCAGAGATGTCTATTTGATGTGCGTGTTTACATCCGGACGAGGTCTCTTGGACGTTTCCTGTCAGACGTTAAATAGACATTTAGAAAATGTCTTTAAGATGTTTATGATTTAGAATGTATGTAAAACTGACATCTTAAAGACGTCTCTAAGATGTTTGTAGCCTACACAGCAGATGCTTTCCAGATTAAGTGTTCTAACAGACATCTTGCAAATGGAGGCCCCATGTGTGCTATCTGGGAAATACCTAGTAAAAATGTGTTGCTATTGGAATTTTAGTTTATTTACAATTTGAAAATAATTATTTTAGAGCTAGTTTTTGAATTAGGTGGTGAGGGTGAAACCAACGAAGGCTAGGCTACTGCTAGAGAAAACAATTATGCATTTGGACTTTTGACTTTTGACAAAGCTTCCCTGATAAGGCACATAAACTGATTTTCTTCAATAAGCAAAAACAATGAGCAATTCAATTTCATCAGATAATAATAAATGAAATTTCTCCTGAGTAATTTCAACAGCATCTTTAGGAACAAGAAAAGGAAACCCGGGTGGAAACAGATAAGCGCGATTTCAATCAAGACCTTAAAATTATTTTTAAATGATAAATGAATCCAAAGGAAACCAGAAAATGCATCGCATCAATCATCATTCCCATAATAAATAAATCCCAGGCACTCCAGCACCTCCACCGGCCCTGCGGAGGAAGTGAACAGTGAACGCAGAAGCAGCACGCGGGAGTCAAGTTTGGTTGAACTCCGGTGTGTTCATTACCACGACAGCGGCTGCGTCTCTGCACTGAGTCTCACAGATGTTTATGATCGTGCTAACGGAATGGAAAAGACACCTGGATAAGCTGGACGGCACATTCCACTGGAAAAATCCTCGTCCTACTTCCGGGTGTGCGCTATAAGCGCATGATACTTCAGTGCTTCTGGTGATCGGTAAGAATCGCGTGGAAGTGCAGGAGTGAGCCGAGCTCTTCGTTCACAGTCGAGCTATTTAGTTGTGTTACATGTCGCTTCGACAACTCTTTGAACTCGGTTACAAGTTCATGAATCTCGATGAATTATAATTTTGATTTGCACGATGCAAAAGGTAGCATATCTGTGTAGGGACTGAAACAAAACACCGTTCCTATACGATAAAACTACTTCTAAATGGCATGCAAATTCAATGAATCTCAGATAGTCAGTGATGTTGTAGGGCTAAAGCTCGTCTCATCCACATACAGCTGCATTATATAACGACCTTTGTTTAGGAATACAGGGGATGTGAAACGGTTATATGAACACAGACTGGCCCAGTTATCATGCAGGAATTTTCATTCCAGAAATGCTCTTTCCCTGTCAGTCCTGGACTACATAAAGCAGGGCTCAACAACAAGGTTTTGCTACAAGGATTTCCCCCTGCTTTCCTGGATGGGCTAGCAGTTCAGCATTTTATTTTTTAGCTCTGTATTTTTTTTATTAGCTTATAGCTAAATAATAAAATGTACTAGAAATAATAATAAAAAAATGATATTGCAATATTCAATAATAAAACACACTTTTGCTTGAAAACAATCTGAACATCAGTGATTGGTTTATACTTTTTAACGTATTCTAACCTACAGAATGCCAATATTTTCACTGGTCCCACCACAGAAAAATTATAAATCTTATTTTTAGCAAAGTATTTATGTGTGTTACAGAACACACATTGGGTTTTCATGTTTTATGGGGACATTCCATAGCCATAAAGATTTTTATACTGTACAAACTGTATATTCTATTCCTTTACACGAACCCTACCCTTAACCTTACCCATCACAGAAAACATTCAGCATTTTTACGTTTTCACAAAACATCACTTAGTATGATTTATAAGCTGTTGTCCTCATGGGGACCAAAAAGTGTCCCCACAAGGACAAGGATTTTGGATATTGCCATCTTTGTGGGGGCATTTTGTCCCCATAAAGTAAGGTATACCTGAACCCCAAACACACACACACACACACATTGCAAAGATGTATCTAGATATTATTTGCAGACTTCTATATGTATGTGTATATGTATATTTATATATATTGCTTATAAAAACTCAATTACATTTATAATTCATAAACACATATTTGCTAGCAAACAGTGGCAATGATGCAGAATATTACTGATAGATGAGCTAGATAACGTTGCATTGTTGACGCATTTAAATCAGCACATTTGCAACAAAAAAGGTCAGTGAGTCATTTAAAACCTAATGTATTCCTTTTCAAATTTATGAAAGGCACAAGATAAACATATGTAAGATTTAATGACAACGCAGCACTGGGCAAATAGCTGACTTTTCCATTAACTGGCCTGAAATCGTCTCGCACTATAGCCCTTGTTGAGCCCTACGATAAATCTATCCAATAACCATACAATAGAATAATACTCTTTTTCTCCTGTCTTGTCCCAGTCTGTGTTTAACAGCGTTCTAGGGACATTACTATGGATTCCTATGGACGTGTGGAGTTCCTGCAGGCTCTAGCAGAGGGCTGTGTGCTGCCCACTGCCCAGCAGGGTTTAGAGCAGGTCTGGCAGCTTCTGCTCCTCTGCCTGCTGTGTCGGGTCGTCTGTAGACTAGGTGAGTCCATCCATCGTGCGCCACCCCAGCCCTCAAACACCTGTGAGACTGTTAGTCTTACCCCAAAGGATGGGAGCATGGCCTAGATGGCTTTTGTATGGCTAACTTCAGTGCTTTTTGTCACCCGTTTCACAGCTAAATGTATTGTAGCTAGGGCTGCACAATATATCAAAATAAAATCAATATTATATTATGGCTTAAGGTCCTTGCACACTGAGTCCGAAATTTTCGCATGTGTTTTTTCGTATTCGTGATTCAGTGGCTCTGAATTTTCAAAATGCTTGCTACGGATGCGAAAAACGGTGAAAATCGAACCTGATACGATTTTTTTTATGACGGACGAAAGTTTCGGAGGCAGTGTGTAAGCATGATTTAAAATTGCGACTCAGTGTGCAAGGGCCTTTAGTGCGATTGTCAAATTTAACAGGTTGTGATTTAATCAAATAAATATATGTGCGCTACTTATTTCAGAGTAAAGCTCATCATTTACACACGTATAGTTCACGATACAGCATTGAGGTGTAAATATCGGTGTTGTAATTTTATAGTTTTATTTTATTTAATAATAACCACAATAAAACAATAAATGTAAGATATACTAGACATTTTCACTCAGAAATTGCTAGTAAATTTCACAAATAATTACAGAAAGAGTGCTTTCTTTGTTTTATTTACAACTTAAAATTATATTTTTACTTGTCCTAAAAAAAAATTGCCTTCAGAATAAAAAGTAACTTTTGAGGTTTTTATTATCAGTGGCTATTCAAGTCATCTGGTGAATATTCCTGTATTATTTTATATCACAATATATATTGCAGATAAACAAAATCTCACAATGTCCAATATTTTTCCAATATTGTGCATCCCTAATTGTAGCGCAAATTTCCACACTTGCTCTTGTTATATGGAACTCATGTTACTGAATCGGTCCATCTGTTGAGTCTTGATGCGGCAGTGCTAATGGCGTGTCTGTGTTTGACAGGTGTCTCGTGTCATGTGAAGCATCTGAGCTCACTGGCAGGCGGTCTGTATGTGCTGTACGTGTTCTTTGAGCTGCACACGATGTGGGTTATTATCCTGAGTCTCCTCTGCTACCTCATCCTGCTCCTCAGCATAAACTCCAGCAGCCGAGGGGTCTTCCTCTCCGTCGTCATCCTCATCTACATGCTGATGGGGTCTGTCATCCACTGCATAGCTAGGGCTTAATGAACACAGAAAACTGCCTGGCTCAAATTGGAAAAACTAGACGCAGCTAGTATTTGATCACGAGTGGTCACGTTTTGTTCATTTTCATTATAGGGAGCTTCATATGATAGATGCAGCAACCTGGCATAAGATGAGAGGTGTGTCTTTATTGATTCATTATTAATCTGCATATTTTACTCAAGCTAATTTTTTTTTTTATATATACGTATGTTATTTTCCTCAAATGTCACTCACCATCGCATCACATCCCGTACTGACTGTTTTGGTTGCGTCCAGGATCTCAGATGGTGGTGGCCATGAAGGCCATCTCTCTGGCCTTTGACCTTGATCGAGGTGCTGCGGCCTCCTTTCCCTCCCCACTGGAGTTCATGGGATACCTCTACTTTCCTGGAACCGTCATCTTTGGCCCATGGATCAGTTTCGCCCGCTACACAGATGCAATTAATGGACAAAAAATGGTATTTGTATTTAAAAATACAAATAATACAAATAAAAATTATATATATTAATATATTATTTTATTTTATTTCTCTTTTATTATCTCCTTTCATTATTTTATTTAAATAAATTAATGTTCATTTTCAGCAAGGATGATTAAATTGATCAAATTACAGTAAAGACATTTACATAGTCACAAAAAAAATCTATTTCAAATAAATGCAGGGGTTTTTTTCAGCACAACTGTTTTCAACATAGATAATAATAAGATTTTTCTTGAGCACCAAATCAGCATATTAAAATTAATTCTGTGGGATCATGTGACACTGTAGAAATGGCTATCACAGGAATAAATTACACTTTAATATTTATTAAGACAGTTATCTTAAATTTTAATAATATTTCACAATATTACAGTTTTTACTCTATTTTGATAATGAATAAATAAATAAATATGGTGAGCATAAGAGTCTTACCAAGCCCTATCTTTATAACTGTATAAAAATATATGTACAAATAGAAAAATTTTCAATACAGTTTTCAGAAAGTCTCTTTATATGCATATGCAGATATTGACATTAAAATGAATTGAATGTGTTTTGCATTTTTCTTTAATGAAGAGAAGATCATCTTGATTTGTGCTGAGCGCATTTCCATCAGCAAAGAGCTTGTTATTCAGTAACTATCTAACTATCTCCTGCAGAGCATTGGCTGGTTCGGAAAGATTGCTCTGAGCTTTCTGAGGAGTCAGATCTGCCTGGTTATTTCCAACTGTATTGCTCCTTATCTCTTTCCTTACTTCATTCCCATCTACGGAGATGGACTTCCTCGTAGGTGAGCTGCTCTTCCCTCCCTTCCTCAGAGATTCCACATTCAGAGGAAATGAAATTGTCTGTTTAATATTGTTTTTATTGGTCTATTGTCCTCAGGTGGCTTCACGCTTATGAAAATGCAGTGTCCTTCCACTTCAGCAATTATTTTGTCAGCTACTTGAGCGAAACAACCACTGTGATGTCTGGAGCTGGATTCTCTGAGCACAAAGACCACATAAAATGGCATGTACTTATGCTTTTTCTCTCTTTATTTATCTTTCTTTGTAAAATAAGAATTATTGAGACCTAATGTGACATCTTGTTAATTCAAAGGGATATTACGGTAGCTAAGCCTATGAATGTGGAATTGCCGAGGTCTATGGTGGAAGTTGTCACCTCTTGGAATCTGCCCATGTCCAAGTGGCTTAACGCATGTATGTATGTTTATCCAGGTTTGTGATATATTACTGATTCATATGTTATATATTAATGTTGTCTGTACATTTGATCACACAGACGTCTTTAAAAATGCACTCAAACTCGGCACCTTTCCTGCCATCTTGGTGACCTACACCGCCAGTGCATTGTTACATGTAAGTATGATTTTCAGCTCTCTGGTTATAAACATTTTCACAAGGAAGGTTTGTTGGCACAGAATCAGGTTCCATCTGTTTAAACAGATTTGAGTTTGTATAAGAATAAAACAACACCTGATCCAGAAAACAGTTTCCCTCTAACATGACAGCTTGGATAAAGATGGTTTGTTATCTCTGAACACCATGACCCAGATTTAAACTGCTGTCTACAGCTGTTGTGGATAGATAATTCATTCACAGCTGCCTACCCTGGCAGCTTATTCCTTGTCACCTTAGTGAGCTGTTGTAGTTGTACATGTTAGGTTGCTACTCACTGTGTAGCTAAGATAAAGTCATTCATGCTGTAATACCAGTTTGACCTTTAGGAATATAAATAAGCTATATAAGAATAAAAGCATGTAATGTATCAGAAATGTCTCTGGCTAAAAAAATGAAACAAAAATTTAACTTTTTTTACACTTACAATCAAAAACAAAGTGTGAATGTGAATCTTTTTGGGTTTGCTGACTATTAATGTGGGTTTTGGAGAAAGGATGTTTGGTTGTAGGGATGGGGGCGGGTGCAATTTGGTAGATAATTCTGGCAAAAATTTGTAAAAAGCATGAAATTAAAACGCCTTTAACATTGTGTGATATATATATATATATATATATATATATATATATATATATATATATATATATATATATATATATATATATATATATATTTATTTATTTATTTATTTTTTATTTTTTTAAGAACTTCACAGGACAGTAATCAACTATATCAGTGACATAAAATGTTGTAGTTGAGTGGAGCCCTCTTGTGGTTAATATAGGTAAAACCGTAAAACCCCAAGTGGACCTCTAGGTTGAAAAATCGTCAATGCAAGTGAATGTGAGAAAATAATTATTTTCTGGTCCCGTTTGAATTGTGCCATGAATGTGAACATATGTTGTCATGTTATAACATATAATTTTTCATGTTATGAGTTTGACAGTATATTGTATGATTCTTTGGCTAGCAGTTGTGGAAAAGACATAACGAGAAAGACTACATGTCGCCCATGTGACGTAACCCATAACACATTTTCCCTCCACTTGTCAAATGACGGTGCTAATGCTGCGATAATCTATGGAGACAGATCGAGATGCCTGTGTGTTTTGTACCCAAATGTCACCATTCAAACCAATGGGCTGTTCTTTCTTCAGATTCCCGTCTGATGTAAAAACTAGTTCTAGTCCACAAAGTGCTCTCACACAAAGTCTAACCGTATCAAACTTCTACCCGCTAAATTGTAGCATTCTTCACACGAAAAATTATATTAAAAATTCACAGACAACATATGTTCACATTCATGGCAAAATTCAAACGAGACCAGAAAATAATTATTTTCTCACATTCAATTGCATTGACGATTTTTCAACCTAGAGGTCCAGTGGGGTTAGCGGACTTACCAGCTCTACATTCACTAAATTCACTTGGGTTTAATAAGAGTTTGTAATGTTTTTTAAAGAAGTTTATGAGTTTATATTCACCAAGGCTGTATTCATTTGATCAAAAATACAGTAAAAACGGTAGTATTGTTAAATATTGTTACAATTTAGAATACATTTAAAATTTAATTTATTACTGTAATGTCAAATCTGAATTTCAAGCAGCCATTACACCAGTCAGTGTCAAGTCCTTCAGAAATCATTCTAATATGCTGATTTGGTTGAGGATTTTTCTTTTCTTTTTTTTGTTATCAATGTTGAAACAGTTGTGCTGCTTAAAGTTTTTGTGGAAACTTTGATCTTTGATACATTTGTTTAGGATTTTTTGATGAATGAAATGTTCAAAGGAACAGCAGTTATTTGAAATAGAAATCTTTTGTAACATTATAAATGTATCAGTTGCTTTCAATCAATTTAACGCATCCTTGCTGAATAAAAGTATTAAGATTTCAAAGGGAAAAAAACCTTTCTGACCCCAAACTTTTGATAGCAGTAATTTGATTGGTAGTGTTACTGTATTTTCTATCATTAATTAATTACGTGTTGTTTGGCAGGGTCTCAGCTTTCATCTAGGGGCCGTGCTGCTGTCTTTGGGATTCATCACTTACGTTGAACATGGTAAACAATAATTTTGGTAACAATCATTCATGCATTCTTGCCATCAATAAAATTACCAGATCTTTGATACAATCAGTAAATCAATTATATTAACATATTAATATTAATGCATGCAGTCATCATGGCACACATTCCAGTAGACATGACATTCATCTGTCATTGAAGTGACATGACATCAGTTGTCTAGGCAACAGGACTGAAATACAGACTCTTTGTTTTTTGTTTTTCTTGTAGTTCTGAGAAAGCGGTTGGCGGCTATTTTCAGTGCTTGTATACTGTCAAAGCGCTGTCCAAGTGACTGCCATCACCAAAATAAGAAGGTGATCGGTTATTTTAACCAAGTCCTGCACTCCAGGATCAAATGTTTGTGTATTGTGAAATCTGTAGTTCATGGATTTCCACTGCAATTCCTTATGAAGTTATATTGTTAAATTGAGATCTCTTTTTCTTTTTTCTTATTGTAGACTGTGTGGGTATATGGTGTTAACATGTTCTTCAGTGCGTTGTCAATATTCCACCTGACATACTTGGGATCACTGTTTGACTCTGAAATGGACAACATGCACGCTGAGGAGGTGAGCAATTTTTTATATGCATTCTTTTTTCATATACACAATTTAATAATCAATTCAATTTTGTATTAATATAAAAAATCAACTACTTTATCGCTTTATCGCAGTATTTTGTTTCCACACAGGGTTACATGGCCAGTCACACCATTCAAAAGTGGTCGGAGCTAAACTGGGCGAGCCATTGGGTGATGTTTGGCTGTTTTGTGTTTTATTGGCTCATTTAAAGAGAATGCTATAGTATTGAAAACAATCAATGGGTCATTCACTGAACGTGAAATATGGTGGATGCTTGCTGAGAAACCATAGACTGCCGTTTTCAACAATCAGCGTTACCACATCCATCCTTCTGTCCCTCACATGGAGAAGAGTGCCATACAAAGTGCCTTACGACTCATGGTTACAGTAATCATTTTGTCATAATATGATGATACTTGTTCTTTCTATTTTGATTTAGATTAGGTACAATTTTGAATTAAACAACAACAAAAAAATCAGTGTGCAGTTCATCTTAAGTGTTAATTGTATCTATTTTTTTTTTTTGTGCCAGTTTTTGTCTCTTTATGGCTTCATATAGAGAATAAAGCATTAGTTTCTTTTAGTGTGACCATGTTATAACTACTTTTATAGTACATGTCTTAGAATGATAAACATGTTTCATATTTTTACCTAAAAGTTTAGATTAGGTCTGACAATAATATTTATTATTTTCTAATAAAAAATGTTTGACAACATGACTATTTTTCTTGAATTATATCTTTTGCATTACTCAATAGCACTTAGGTCACTTTGTTCCCTGACATCAAGTAGGCACTTTTATCCACTTATTATCACTCATGGTGATAGTGCAGCCATGTGGTGTAACTGTGATGGTATTTTATGGAATTCTGAAGTATAAAAAGAACATCATGTACTACCAAAATACATGTAAGAACAAAAAATAGCATTACCATAGTGTCGTGTCATACACCACCACAGTAAAACTTGTTTTGGTGGGTTAATTTTATAGGTACTACTTTTAGTGAGTTAGGGATTTTCTATCAATTTGGAAAAATCTGATACATGAAGTCCAAGCTTGGGCCACTTATAGGAATCACCGATATTATATAAAAACAGGAAATGTAGAACAGAAGTTATCTGTACTTTACAAGTGACGTGTGACCCAGACGTGTCCCCCACAGTTCACACGGTATTGTTTTAATATCGCGAGAGTTCGCACAGCCCCTCACTACGTAATGTGCCGTGCTGCTTATGGCGGCGCTGGTGACAGTGCTGAAAGCTGTTGGGGTGAGTTTTTCCTCTATATTTATTAAATGTTGTGCTATCACAATTCTCACGCGGGTATATGAACGTATGAGCTTCCGACATTTGCGTTTATATCACTCTTTTTAAATACCCGTGCGTGTTTTTGGACAGTTAAACGGTTAAGGGTGGGGGCAGTGTTTCCTCTGCGTGTGTTCTAGCGGTTTAGCATGTTAGCCAGCGCTTCACTGATACTGTGGAGGAGTCGCTTTAAACCATGAATACACACGTATTATTTTGACCACATCCGTCACGGGCGATGTTTTGCAAAGGTCACTTGTCAAGAAATGAACCGCCCAGTCGAGCATCCAACGCAACAGCAGCGGTCCAGCGTGACCCGACAGCCGCCCCGGGTGCCTTTGTTGTCGGGATGAGTGATTTATTTTAAGCCCGTCTGGATCATAGTCTGTGCATCTATGTCGAAACACAGTTACTTGAGTTAAACAACTCAAACCCCATTTTGTCAGGACAGGAGAAGAGTTTACTTGTTTTCCAACCGAATTACTACTAAAACGAGCGTTTCCATTGTCATGACAACTGGAAAATAACAGGAAATTTGGGAATTGGGATTTTTGCAGGCCCTGGAAAGTAATGCAAATCGACAAAACCTTATAAAAAACATTTTATAATGAATATATATGCTTCAATTTATATTCCGCCTCACTCGGTGAAAGAACTTGCTCTTTGTAATGGCAATATTCGTACAATTCTTTGTTAAAACCCTTTCCATGGTTTTCCAGTTGTGTCTGAATAAGAAATGGAAATGCCTTGTTTAAAAATGTTGGGAACGGTCATATTCTCTCATTTAAATTTGAAATATTTTAAAATATTCTCTTTTAATCGTTTGTTGTTGGTCTTTATCCTCACAGCGCACTTTCTGAAGTGCTCGTCGGAGTTCAGTCTTGTCTGAAATGGCATTGCTAGTGATTTTGTCTTTGGATGAGATCCAGATGGTTCCACTCCAGGCTATTGCTCAAGCGCTGTTTGCGTCACTTAGTTTCATGTCCTAATTTTTTAGAAATGTAGAAATCTTCCGTTTCTTTTATTCGAATGAAACTTGTGAACGAAGAACAGTGGTTCCGATATACTTTGTAGCTTTTGATTCGTATATTTGAGCCGCTGTCAAGCCCTGCTGAGCAGCACGCGCTCGAGGCTGTCGACGTCACGCGCTGAGGTCTATGAACTTCTTCGCTGTAGCGGGATCAATTCACTTGTTTTTCCACACATTTTGATTGTACCAATATTGGCATGTTTACAGTATTTTTTTTATTGCATTTTAAAGGGATAGTTCAGCCAAATATCAAATTGTAAGTTACTCGCCCTCATGTAATTTCAACACTCCTGGCAATAAATTGTACCCTCATGCTTGTTTTTTCTTATAAAAACCTTACTTATAAAATTCATACGAAATTGCCAACTTATAAAATAGATATTGCAGAGTGTCTGGTTGATCTTTTCCTGTAAAACGGCAAGATAATATACCATAAGTGTATTAAAATGAATATTTTTTTGGAATTATCTGAATTGTTATTTAAAGGGAATTGTTCCTTTAATTGTCACTGGAACCACGAGGTTGTAAATCTAGGCACACAATGTGCTCTCAAGGTTGGTTTGTCTGGCACTATTTGTGTTTTTCTTACATAGAATGGGGAACATGTTAAATTCTGCCTATGACTTCCATTTTAAAATCAGCATAAAATAAAAATTCCTCTATTTTCTAAATGTATGTGTTAATGTTATGAATTCATCCATGCATATGTTTATCTCGTTATGTTTAATCATAATGTCACAACTGGACCTTCCAGTGAAAATGGCAGTCTTCTCTCTGAAGTTTGCAGGACTTCTTCAGTAGTTAATTCTGCTAAACCTGCTCCTGCAAGTTCACCTGCCTCCACTTTTGAGTGCAAAATCAAATCAACAACCAATGCATAGAACCGAGTCCCCGCCCTACATTTTTTTTCCTTTTTCGATAAATTGTTACACTCGGATGTCACAATATGGAAGAAAAGATCTGTCCCTATTTCAGTTTCATTGTAACTTTAAATATTTATCTCTTTGTTTCTTGTGTACGAAATTGGCTGGCTAGGTAAGATGTTGTCTCCATCCATTTTAAGCCTTTACTTGATCCATCATATCAAGTTGTGAACTGGCCTATATATCAAGCTCTTTGATCCTCCCACCTCTTGTGTAATAGACCAGAGGGAACTGAATGGTTGGCATGCTGGTTATCTGCAGTTGTTGACTGCTTGAATTGAATGTATTCCATAAATGCTCAGCCAACTGCTGGTTCACGCTGAGACTTGTTGATCCACGTGTTTTCAGTCAGCTGCTCGCTCTCTACACCAGGCCACCAAGGAAACTTTATTTTTAGGCCTGTGTATCAACAGGAGAGTAACATGCCATTTTAACCCACATGAAATGAATGTGACTGAGGGGATTGATTGTTAAATCATGCCTTGAAGGGTGTGTCCAATGCTGTAGGAGGCAAAATTTGACCTGAAATCAATTAATATAGCTTATATTAGACTAGATGCATTTAATGTGTAACTTATCTGTTTGTGATCTAATATGTTTGTTTGTTTTCTTCCCCTAAACAGTATGAAGTGAAACCGAATTGATTTTTGTACCATCTGAAACCTACTTCAAGTTCAGATCATCTATCGGTCAGAAGAAACGTCAAGGAAAAAGAAAACATAACAAACATCCCCAAAACGACCCAATGGTACAACAACTCTGAAGACCAAGACGAAGAACTGCACTGCTACAAAACGAGAAAACTAAAGCAACACGAAGCAACCAAACGAGCAAACCAAAGATTTAAGAAACAGAACCAGGCCGCAACGAGCGTAGCAACCAACCATCAACGTTAACAGCGAAGACGAGACCTGATCTGAGACAAGAAGTTTGTGCCTACTCAACAGCTTTGAAAAAGCACACGTCCCAACGCTGCGCCAAGCCCTCCTCATCCTCCCCGCACCTCTTCCTCTTCTGGGGTGCGGAGAGGGCTGCTGTCTGCTAGTCTTTTCAGTTTTGACCCTTTTCTTTCTGTCAATTGCAGACCGAATCCCTCCCTCCTAATCTTTTTTCCCCCCCGGTCACCTAGTCTTTCTCTTGTCTTTAACTTTTTTTTTTTTCAAAAGAAGTGTTCATACACCTGCACTTGCCTTTTTATTTGAATTTCTTTATTTTTTGTTTAGCTTTTTGTCCTTTATTTTTGCAACTTTTTGTAATTAGAACGTGTGCCAGAGAGCCGAACCTTACAAGTGTGTGTGCATGCGCGTGTGTGAGACGAATCTGAAGCATCGATTAAGTGATTGATTGGTCCAAATCATTACAGCCTTCCAAGACAACAGAACAAGGTAAGTCATGCCAGACACTCCTCCTTACACTTTCTAATGAATAATCCTGATTTGTCTGGCTTATTTTTATTTATAATGTACAGTGTGCCAAATCAGGCCAATTTTTCATGTTGTTTATGTCTCTTAATTTAAATCTAAAAAGGCTGAAAATGTGTTGCTTTGTTCCAGAAACTAGTGAGCAGCATCCTAACTGAAATGGAACGAGTTTAGCATTAGCATCTTTAGGGTCAAATAAAAAAAGACATTAAAACCCAAATATTAGATAATATAGTCTGTTTCAGAAATTACATCTTCTACGGAGCCTCTAAAGGGACATGGTAATGGAAAAAGTATAAGATGAGAGGAAAAAATATTTCAGTACCTTTGCATTCTGTCTCAAACAGTTGGGTAGTTATATTGTATATAATTTGTCAGGGAGATGCTATCAATATTTGGGGTATTGCAATCACTTTTGAATTAAACGCACTGACCACACATTTTAAAAGATAAGATATTTGTCAATGACGCTCAGGGTCTGAGCATATATATATATATATATATATATATATCAATTCCTTTTTCTTGGACCACCTCTTGGATGGATTTTATTTCACTGCAGCAGTGCATTATGGGATTGCCTTCTCTATGAAGGATGCTTGCATGCAATCGTGCTTTATAATGTGGCCAAAATATTTAATAGGTATTTTGACTGCACAATAATTTCTTCTTTAAATGCTGCTTATGTAGGCAGCTCACTAGCTTTTGGAACGGAGAACATTCAAGTTCAACATATAATTTAACTGGCAGTTAAAGGATTGAAATAGGGAATTGAAGGGATAGTTCACTGAAAAATTAAAATAGTCATTTACTCACCCTCATGTCATTCCAAACCTATAAGACTTTTGTTCATCTAGGAAACAAAGTTGTTTTTAATGAAAGATTTGTCATGACAGTCATGTCTTTTCAGAAGACTAGGAAAATCTCTGGGTATCGATACAGATGTCCCGATTCTGATTCACAAGATCTCAATTCGATTTGAGATTTTCGGTTTAATTCAGTGATTAAATTTTCACTGGCCCCAACACACAAATTAATTATAAATGAATAAAACCGTTAGTGTTTTTGTTGTTTTTGACCAATGTTTGTATTTATTATTATTATTATTATTATTATTTATTTATTTATTTATTGTAATAAATAAGGTTATTACGCCAACATTTTAGATACCAGTGAAATTTAACATTTCTCAATTCCAATTTCGATACCACAGCTAAAACTACTATCTAATATAAATTTCAAAGATTATTAAAGACAAATAAACAGTCATTAATAAAAAAAAAAGAACAAATAATCAAGCTACAGGCAATATTAGAATAGAACAAAGATACAAATGAAATAATCAGTGCTTTTCAGGTAGGTCTAACATTAGTTTTCAGGTACAGAAATTGAATAGTATGTAAATGTAAAAAAACGCTGCTGCATATAATCTTCACTGTATAAATTAAATAAAGATTAAGCATTAAAGTTTCAAAAGTTATTCAGTGAAGAGCAGTGAATGATTTCTTTTTTTGTAGTTTGATTAACATAAACACAGACAGCAGCAGGTTTTCTCATTACCTTATGTAAACCTCACTCCAGACCAAGATGATATCAGTCCGCTTCAGCTATGTGTATATTAGGAAGAACAGACAAGCCAACTAGTTACTGACCTGACCCAGACTATGTGGAGTTGCGTATCAAATTGAACTTAAAGACTGCTAATTCACATTGGAGTATCACCCTTAGGCTGAATAACGAAACCTCTGCCAAAAGTGTTCTGCGTTCAGCTTACAAAATGTTTATCATAAACTAGTACTAAGACCCAGAATCTGCCCTACCAAAATGTACTGTCAGGAACCGCTACAGGTACTGCGCACAAAACTTATTACACAACGCGCATGTCTTCTTGCGCTTGAATGCTTATTGGCAAGGCTTGAAAACGTGTGCAAATGACAAACTTTCGTGACCATGCAGCACTGGCCCGAACGGGACAGTGAACTGTCGGGGAATGTCTTTCACACTGAAAGGTGCTCTTGCATCGCCATGTTAAACATGTAAAGGTTCCCTCTGTATCATCGCGATAGGTAGAGGATGACATCTAGTGGAGAAGACTAGTAATAAGATTAATGTAAATCGGATAATATGTTCAATGTTTGCTGAAATAAAAATGCTTTCATGGCTTGATTCGTGGTTTTTGAGAATCGATATTGAATCGACCACATTTTAAAAAACAATCAAAAAATCGACTCCTCTCTAAAAATCATGACAGAACAACATGAGGGTGAATAAATCACAATTTTCATTTCGGGGTAAATATTTTAATTTTTAAATTCTTTTGAATGTACTGTAATTTTTCACACATTTTGTCCTGTTTGTCTTGTTCAAAGTGTGAATATTGAGTGAACTAAAGCTGTGCTAGGTTTCATTGTTTACTTATGTGCCAACCTCTGTCTAAATTAGTTGTTCTTTGGCATACATTTGCTCAACAATTCTTCCTTCTAGTTGGGCATAAAATACTCCAGATTCTGAGGGAAAGAGATCATAAGTACTTAATTTAAGCTGTCTTTATAAGAATTTATTAGGTCTTGGCCCAACCTTCTGTGCAGATGAGGCACACTTGCATGTTGTCTGTAGGGTCCTCTCCCCAACACACACCAACAGCCCTCGACTGATCCTACTGTGCTGCTTTGTTCACTGGCTGTTCTTGTTGCCTTTCCCTCAGTTTATTTTCACAGCTTCCCTCCTTTCTTCACCTTTGCAGAAATCCAGAGGTGTTTTGTTTGGTGTGTAACCAAAAGGAGAGGGGAGAGGGGAAGGGAGGAGCTGCAACACGACGACTGAATTAAAAATTAAATAAAATCTAGACTCTGGGAAACGGCTTAATCTGATCAATCCCAGGTGTAGTAGATTTGGCCACTGTGAATGGGAGAATTATGGGTAGTCCCTGGAAAGGTTTTGTCGAGTTTACCTTGCCGGCGTCGCCACCTGCAGCTTTTGTTAGCGCTGACCTGAACAGCACCTCGCCCGTCGGTCTCAGCCTGTCACCCTACGGCCGTTCCGTAAGTGCCCAGCCATCCGCTCTCCACCCTACTTTCCCCCACTCTCCCGAACTCGACTCGTTCATTGAACACACACTGTTGCCCCTCTCTGCGCTGTTCCTTTACCACATCATCCTGATCAGCAGGCTTAGAGGCTGGCCTCGATCACTTGCCATAGAGACGAGCAGCAACGAGAGGTGGCGAGGCAAGAACGATGATATTGTTTTCGCTAAGACTAATATAGTGGTTGGTACATGTGTATGTTTACTTTACTCATTTGATTTGGCTGCTGTTGAACCGTGTCTGACTGACAGAAAATGGATATTAGGCTTTGTTTTCAGACACTAGAGTGAATCTAAAGTATTTATAGGCGTTTAAACTCCTGTATCTCTTTCGATGTAATGGCCCAGTGGTCGAGGCTGGTCGGAGTCTGTGTCATCTAACCATTTTATGTTACTGTGTATTCTAGTAGTGCCATTCCCAGTTGCTTCATCAAACTAACACATTCTGATTTTCCTTGAGCATGTCTTCCAGCACAGGGAGAAGAATTAAAGGAGTAGTTCACCCTAAAACAAAAATAATATACTCTCATATATTATTCCAAACCTGTAGGCCTATGCCTTTTTTTTTTTTCCTGTGGAACAAATAATAATAAAAAAATGTCCTTACAATTAGCCTCATTCATGAAATATTCATAAATGAGTAAATTGAGTAATTTGCACATAAAATAGATCTTCCTGAAAACTCTTCTGGATTCACAAACTTTTCATAAACCTCAGATTTGATAGTTAAACGTGTGTATGTAAATTCAATTCCAATCATTCGTGAATAGGGCGGGCGTGCACTCTCATTCACAATTAGCATAACTCCCGTCCATGAATTGCAGCTACGTAAATTACATGTCCAGGAACTCTGTGGAATTTTCTGGACTTCCTTCTCTGGTTTGGCTCCAGTATATTGCATAAATGCAATAGAGACTAATGGGCTATATGCCTAAAAAAAATCTTCCATTTAAAGCAGGGTTCACCAATCTCGGTCCTGGAGGGCAGCTGTCCCTGCAGAGTTTAGCTCCAACCAGCTCCAACACACCTGTTTGAAAGTTTCTAGTATGCCTAGTGAGACCTTGATTAGCTGGTTCAGGTGTGTTTAATTGGGGTTGGAGCTAAACTCTGCAGGACAGCGGCCCTCCAGGACCGAGATTGGTGAACCCTGATTTAAAGTGTGTGCACCAAAGCTTTTTTAGCCAGCTGAATATGCTCAGCTAGGGGAGCTTGAGCATTTTGGAGGTGCACCAAAAATATAAATTTCATTGTCGTTTTACAAGTAGGCTGTGATGGTTGGTCATTGTGGTATTTGTCTCACCCCCTCCTCCACTGGGATTGGATAGCTGGTTAAAAAGTGAAGTGACGAGAGCTGCGTTTTACCCAAAGTTCAACATTTTTCAACTTGGCGACTAGGAAAAAATACGACAAACACCCATTTATACTTATCTTCCAAGCACTAGTAGTCCCTGGGGATATTTCAGAGTTCGAGTTGAAGCCGCTTTCTCGAGCCCCATCACTGTGGACAGCGAGCCAAATACGTTTAACCTCAATTCATACTTTGCAGTCAAGTGACTACCATGGATACCTGGCGGGCAACAAACGGGTATTTTCAACGTTGAGTCCTGTAGTTCCAGGTCTTTCTAGTAGCTATCAAGTCTGTTAGTGAGCTAGCTGCATAACTATGGACTAGGATTAACTCCAAGGTAGCTAAATTGTGTAAAGCAGACCAGGTTTTTTAAGATAATCGAGCAGTAATAATTCCTCCGTAAATAATCTAGCTCTACTGTTCTCATCTCTGGTTCTCATTGAAAACCATAGATATCACAAACCTCAAAACAACCTATCACACACTTTTGTTGTTAGCAAAAGACGACAGCTGTTACTGTGCGTTCACACCGCCACCGGCGAGAGCGTCAAAGTGCCCGGAAGTCATTCATTTTCAATGAATTTTGCCGCTCTCGCCGGCGGTGGTGTGAACACCTCAAAACACCAACTTTTGTGTAGTAAAACTGGCGACGTCCTGGCAAGATCCTTGATTAGTTTACTGGGTTTCGTTGCTGGAGAACGACGTTCTTGCCCGCCAGCCAGTACTTGTGACGTCACGTGCAAAGTATGAATAGTTAAAGATGACCAATATGTGCAAACAAATGCTTGAAATATTATTAGTGTTATCAAAATGCAGTCATCCATTTACCTAAAAGAACACGAAACGTTCAGATGTTTAAGCACCATTTACGCGTGGTAGGAAGCAGGTGTAATTTTTCATGCCAACATTTTGAAAATACAATCGCTTTCATTTATCCGAAAATTTGCTTCAGAACAGCTTGACGAACGATTTGCACAAAAATTTGTTCTGCTTGTTTCATGAATGAGGCCCAATGAAAGTCAGTGGGGTCAGATGTTTTTAGGACCTTTTTTTGTAATCCTTAGAAGAAATTTATTAGAATCAGAGATGATTGTTTACATCTGAAGTGTTTAAGTCATTCTCATGCTTTAATGCAAAATTAAACCTCTCTGACTGAATACACATTTCACATGCTTTATTAAAACCGTCACTAAAATTGAACGGAGCAGTCAAGGTAAAATGCGTGATAGCATGACATTGGAATGCATCGCAGTGTAAAGAAAATATTGTTAGTAATAGTACAGTAATAGTACAGCTGTTGTAATGGATTTGGTCATCTGTTGGTATATTGACATTCCCATTTGTCATTTGGCAGCACCGTAACAAGGCAAAAGGAGTATATATTTGTGCTTTTGTTTTTTACCCCATCCAAGTTATCACAGTGGTTTGATAGCCCCTTTGACAGGCCTCATAAGAGTGATTTATTATTATTATTTTTTTTTTTACAGAATTGAATATTCTGTAAAGTCTGCTCCAATGTGTTTGATGCCATGTATTGGCTCTTCCTGTTTGATGATCCTTCATTTAGCTAGTTTTTTTTTTAAATCCACTCCCCCCCCCTTATACCCCCCAGTGTCCCACCACCCCCTACCTCCCACTCAAGATGGAGGCCTCTGATGCCCCTGTTGCTGCCCCCACACCCTCCACCTCAAGCCAGCCAATCCCCCGCTCTGCCTCAGTTTCGTGCCATTCCTCTCGTGCACTAGGGGGCAAAAAGCAAAAGCGGACCCCCTTGTATCAGCGATCTGTAAGTGGTCATGATGGGACAGTGTGTGCTGGCTTGATGTTCTCAGTGTCAATACCTGACACTGTAACTGCATGCTTGGAGTTGAGTTTTCAAGCTCTTTGACTTTGTGAAGCTTTTTAGAGCCATGGTATATCTGTTTTTTTATTGTCTAACTTTGACCACATGCCTGCTGACCGTTGACTTACAATTAACTCTATTTGTGGATGAAGTTGTCCAGAGAGACTTAGTTGTAACTTTGGATGTGGTGACGAGTTTGTTTGCGTGTATATTCTAATATATAACTAAATGCGTGTGGGGTGGATTAAATGCATGAACGTAATTTCTAGGTTTAATACGACACCAATGGAATTTGTTAAGGGTTGTTTTCTTTAGTATTGTACAGGTTTTACCTTACTTATCTTGGTCATTTTGATCAAGGAACCAGTTCAAGCAGGCCACACAGAGAAAAACTCTTACATCTGCATTCAAATATTTTTTTTCTTTATTTTTTGTGTGTGTGTAGCATTTAAAACCTTGTTTCATCCCATTTGACCATTTCCGCACTTGTGTTCTGATCTATTGTGGAACATTCATATGTGTGGAGAGAGCTGAAGGTTGAATATTGAAGTGAATTTTTGAACATGTCTTATTTCTCCATAGATGAGTTTTGACCCCAGTCTGCTGCATAATAATGGCCATGGTGGATTTGCCAATGGAACAAGCATGGGAATCCGTGAGACAGGAGTGGTTGAAAAACTGCTTACATCATATGGCTTCATTCAGTGCTCTGAGAGACAGGCCCGTCTCTTCTTCCACTGTTCACAGTACAATGGCAACCTACAGGAGCTTAAGATTGGAGGTATGGGTCAAATGGGGTGGGAGAAAGTAGAGAACTAGGGCTGTGAGCAGTATAATTAAAGTGTATTTATTAGCCTTTTGAAAGTAACCATTTTGGCCAAGTTCATTACCAAAAACATTAAATGTTTTTGATCATTGAATCAGCATTATGAAGAATCACTTTATCAAAATAGACAGTTTGAACAGATTCATGAAAATGAATTAAATCTACCCACTCTACCATTTTTTGCTACTGAAGTTTAAATCTGAGACTCTTATTTCCATCTTAACAATCTCATACTTGAGTTACGTGATCAGGAAGAATTGTGAAACTAGACTAGTGACAATCTTTTGGGAAGCTTATGGCTAAATAAAAAGATAAATATAGCCACTTATTTATCTTATAAATAATATATCTTATTATTTATAATATAAAGCAGCAATCATCGGGGTCCAAGCCCTAATGGCCCATGTGGATGATTAGCGATTAGCGAAATGTATCTTATGATGATTTAAAGCTAAATCCATCTTGTATCTTCACTGAATGTTAGAGTTTGATCATAAGTGTGATATCTGTGTGGACTCATATTCAACATTTAAAATGTTTTATTTGTACCAAAACAAATGTCTTTATACAAATGTTATAATATATTATTGTGAAAAAGACACAAAATTGTCTGTTCATTTTAAAAAGACAGCTTTATATTCAAATGTGTCTGACAACTTGAAAAAATGTTTTATTGGGGTCTAAAATGATCTATAAGCATTTCACAGATTTCTATGTACACTAATTATATAAAACTATACAGTCAGTACACCATAGTTATACAAATTAACTAGATCTATCCATTTTTTCCATTCAAAGGGATGGAAACTGATCAATAAAGATTAGGCTTAAAAGCTTCTTTATCATTGGATATCTAGTGGACAACATTTATTGTAGCCTTCATCTTTCAGTTGAAATGGCTGATATTTTAGAATTTGTGGTTAGCTCTGATTAAAATCATTACAATATACACTGCCAAATCATCACGAATGTATTGCCAGATTCAATATTGACAAGCAGTAGTAGGAACCTTAATGCAAAAATACACACATGTAAATATTTTGTTTTGCTTCCAACATGAATATTAATGCAGGAATTGACTTATTTCCACAGATGATGTGGAGTTTGAGGTGTCGTCTGATAGACGCACTGGCAAACCAATTGCGGTGAAGCTGGTAAAAATCAAGGCAGAAATGTTGCCAGAAGAGCGCATTTCTGGGCAGGTGGGGCCTGACTTGCACGCCTCTCCTTTAACTGTGCTGCATGGTTTTATTCATCCAGTTAAGGAACACATTTTACTTTTGTGTTTTATTGTCCTTGTCCCATTAATGTCTGTCATTGTTGGGGATTTCAAGCTCATTTTTAATCCATATTGATCAGGCAAATGCACATGCATCACTGGTTTCAATTATCAGGAATAACATCTAGCAATCCTTAACTGGCCTGATGTTATTGCTTTGTTTTGTGTGGGTTCACGATGAGCTTGATTGTCTTCGTGTTTTGTGGTCTTGTTGGGTGGACTTTTCATCCTCATTTAATATACAATTGTGGAAGAAACAAATCTTGATTTGTTGTCAATGTCAAGTCTGTCAGTCATATATTTATATATTTAGTTTATCTCTGGTTCCTTGAACTAAGACGTACAAGTCAAATCTTAACCTTCATGTTGTTCTTAATTAAAAATCTAATTTAGTTTACATGTTAAGCTATGTTTAGGGACCTTTTTAGCATTTTAACATGTATGGTTGATCCTGTTTCTCTCACCAATGCAACCTCTAACCTTGTCTTGTCTGTCTGTACGGTCCCTTTCTCCAGGTTGTTTCAGCTATCCCCTCTCACCTGGATGGGAAGTCTGCACCTGGCCAAGTGCCCACAGGCAGTGTGTGTTATGAGAGGAACGGGGTATGTGTCATCTATCCTCCTTTTGCAGAGTTTCCTAAACATTTTAAACACAATCACTTGTTTTCTTCCCCCTCTTGTGACCAGTTTTCCTTTTTTAACTTCTATAAAAGCAGATTTAGCTGAGCAAACCTAGAGAAACGAACCGAATTAAACAAACGCACAGTACTATGGTTCATATTAGCCTCTACATGGTGCGTTGATTTTAGTAGTCGATGTTTCTGAAAATGTTTGTGGTTTGAATTTATTTCCTCACAGGAAGTGTTTTATTTGACATATGCCCCTGATGATGTGGAAGGAAATGTTTCTTTAGATACTGGAGATAAAGTCAGTTTTTACATGGAGACCAACAAGCAGTAAGTTGATTTCTTTAATGTCTAATTGATACAGGTAAAATTTCAAAAGGTGTTTTTTTTATGTGGAAATGATTTATTTTTGTTTCTTTCAGTACTGGTGCTGTTAGTGCTCACAACATTGTATTGGTAAATAAGCAACAGTCAAGATGTCAGGGAGTGGTTTGTGCTACCAAGGTAAGGATCTGATTCAAAAATGAGTTTTGCAGTTTAGTAGCTGCTTTTTTTGTTGAATGAATGAGGACTAGTGATCTCCTGCCCTCTGGTGGGAAAGCAAATGTGAATGGCAAATGTACTTCAGACTGCTATTATCTCTTATGTCTGGGTTAATCAAGTTTTTTTGTTGTTGTTAATTTGTTTTTAAAATTATGTAATGACAAACAGTTTGGGTTTTTTAATTTGAACATTGTTATAACTTGCCAGTTTAGAATGCAGCTGCACATTTTTTTTTCAAAATTAGATTTCTAACTAGTGCCAGAATAATTAGTTTATGAATGCTCAAATTAATTTAATTTTGAAAATATAGATTTAAATATATTTGGCCTGATGTTTCAAAGCTATGATTGTGTCTTGCAGGAGGCCTTTGGATTCATTGAACGAGGGGATGTTGTGAAGGAGATCTTCTTCCACTACAGTGAGTTTAAAGGGGATCTGGAGGCTCTACAAGCTGGAGATGACGTGGAATTCACCATTAAAGAAAGAAACGTAAGCTTGAGTGGAAATAAAGGACTTCTGAAAGCAAAACTTTATTATTGATGTTAATTGTATTGATGGAATTTTATAATCATTGAAAAGTTTCAAAAGATTTTACTTTCGTACATTGAGTGAAATGCATGAGATGCGTTGCTGTTTCAAACAGCGCATTGACGTTTCTCTTTGCCTCATAGGGCAAGGAAGTGGCCACAGATGTGAGACTGTTGCCCCAGGGCACTGTTATATTTGAGGATATTAGTATTGAAACCTTTGAGGGCACTGTCTCCAAGGTTATTCCCAAGGTTCCTACCAAGAATCAGGTTTGTGAATCAGCTCTTGTCATTCGTCTTCCCTGACTCTCTTGATAACATTACCATATAGATACTGCTTGCATGTTAAATCAAATAAGACTCCATTTGTCTCACTCAGAACGACCCACTGCCTGGGCGAATCAGTGCCAGAATTAATTTCACTGACAAAGAGCTGCTATTTGGGGAGAAGGACACCAAGTCCAAAGTGACACTGCTGGAGGGTGACCATGTCCAATTCAATATATCCACCGACCGTCGGGACAAACTAGAGAGAGCGACAAATATCGATATCCTCCCTGACACCTTCCATTTCACCAAGGAGACCCGTGAAATGGTACAACTGCAGAACTTTGTCTTAGTGATTTTTCTTGCAATACTTTTACTTTTTGCTAATGTTGGCTTTGTCTTTCTGCGTGTCTTTTTGTGCAGGGTGTGATAGCTGCCGTGCGTGATGGTTTTGGCTTCATCAAATGTGTGGACCGTGACGCCCGTATGTTCTTCCATTTCAGCGAGGTTCTGGAAGAGAGCCAACTGCACATTTCTGATGAAGTGGAATTCACTGTGGTCCCTGTGAGTTCCTAGATATTACCGAACCTGAACCACTTTTGTGTTGCTGATTTTCTCTCAGCTTCAATAAGTGCAGTTTTTTGTGACAATTTGACTGACATCATGCTCTCTAGATATTGGAATTAGCCTTTACAAACAGCTGACCAATCTGGGTTTTTCAGTGTAAACAAAGCAGGGGCAAAAGTAAACTTGATCTTACATTGCCTCAGTCCAGCTTTAAAACACCCCCTCTTGCCTTCATCAGGACATGCTGTCAGCCCAAAGAAACCATGCCGTGCGGATCAAAAAGCTGCCCAAGGGCACAGTGTCATTCCACACTCAATCTGAGCTGCGTTTTATGGGGGTGGTGGAGAAAGAAGCCGTGCCTGCTACCACCAACAAGAACTACAGCCCCAGCAAGGTCAAAGAGAAGGTAAATAAACTCTTGACTTCCTGAAGCTACACTACTCTTCTAATGTTTGGGGTCGGCAAGATGTTTTTGGAAAAAAGTCTCTCTTATGCTCACCAAGGCAGCATCTTTTTGATCGAAAATACAGCAAGGGTGCCTTTACACCTGAGCGTTTGCTTCGGAACCTGGTGCATTTTCTCCCTTGGTTCGGTTCGTTTAGGCATATGTGAACAAGGCAATCACGCTCGGATCCACACCAACACAATCGTTCTGAGACCGCCTGAACGAGGTGGTTTCGGCCTGATTGCAAACAAACTCTGTGGCAGTTCACTTGAGGTGTGAAAGCACTCCGACCCAACGAACCAAATGGTATTATAATTCATAACAGGAAATGTGCTATATAAATAGCAGTAGTGTCTGATTCTGTGAGTGAGCACATTAGTTATCACTAATAACTTTCGCTTCTCCGTGCGTGCAATGAAGCCTTGATTCCTGCTCTAGCTGCATTATAACATTTGTATATTGTTTGCGTGTCTTGACACTTTTAACCTCTTGACAGCGCTGGGAGATCCAGAGAGAGCATTTGAATTTGCTGTAGTAGTAATGCATTTGTGGTATATAATTTAACAATTGGAAAGATGGCTACATTCAAAATTTGTTTATATATATATTCTGTGTAAACTTTGATAATCACAATTATGATTTTTGTCATAATCATGCAGCCCTAACTTAGGTGAAGAAACCTGTTTATTATTTATTAATTTGATTTTGCAACTGTTCACTGATACACCTACTGGCAATATTAAAGGAGAACTCGGCAACTCTAGCGAACTCTAGTCACTTCTTCGCTGATTTTCCCTTTTGTTGTCGCATGTTTTCCCCACGAGCTCCCCCTACAGCTGTGGGGGGGGCGTATATTTCACAACATGGTCGTAAAAAACTCACTTGCGGCGGCCTCCTCCCCCTCTCTACCGCTGCTCATGTGCGTTTGTTTTGATCGGAGCAAGCCAACTGTATCGTGTGGAGCTGTCTACCGAGGTGGGTAATCTGGTAATACATCATACATGCGTGGGTGTTTATGTCGAATTGCCGTAAAGCAATTCGTGTTTTGCGCTCGTTCTCGTTTTCGTTCTTGCTTCTCACGAGACTTCCAATTTCTATCTTGCCGGGACGGTAGTCCCCAAGTTGCAAGGTTGGTTTTCCGCCTGGGAACGCTGGGGGGAGCGGGGAAAGTCACCAATATCACCAGAACACGTTGTTTAACCATCCAAATGATTTCTAGACAGTTTTATTAAGTTAAAGTTACCAAGTTCTCCTTTAAAGCGGTTTAAAACGTCTCCCCTTAAAACGCTATTGGTCTCGACTATTTAAAAAGGTAAAGGAATTTGACTTGGCCTAAAAAAAAAAATTCAGTCAGAAGAATTTTTTTCACTTTAATCCCTGTGTAATTTATTCCTGTGGTAGTAAAGCAGATTTTTCAGCAGCCACAAATATAATTCTAATATGCTGAATGGTGCTATAGACATACAGTATTTCTTATCACAGTTTAAAATGGTATTTCTGCTTAATATCTTTGTGGAAAGCTTGATTCATTTGTTTATTTGTTTTAATAAGAAAGTTCCAATGAGCAACATTTGTGAAATATAAATCTTTTGTAATATTATAAATAACTGTCATTTGATCAATTTAATATGTCTTTTAAATAAGTGTTTATTTCTTTCAAAATTCTCATGACCCCAAACTTTTGAACGGTAGTGTAAATGTAGTTGATTTTAATGTATGTATTTGTGTGAATGGCCCCTAAGGGTCCTTAAAGTACACATCTCTGGAAATTTGGTATAGAACCACCAGTCATAATTAGAAATGAATGACTTTGAACATGGAGGAATTCAGTTGCTAAATATTTATTTTTGTTTTTTATAATTTTACTTTCCAGACTTTAGCTTTCATTTCCTCTATCTGCTTGTCTCCCTCTTGATTGACGCAAGCACGAAATACAATATCAGGCTTTGAGGTGCTATGAAATGCTACTGCCTCTTGTCTGACCCTCTTTTCTTTCTTTTTATTTTTCCTTTTCCCTTTTTATTATTTTTTTTGAACCATGCTCGTCTTCA
The DNA here is from genome assembly GCF_963993115.1 of Abramis brama. NCBI lineage: Eukaryota > Metazoa > Chordata > Actinopteri > Cypriniformes > Leuciscidae > Abramis > Abramis brama. The sequence continues at coordinate 24,742,838 of NC_139978.1, forward strand.
TTAGAAAAAAGACAAGGTAGGCTGCTGTTTCCTGCATGCTGCCTCTCCTCCACAATGTAGACCAGTTCAGTCATGCTGTCAGAAAATCCTATTCTGAAAACATGATCTTTAACGCATTTAAGAGGCAAATTGTTAAAGTACCAAGGATGAGATTTAGCTTATTGTAATTATTTTTAAATTAGTATTTAATTTTTAATTTGATTCACCTGCAATTCAAATATGTTCCGATTGGTTAGAATAAATCACAGATGTCTAATCCTCGGCATTTCTCTCCTTTAAGGGTAAAGTTGAAAAGGTCAGTTTGATCTGTCTGTCTGTTTGGTTATGAGGCCTGTTGGCATGAGCTGGGAATGATTTAACAGCTTTAAGTCATACAGACATGTTAACCTCATAACCATACCAACTCAAGCTGTGCCACTCACTGTGTGCATTCTTTTGTGAGGGGTACAACGGTTCGGTTTCTGTGTTGCTCATGCAATTACTCTTGAAAATGGATACCACACAATTCATACACATTTTCAACTGTGGTACAGATGTACTGAAGCGTGGGTGGCAAACTGTATGGGAGCAGTTTTACCCCTAGTTTTAGTGTGCGCATAATGACTAAATCTTTCATCAAATGTCTTGTTTCTTTATTTACTCATTGTGTAAATACACATTTTTTCCCCATGCTTTGCTTCTGTTTGGATATTTATTTTGCAAGTTAGGAGTTGCAAAATGTATTGCTGCTGCTGATATCCAGAGGCACATTGGGCCTGTCCAAAAACCCACACTTGTTGTCTTGCGTGACATATTTCCTGTGTGTAGAACTTTTGATTACCTGACAGGACACTTTTCTCGTAAAAATGTAAGTGTTTTAGACAATTTAGTAATTGTGGTGCTTCTAATTAAGAGATAAAAAGCAAATGTTGAACAAAATACACCCATCTTTGCACCAATAGAATTGGCAACATTTTGTTTTACTACCAAATTATATTTAATATCTAATTAATTTAACTTGCAGTGGAATGTTTTCCTTGACATCTCCTGTTGAACTTTCAGTGGCACTTGAGTTCCTGAACATGATGCATGATGGGATACACTTAGCCTTGAATACTGCTCCGAACTGGTATTTGTTGTGTGTCAAGGGCACTGATTTTGCACACTTCCTGTTGTGTGCATGTGCTCTCAAGTGGCCAAGACCACATGTGTGGGTATTTGGACAGTCTCAATCTTTACATGGTTCTCAAGTATTTGCAGTCTGATGTGTGGATGCTGGCCATCATCACTGACACTAGTTGAAGAATAAAAATGTTAGTTCACAACTATTGATAATTTCTGCACTTAAAATCACCCTTGAAGGTGCACTCAGTATTTTCTTTTGACCATTTTTTTTAAAATCATGAATATGTATGAGACTCATGCTGTATATCAATGTAAGTCCAAGATGACCAAGTGCAACATAACCAGAGCTGAGGTGCACTCTGTAATTTGTGTGTATGTTAAAAGTTGTTGGTCCTTATGTGAATGTGTATTTGTGCCGTCACCAGGATGCAGAAGAAGGCTTGATTGCGTATGAAGAGAGTGGAGAGAAAAGCACTATTCCCTACCATATTAAAGACCTGGATGGAGGCATTTACCCACAGCTTGGAGACAAGGTACGTTAGGCACTACAGCTCAGTGTTGTTGTGCTTGCTGAATTTGTGCTTGTAGTTTTTCATATGTTAAACTCCGCTTCACCTGAAAGATTGGAATAATTTTATATTTACCATTTTGTTTATTAGGAAGCATTTTATTATAACCATTTTAGGAGATGAATGTTATCTAGAAAACATCTAATAAAAAATCTAATATTTAAAAAAAAAAAAATCTTCAGCTTTTTTAAGTGACTTGTAATCAAGATCAGTAAGATCAGATGTAATTTGATTAAATGTAAACCGCCTTGTCTCCACTAGGTGGAATTCTCCATCAGTGAGGTGAAACGCACCGGACAGCAAAGTGCTGTGTCCTTCAAGGTCCTTAATCGTGCTGTTGGCACCAAGAGGCTTCTGGGATACATAGCAACACTGAAGGATAATTTTGGCTTCATAGAAACATCCAATCATGATCAGGAGATCTTCTTCCACTACAGGTAAAGTTTCTACCTGATGTTTCGACTTGTTTTGTTGTTTTTCGATTGTCATGGTTTACTCTGAATTGTTTGCAGTGAGGTGTGTGGAGATGTGGATAACATGGACCTGGGAGATACGGTGGAGTACACTCTCTCCAAGGGTAAAGGAAACAAAATCAGTGCTGAGAAGGTCACCAAAGTTGCAGCTGGTATGTTAGAGACTTTCTATGGGCTTGGCATTAATAATACTTGGTTCATGCAAGTAACACAACTCTGTGTGTGTCAGTGAATGGAGTAGGAGAGGATGTGAGTAATACTGTGTTCCTGGGGAAAGTGGTTCGGCCCTTGCGCAGTGTGGACCCTTCTCAGACAGAGTATCAAGGCCTTATTGAGATCACAGAAGATGGTGAGTGACATCTGACGTCTTTTTAATATTTTGTGTATCTAGAGTTTTGTGTAAACAGTGTTCAAAACCATTTTAATAACTGTTCTCTGCTCAATCACTTTACCAGGCTCCAGTAAGGGTCAGAGTTATCCATTCGGCATCGTTGGTATGGCCAATAAAGGTGACTGTCTGCAAAAGGGTGAGATGGTGAAGTTTCAGTTGTGTACAATGGCCCAGACAGGACAAAAGATGGCCTGCAACATTGTTCCTCAGCGCAAAGCCCTGGTGGAGTGTGTCAAAGATCAGGTAAACTCATGTCCACTGTGAGTTTAATGATGCAAGAAAGTGTTAGACACTTGCTAAAAGTAGTCTGGTTTTTGTTTCCTCAGTTTGGTTTCATCACATACGAAGTTGGAGAAAGCAAGAAGCTGTTTTTCCACGTCAAGGAGGTGCAGGATGGTCTGGAGCTGCAGGCCGGTGATGAAGTAGAGTTTTCTGTGATTTTGAACCAACGCACAGGCAAATGCAGTGCCTGCAATGTTCGCAGAGTCAGGTAAGACTTCTCGGTTAAATGTAATGCAAAGTTGTTGTTATTGTTATTGTTATTATTATTATTATTGTAAATAGTGTTATAGTTATATTTGCTTTTTATCAAATCTAAACAGAAATCTTTTTTCTTTCTTTTTTTTACAGTGAGGGTCCAAAACCCGTAGCAACACCTCGACCTGACAGGCTTGTCAATCGCTTGAAGAGCATCACTCTGGATGACACCAACGCTCCCCGTCTTGTCATTATCAGACAGCCTCGTGGCCCAGACAATTCAAAGGTAAAAATAAGCTGCATTTCTGTTCAGCATTTTTTGGAATTTTAACAGTTGGATGTTCTTGATATTGACCTGGTGTTTTGTTCATACAGGGCTTCAGTGTAGAGAGGAAACTCCGCCAGCCTGGTATTACTGACTGAGAACTGTTCACCCCTCTCCTCTTCACTACAGACGAAACACCTTGGAGAAAAGCAATCAGACAAAGGGCATAGGAAGGGATTTGTATGCGTCTGTTTCTCTCACTCTCATTTTATCTCTCTCGCCCATAAAAACAATTCACAGAATAACAAACACATTAAGACTCGAACATTAGCACACACAGGTCCCTTCCTTTGTCACAGGATCCCTTGCAAAAAAATAATACTCATCTCATTGTCTTCATTGTATGTGTGATGGTTTTGTGTGGTTGTAATTTGAGAAAAAAAACCTTGTGTTGTGTGAGTGTGTGGTATGCATCATATGTTTGGAAAAAGTTCACTTGTAAGGTTGTTATTGTTATGCAGAGAATATGAGGGGAAATATGGGGTTTGTAGTTCTCACATCTTTTAGATTGAGATGTGGGGACTGTTTGACCCATTTTACATTTCTGCTGAAATTGAAATGCCAGGAATTCTGCACCTGCTGCTGTGTGAGTGAGTTATTGTTTTAGAGTAGCTTTGCCTGTCTGTATTTTGATTTCCGTTATATATACTTTATTCTTCCTGTATCACTTGAATACTTCTCCCCATGTTGAGTTTCTCACCCAGGTGATAATGAGATATTGTTGGTCTCTTTCTGGTGAGAGATAAAATATGACCTTAAAGTTCTTTTCACTCACGGTTTCCACACCTAATTCCTTTGAGTAGCTTTTAACATGGTTTTGACGGAATAAATTTTCTCTGCGCTCAGAACTCACTTGTGTATGGTTTTTGATTGTGTAAATTCCAATTTTTGAGATTCTATTGTTTGGTTTTTTTTAAGGAGCCTTTTTTAATTCCTGTCCTGATTTCACTAGCTCCGTCTGGGCATGTGCAGAATTCCTAATGGCATCTTGTAGCCTGCGGTCTTTTTTTCTTCTTTTTTTTTCCAAGATCTTTTTCTTTGCACATACTTTTTTTCATTTTCTTTTCTTTTTTTTCCTTCTTGAGTTTCTTAAACTCAATATCTGCTAATGAATAAATAAAGAAAAAGGTGCCTAAAAACAAACAAAACAAAAAATAAAACAAAAAAATTGGTGTCTCCTCTATCCCCACACAGCCACCAAAATATAAGAGCAATTGTAGGGTGGCTTTTTTTTTCTTCTTCCAAGTAGAGAATACTGGTGTGCGTCCCCCAAACCTCTGGGTTGAGAAATACTGTATGTACTGTGTGCTTTTACTTGGGTGGACCTTTTGAAAACCTAAATAAATCAAGCGAAGTGTGCAGAACTTGAGAAAAGGGGAGAACTGTAATAAGTAAAAATTTAAAAACATGCAGAGAAATTATGTTGATAGAGGCTATTTGCAGTGCTTCTTATGACAAATGAAGCTATTACTGTCATGAATATTCTCTGGAGCACTCTGGGTTTGTGTTGAACCTTAGGGTTCTCCTATATACTTTTGTTAATGGTCTTGAATGAAACAATTGAATTAAACATTTTATGAGAATCAAAAGGGTATTATGTTTAATTTTTTTTCTAGTAAAACACTGTACAGAACCTTAGACATAAATCATGCCTTTGCAAACTTATTTGGCATTAAAAAAGAGAGAGATATCCCTCAACAGAGAAGAAGGGGTTTCATGTGATTTAAACTCTGGTGCTTCCCAGATGTATGGTGATTTCAGAGCGATGCACAATCTTTTGTTTTCTTGTTCCAACTGATGTTGGATTCTGGCTTTGAGACCATCGTGTCCACCATTCCCTCAGGTCTGCTGGTCCGCTTAGAGGAGGATGTGATATCTGGTTTGCTGAAACAAACACATATGGGAGTTTGGACTCAAGCGTTGTTACCACCCTTTTTGTTCCACCGTCTCCATGCGATCTGTCTGCTGAGATCTGTATTTGTTTGACGCTTGTTTGGGCATGTTTTGGCGTGTCTACTTGGCTATTCTTTTCAGTGAGGTTTTCATGCCCTGTTTTCTGCTGGGAGTTTCTTAGGTCCATTGCTTGCAGTTTCTGTTTGTACTCCTCTAGTTTAGCCTTGCACTCAGAAGCAGCTTCTTTTGTCTGAAAGAACTGCGTCTGAAGGTCTCTTTCAAAGACTTCCTCCGCCTTGAGCTCATTGAGCCAGAACTTGAGCTGTTCCTCTTCTTCCGACAGGGACTCGGAAAATTCCCTGGTGGCTTGCTGCTGCTCAAGCTCAAGGATCAGCTGGTCCGTTGACTCGATTTTGAGCTTTATTTCTTGCAGACAAGCCTGTTGTTGGCCAACTAGTCTCCTTAAATGTGAAATCTCCTCACTCTCGGTTTCAACGTGGCTTGTTTTGACCAGAGGAACCACTGGATTGATGGTTTTCAGGTCCTCCTTTGCCTCTTTTAGTTCCTCTTCCTCCTGTTTCTCACATTCAGAACTATTATCAGTGCATCTCCCACGGTTCCCAAGGCAGCTAATCAAAGGCTGATGTGGTGCTCTAATTTTGTCTTTTTTTCCCCTCGACAGCGGTGTCCCAGAGGCTGGCAAACTTTTGGATGGTTTTAGAGACGTGTTATCTGAGTGCCCATTTCCTTTGTTGCCTTCCTTGTCTTTCTTCTTATCTCGTCCTGATTGCTGCTTCCCACCCCTGCCCAAATTTTCCAGCCAACCCCATGCTTCCTCCATTAGCGTCAACGACTTCCGCTTGGGTCTCTTGGGTTCCTCAGGGGGTGGCTCGGATTGTACGCCGAGGTGTGATAGCGGTGGGAGACTCTGGCGGTGTAGGCCGATTGCCCCGCTGCCTCTCCTTGCCCTCCCTGTACCCTCCGCTCGCCTCAATAGGGCCAAGGACTGGTTTGTTTCTTCCCCAGGCGATGGGCCAATATGCTTCAAAGTGAGCTGCACCTCCCTAACTTGCTCACCATATTTCTCCAAGGACTCCAGGAGAAGTTCATCCGGAGACACATTACGTTCAAATTCCTTGAATTTTTCTCTCAGAGTATATCGACCAGTGCGACCTAAGAGTGAGAACAATATTAAAAAGTGATATTTTTGGGATGAATATACATTTACAATAAACTAATTATTCATTTAGCAGATACTTTTGTCCAAAGCGACTTTCAAGTGAGGAAAACAACAAGCAATTTTATCCTAAGGAGGCAATAACACAAGAAGTGCTAGCAATACAAAGTTTACAACATTGTCCAGAATAGTACAAGCTAGAACAGGGAGGGTTATTATAAATAGTGAAAGCACAGAAGTTATTTTAATTTTAAAGTTCGCAGGATGCAGTTAAGTGCCTGTGGAAGAGATTAGTTTCCAGCTGTTTCTTGAATAATGTCTGGTATTTTACTGTCCGGAGAGTCAGAAGATTTATTTTTTGATCAGAACATTATCTGATCTGTCATTCCAGACCTGTATGTTTTGTGGAACACGCACACAAAAAGATATTTTGATGAATATTTTTGCCAATATAATGGGAGTTAATGGGGTCCAAAAAATCCATATTTTCCACAGAATAAAATCATACTGGTTTGGGACAACATGAGGTTAAGTAAATTAGGAAGATGATAGAATTTTTATTTTTGGGTGCACTATCTCTTCAAAGATTTTTAAGAGACCTTTAAACTAATAAGTGTTTTCTTCATGTTTATGTTTTCCATAGTCGTTACATGGTTATGTAGAATATGCTTTATGGAATGATAAACTCTGAGATGTTGGCCTAGGCATTTACTTACCAAGTGCCTGTGCTAAAGCGATGACCACCTCCTGACATGTTGTTTTCTCAGTGACTCCACAAACAATGCGCTGGACTCCTTCAACAAACACCTTTACCTCCATTCTAAAAGAAAATAAATCAGCTCTTTGTTTTTTCTCTAAACATTTCTGTACTTCTAGAACATCTAATTCCTCCAATAAAATGCCAGTGAGAAAAAAAATGGTTTTACAAGTTCCCTGTATTCAGTTGTACAGATTGCGGAGTTTACAAAATCAGATTACTGTACGATTCATTAGGAAGGGTGTGCTGTACCTGTCCTGATGGTCAGAAGATTCCTTCAGTTGACTCGTATAAAATCCTTGTACTTCAATAAGAGGCAGTTTGGAAAATGTTGTCCTACATGGAAAAGTCATGTTGTCATCCTTGACTTAGCTGAACACGTACAAACCCTTCCCTTTAGTAAACACTCAGATCAAGACTGATAACTCAGACTCGGCTGTAGATGTTGGTATGTGTGTTTGTCTGCAGTGCAGTGCATGATGTCCCCTGACAATATTTTTTTTTTGGATGCTAATTATTTTGAATCTCAGTAAACATGTTTACATTTGAAATATACTTCTGCCAAAGCAGGGCTTCAGTTACTAAACATGTTGTATGCTTTCTTGTAGAAAACTAGCACGGACTACACATTCATGAATTGAGTAAATGCAATACATTTTTTGTGACATCTTTAAATACATATTTTGCCTAGATTTAATTGGTCAGTAAATATAGGCTTAAATGTAAAAAAATAATAATAATAAATGTAACTGATTTTAAAGGTCTTAATTTATCTGAAAGAATATCAGATATTACATGAATAGGATGAGTTGTAACATTAATAGAAAATGTGTAATCAATTGTGGTAATCAAATTAAGACCTATGTGTGTTTTTTTTTTTAAATGACATGTACTTTTGACTTCTGTAATTGTTTCTTTTAGAAGTGGGTCTGTACACAACCTTAATCTCTAGAGTCTAGACAATATATAAAATATAATGTATATATTATAAATTAATAGTTATATATAATATATATATATATATATATATATATATATATATATATATATATATATATATATATATATACATATATTTAAAAAAAGTTTCACTAAAATGCATGGTGGAAACTGCAAACTGGTGCATATACAAAGACTTTTATTTTGAAAAGCTACGAGAATAAGGTCGGTGCTTCACACACTTGCGTTCTGCTTGAGTCCTCCGACCTTTTTGACAGATAAACATGAAGATTGTAACATGGAACATAAACGGGATACGAACATTTAAAAATGGCATCAAGAAAATTCTGGATTCATTCGATGCCGATATAATCTGCGTCCAAGAGACTAAAGTTACCCGTAAGTGTTTTAAGTAACGCGGGATTTTGAATTGGGTTCATAATAGCAGCCTTATTTTTAACAACTTTATCAGCTCAGCAATTGCATACATTGTTTTCAGGTGACCTGTTGGATGAGAAAACAGCGATTGTTGATGGCTACAATTCATACTTTAGTTTTAGCCGAGGACGAGGTGGATACTCAGGTAAAGCAGCTTACAGTGCATTTATTTCATTAAAATGTGCAAAAGGACTTTAAAAACTTAATTGATTTTAGCATTAGATTCATTCCAATATTTTGTATTTTTTTAAATATATTTAGTCTCGTTTTTACTACCAATTGCAAATGACAAGTATTGTTTGACTGAGTATGAGATGAACATTTACTCGGTGACCAGGTGTCGCGACCTACTGTAAAGATACCGCCACTCCATGCCTGGCCGAGGAAGGATTGACAGGTCTGCTCGCCAATCAGGGAGAGGCTGTTGGTTGCTATGGTGACCAGGTAGAGTTGTCCAGTGAGGAGCTTCTGGCACTAGACAATGAAGGAAGGGCTGTCATCACCCAGCATCACTTCATGTAAGGGTCTCAACTTTAGACATTTAATAGTTTTAGAAAAAACTTAATAAGTTGTGAAAGCTTCAGATATTTATTTTACTTTCAGTGGCACAGATGGACCACAGAAGCTGACTGTTATCAATGTTTATTGTCCCCGAGCTGACCCGGACAAACCTGAGAGAAAACAGTACAAGCTGCAGTTTTACCAACTCCTCCAGTGCAGAGCTGAAGCCATCTTGAGCTCGGGGAGGTGAGAGATCAAACCATTACCTGTTCTCTCTCTCTCACACACACACACACACACACACACACACACACACACACTGTGTTTGTATCATGTTTTTTGGGGACTTTTCATAGGCATAATGATTTTTATATTGTTCAAACTGTATATTTTATCCCCTTACACTAACTCTACCCCTAAACCTACCCATCACAGAAAACTTGCTGCATTCTTACATTTTCAAAAAACATCACTTAGTATGATTTATAAGCTGTTTTCCTCATGGGGACCAAAAAATGTCCTCAAATTGTTATCAAGATTCTTCTAAGATATAACGTGTCTTTTTGTTTGAATAATGCATCCCTCTGTCTCTCTTCAGTCATGTGATTGTTTTGGGTGATGTGAACACCTCTCACAGACCCATAGACCACTGCGACCCAGATGATGTGGTAAGTCCTTAAACCATGTTCCTTCATCATGATTTTAGTTGACACAATTTAACCAGGTACAAGAAGTGATAAAAGTCCACACAATAAAAGCAAAAAAGCTGGATGATGCGGCACATTTTCAGCCAGTCATATTTGATTTTTAATAGAGAGCAACAATGCCTTTCCACTTTTTCAGTGGCCTTGGTTCCAGAAGTAATTCTCTCTCTCTCTCTCTCTCTCTCTCTCTCTCTCTCTCTCTCTCTCTCTATATATATATATATATATATATATATATGTATATATATATATGTGTATATATATATATATATATATATATATATATATATATATATATATATATATATATATATATACATACATACATACATACATACATACATACATACATACATGCATACATAGGCACAGTGATTCGTGGTAGTGGGTGGGTGGCATGATTCTTTTGGTAAAGATTACTTTTTAGAATCTTAGGTAATGAAATTTACACGGAAGTCTGCTGTTCAACACAATTATTTTAAAAAAGTTGAAAAAATGCGGGTGAAGACTAAAATTTCCAAATTTAATATCATCTTCAGTATTTTTATTACTTTTTATTATGACCGCCGCTAGCGTAGCTAGCGAAAGCGGTCATATAGGGATTGTCAAAGTTTTTTTTTTTTTTTTTTTTCGTCACCTTACTGAATTTTTCGTCAACGATACCAGGGACACCGAAGCACCGGGGAACATGAAATTTGGTGGGCATGTAGCCCCACTAGACTTCTAAGGAAAAATTTCGTTTGGTCCCCGGGGGCCACTCCCCCCCCGCGCTGGGCCCCCCCAAACCCCCAAAAATGCAGTTTTTCCTAAATAACTACCTGAACCGTGGCACCGAGGATGAAGAAATTTTTATGGTATGTTGGTCTACTAGACTTTTACGGAAAAATTTCGTTTGGTCTCCGGGGGCCACTTCCCCCCCCGCGCTGGGGCCCCCGTAAATTTTTCGTCAACGATACCAGGGACACCGAAGCACCGGGGAACATGAAATTTGGTGGGCATGTAGCCCCACTAGACTTCTAAGGAAAAATTTCGTTTGGTCCCCGGGGGCCACTCCCACCCCGCGCTGGGCCCCCCCAAACCCAAAAAAATGCAGTTTTTCCTAAATAACTACCTGAACCGAGGCACCGAGGATGAAGAAATTTGCAAAGTATGTTGGTCTTAAGGGCCCACATCAACCTAGCCCATAATCACTCATTTGTGATTTGCGCCCCTCCCATAAAAAATGAAAATGCAATATTATTCTGCTTTAATCGCCCCTATCTTCAGTGGAGATGTTCAGAACTGCACCATATTTCATGTGTATGATTAACTTGACATCCTCTGGGGGTATCCTCTGCTAAGTTTTGTAGAATTTCATCCATGGGGGGGGTATAAAATCAATTCATTTATGTGCACATTTTGTGACTGTACACTCATCGGCCTGTAGATGGTGCTGTTGAGCGAAGGGTTGCTGGTTTAGGATGATACTGTCACACACACACATGCAGGAATACAAACAAATGCAAGCATGCACACACACTGACATCCACACGCACAGACACACACCCATACACACACTTACAAATCCACATGCACAGACACACAAACACACACGCACACACATACATACACGCACAGACACACACACACACACACACACACACACACACAGACAGACATGCACATACTATTACTTTTTTTAGGTATATACATAAACACGCAATACAGCCAAATTACTCCACGTCATTTATTTTTGTGGAAAGCCAGTGCAGGCCTGAGCGGCGGTCATATTTTGTACCGCGATGCGGTACATCTAGTTAATATTCATAATCAGTTGTATTAAGTATCTGTATTATTACTTTTTATTTGTATCCATAATCATTGTATTTTGTGAATCATAGTGTTCTTGAATACATGTGTGTGTGTGTGTGTGTGTGTGTGTGAGAGACACTAGGACAAGCTAGACTGCATGAACGCGGCTGAGAGAGTGTGTGCTGGTAGTTAGAGACATGGAATGTGTATGAAGTTTCCACCGAAGCATAGCGATGGGATATACATTCCATGTTAAATAGAAACCATATGTTCCTCTGGTAAAGTAGTATTTTTGGTTATTAGCATAGCATATAAATCCCAACCTCTTTGCCCAGAGGAACAGAGAAGCTGGAACGGAGACATTTTTTTGGTCCACTGTCTCTCTCTCCTATGTCTTGATATTATGATAAAATAAATAAGAGATCTCTTGGCAAAATAACTAATGGCTCTCAATGGCTTTAAGAGAGAAGAATATACCATTGATTTAACAACCCCCATAGCTTACAGTAGGTCTGTCTTTAAAAGTTTATAAGTTAAAAAATAAATCCCCTATAGAGAAACTGAAATAAATTTTACATCCGGAACCCAAATGATGCACTCCGTATAATGATATGTGGAACAGTATTTTGGACCAATGAGATTTTACTGTGGTCACCCAATGCAACGCCACAAATATAGAAATTAGGTGACCAGGCAAATGTCTTGTTGTGACTGGATAGGACAAAATCTTACATTTACATGGAAGAGCTATTTCAGGTGATCTCAGCGTGAGAGTGAGAAGGGATGGGGGGTGGGGGAATGGGGGGTCAAGGGAAAGAGATGTAGATTAAGATGATGCTGGAGTGAGACGTTGTATCTAGGATGGCCTGGATGGGGCTTGTTAATTTTGGAAGAGAGAGTTCAAATGTTAATTTTCCAGAAACGTCATTTGTCTTCTCGGGGAGTAATCGGCCCGGCATTTTCTAATTTCTCCAGTCTTACACTACATGCAAACTAACTCAAACCTTCTCTTATTACTGTTCTGTTATTTAGGATAACTTTGAAGATAATCCTGGGAGGAAGTGGCTGGATCATTTCCTGTTTGAAACGGAAGAAAATACAGAAATTGGAAATACTGAAGATGATCTTGCAGACATCTCCCAGAATTCTGCCTCTGGTGGCAAGTTTGTGGACTCTTTCCGCCATTTTCACCCAAAGCGCTCCAACGCCTTCACATGCTGGTCCACGCTCACGGGGGCCAGGCAGACCAACTACGGCACACGCATCGACTACATCTTCTCTGACCGTTCTCTGGTGGAGACGGCCTTTATTGGCGTAGACATTATGCCAGAGGTGGAGGGATCCGATCATTGTCCTGTATGGGCGCAGCTCAGCTGTACCCTCCAGTTTAGTCCCAAGTGCCCGCCCCTGTGCACACGCCACATGCCAGAGTTCATCGGCAAACAGCAGAAACTTTCACGCTTCTTAGTGAAAGTTCCTGAGAAACAGAGCGCTTCTAAAGGGAGTGTAGAGAGTCTACCTGGATCACAGGATGCTGGGGAAATTCGAGAAAACCTGAATCCTGTAGTACAGGGGAACAGTGTTGCAAAGAAGAGACCTACAGATAGAGAAGCAGACACAAATGGACACAAAGCCAAAAGAAGCAAGCAGACGAAAACCGAAAGTAATGCAAAAGGAAGTCTTTTAGCTTTCTTTAAGCCTAAACAAACACCGTTGATACCTTCAGGGGGCCCGAAACAGGCAGAATCCTCTCAGGATGGCCCGGGTAGTGAGAGTGACACTAGAAGCTGCCCCAGTGATGCGCAAAAGGAGACAAATCTCTCCAAGGCAGCGGAGATGGAGAATGAAAATCAGGATGAAGTGGAAGGAGAATCTACATCCATAGACAAGTCAAAGGACTGTAAGAAAGGGCCATGCACTGGTTTTTGGAAAACTGTTTTGCATGGGCCTCCTCAGCCGCCACTTTGTAAATCACACAATGAGCCCTGTGTTTTAAGGACTGTGAAAAAAGCAGGACCTAATCTAGGCCGGCAGTTTTTTGTATGTGCCCGTCCTCAAGGCCACGCCTCCAATCCTCAGGCTAGGTGTAATTTTTTCGCCTGGGTAGAGAAAGGAAAATAGATTAAAGTCAAGGAATCTTTATGCATACTGTATTTCATGTTTTGAGTGTACGTGTATGTGCATTGTGTTTGTTTTTATATATACCATTTTTATTGTTCAACTAACAATAGAGACAGAAATAAATAATGCTCTTTTTCAGCTTGGGTGCTGTTGTCAGTGTATTTTCAGACACTGCAGAAATCCAGTGGTAATTGTGGAATATCTCAGGTTCTGTCTTCTCTTCATCACTACCTGATTAGGAAATTGAGTTCCCATTGTGAGTTATATGAAATTAAACAGACCTTTACCATATACTGAATTTAAAATGAGGCAACTAAGCTGGAACTACTGCTGGAGAATGAAAGCCTCTAAATATAAAGGCATTGTTGTTCTGTTAAATATTGTACATAATAATAATAATTAATTATTTAATTAATTAAATAATTAAACAATATAACTCATTCAATTTAATATGTAACCTTTGATGTGATCACTGTGTTATACAATATCTTGCATTGATCATTTTTTGCATTCACTTTTTTTCTGTCCCATTTGCTCTTTCTCTTTTGTGCTTTTGTTTTTTTCATTTAATTTCATTGTTTTCTTTCATTTATTTGGCTTTCTTTCCTGTCCCTTTTCGTCTGTTATTCATTTGTTAATCTCCTTTCTTTAACCCATTATCTTTCTCATACTTTAGTTTTCTTTCTTTCTTCGTTTGTCATTCATTTCTTTTTCCTTTCCTGATCTTTTTCTTTCGTTGTTCATTCAATAATGAATTCGCTCTTGCTTGTTCTTTTGTTCATTTTCTCTATTTTCTTGTGTCTTTTTTTTTCTTCTTATCGCCTTACACAGGTTTCAGTCAGGTGTCTTTTATTTTGATGTACGTATTTCCGGTTTTTCACATCCTGTGAAGAGAGCTGTTCAAGTTTGTGGATAAAATCTAACGGTACGCGGAGGAAAACATCGACAATAATTATTTCTTGAAGTGTGATGTCTACAGGTAGTCGTGATGGAGGGGTAAGTTTATCAGCTCTGCGTCAACACATTAACAATCGTGCGTGTTCTTCTCGCTAGTTGCAAGCTCGTCTAAAATGGCGAGTGTTTTAGTGGTGTCGCGCGCGCGTATCTTACCTCTGGAAACAAGCAAAACCGATCAAAATTTAAAAAGACATCAATAGAAACTCGAGATCTATTTTTTATAAAGGTTCCCTTGAGTGTGCTGACAGATAAATAACAACTGACAGATTTGCCGAATAAATATTCAAATGATGCTTAATGTTTACAATTTTACACTTGGTTACTAACGTTAACCTACTTGACGAATTAAGTACTTATGTGTTACTTTATTTTTCATGTTTGTGTTATTAGTAATCTTTTTAATTGAAATTATTTATTATTGTGACTTTGAATGCTACAGGTAGACAACAGTTATTAAATAATGCAAGCCATAAACATACGTTGTCATCATTGATAAGTTTGGGCTCAATAAGATTTTTTTTTTAAAATGTTTTTGAAAGGTTGGATTTATAGTAGAAACATTAATATTGTGAAATATTACAATATAAATAAAAGTATAATTTTTAATGTATTTTATAAAGTTATTTATTCTTGTGATGGCAAAGCTGATTTTTTTTAGCTTCATTACTCCAGTCGTCACTGTCACATGATCCTTCATAAATCATTCTGATATGCTGATTTTGAAAAATGCAACATTTATGAAAAATTTATTTGAAATGGTAAATACATTTATAATGCCAGAAAATATTCCTGTCACTTTTGAACAATTTAATGTATGCTGATTAAAAGTCTGAAAAAATCTTATTGACCCCCTTTACTGAACAGTGGTGTGTGTGTGTGTGTGTGTGTATATATATATATATATATATATATATATATATATATATATATATATACATTCTGATTTGTATAGTATTTTCAGTTAATACAATATTAATTTTTATATTTTTTCTTCATCTTTTAGTGGAACCGGAGTCTACTACCAAGCAATGCCTGCAGTGGGACCAGATGGGAAAAACGTCATGAAGTTGATCCCTGTCCAGAAAGTGAACGGACAGTTTTATCAGACGCCATTTAATACGGAAAGAGACAATGTGGATCCACAACTGAAAGCTTTTTCAAAATCTGTTCATCCTCCTGCTGCGTCTTCATCTCAAACACAGACTCGACTTCCCTCGCTTCAGCCCATAGCAGATGGACGGGTTGTTCTAAAAACCCTGCCAGAGTTTAGAACTTTAACTAACTCCATCAAAACTCAACCCAGTGTTACTAATAACTTCACCATTCACAATCCAAAGCAAGTGAATGTTCCTCTTACGACACACTCGCTTTCCCAGTATACAGTCCAGTTACCAACTCAACCCAATGGACAGAGCATGACTGCGGTTCAAACGCTGCCTGTCACCGTTAAGTCACCTGTTCTCCCAAACGGTCATTTCCTGCAGATCCCACCGAATGCGAAAGTTAGGACTCTGCCGGCAACTGCACTCCCGCAGTCCATCAAATGCCGGATAATGAACTCTGTGAATTACACTCCTAACCTTGGGAAGGGTCCACCCACAGTTGTGCTTGTGTCACCTGTGAACTCTGTGAAGCTAAATTCTGACCAGCAAATGCTTTTGCTTGCTAAGCCGAGTCTAATAAACCCTCCTGAAAACTTGCAAACACCTGTTTGTGTTGCTAAAACTAATGAAGAAGCGAACACTCCCATTAAATGGGTTGTCCAGGAGGGAACAGGCGCAACCGCTCCTTGCCTTGTACCTTTATCGACACCCAACGCGAGCTCTGACATCTTAAAAGCAGTCAAGCATCTCAACTCAGTCGGTACGGCAAATGAAATGACGGCAAGTAAAGCCACACCTCCTCAGGCCAGCCAAGAAAAGATCACTCCGGGCAAGGACAACGCATTGGTCATGTGCAACGGGAAAGTCTATTTTGTGGCCAAGAAAAATTCGGAGATCGCCAAGGATGTGATGATCAGCGAAGGTGGAAAAAAGGTGTTTGTCAGCACTTCTCCTGCCCTGCCCGCCAGCTCCGCTCTGGGGTCAAACTCTTCTAAGCGAGCCCCCCCAAAAAGTGTTAGTGAAATCATTGATCTCTGTGATGATGATGAGGAGACGTCCACGTGCCTGGGAGGCGCCCCGGGTAATTTGCCCACACCGAGTCAAACAGAGGTGGATGAGAGCGATGAAGACTCTAATGTAATATTTGTGTCATATATTCCACCAAAGTCAGGTGAAAAGGTGCCAAAATCTGTCTCTCTGAATGAAGGGGAAGAAGTTCAACACACAGAGATCAACACAAAATCTGTCTCTCTGAATGAAGGGGGGGAAACGGCACATGCAGAAATGGAAAAAGATGATGTTTTGGATAATTCTACCAAAACGTGTGATGACAAAATGAATGTGGATGATGAGCAGGTCAAGGAAAATGAAATAGCTGAAAGTAACTTGAGTTGTGTTTCTGAAATTGTGAATATGGAGGCAGATAAAGACTTGGAGAGTAGAAGTCCACCAGAGACAAGATATCAAGCTGATGTAGCTGTCGCTGAAACTGTCAGCCTGTTGGAACAGCGCCAAAATGTCTGTGTTCATGCCACTGATAATACTGAAAAGGTAATATACCAAAATTAAGTTTAGTTAAAAAGTAATGTAATATCTTTCAAAAGCCTGATATGCATTTGATGTGTTCTTCTCTCTTCTGTTTCAGGTCATTGGAAATCAAGCCTCTGATCAGAGTCGTCAACCCAAGAGTGACTTTCAGCTGAAAAAAGAATTCGGCATCACCTCTGATGTACAAATTCGCTTGCAAAGAGCAAAGCCGGCTGTGAAGCCAGATCAACAAACAGAGAGACTTATCATAAACAAACGCACATTAGACGGCCTTCGTAAAGTCCTCCAGGATTCAAAGCTGCAGTCAAAAATACAGCACATGATCCAGGTGAGTTGCATATTTGTGCATCCAGACTGGCTTGTAATGTACAGTGCATGCAGTTTTAATGTGTATTAAAGAAGATATTATTTGAAAATATTTCCAAATCAGTATTATTGTTTACTAAAACTATTAAAAAAATAAATTAAAAAAATTTGCTAATTGAAATAAGTCTGAAATAAAATAAAATATAAATACTAGATGAATGAAAATTAGAAATGTTGTCTTGGCAACCAACTGAAATAAAACAAGTTTAAGTTGAAATATTAAAAGTACTAAAACTGAAAAAAAAGAAAGCTAAATAGAAATATTTAAAAACAAAAATAAAATGACAAACATCAAATTAAATTTCTCAAATGTAAACTAAAATTAAAATGAAAACTTAAAATAGAAGAATAGTAGCTAATTAAAATATGAATAAATACTATTATAGTATATAAATATTACTACAATTAATATTATTTTAAATATTTCATAAATTAAAGACCAAATTTACTTTTTTATGCTTTTTTTTATTTTTATTTCCTGCCCAGCTCTTACACGTTTCTCTCTTTCGTTTGTCCTTGGGGAAAAAGTAACTTGGCTGACTGAACTTTGGAGGAGGTTTTGGAGGAGATAGGACTCATAGCAACCACACTGATTAGTTTCATGTGTTTTTGTTCATTTTCTGTATCTATAGGTTCCCTACACAAAAATGGAGGAGGATGAAGGTCTGAAGGTCAAAAGAAAAAAACGGGAGCAGGATGGGAGTCACGACATTCCCTCTCTAAGTCCCTCAAACATTTCACCTGCCTTTAAATGCTCAGTTGTTCCCATGGAAAATGGTTTGATCTCACAGAACTGTCAAGAGGAGGTTTGTTCACCAACAGAATCTGCCGCCGATAAGGTTCATATGCGATCTGAAACGCCAGCAGATTGTACTGGTAACACATGCTGTCTTACTCCCTCACCCGAGCAAAACGCAACACAGACTGCTAGTCATCCCTTCTCACCTACGTCTGCAAGGAAGACGCCACCGCGCTCTAAAAAAGGGAAGGTGTGTACGGCCTGTCCCTGTGGGACTGTTTTAGGGCTTGCAGAAGCCACTTCGTCACTCCATACACAGGAGAAACCCAATCCATGTACTGTTGTCGAATCACACAAAGGGTCAAGAAGAAGCCCAGTGGAGAGCCGCCAGCCTCAGAGACGTCAACCAAAAGATCAAGATCCTGCTAAGAAAGCAATGAAGAAACGGTTATCAAGAAGTCCATGTAAAGACATGGCTCCATTAGAAAGCTCTACTAGTGAATCCTCACATAACATCTCCTCACCTAATAGTTTAAGTGCATCTTCTTCATCCAGTTTACAGGACTGCAACAACCAGATTGTACCGTGCTTAAGCGGAATGAAATGCGGTAACATGTCGAGCAGCCACACGGATGCTGAAACATCTCAGCAAGACACCAGCCAGGTGCAGACAGCATCAATCGACCCCATCATACCATTCTCTAAGAAACACCCAGGTCCCAAAATAGACAACTTTCCAACCCAAGCGCTCTACTCGTCGGAAACGCTGGATGCTGAGGAGATAAAGCGGCAGGAGAGGATCAAACGTTTGAAGGATCTCCTGAAGGAGAAAGAGGCTGCGCTGGAGAGGATGCAACGAAGCATGAATGTTTAGTTGTGTCTGTTTGTGTTTAAATAACTGTACACTGCATGAGAGACTGAATCTGACTGGGAATACCACCATTAAATGTTTAAGAAAAAATGTACAGCATCTTTACTATATTTTTTTCCCTTTTAAACTTGTTTACTGGATCTCAAGTTTCCAGTAATATTTTATTCAGTGTTTGAGTACCTAAGTGTTTTGTGTTCGTCTTATTTATAGTTCGTTGCAATACTTTTAAGCAACTTTATATGCCATCTTTTTTTACATCTTTGTATGATTAATGTGCCTTCATTAATACTTGTTTTTCTGTAGTTAAATTCATAGTGTAACCGCCTAATTTTAAATTAAAAAAGTGATTTAATAAATAAAATGCACTTTTGGACAGCCCTTTGCTTGTTAGATGAAAAAGTGAAACCTGACATTAAAAAGTGAAATCTTTGTATGTTTTGCTAAAATAACTTTGAACTGTGTATCAGTTGCAGTTCTAGTGTATTTAGACCCGTTTAGTCTGGACACAGCTATGCTTTGCTGAAATGTTGATTGTTTTTACCTTACTAAGCTACAATTTAATGCTTTTTGCAGCGTCTTATCTTGGCCAAGTTATCTTGGTACAATATACAATTTAATTTGTTCTCCCTTATGCTTCAGACAATGATGTTTCAAAGTCTTTATATAAAAGAAAACAATTTCATTCAGAAATGTTTGTGGTGTTATGTTGCATTCTCTCTCTGTTGCATGTGCCAGATTATTTACAATGCCAACATGTTAGAAAGTGTTTTCAAATTCATAATAGAGAAAATGATTTGAAGATGAAGACCAGAGAGCTGATTCACTATGACTTTATTTTTAGCTCTTGATTAGGACACTACAAACATTGTTATGGACACATCATTGTACAGTAGAAGTAACTGTATTACCTCACAACTATGAATGTTACATTGTTTCTCATAAAATGTACATTAGATTAATATTAATCACAGAAGCCAAGAGGTTCATGTAAATACCAAATGATTAATTATTAGAATCTCTCAACACAGTGATTTCATTTCTTCAGAGATTACTGGTTTCTTAGGTTGAAATTACACACATTGAATGTTAGAAGTGAATCCAGTATAACCGATATGTTACCCCAGTGGCTGGGCATCGAACCCGACAGAGTATTCATACTGGAAAGAGCCCACCGTACCCTGGCTTCAGCATGTCCCCTATCAGAACCGAGCCGTCCTCCTTCGCTTTCTCAACTATCAGGATAAAGAATTCGTCCTACGCTCCACAAGACAACTGGACATTACACATGACGGATCCAAACTCGCATTCGTCCAGGATTTCTCAGCGGAGACGATCCGACGAAGACGGGAGTTCAACGCTATAAAAAAGCTGTTTGTTGATAGGGACCTTCCGAGGATTTCACCTCCAACCGTGCAGGCTGAGAGTGCTACACAACGGGAAGATCCAGATGGAGATCGCCAAGAATGTGATGATCAGCGAAGGTGGAAAAAAAGGTGTTTGTCAGCACTTCTCCTGCCCTGTCCGCCAGCTCCGCTCTGGGGTCAAACTCTTCTAAGCGAGCCCCCCCAAAAAGTGTTAGTGAAATCATTGATCTCTGTGATGATGATGAGGAGACGTCCACGTGCCTGGGAGGCGCCCCGGGTAATTTGCCCACACCGAGTCAAACAGAGGTGGATGAGAGCGATGAAGACTCTAAGTAGTATAATATATTCCACCAAAGTCAGGTGAAAAAGTGGCAAAATCTGTCTCTCTAAATGAAGGGGAAGAAGTTCAACACACAGAGATCAACACAAAATCTGTCTCTCTGAATGAAGGGGGGAAAACGGCAAATGCAGAAATGGAAAAAGATGATGTTTTGGATAATTCTTCTACCAAAACGTGTGATGACAAAAGGAATGTGGATGATGAGCAGGTCAAGGAAAATGAAATAGCTGAAAGTAACTTGAGTTGTGTTTCTGAAAATGTGAATATGGAGGCAGATAAAGACTCGGAGAGTAGAAGTCCACCAGAGACAAGATATCAAGCGGATGTAGCTGTCGCTGAAACTGTCAGCCTGTTGGAACAGCGCCAAAATGTCTGTGTTCATGCCACTGATAATACTGAAAAGGTAATATACCAAAATTAAGTTTTGTTAAAAGTAATGTAATATCTTTCAAAAGCCTGATATGTATTTGATGTGTTCTTCTCTCTTCTTGTTTCAGGTCATTGGAAATCAAGCCTCTGATCAGAGTCGTCAACCCAAAAGTGACTTTCAGCTGAAAAAAGAATTCGGCATCACCTCTGACGTACAAATTCGCTTGCAAAGAGCAAAGCCGGCTGTGAAGCCAGATCAACAAACAGAGAGACTTATCATAAACAAACGCACATTAGACGGCCTTCGTAAAGTCCTCCAGGATTCAAAGCTGCAGTCAAAAATACAGCACATGATCCAGGTGAGTTGCATATTTGTGCATCCAGACTGTGTTGTAATGTACAGTGCGTTCAGTTTTAATGTGTATAAATAAAATGCACTTTTGGACATCCCTTTGCTTGTTAGATGAAAAAGTGAAACCTGACATTAAAAAGTGAAATCTTTGTATGTTTTGCTAAAATAACTTTGAACTGTGTATCAGTTGCAGTTCTAGTGTATTTAGACCCGTTTAGTCTGGACACATATTATGTCATCACCGTCATCGGCAGCTGTCACAGTTGCCAGGCGACAAGAATAATTCCTCGTAGGCTAGACCGGTCCGAGCGCTTCAGATGCGCCCTTTCTGGGACGCAGCTGTAGTTTTTCCCCAATGCAGTATTAGTTATTAAAATGACTTTTTTCAGAAATATACTCTTTCTGAAAAAAATCTCAGTGACATGGCAGCCGTCGATTGAGTCAGCCCTGCAAACCTGTTAGACAACTTAGTGGTAGTGGAAATATGCACTCAAACACTCTGGAGACCATCCCAGATGATGTCCCACCAGCAGAGGCCTTATCAGGTGTCTCTATTGTGGAGCCCAAATGATTGATTTTCAAATGATTTTCATTTACCAATTTTATTAGAAAATATATAGAAGAATTTGTTTCATGAAACATTGTCATTACATAAACAATGTCCAGAACAATTCATTATCTTTTATTTACACATTTAAAGTTGCATAAAAATAAATAATGTACAGAATTTTTCTTTCCTTTTAAAAAATAAGTGAAAAAAAAGTTAAACAAGAATATATAGAAAATATATATTTTTTTCAATCATTCTCTCAAGAAAAGAAAACAGCCTCGTCTCTGCCTCTCTCTGTAGGTGCATGTCTTCAAGTCCAAAAACTCGTCCTTTCTGTCTCGCCGCCTTCGTGCTGCTGCTGGTGCTGGTGCTGGTGCTCCTGCTGCTGCTGGTGGTGTGGGTGCTGGTGGTGCTGCCCCTAGTCATTGGTAAAGGGGACAGGGGGGTTGGTGCAATGCCTCTGTCCCAACACCTCATCCATGACCATGAGGACAAACCAGGGCCAAGTTCCAGCAGTGGGTTTCCCACTCACACCCTCACCTGTCCCAGGACACTTGCAATCCGGCAGAGCAAATTAACCATGGCTTGTTAACAACAACAGCACAATACATTTCAGCAAAGACATGTGTATTAACTTTCTCACTTTGTAAATTTTTTTTATTTTTAAAGTTGTCCCATTTTTTTTTTTTTTTTTTTTTTTTCTGTATGGGAGTTACCTTCCCCAGCAGACCAATTTTCTCCAGAATTGTCCTACAAATAGCAGAAAAGGGTACTTTTGAAAAATGTTAACACAGGGGTGCAATCTTAACATTAGTGCATTGTTAACACTGAAAAATATGACACATCAGGACATGCATACAAAATACTTAAGAAATATTTCTGGATACTCAAATTTACAAACCATTGTATATGGCGGAGGGGTTGACGTAATATCGCAGCAACGTTCCAAAGCTGGCAATAGGGCGTCTATCATGTCTGATTGCTGCGGTTCTGCAGCTGGATATGTCTCATGGGAGCAGCGAGCAGGTAGTCCAACAGCTCTAAAACCAATCAAATTGGGTGTAGGCGGAGCGACATGTGTCCAACCCCGCCCCATCGTCCAAACTGTCTGGACTGGGGCTACCTGTTGTTCCTTCCATTTTGGAAAGGCAGACAAGAGGACTAACCTGTTTCTTCATGTGATTCCTCTTCAAATTATTTTCTTAGGTGAGACTTTTTGTAGGCTACTGCGATTGTCTAATTCGTTGATTTTACAATTGGTATAGCTAGTGTTGATGTCTGTGCGACATTAATTCGTTACCATATGCTTTCGAGTAGGCCTGGATAAAAACAAGTTTGACGCAGTTCTTGAAATTATATATATCAGTTATTGCATATTGTCAAAACATCGTCTGTTGTCACTTTTTAAAGTGGCCTACTCATACAACGTTTCGCTCAAATACTTGGCAGTTTAGTGAATACAAATATAAAATTATATATAGCAGAATTACTGCGAGACGTTTGTAATTGTAAATTCACTATGGGAAACACAGTTGCAAACGGACTTTGCATTTCCATTTTAAATTTGGCAGTCACTGTGCGTTCGCTTAAACGAAAATGCAAACGGTAATGCGCGATTTGCATTTGCGTTTGGATTAGGCTATGTCACATTTTTTGCGTCCACAATTTGAAAACGCAATTACAAATACAATTTGCAATTCCTTTTGAATAATGTCCGGAATATCATTCCATAAACCCGTTTCTTCATGTGATTCCTCTTCAAATTACTTTCTTAGGTGAGACTTTTTGTGCTGAGATTGTCTAATTCGTTATATAACGTTATATATATATATTTGTTGATGTCTGTGTGACATTTAATTCTTTAGCATATGTTTTCGAGTAACCTATAAAACCGGTTATGGCATAACGTTATTGTTAAATCATCGTCTGTTTGTGTTGTCACTTTTCTCAAAGTAGGCTATTCATAAAACTTTTCGCTGAAATACTTATAAATTGGCCGTTTAGTGAATAGAAATAAACAATAATATAGCCTATAACGTTAGCCTGTATAGATAACAGAATTAGCCTACTGCGAGACGTTTGATTGTGATTTCACAAGATGATGATGTGATTTCTTAGTAGGAGTGTCGACTCTATTTATGTATAAATAAACGTTAACGTTACATCTTTTTTAATTTTACCGTGTGTATGAAAATGAGTAGCCTAGCCTGCGTTGTTGGCTATGCTTTTTCAATGTTAAGATTATTTTTAACATGACAATAACAATACTGCCGCTAAGGTCTTTATCACTTTATTAAAATTAAGCAAAAGAGACATTTTTACTTCCACGAGCTCTCATGATCTTGCCATAGCCCAAGTTCTTTTCTCGTGATCTTAGTTGCGATCACGAGAAAACAAGAAAGAAAGAAAAAATAATGAATGCTCGTGACAGGCTCGGAGTCACAATGACTCGTGAACTATGCTCGTGAAACGAAACTAAAATGTTGCATGCATTTAGTGCCTGCGTAGACGTAGGCTATGGAAAACATTTTACTTGTGTAATTCACAGACTTTAAAGAGCATCAATTATTAAAACTTGTAGCTTATAACTCAGGCAAAATATTGTTTATGAAATATTTCTATATTAAAGATCACTTTTTTTGCATAGACTACAGTACAGCATCTTTCTTTTGACTGATTTTGTGTAATTTTGTCACAATATTGGTATACATAAAACTTTATTTTACATAGGCTACCGATTTTATTTGTCATTTATATAGCCTAATAATAATACATATTTTATTTGTATTGCACTTTTCATACATGCAACTCAAGGTAATAAAAACAAACAAGAATACAATTTCACACAATATAACATATTCAAAAACAACTAGGCTATATGAGAATCACAGTTAAAATAAAAACATAAAATAGACTTAGGCCTACACAAAACTTCACACAATATTTTTAGCCTATATTGATATTTTTGATATATTGATGCATCGCATGCACGCGAGAGAGAGAGGTGTATGTATTTTATCGCAGCTGCGTGCCAATGTTTTGTTTCTTATAGTGTAAACCTTCGTCATAAAAGCTATTAAAGTGACATAACTGCACTAGTCAACAGACAAGCAGAGCTTTACATTTGGTATAATTAAATTCTGTCATTACAACTCTCGGGAGATTCGTATGGTAATGGATATGGCAATGTATTTGGTCTTGGCGGAATAGATCTGATACGCTGCTGCTGCAGTTCAGGTACCGAGACTTGCTACTGCGAATACCTTCACAGACATTGCTGTGAGCATGTAAGACATGCTGCTGCACATGTAACATACATGAATTAACCCCCCAACAAAGCAGGAGACAAGAGAAAAGGGCAGAGCCCTCTTCGACACAAACATCCAAACAGATAATTTACAGGTTGTAGGCCTACACCCAATGCCAATAAAGCTGTTGTACAACAGCTGAAAAGAAGACACTTGCTATACATTGTAAAGCAACATTCACCCTAAATAGTTGCACATGGTAATGGGAGAAACAGACAATATGGGTATACATGTTCTGTTGAGTGAGAAAACAAGCGCTGCATAGGCAGAAATGCATATAGCTGCACAATGATGACTAAAGCCCTGTTCGGACGGTAATTTTTTCTTGTGGGGTTAAAAGGTATTTTCAACATTTACAGGGGTTAGTTGGTGATTTTTTTTTTTTGTTTGTTTTTTTGCTGTCCGAATCCAGAATGTCAGTGTTTAATTTTTACCACCACCTGCGTAAAAATCTCCGGCTGAATTACCTACTGTTTTTTTTACAAGCGCCAAGGTCATGTGTTAATTTTCCACATCTCTGAGTTTACAAGAAAAGATCACTTCAAAATTCACTGCTTAAATCCTTTTTGATCACTGCCGAGCACTGTACGATAACTGTTGGGCTTTACTGTAATTTGCATGCATTTTAAACATGTACACTTTTATTACTGCTGGATAGCATGTACAAGAACAATATTTCATCACCGCTCCACCTCATCGAACAAAAAGGAGAAGGAGAAAAAAGCACGTAAACATTTCAAATGGGTCGTTATTGTGGCAGCAATGATACAATTTTTAAATGTAGGCCTATGTACAACATTAAAAATACAAACAAGCAGCTTTATTTTTTTACCTCGTAATGGCGTTACATAACCAGGATACAATTTTTGTAATTGTAATTAGTTACAGGTAAAAAACAAAGATATCAGAATACAGTTAACTTTCATAAAAAATGAGAATACTATCTGGATTACAATGGTTTCATTTCAAACGAAAAATAAATTAGCATTTTGACATAATAACGCTATATGTGACCATGGACTAGGGCTGGGCGATATATCGCATGCCATTGTTATGCGCATCTCGTCAGTAAAGCCGGTTCCTTGATTAGTAGTAAATCGCCATCACCTGCTTTCAAATGGAGCGGCATTTACTACACAGAGCCGTAGTTTTCTGACAAGCTGAGCCATATTGCATTAATTATCACAGACGTATCGCCTGCGATAATTAATTAATTCTTGATATCAACAATTGAATTTGAATGGCAGCCTATGGTGACATTTCACTAGTGAAAATACAATTACAGATATCAAGAATTATAGTTTTTAATGGTGGAAATGGAATTGTTCATATCAAGAATTAGCATTGTTACTAGTGGAAATGTAATTCCTGATATCAAAAATTGCCATTGTTATTAGTGGAAATATAATTCCCGCTATCAAGAATTATAATTTTAACTAGAGAAAAATTCATTTTTGATATCAAGAATTCACATCCTGGCAATTAATAAAAGTCAAAACGGCTTGCCATACTGCCCGATGATATAACAATTCAGTCGTTTCACAAGTTCGCCTGTCTATCAAGTCTTAAAGGAATAGTTCACCCAAAAATTAAAAGTTTGTCATCGTTTACTCACCCTTAAGTTGTTCAAACCTGTATGGTTGAATGGAAGAATGTTGGTAACCAGACAGTTTACGGGAGCCATTGACTTCCATAGTAGAAAAAAACATGAGTCATGCCCATGATTGTGTGTTTGTGTGTGTGTTCACACACAAGTGCCAAAAACTTTACCAAGTTCAGGAGAAGAAAAAATTCTTTAAAAAAAACTAAACGTTAATGTTTTTGGTAAAAATTACCGAACCGCAACAGAGGGTTAAATTACGATTTACTGTAAGCATGCCTGGATCTGTTTTAACATGTTTGTTGTTCATGTGTAAGCTTTGTAAGAACGAGTCAGAACTTGTCTCACAGTTGCTAAATATTCAAGATATCTTGCCGTTTAAATCCCCTTTAGTCAAAAATTGCCACAATGAAAACACAACCCTGCATATCCAATTTCCTTATTAAATGCATATTTTT
Source organism: Abramis brama (assembly GCF_963993115.1). Lineage (NCBI taxonomy): Eukaryota > Metazoa > Chordata > Actinopteri > Cypriniformes > Leuciscidae > Abramis > Abramis brama. The sequence goes on from NC_139978.1 coordinate 24,770,423, forward strand.
GTTATTATTTTATTCTTTTCTCTGAGGCCAAGGCTTATCACATTAGTTTTACATGACTGTTTTCGTTCCCTCTGACTGGCTTTTTTTGCTGATAAACCTCTTTGCATGTGAAATGAGTATGTATTTGCTGTTTTTGCTGCTCAGATTTTGCTGCTTTTTTGGACTAGTGAGATTTTTAGTTTTTTAAACATACAACATGTTTACTTTGTATCAAATACTGATGTGACCACTTTAACAAACAACTCCGTGGCACCTTTAAAGCAGGCCTCATAATGGTGCATTAACACAGAGCATTGGCTATAACCATTTTATTTCAACTCTTCACAGAATTCAGCTGATTACTCTGCTTACTGAAGAGGAGTCATGCCGAGTGTGAGGAGGAAGAAATGTCTGGTGGAGTGTTCTTCCAAAACATCTAAAGACTCCATCAAGCTGATGCTGATCATCTAAAGGCAGACAGCCTGTCATCAGGATCTGAGATAAACTTTATATGCATATAAACACAGAGCTAAAGCACCTCTCAGTCGACAGGAATGCCAAAGTATTCCGACATCTAAACTACTATTTAATGTGAAGTTGTGAAAAAAATAGGTTCATGAAGTCTGAGGGAGAATCGTTTTCCTTCACTTTCAAGTGGACTAAATAAACCTGCCCTTGTTAAGGACCATTATATCCACTGTTGGCATTGTCATCGCTGCTAATTTTGAACTTTGTTTCTGTGGATGTGCCCGTGCTGAATATGAGATGAATGGAGAATGTTGCCCCATGTGTGCTCCTGGTACAGTAAAACATTTTTTATTTTGGGTTCCATACTAGAATACACTACTCAAATTTTACACAGATTTTGCCCTGATTTGCAGTCTAGATAAGTCAATGCTAGTTGTCAAAAGTCGGAGCAAGTCTACAAATTTTAGGCTTCTGGCCAGGTTTTGGACCCAAAAGTTGAGGTTATCCGCTTACTCTGAGTAAACATACCAGGTTATGTCATAAAACCTATTTTCTGAACTACCACCAGCATGTACATTTGTACATCTCCCTCATCTGACACACCCAATTCGGTTCATGCTCTCTCTAAAAATGAGCTGATGAGTTGAATTAGCTAATTCAAAATATATAATGTGTAGTGATACTTGTTATAAGAACAGGTTTGAGAACCCCTGAATAATGTGTTCCGGCCTTAAGTAATGTTGTTAACCAATATAACATAGTAGGAATTTATAGGAATTTAAATAAAAATTGTAAAGTCAAAGTCCAAGTATGCTTTAAGTGCCAAAAGCCCAAAGATGCACTGTTTTTAAACTTTTGATTCCGTTCATTGAAGCTGTTTTGGCTATGTCATATCTTATGTGTAAATGTTTTTGGCTGCGACCACACATCTGTATGACTAGAATTCAGCTGATCAAACACAATTTAATTTTTTTTTTTTTTTTTTTTAGGAAACCGTGTTTATTGGCATTGCACTGAAGATACCACTACAACATGTGTTCCATGTCCTGCATCAATGTACACAGATCAACCCAATGGACTCATGGCATGTTTTCCCTGCACTGTGTGTTATGCGGGTGTGTGCCCAGTGATAAATGCAATAACTTATTATAAAAAGATTTAAAACTACTAATAAGGTGCTGTCTAATGCATTACACTTTAGATATGATGAGGTGCTTTGTTTTTGTGTCCACAGACCAAGGACTAAGAGTGCGGAAAGCCTGCACACGCTCTGCAGACACAATTTGTGAGCCACATGAAGGATTTTACTGCATTAAACCAAATAAAGGCAGCTGTAAATTAGCTGTGGAACACTCTAAATGTAAACCTGGACAATATATTAAACAAACAGGTGAGTGTGTGTATACTCAATTGTAGAAGTTTTAAAACAATAATGAAAATAATAATTTTTAGTACTTAATATTTAGCACACGCTTGTTTCCTGTATTTAACAATTTGACTCAAATATGAGGTAATCTATATTTTTTTATTACCCCAGTAACCTTAGTATCAGCTTTGTTAACATTTTGTATCTCATTCAGGCTCTCAATATTTTTACAGGAACAGCATTTACTGATACTGTGTGTGCTGACTGCACAGATGGCACTTATTCAAATGGCTCTCTAATGGCATGCCAACCACATTCAAAGTGAGTAGTGTTCACAGATTTACAAATATTAATTAAAGATTACTCTAATAAGACTGGATATACTAATATTATTGAGTTAAACATTTTCAGATGTGAGATTAAGGGACTTACAGAAATAAAAGCAGGAACAACATCTTCTGATGCTGAATGTAGGGAAGTGACATCAGTTGGACTTATAGTTGGAGTCACAGTTGCAGTTCTCGTTGCTGTTTTGGTGCCCTTAATAACATACATCATATACAGAAAAAATAAAGAATGTTGCTGTAATGAACGTAAGAACTAAATTCTTATAAGAAAATTACATTAAGTACTAATTTTTACATTAAGTACTAATTTTTACGTGTTAGTATTATTAGCATTAGCAGTGTTAATACTTTTTATATTGCAGATGAACGTTACAAAACACCACCGCAAGCAACAGAGGATGATCCAGAACCAAGTAAATATTTGACCTGTTGTTCTATGTTAAACATGTAAAATAGGATTATAATAGGAAACAGTCTAAAAGTTGTATATAAAGCTCTTGTTTTGCTGAAATAATTTCTGTTTTTGTACAGAAAGGACAGACTTCGTTGAACCTACTTTGATAAACTTTGATTAGGTAAGAACCAACAGCTGATCAGCCTTATTATAACGGTGCTGAAATGAAACCAGTTGTGTAGTTCTTCCTTTGAAAAAGTGCTTGCTAGTAAAGGTCCTGACATGTTTTAATCTATGACCCACAATCTCCAAATGACATCCAGTTACTTTTTATCACTGACTAGGCAAGCAGTATGTTGCTGACAGTTTAAAACTGGAACAAAATGGACTTTAGGGAAAAAATAAAATTATAAATATGCATGACACTGCAATTATTTTCAGATATTTTTTTCCTGTCTAGACTATGATGGGAGAAACTGAGCCATTCAAATCTCTTAATTGATTGAACCAAGTGATTCACTCTTTAAAATTGCTTGAAAAACCACATGCTGGCGACATAGTGTAACAAGAAAACAAGCAACACATGTGCAATGTCACTTTTTAACCAATTGTAAATGTTTTCAGTGTATTAAAGTCTATTAAATATAGGCCTAATCTATCATAAAACGAAGTGTGTAGGTACATTAATTAATTTGTAGTGTTTGTTTTTGTTTTTAAGAGGGCTTGGCTAATCAGGCCATAATAATGAAAAATCAGTCTCCATTTTTCCATTATACACACATTATGGTATTAAAACTGAACCTAAATTATAAAACTGACCAGAGATCAGTTAAAACCAGTCTCTGATTCATGGGTTTACCAGATCAACACAATTTCCAAACATTTCAGAACAGTGCCAATCTAACACCCATCACTATAGTCTACCCTCTCACTGCTTTCCGTCATTTGCATGACAAGTAGTGCAGTGAAATCAAAAGACCAAGGATGAAAAAGTGTAGGCTATTATACAGGCCATTTTTATGTTGAGACAGACACACACACAGGCCTTTTTACAGATCACATGAAGAGAAAGAGAAAAATGGCTTAGCAGTGGAGCAAATTATTAATAATCCTTTTCTTTCCACAGAATCACAACAGTTCAGAATCCGGCCCAGGCTCTGTTGGTGCAAAATTTTAGATAGCTTAAATGCATACTAATAAGTTGATAGAAAAATATAGCAATATGTTTTTGAAATTCCATTCCAATTATTGGTCAAATGACTTGTAACTAATCTTAAATGTCTCACTATTCGTATGGTGGAGCCATTGCTTATTGCACCTACACTTTAGAACACCCTCACTAATTTCAGTTGCTCAGTGATTTGATTCTTATCCATCTCACAGACAAATTAGCTAAAGTTTAGGTAAATGTTTAATTATCCATCAGATGACAAATTCATTAAAATAAATTTACTGCTGAATTAACTGTGAACAATGAACTAATGAATTGTAATTTTTATTGCAACATGTAATCTTGTTATGATGCATACATGTCAATTTAAACAATGAAAAGTAATATACAGACAATGATGCATGTGCAACAACAATAAACTGCATACTTCTTATCTACTGTCTTAACACATTATAACTGAAGGGTTGGGGTCAGAATCCCTTGTCTCGTCAATATATCTGTACATCATTTTCAATATTTACATTATTCCTATAACAAGTACTAATCAAATTATATAATCATTACTGTTTTCAACAAGTGATTCACATATAGTTTTAATCATATTTTGTTGTCAGCATTTCAGTTCTTTCTAAGTGCATTATGGTGTCTGTTATCTTGATTATTTGTACAATTATCTTGATTAATGTCGATGTACCCTATTATCTATCCATAAGTGTAGAATTGTTTAGACTTTATGTTCTCTTAGCCAATCAGAAGTAGCAATGATGTAATGTCCTTGGAAAAGGTATAATTGGTGTGAGATTTTGTGTAAGGTAGAGTTGATACCTTATGATATATCAATGATATATCATTACATTATTTACTTAAGTTAACACCCAATACTTGAACAGTTGAAAGTGTAATCCACCAATTCAGGACGCAGCCTCTAAATTGGGACGCACCCAATATTTGAACAGTTATGAAAATAAAATAAAATTTATAGGCCTATATATAGGCTATTTTTTTTGTTCAAAGGTTCAAATGTTCACTGATATCTTACCTTGATGCGATTTTGTAGGCTAGTGTACTATTTTTATTATGTACACAAATGGACCATGGTGAACATACAGGTTTTCAACCCTGTTTGAATATAAAACGGAATATTGAATATTACAGGGCTGCCAACTCTCACGCATTGAGCGTGAGACTCACGCAGACACTTTTCACACGCTCTCACGCCACACATCCATTTTCTCACGCACAGAAAAATTGTGGAGCAAAGAGGTACTTTTAATATTAAACTAATTCTCAGCTCTTAGATTCCGTCAATTTTATTACGAAATTCAGACAAAAATACGTTTGGCGCTTGTAAATGTGACGTGACAGATCGCTGAGCGCCTCAGTTCAAGTGCACGTGACCCGATCATCTGTTACTTTTTTATTTAAAGATGCAGTACAACTTACCGAAAGTATACATAATATCGACCAATTAGTGTTTTTCAACCACGGAAAGAGGTCAATATAACAGCAGGAGAACAATTATGTCACATAACGTTACATTTACCTCAGGAAAGCCATTTAACGACCATAGCATGTTAATTGAATAGAAAAAATAGCTAGAGAGGAGATTTTGCTGAGCACTATATTACATATTTATTATATTTTTACTTATGCCATTAAATAATTGTTATTATAACAAAAACTGCATTATATTTAATTTAATGTTATTTTTAACCTTTAATAATACCAGCAGATTGGGCCCTCTATGTTTACAGCATTAGGTGAGATTATTTTTTTAAATAAAATTTAAAATAAACATGTATCCAAATTAGTCAATATTGAATCAAAATTGGAATCAAATCACAAGAATGGAATTGAAATCTTGAAATTTTTTGTCAAGCAATAATAAAAACTGTATCCTATACCAGCCATTGTACAATGTAAACATTGTAACATGTTGTCACTGAACTGAATAAAATTCTATTTAGTTACCAAATATTTTGACAATCACAATTACACTTATTGTGATGCAATATTTGTTTTTACATACGGCCTGTCCCTGTGGGACTGTTTTAGGGCTTGCAGAAGCCACTTCGTCACTCCATACACAGGAGAAACCCAATCCGTTTACTTTTGTCGAATCACACAAAGGGTCAAGAAGAAGCCCAGTGGAGAGCCGCCAGCCTCAGAGACGTCAACCAAAAGATCAAGATCCTGCTAAGAAAGCAATGAAGAAACGGTTATCAAGAAGTCCATGTAAAGACATGGCTCCATTAGAAAGCTCTGCTAGTGAATCCTCACATAACATCTCCTCACCTAATAGTTTAAGTGCATCTTCTTCATCCAGTTTACAGGACTGCAACAACCAGATTGTACCGTGCTTAAGCGGAATAAAATGCGGTAACATGTCGAGCAGCCACACGGATGCTGAAACATCTCAGCAAGACACCAGCCAGGTGCAGACAGCATCAAACGACCCCATCATACCATTCTCTAAGAAACACCCAGGTCCCAAAATAGACAACTTTCCAACCCAAGCGCTCTACTCGTCGGAAACGCTGGATGCTGAGGAGATAAAGCGGCAGGAGAGGATCAAACGTTTGAAGGATCTCCTGAAGGAGAAAGAGGCTGCGCTGGAGCGGATGCAACGAAGCATGAATGTTTAGTTGTGTCTGTTTATGTTTAAATAACTGTACACTGCATGAGAGACTGAATCTGACTGGGAATACCACCATTAAACGTTTAAGAAAAAATGTACAGCATCTTTACTATATTTTTTTCCCTTTTAAACTTGTTTACTGGATCTCAAGTTTCCAGTAATATTTTATTCAGTGTTTGAGTACCTAAGTGTTTTGTGTTTGTCTTATTTATAGTTCGTTGCAATACTTTTAAGCAACTTTATATGCTATCTTTTTTTACATCTTTGTATGATTAATGTGCCTTCATTAATACTTGTTTTTCTGTAGTTAAATTCATAGTGTAACCGCCTAATTTTAAATTAAAAAAGTGATTTAATAAATAAAATGCACTTTTGGACATCCCTTTGCTTGTGAAACCTGACATTAAAAAGTGAAATCTTTGTATGTTTTGCTAAAATAACTTTGAACTGTGTATTAGTTGCAGTACTAGTGTATTTAGACCCGTTTAGTCTGGACACAGCTATGCTTTGCTGAAATGTTGATTGTTTTTACCTTACTAAGCTACAATTTTATGCTTTTTGCAGCGTCTTATCTTGGCCAAGTTATCTTGGTACAATATACAAATTATTATGTTCTCCCTTTTGCTTCAGACAATGTTTCAAAGTCTTTATATAAATGAAAACAATTTCATTCAGAAATGTTTGTGGTGTTATGTTGCATTCTCTCTCCGTTGCATGTGTCAGATTATTTACAATGCCAACATGTTAGATAGTGTTTTCAAATTCATAATAGATAAAATGGTTTGAAGATGAAAACCAGAGAGCTGATTCACAATGACTTTTTATTTTTAGCTCTTGATTAAGACACTACAAACATTGTTATGTACACATTGTATGGTAGAGGTTACTGTATTACCTTGCAACTATGTATGCTACACTGTTACTCATAAAAGGTACATTAGATTAAAATCAATCACAGAGCTTAATGTAAATACCAAATAATGAATTATTAGAATCTCAACACAGTGATTGAAATTAGTTAGATTGAAGTTGAAATTGCACATTGAATGTTACAAGTGGATCAATATGTTGTCCAAAGACAATTGACTGCTCAGTTTACAGTAAGTAGCTACATTCTAAAAGTACCTTTAAGGTATCTCTTTAAAAACATCTTAACACTCAGAAAAACATTTTCATTTTGGATACCAACACAAGTTTTTCCAACTTGTTCCTCAGCTTGATGCGTTGTCTGCTAATTTTATTTATTTTATTTAGGTATTTGCATTTTTGTCACACTGGAGCATACTACAGATCAAAACAGAAAAGAACTTAGATCATTAGAAGTAGTGCAAAAACATTTGTAAAAAAGGCATATAAAATATAATAAAATATTTACAAAAGGCAATACAAAATACAGAACAGGAATTAGTGCTCATAAGCAGCCTAATGTAAACATTATAATACTGTTATAATACAGTTTTTACTAATTGTACAAAAATACATTGTCAAGATCACTCTGAAAACAGTAATGAACATATGTATTGTTTAAGGGATTTACAGACCAGATATGATGAATTGAGACCAGAAGTTAGAAGTGCCGTCAATTTAAGACAAGAGTCAGAATTATACTAAATTAAAGATTTTTTTTTTACTGAAAATAGTTTGCAGTTTCATCAGACAGAAGTCAGCTTCAAGAATCACACCGGAGTTCGTAGGCCACCCCGCTTACAGTTACAAAATTCACAGCAATTATACCCCTCACCGAGGCCTAAGCTACGTCCTTGCTTCAGGTCGAATCATTCTGATTGGCTAAGAAATAGATAAAAACACATTTTCCACACATAAACAGATAGACTGAAGCATATCTCCATCAATTATGCAGCTGACACTTGGACCCTGAATTTAGATATGGTCGTGATCTGTGAGATCTGTAGATCTCAACGCAGATCTGTGTTGCTTGGTGCCAACATGTCGAAGAAAACAAGTCTGTCAATCTCCAATAATAACACTTGTTCCTTAACCTGTAACCAATAATTCTAACACACACAGCTTCTTCAAGGTTGGATTTGGCCAGGCTCAAACTATAAACAGGAGTCTTCTCAAAACATCAAGATAATACATTCTTTCTCTCAAGGTAAGGCCAGACCCTTTAGTCACCTCTCAGATATTTAATACAGACATTAGAGAATACATGAAAAGAACATATCAGTAATCACACTGGTTACTTCTATAACAAAGTAAAATCTCATAAGTTTAGAGAACTCATGTGATCTTTAGAAGGAAAAATATTAATACCTTGATTATTACCTTGCTTATAATCACTCATTAGATACACATTGAAGCAGCAGTGGATTCCAGAATCCACCCCTTCAGTATGTACAACTTTGAGTTGTTGCCGATAGAATATAATATCCTCTGCATCTGTTTTTCCCTAAACGTCTCTTTGTTCCTGCAGCTCTACATCACTTGTGAAAACTGACAAAAAACCATGTTAACTGGGTTATTGTTGCAGGGACTTTACAGCCTTGCCAGCTTGTCTGGCAATACTTAGGTCACCTTTCTTCAATAAGAGGATATGTCCTACACAGCAGTGCACTGAAACACAGCAATGTCTCTGCCTCAACCTTCTTCAGTGCAACAGCCAAAAAAGTATTTAGAAAATTGGGCCTCACTTAAAAAATTAAGTATATTTTGAATTTGCTTTTTAAGTAAAAGCTTCCACTGGGATAAGTTCCTGGTGGTACTCAAGCTTCTCCATTACGTCAAGATCACAGCACACCGAGAAGACTCCAATGTTGTCATGCTCCCATAAGAGAACCACTGGAGAGATTCAAACATGCAGGGATTCAGGCATGAAGATCCAGAAGGTGGGGTGACTGATTTTTTTATTTTTATTTTGTAAACAATAATTGTTCCTCATTGTTTCTCTCCCTGTAAATAAACAAGACGTACATACACTATATTGCCAAAAGTATTGGGACACTCCTCCAAATAATTGAATTCAGGTGTTCCATTCACTTCTAAAATGTCCTGGTAGACGGCTGCGTTGACTCTGGACTAAATAAAGCACAGTGAACCAACAACAGCAGATGACATGGCTCCCCAAACCAACACCGACTGTGGAAACTTCACACTGGACTTCAAGCATCTTGGATTGTGTGCCTCTCCATTCTTCCTCCAGACTCTGGGACCTTGGTTTCCAAATGAGAATAAAAATTTGCTCTCATCAGAAAAGAGGACTTTGGTCAACCGTGCTTTATTAAGTCCAGAGTCAACACAGCCGTCTACCAGGACATTTTAGAGCACTTCATGCTTCCTTCAGCAGACAAGCTTTATGGAGATGCTGACTTCATTTTCCAGCAGGACTTGGTATCTGCCTACACTGCCAAAAGAACCAAAACCTGGTTCAATGACCATGGGATTACTGTGCTTGATTGGCCAGCAAACTCGCCTGTCCTTAACCCCATAGAGACATGAGAGAGAACAATGCAGAAGAGCTGAAGGCCACTACTGAAGCATCCTGGTCTTCCACAACACCTCAGCAGTGCCACAGGCTGATAGCATCCATGCCACTCCTCATTGAGGCAGTAATTCATGCAAAAGGGCCCCAAACCAAGTACTGAGTACATATGCATGATTATACTTTTCAGAGGGCCGACATTTCTGTATTTAAAATCCTTTTTTTTTTTTTTTGATTTCATGTAATATTATAATTTTCTGAGATTTTGAATTTGGTGTAATCCTCAATTTTTTTTTTCCTTCTTGGTTTGATTTTCTGCAGTTAATTATGGATTATCCTCATGTTTTGGGTTCTGTTCTTGTAACTAGATAGCAGATAAGTCTATTAGGAACTAAGTCAGAATATTGAGAAGATAATGGATTGGGGGGGGGGGGGGGGGGTGGGGGGGGTAACCATTTTTTTAGATACCTCCAAGTAAGGAGCTATATAATAACAAATATACAGTCTTTTCAAGACCTCAGTCCTATCGTGGAGCATATCTTGAAAGTCTATGAAAAGTCGAGCTTTAAAAATGTAAATGTAATGGGACAAATTTATAATATTTTAAATAATAACAATATTTTAAACTCTTGGGAGAAAGACATTGGAATAACAGTAACTGAAGAGGAGTGGAGTCAGGCAGGTAAAAATGTTTTCTGTTATGTAAAGTCCCCCTATTGGCAGGAATATGCGTGGAAACTATTGGTTAGATTTTTTAGAACACCACTAAAAATTAGTAAATATACAAACCAAACAATACTATTGGAGAGAGTGTGGTGAATGTAATGTTGACTTGGCTCATGTCCTCTATACATGCTCAAAAATCCAGCCATATTGGGTTAATGTGTTGGAATTAATGAAGCAAATCTGTGGTCAAAATACTAATTTCGAACAACTACATGTCATGCTTGGCATACAGCCGAAAGGTTTAAACAAAGAAAATTATTATATCTTCTGGGTGTTGAGAACTACTGCTATTAAACATAACTCGAGGTTGGAAAAAAACTGATCCACCCAGGTTGGATAAATGGATTGAGGCTGTAGAGAACTTGTATGAAAATGAAATGATAACGCATAAGATGAGAGGCGAAATGAAGTTATTTAAGATGAGATGGTTCGCATATGCTAACCAAATGCATTATAAAAAAAAAAACAAGCATGGATTTGGACCTGTGTAAATAGATGAGGCATGGATGTAATCTCTGTGATATATGATGCAGCTATATGGAAATTTGTATGTCTGTATGTAAACATGTATATAGGGATGTATGTATGTATGCATATATTTATGTATATATGAATATATGGGTGTATATATGATGTACGTCTGGATATGTATGTATATGTATATATGTATGTAGGTATGTATGCGTGTATGTATGTGTATACATTTCCTTCTGTTAATTATTTATTTTATTTTTATGTTCTCTTTTTGATTTATTTCTTGATTTTATTGTAAACAGTTTTTTATTTTTTTATTTCTCAATTCACTGGGTGTAAAGAAGGGGAAAAGAAAGGAAAAAAAATATATTGTGTCAACTCTGACATGTTAATTGTATATTTAGCTCAAGAACAGAACATACAGAGTTTCATGGAATGGGTTTCCATGGCCTTACATCAAGTGCAATTCAAAGCGTCGGATGCAGTGGTGTGAAGCACACTGCCTCTGGACTTAAGAGCAGTGGAGACGTGCTCTCTGGAGTGATGAATCACGCTTCTCTGTCTGGCAATCCTATGAACGAGTCTCGGTTTGGCGGTTGCCAGGAGAATGACAATAACAATTCCCCCAGGGAATGATGATGACATTCCCATGCCCAATGTTCCTGTGTATGATGCCAAAGTTTTCTCATTGATAGCAATGTGGTACCCAGCGCGTCGAAAAATGGCGTACCCTATGTCCTGTGCGCTAAAAAGTGACGCCAAAGGGTCCAGAACATGCGTCAATATGTGCACATATTTTTGCACATGAAATGCCCCTCTATCTCCACTCTTATTGGACCATTGCTCTTCATATCGTTTCTCATATTACAGGACATACCCATGTCAATCAATTGTTGTTGCAGATCATTGTCATTGTGAACAGGCGTTTAGTCTGCTCTCCTAGCTGAAGATGCTCTGGTGAAAACATTTACAAGCACTTTTCTGGAGTCCTGGAGGCTCTCACTTCTCCATCACCGTTGTGTTGGACACATAAGAGGTAGAGGAGGATTGCAGGAGGAATAAGATACAGTTTCAAGTATCATCTGTTGGTTTCTCATTGTTTTCCTCCCTGTAAACAAACAATACACAATATAGGCTTTTAGTACATTGTCACCTTCACAACTAGGAAAATAATACAGGGGGAAGTTAGTCTTACAGTGTTTGACCTGTTGTCGCTGGTTCCGGGCTTGTTTCTTCAATGGGAAGCTAGTAAACAAAACCAAAACCCAGTCAAGTCATGACAATGTTTGAAGACTGTTCTTACCGTAACTAAAAACAGAGGAAAGTTTTTTACAAAACTGAACAAAGCCTATTTGGACTAATAAAGATTACAATTACACTAGTTTGTCACATTAGGAAACAGCAGCACAATATGTGATGTAGTGGCATAAGGCCTTAAGAGGCTATTAATGGTTAGAAAACTTACCCCATTTATTTTGTCACCTGGAAAACATTCCAAAAGAAATTACATTTGTAGTTAAAATAAGCATAAAATACATTTTAAATGTTATAAATGTTACACAGCAATATCATTTGACTTATTACTGTCATTTTAAAACCTCAATGAAGTGAAGTACTGATAAAAATCTGAATGTTTTGGATAAGATGGACAGTAAATAGCCTCACATAGCCAGACAATTAACTAACAAATTCTGCTCCATATTGCAGCTTATTCCTCTTAAAAAGGAAAAGATTGTGTGACTGACATGTAAAGCAACAACCACAATCACATAGAATAGCTGTAATAGACCATACTACAATAACTTGCGTCCTGTGACATTTTTTTCTTTAGTGAGTTCTGGTGTTTGCTTGTTTTTTCTGTTTCTTTTTCTCTCCTCTGTCTGTACAGATTGCGGACATCTGCTCCTGATTACCGGGTAACTGCTGCGAATTATCCGACTGGCTCATAGTGGAGTAGCATCAGGATATAAGCAGTCCAGAGAGGGGACACGATTCGCTTCGCTTGACTTTTTTCCTAAACTCACAATGGTGTGTAATTTTTGCATTTATCAAACTACAGTACCAATGTACTGAAAATAAGTGTTATGGGTAAAGTCGGACGTCCTTTTTTTCTTTTTAACATTTTCTCTTGTTTTGTGGATAGACATGGGATAATTTTTCTTGTCGGATTTTTCTTTCATTAGGTAAATTAGTTTTCTTCTCATTTTAGTTAGCGGATTATTTTGTTATTTTTGGGGTCCCTTTTCCTAAGGTATCTGTTGTTTATTTTCACTAATTACCCTTTATATTTTTTTCTCTTTTTGTCTGTTAAATAAAAGACGTTATGACTGTCCTTATTGAGAAACAAAATGTGTCTTGTGACTCTGGGTCTGGAGACGGGTACATCAACATTAACTGTTATTGTTTGTTTCCATTATACCCCTAGACTATGAATTAGGAACGAAACAGTAACAGATTAGCATAAAAAAAGGTTTTGATGCAATATCAGGGTTCTTGCAGGTTTCAGTAAGTCAAATTTAAGACTTTTTAAGACCCCGCGGGAACCCTGAATATGCATCAGAAGGTCAGTAAAGAGACTGTGGGTGGTCCATAGACATGCCACCTGAGGTTGAGACTAGGCAGTTATTTATTGCAACAAAAGATATGTTGTAGAAAGCTGGGATCCAAACAATGGCGAAGCCCACTGACTTTCATAAAAAAAATATATATATATATCTTTTGTGTTTCACAGAAGAACGCAAGTCATACAGGTTTGGAAATACATAATGGTGAGTAAATAATGAAATATTTGTGGGTGAACTATCCCTTTAATTGCTATGTTTCTCACAAGGTCTTTTTCAAATTAGATTTATTAAATTTACTCTACAGGGTCAGATTGGTACAATTTAAGCGGATCAATAAGCATACAATAGTTTTTTACTTTAACATAAAATTGCTTCAAGAGATCTTGGACACAAATTTAGTAAAAATAACTTCTGTTTCCACTCACCATTATTGACTCTTTGAACTTCTGAGCATGACCTCCCGTATAGTGCTGCTAGAACAGCTGCACATATGACAGGAGGACAGAAAGCTAGAAGAAAATATATTTTCCTCTTCGGTACACATTTGACATCTTTTACAGGACTGCCATCTTCACTTTGAATCTCATTTCTGGCTGCACAGCTTAAAAAATGACAACAATTCTTTATAATAATAATACATAACAGAAATTCAAAGACGACATAGCAAAAAATAACACTTCATTTACTCTGTCCACTTGGTGCAGTTCAGCCCAGAAGAAGAATAAAACCCAAAAGAGCAGTTTTCACATTCTGTATCTGCTGTTTTTGTCCCTGTAAGTAGACACAGAGAGTGAAAATTTTCATAAATGAACCTTAAAATGTAGGATGATTTAGACTAAATTATGTGGGGGAAATGAAATTTGTTTTTAAGCATTGAGAAACAATACCTAGTGTTTTTGTTTCTTGTCCTGGTTTGCAAACACGGTGTTTTATAGCATGACGGCACTGTGAATTGGAGTCCTCAATGCAGTAATATCCATCAAGTACATCACAGATGGTGTCTCTTTTTGGAGTACATTTACTCTGAATGTAAAGGCCTTGACCTAAAAGACAAGAGCACATATGGCAACACTTTTGTATATAGGCAATAATGCAATATTTCAAATAAAAATACATAAAACAATAAAAAATAAACATACTTTCAACAGTTTTGCATGTGAAGCACTTATTAACGGTATTTTTATTTATTTATTTTGTCATACCTGTTTCCTCTTAATCCAGATTCTTAAATGTAATCAATAAATTCAATCCAGGCAAAAAGACACTGTATGGCTCTTACCAATCAAATGAAATCAGTATCAACAAAATCCATCTTTGGATTTACACATAATATTGTTTAATGCAGCTCAGATGTGGCATAAATAGATTTGCATAGCAATTATAATTGCACAATAATGTTAAGAGATTAATGTTTTAAATATAACCTTTTTAATCTAGAAATATTAAATGATTGAAAAAAATGAAATAATATGCTTTTTAAATATGAAACTATAACCGCTAGTAGGTGGCGGCAAGTCGGCAACTACAACCAATTTGTTCAAAATACTAATTCATTTAACTTAGAAAACGACTGTATTTATGAATGGGTAGCCTATCTGAATCATTTACTCATCTGCTTCGTTCAAATAGTATGCAAATTGAACCAATCGGCTGTAAGCTCTGAAAATACATTATTGTTGGAGTTATAGGATCATAACTTTGGAATCCCTGATGGTGCCAAATTAATTATCCAAAACGCAAATTGCCTAATTAGTGATGGCTGATGGGCGCTTTCGAAACACTGCTTCATGAAGCTTCGAAACCAGTAAGAGGATTCGTTACTTCATAACCGTTTCGAAATTTCAATGGTTCACCGCTGGGGGGGATGATCTCTGTGACTGTGAACCCTTGCATCATGCAGATTCATTGAGATCGCCACCCAGTGGCGGGCCTTTGAACAATTGCCCATGGTATTTACCTGATCTCTGACAACTTTTATACACTTGAAGGCGTTTTAATGAGACATTTGAATAATTAAAAGAAATAGTAGTTAATAGTTATTATTGGCCTATTTAGCTGAGCAGCAACTTTAGTACTTTAAAGTCCTTGTTCTGTGGAAAAAATAACACACTTTATAATGTTTATAAATTAAATCACTTCTTTATTTCAAGTCTTCAATTTGTGGAACACACTCACCTGCATCACACACAGAGCAGGAATAACATCTCACTAGTCTGTTGGGTTCATCAGTGTAGGTTGATGCAGGACAGGGAACACAAGTGGTGCTGGTATCTCCAGTGCAATGCCAATAAACACAGTTTCCTACATAAGACATGGGAATGGGAAGTAAAACATGCTCTGTCAAGATAATGCAGTGACATCCTCAGTGTATCATGAGTTTCAAATATTTATATAAATTGAGGATTGTCTTGTCAAATAAGTATATTCCTGCTGAAAAACTCGGCATAAAGCAGCATGAATTCTATGTTGATCCAGGCTGGTTAGAGCTGGTAGTTGTAGTGGACCAGCATAGTCATTATGTTCTCAAACAAAACTGAGCTGGTGTAGGTGGTCCACCAGCACGCCCGATTCTCATGCCATGGACCAGCAAACCAGCATCACTTGCTGGTCCCAGCATGCAAAAAAACATACTTTATGCTAGTGACCAGCTGGATTTTTCCGCAGGGATAACTTTACTTTCTCAAGTGATAATCATTCTACTTTTTCTTGCAGACATTTGTTACAGCCAAACAAACAAAAAAATGTACTTAGTTTACATGAGATGTACATTTTCTAACAGCTGGACTATATGATTAACTGAAAAATCTAAAACATAACTTAATTTTGTTTGCTTGATAAAATCTGAAAATTCTTTAAGCTTTTTCACTGATTCAGTCAGTTCTTTAGGCAGAACCAAACATTACACAGTGTATACTGTACCTGGCGCACACATGGGGCAGCATTCTCCATTTATCTCATATTCAGCACGAGCACACGCACTGAAGCACAGTTTGAAATTCAAAGTAGCAGCAATGAATAAAACGATCCCAAAATCATGGTGCAATAGAGGATGTATGCAAGCGAGATCTCCAGACTTCATAAACTCAGTTGGTTTCTTCAACATATTAGATAAAGTACTTGATTGTTAGACACATTGGTTTTCTCTGCACCGAGTGATGCCGTCAAGCTCTTTTGGTTTAAACTTGAGAGAAGGGAGTGCAGAAAGAAGTTAGAGAAGGAAACCACAGTAAAATGATCTGTGTGCTGGTTGAGGTTCAGTTCATCAACATGGATGGTTGAGGTGATTAATATGAAGCCCTTTAGATTCCTCATCAGTTGTTTATCTTCAGGTTCGTCGGTAGAGCATTTGGATTCCTGGAGACCAAGATTAAATTTCTTTCAATATCAGTTCACACATTGCGTGTCTCCAGTTGAAATGGTTGAGCAGGCAGTTAAATTAGAGCTGAAATGACAAAATGACAAGTGTTTTAAAGATGCACAAAGTGTACATGTTTACAATTGGTTCTTAATCATTTTCCTACACAACTGACATGATGACCTAAACCCATATTTATTTTACATTTATGCATTTGGCAGATGCTTTAATCCTAATTGTCCTACATTGGTATACACACAGATATACATTTTTATCACTTCATGCATTTCATGGGTAATGAACCCATGACAGGGTACCATGTCCTACTGTTTGAGCTACAGGAACAGTGTTTCCATATATAACAGATCCATATATAAAACACCATACATACCTAAGATTTGAAGCAGGGTTTCATTCGAAGACAAATCATAACAACAGGGGGGTATTTCAGAAAGCAAGGTTAACTAAGCATCAAATATAGGCTAACCTGAACTTTTGGTTGATAAAACCAGACCATGCTTACTTGGGGTATGCCAGTTCCAAAAACATGACCAGTAGTAAGTTCAGTCAACCTATGTTATACTATATTATTCTCCGTGCTTGTTCCTGGACTTTTGTTTTATTTCCTGTTTCCTGTCGTGTATGCCACATTCTGTAGTCTTCTTGTTAGATTAGTTCCCTGATTCTACCCAGGTGTGTCTTCTTGTCTAGTCTATTACCCTGGCTGCATCCGAAATCACATACTTCACTATATAGTAGGTGAAAAACTACTATAGTAGTATGTCTGAATTCACAGTATCATAAAAGAGCAGACAAAAAGTACCTGGATGATCTACTACTAATGGCGAAATTCTGAAGTGTGTATAAGATGGACACTTTACTATCCCATGACGCCACGGGAGAGGATTTATGAATGACAGTGAAGCAACGCAACTGACGTAGGTCATGTGATAATAACAACATGGCAAATGTAGTACGTCCAGATTACATTCATCAACCCCGTAGGCAGGGGGGTTTCGGGTGGTTCGAACGAACCCCCCCTCACTGCCAAAGGTCCAGAATTTAAGTCGTTGTTTTTTTTCTTCTTTTTTTTCCATGTGATTATTTTCATCATTGTTTTAATCAATGCTTGTGACAAATATTCTGGGTTGCTATTTCAAATTAATATGATTATTGTAGCTGGACGTGTGTGTGTGCCGCGTGTGCAGTTCAGAGAGTTCTCGCAATGCACTTTTCAAACGGTGAAGAAGCATCGCCTCTGAATGAGGGGGGGTAATTCTCGCTAATTGGGCTTAAAGCCACACCGTGTAACTTTTCAACCTTCATAATATATTTCCAAGACCCTTGTGATGGTACATCGACTTACAATAGGTTGAATGACACGTCTGCCAGAGCCTGACGGGGTCTGTATCGCTTTTACTGGCACTATGTAACTTCGGGGTTCGGGTAGTAACCAGAGCACAAAAAGAACTACAAAATTCGACTGCTTTACGGCATACGTCACTTCCCCCACCACTTCCTCAAATTCGGACGAGAGCGTTTATATACTGTCTATGGACGTGAGATGCCAACCAGCGTTTGTTTTCGGCTTTCGTGCGTATGTTTTTGTCATGGGGGCTGTTGTGTTTAGACCTGGCCACTTCATGCGTTTTCTCATGAAAAGACCAGGTGTAAATGCCCTCCGAAACGCATTCAAGACGGATTTGAATCCGATCGCTCAAACCACTTAAGGAGGAGGTCTGAGACGCATTCCAGACGAAACTGGACAAGTGTGCATCTGGTTGTTGAAACCACATATGCAAATTGTACTCCTCCCAAAAATGCTAAAAAATAAATAATAATAAAAAAAACGTGTGAGAGCGTGTTATAGGCTATATGTTATTGCCAGATATGACGACGCGCTGGAACACGCATCACCAGATGAGAAGCTGAGCATCAATTCATCAAGCCAACGTGCAAACTATCGCAAATCAAAGTGAAAGTAAGTCGCAGATGCTTAACACACAATCATCATTATCATTAAAAGTAAAGAAATGAAATGATCTTACCAGGGCTGTTACTGCTCTCTCTTATTGCGGTCTTTGATTTTCAAATTTTAGATGATGATCAATAAAATGCAGCTCATATCTGTTGCTTTCGGTGACGTGCACTCCATTAAATCTGCATATAGCGCGAGAATTGAAGATCGGATTTAAATCCATTTCGCAAAAACACATTTATGTGACCAGGTGTAAATAGAATCGTTTTGATAAATCTGATAGCTATCTGATCTGAGAAAACGCATGAAGTGGCCAGTAAATAAATCTCTTATTTGTAAACTTGTTTGCATTCTATGTTGTAGGCCTATGTTGTTGCGCTTGCTTGTAGTATGTCATTTTTTTACATGCTGTTCATTCATCCATTGCTGATAATTAGACCAGTCCAAAAATTTCCACATATGTCTAGCTAGCTTTCGATTATCAGAGCTGTTAACAGACAACAAACACTCGTTCTCTTACGTGTTTTTTGCGTTATGTTTTATTGCCTAGCTTGCCTCACGAACTAGTTTGCCAGCTGAACTCAGGTGTTGTGAGGTGTATTTATCACGTAGTCCTGAGGGATATCAGACGACGCTGTTGACGTTGATTCCTGCGATTATCATGAGAACAGTTTTCAATATCTCACATAAATATCAGGACATAAATAAGCCTAACGTAGAGGTTGTAAATAAACAAGCACAATTTGCAAACTATTATGATAAATTGCAATAATCATGTCTTCGGAGTCTATGTGTGCCTGTTCCATGCCCTACGCAGGTACCGGTGTACAGGGTGGGAGGTAGGGGGGTGGAGGAGTATTTACAGTGCAAGTATTCCGCAGCGACTCTAGGGGTCGCTGTTTGACAAAAACACAAATTCTCCACAGTGTGCCTTTAAGCCCCGAATGTTTTGTCAAAAGCCCCGAATCTTTTAGGTTTTTTCAAATAACTTAAACTTTGTTTCATTTCCTCTCAGTCTTTCTGACTGGAGAGGCAAAAAAATGAAACACAAGCTCCATTACCGTGTGTGGTGGCGGACGGTAATGCATCGCGCATCACTCAGCTTGTTTGCCAACTGCCATAAAAACTAACGAACGTCGTTGTCATCAGGGGCTGGCGGGCTGTTGTATGTTTCACCGGCGTCGTAGCGAGCTTACTGGCTAACCGGCTGAAGTTAATATGGACACATCAAAGTTTTTTATACGGAACACTAACAGTAAACCTCACAGAGATTCAGAAGCAGCGTCAGACGAACCGCAGACAATGTAATGATATGATGTAATGATGTTTACATTAAATTCCAATTTTACCTATGTAGGCTAACTTAAAAATAGTCAGATAATGGTTGCCTCTTTTTAGTTGCCAGGGGTGAAAATGAGTCATCCTTAACATTTTTGGTGTTTTGGATTCACTACAGCTGGAGAACAATTAAATACAAAATAGGTTGTAGGCTCTACTGGGTGATTTTTTTTTTTTTTTTTTTACTGAGTAACTATCATCATTTTCCCAGATAGTGTATAGATTTTTAGGCATTCTATTATCTAACACAGCCTGAAAAATAGTGCATTTAGCTGACGTAAATGGGAAAAAAATCTCCCCGGGGGAGTATGCCCCCCGGACCCCCCTAGGTTTGGGCTGAGCCCCGAATGTTTACATCGTCTGGCTCCGACTCTGGGGTTATATATATATATATATATATTTTTTTTTTATTATTAAAAGGATTTCTATATTTTATCCACTCAATAGTCTACAATATAATAGCCATATAAACGTAGCGTAATTATAATAATAAAACATAGTGGGATATTCAGTGATATTGGCTGTGCAATATGATTGGAACTGACCAGTGTACTAAATCCATAAGTGTCAAGACAAATACAGCAACAAGCAAAGAGGCATTGACAGAGAGTCAAGAAATGATGATGAGAAGAATTATTATTAATATTTCAGTAAAGTTCATTCAATCTATTCTGTTGTTAATGTGGTCTTTAAACTTATGAACTGTGTATGGACTGACAAAGGTGTTACATGAGGAAGCAATTTGACAACAATGCAGTAAATATTTTAGGTGCATCAAAAAGTGTGCTCGTTAAGATACCAGCAGACAAGCTAATCCAGCACAAATTAGTGCATAAAAGGTCACCAAAATGAAGTATTTGAACCTCATAATTAAATACAAAAGGAGGAGAAAAACTGCAAAAAGGTCCACTTTTTGAAAAAAAGAACCCCCCCTTTCAATAGGCTGGCTACGGACCTGTTCATACTACACACATTCATATTATATAGAACATACTTTTTAGCGTTCGGGAAGTAATTACTTCTTCAAAATATGTACCTACTACAGACAGCCCTATGTGTATATCAACCCCAGTGTTTCCTGTGTTCATGTCTAGGTCATTCTCAACAGAGCACTGAATCCAGGAGTTCTCATGGAAGCTAACTCTATAAGAAGAAGTGTGCCATGCTTTTGTTTAATGGTGATTTACATTCTTATTGCATATATCGCCATATTTTTATTACTTTGAGTAAACAAGAATAACATGATAGAATTTGAGAAGTATATTAATTTAAAAAAGAAAGTTTGATTGAACTAAAAAAAAAATCAGGATGTGCTTGCAGAAATATGCCAGCAAGTTTATTTTTTTTATGTTTTGCCATTTTACTTCCACATTTGTTGTGAGATGTACGCCTATCACATATGGATTTTATTATAGAGATACATTATATAGAAAATGTCATGATTTCATTCAAAACGTTTTGATGTGTGATATGAGAATAAAATAGCTCAGATTAATACTCTGAAGTACACTAAGTTTGGAACATTTGATATGGCTACATATTACCTATGAAAGCAGGAGCAAGAAAATGGTCAAAAAAGACAAAATAAGTTGAACACCGTTGAATCATCTAACGCTTCATAGAATATTTTCTAAACCGTTTAAAGAATATTCAAAGAAAACAAAATTTAATATTTTTTGTGATTTTTATTTATGAAAAATATTCAATAACTTAACTGCAATATACTGCATCGTTGCCAAATTCAGTTCACACTTCACCGCTAGTTATACAATTTATACAAAAGGAAATTTATCCAGACAAAGTGTTGTAGAATAACCAGCAGGACAGCAGTGATGTGTGAACTGAATATGGCAACAATACAGTGTATTACAGTGAAGTTATTGAATATTTTTCAATCATACAAAAAAACATTTATATAAACAAAGTGATGTAGAATAACCATCAGGAGACCAGTGATATGTGAACTGAATTCATTGACACTACAGTGCGAAACATTGAAGTTATTGACTGATTTTGTAGTAGCCTAACGCTTTTCGGGGTTTGCACTTTGCAGACGGTCCCTTCGGATCTGTCTCTCTGCCGCCTGCGCATACAAATCAATGTATTTTGTCCACTGCGAAGGAAAGCTCATTTTGAGGAAAAGCTTTGTAGCTGCTTGTCTACGTTACTACGATTTAAAATACGTGTTATTTGTGTGTTAACAACGTTTAACTCACGAGTTATTGACCCGGGAAGTTCAAATCTGTGAATTTATTGCCAACTTTACTCAACTGTGATAGTTTAAGATACCCTGGGCTCTCGCCATGTTTTGTCGTTATTGTTGTTAAACGTTTACATTATGATCAGTTGATTGTCTGACAACCTTTACAACTTAAGTCGTCGCCCTTACCAGATATTGAAATAGGAAGACGTCACTTTCATGTTCACTCCATCCACCATTTTGTCTCTTACTTATGACCAAGCGGCAACATTCTAATCTGAAAAATGCATGTATGTATCGCTGCAGCCCGGAGACCTGCAGGTGGGAGGAGCTTACGCCGCAAGTGGGAGGAGCTTATGCCGCAAGTAGGAGGGATTTCACAAATGTGCAAGTAGGAGGAGTTTACGCCGCAAGTGGGAGGAGCTTATGCGGAAATCCCCAAGCTGTCATTGCCGAGGACGGCGGTGAATGAGTATGGCAGGAAGTAGCGACAGTAATGAAAATAAACTATCAAATATTACTTCCTCATCATGGTCTGATTTCTTACAGCTTTGTTATTATTGTGTGTGTCCAATACCACTCACTGTCAATGATGAAGTCACGTCTTTACACCTTTTACCGTACTTAAAGTGATGGTGTTTTAAATTCATCAGGCTGTAGGCCTTATTCAAGCATATTTCTGAATATTAGATATATATTCTACAGTATCAAGTAAATGAACATTAAAATGTGATGCAATTGGACTCAGTGAAGTGAATGTGTAAATAGCCTACATGAAAAACATTTGGCTAATGTAAAAAAAAAAAAAAAAAAAAAAAGTTACCATCCATCTTTACTGCATAATTTTTTTTAAATAGCAGACTAATGTTCTTCTGAACGTGTTACACATATTACATTTAAATCTCAGGGTGGATAAATTATTTCTCAATGAATAAAATCATGTACAAGTCACTCAGAATTGATTGCAAAAGTGTTTATTTTATTTTATTATTTTTAGTCTTTGTTATTTGTAAAGACACTATATCAGCTCATTAGAACTGATCTGCATGCAGTGAAAACTGCAAAATACAGGGTGGAAGGTTTCTGAATATATGCCCTGGAGCTCGCCTCGCTTTCCCTTCCCAGCATAACCTGGTGGATACACAAGAAGCACAATAAGAACTAGGGTTTGTAGTTGACATTGAACATTTACAAACATTAAGAATAATTTCTCAGCTCTGTAGGTCCATGCCATGCAAGTGAATGGTGTCCAGACCTTTTAAACTCCAAGGGATGACATAAGTAAATTAGATTTTTAGTTTTCCTTTAGACTAACAACTAGTTTATTCAACACCAATTTACACAAAACGTACCAGGTGTGCAGCATTTGTACTCAAACCCACACTCCAAACAAGTGGAGATTGAGTACATCCTCCAGAAGAGCTGTTTGTAGTGAGACGACTTATTTTTCCAGCATGCAACACCTGAGGTGAAAAAAAAAAAAAATATGAACATAACATTTAACATTATCAATGATGTTCTTGTTATGCGTTTTATTTTTTAATGTCAATATTTACTTTCTAGCCATAAGAAGCACAATAAAATCACATTTATTTCACTGATTGTTATGAGTAATACATTTTATAAAATAATTATGATATTAAAAAAATGTTTCAAATTACATTACATTGTGGATTACGCAGAAAAAAAGCATAATTACAATAAAAACAAGTTTTAAAAGAATTGCATGCATTGTACAATTAAGTTAGGAGTTGTATTCTAATATCAAATCCATTTACAAAACGTTTAAGACATTTACAATTTGAAAATCAATGCAGTCCTAAAACGTACAAAAATTACACTGCCACAATACCTTATTATGGTCTTCAGAATCCATAATCTGGAGAGCAAATTGTAGAAATGGAATGCAGAAAAGATCTTGTCATGCACGTTACAGATTTTGTAATTTGTGTGCTACTAAAAAGGCTACAGAAATTTATTTGGATACACTTTACCCTTATTCTTTAATACATCAAGACTAAAAACAGTGTACAAACGCCATTATGAAATGGTCTTTTTCAGAACTTATGCTTTTTCACAAAACTAAAAACTGTACAACGAGCTTACCCCTTCATCTCAACGGCACGCTAACATGTGAAAGCGGTTTTCTTCTTTGTTTTCTGATGGATCGCAACAAAACTTACACATTACCGCCACCAACTGTGGAGCATAAACCAATAGCTACTACAACACAGGTGATACTAAATAAACCAATCAAAATCCTCTGGAAGTTTGTACAGCCCACTTAGCTCCACCCACTTGCTGCTAACCCACCCATTTGCAGCTGGCTCCGACCTCCGTTTATACCCTACTCGAAAAATGAAGCCTACCCGGAAGTGCGAAAAACTGCAATACATCGAAAATCCGCTAGAGGGAGGTCCCAAAAGGGAGCAAATGGCCATAGCCCCCATGTTAAAATCAAATGTCCGTTTTCACAGCATAAATTCATGTTTTTACAGGTTGGTCCCATGGACTTTTATTGTATTTTTCGATAGCTTCCGAGTGCCTGACTGTGAGGGGGGTGAATTTTTTTCTAACTCGTTAGTTTAGATCGTATTTAGATATAGAATGTATGACAAATAAGGGCGTGGTTAACTTTGATTGACAGCTTGATTGACAGCTTAGGCTGCGCCAAGGAGAATGACAACATAAGAAGCGCCATTTTTTAACACAGTTGAAATATAATACTACTGTTTCTGTATCATGAAATGTGGTTTTAAGAGTTTATCAGGCGAGAATGTAGTTGTTTAAATCTCAAATCTGTGGTTTATTTAAAGATTTCTGAAAATTTTATCCAGTTGATCCAGCGATGACCGGGCGCTCGGCGTTCATGTACCCCGCCTGGAACAGCCTTTCCTCGGCTTGTCGTTCTGGCGTTTGCCGCGGACTCTGGCGTCTCTGTAGTGGTTAAACATGAGATATATGTCTTGTCTATATCTAACGGGCGATTTTTGGTCTCGTGAATCTATTATTTGGTCCCTGGGCAATCGTTTTGGCTGAGGGTAAGTTTCATAACTTTATAAGCTATTTAACTTTACCGTTGTATGGTTAGACGAGCGCTGACTTTGTATTTTTGACTGAATTGTTTGCTTTATTTGTATAGCTTCTTGTACCTTTTACTTATACTTTTATAATGGCTAATATTGATAAAAGTGAAATTTAACAAAAAGAGACAGGTTTGAGTTTTGTCATTTTAAATTTTAATACAACGAAGATGCTCTGTAAAGTTGTTTACTGCAAAATCTGTTGTTTAGTACAAATGCACATATTGCCTGGACCATATTAAAATGTTTAATATTTTCATATTATATTTAAAACGAAAAGAGGCAGGTTTGTGTTTTATATTTCGTTTTTTATAAATAGGCAAACGTTATGTGCAGTGAATATAATCAATACGTGTTGCCTGAACCACATTTGTGTGGCTATAATGTTTAAGATTTCTTTAAATGAAAACGAAAAGAGTTAGTATGGTGTTTTATAACATATTTCGTTGCCTAAAATATACACAGAGATAACCGGAGTAGGAGAGCGAGGTGAGTGACGCGCGCTGCGTCAGAAGGTGGGCGGGGTTAGGATTTCCCAAGATTTTCCAAGATGGCGCCGCCCATACCCCCCATAAACGGCTTCAAAACCGTTCTTCAGAAAGTCTATGGGTGACGTCACAGACGCTTTGTCCATATTTTTTACAGTCTATGCTTATGACAAGACGACGTGCTGCGTTCCAGCAGAGAATGGCCCTGTCCCAAATGGCACACTCCGGACTTGTGGACTTCCTCAGAGTCCACACTTTGGTGACGTCATGTAGTGCAGACCTATAGGGCCCTTGGCGCGAGTCCACGAGGGCGCATTGAGAGGTATTTTTGGGACAGACTCGATCGGCACGCCGGAAATAACGGCCTGGTTGTTGTTGGACAGGAGAAATCACATTTTTGCGCTCCGACGTCTTATCTGCATGTCAACTACACATCCTAATTTTACAGTTCTATATTTTGATATTGTGCATATCACCTGGGCATTAAACAATAGATATATCATGCTTATTTAAATTATGTATACAGTTGTACATAATAATAGGCTACATAATGTTCCATTTGAACTAAGATTACAATTTTAAAACATAATTTAAACACAATTTTTTCAATTTACAGGTTTCAATATTCATACTATGTTTACATTAGGGATGGGACTTTTTATCGACAAAACGACCGACATTCGACACATGCTCCACTCGACAAAAAAAATAGAGTGTCGACATGTCGAGGGGGCGGGGCTTGTGGGATTTCCAAATTGCATTTTTTTTTTTTTGGCCTTTTAATTTATTACATTTCCTATTCAAATACACATCATAAAGTGCCACTTTTCCCATAATGAAATAAAACATTTTAAATAAAACAATCCATTTTTTCTAAATAGGATAGCCACTAGACCGTTTACCCCACTTGACCCTGTGTATGTGTGTGTGTGACAGGCAACAGAGTCAACATGGCGGCAGCGGCAAGGTGCAAGGTGTGGGGGAGTTTTAGCAAAATTAATGATAAGATAGTGAGGTGCAAATTGTGCGGCACAGATTATGCGTTCCACACATCCACGTCAGGGATGCAGGCTCACCTCGACAGAAAACACCCGATGCCGTCAGCGACACAGAGCAGTATGGATGCCTTCAGAGTGCGAAAGCTGGACAGACGCCGTGCAGAGAAGATCACTGGTTTAATGACTAGCATAGTAGCTAAAGATGTTCTGCCTGTCAGCTTTGTCGAGGGGGCAGGTTTTCGCGAATTAATGGCTTTTCTTGAGCCTGATTATCTAGTGCCATGTCGCAAAACGACGACTCTGCGTTTGGAAAAAATGTACGTGGATAAGGCTGCGTCTCTCCGTAAATTGCTCTGTGCAGCAGAACACCTGGCCATCACCACAGACGCATGGACGGCTCTTACTACTGAGTCTTACGTGACTGTAACGGCTCACTATTTTGAGAACTGGAAAATGAAAACTGCTATCCTGCAGACACGCGCCATGCCAGAGAGGCATACCGCCGAAAATCTTGCTAATGTTCTGAGAGCAGCAGCTGAGGACTGGGGCATAGCCGACAAAGTTGTAGCATGCGTTCACGACAATGCTACTAATATAACTGTGGCAACCTCTCGCCACCTGGAATGGGAGTCACACCGATGCTTTGCACACACGTTGCAGCTAGCCATCAATGATGGCTTCAAACTGAACTCCATAGCCAATGTGGTCGGTGGGGCAAGTCGTCTTGTCTCGCACTTTCATCACAGCACGGTTGCGTCTGAGGCGCTCAAGAAGAAGCAGGCGATACAACTTAAGGAGCCTCACCGTCTCATCCAGTACGTAAAGACAAGATGGAACTCTATCCATGATATGTTTGAACGCCTGCTCGAGCAACGTTGGACCATATCAGCAGTTCTGTCAGACCGAGAGGTGACCAAAGTGTCGGATGCCAGGACCCTGGATCTCACCGATGCCAACTGGCATACCAAGGAAGAACTGCTGCCAGTTTTACGTGCCCTGAAGTTGGCCACAACCGCACTGTGCAGTGAAAAAGAAGTGTCGGTGTCAGTCGTTTACCCGATTACAGCTGCTCTGCTTTCTAGGTTAGTTTGTGTGTGTTTTTTATTTTTATTTTTTTTAGTCGATTGTATGATTCTGTGTCTATATGGGGAGAATTATTCTATTAAAATATAATTGCCTTCCTTGTCAGGCACCTGCAGCGGGACGAGGGGGAGTCTCCAAAAGTCTCAGAATTTAAGAGAAGAGTGTCAGAGTCTCTCACCTCTCGAATGGAACCTGAAAATCCCGGCACCGCACAGAAGGCAGCCATCGTCGCATCCTTTTTGGATCCGCGTCACAAACACCTAAAGTTCACGACCAACGAGGTTAAGGAAGCTGTGCACGAAAAGGTTAGAGATCTGTTGTCCGGGCTCCGTGTGGTCTCAGGTGACGAGTCCGGGCCCGCAAAAAGGGCAAAACCGGTGGATGCAATGGTTTCATTCTTCGGAGAGGACTATTTCATGGGGGACACGGTCACATCTGACCACTCTGAAATAGAACGTTACACAAACGAAGAAGGAATATCATCCAGTCAGGATCCTGCGCTCTGGTGGTCTCTCAATGAGTCCAGATTCAAAAACCTGAGCCGTCTAGCGAAAGCCTACCTCTGCATCCCCGCCACATCTGTGCCAGCAGAAAGAGTGTTTTCAGCCGCGGGACTGGTCGTGAGTAGACTTCGCAGTCGCCTTCTACCCAAACATGTGGATATGCTTCTGTTCTTAAACAAAAATTAGGCCTAAATGTAAAGATACATATTGGTATATTTTATTTTCACTGCTGATTTGTTATGTTGAGTTGATGGTATTATGCTGCCTCCTTTTTTGTGGTTTAAAAAAAAATGGGCACGCTGTTTTCAATATTAATTGTTGCTTATTTTCACGTTTGATAAGCATGTTAATGTTATATAATTATAATATAGAGTGTTATTTTTTTCATTCGGAAAACTATATTGTTTAGGCTACATGCACAGAGCTAATTAACTAATGGACAGGCCGTTTTATTTCTGTAAATTCCGAACGGCAAAAAGTAGCCTATGTCTTATGTGTTTGTAAGGCTGTTGAATAAACATTTTAAATTAGCCTACTCTCTCTCTCGTTTTTATTATTACCGCTTCAATGGTCAAAATTTGACACTAGAGCCATGTTTTTGAGACTAGAATAAACTAGTACAACAATGTAGAATATTTTCCACCCTCCGCATTGCTGCTGCTCTTTAAAAAAATAAAATAAAAAAAAAGGCCGACAATCCGACAAAAAGTCGACACATGGGCCTCGACAGTCGATTTCCCAAATCCCGTGTCGTTCCCATCCCTAGTTTACATATGACTCAGTAAAGCCCTGACATTCGGTTCTATTTATTTAATGAATCATAATGCGATCGTATTATTAAACGCGCTATTATTATGTTTGAGACATCAACCACTGGTCGATGACCATAATGTTTGTATAAACTGTAGGTAACAACTGGTAAAATGTACATTTAGGTCATAAAAACCGTAATATTTTCTTCTCAGCCATGTCAACAATTATCCGTGAGTGAAATCTCCTCCCATCTGTTGTCTGATTGGCCTTTCGCAAGGATTCCTGGGTAGTTAAAGTGCGTGGAGCCTGCTTCTATGCGGGCTTCGCGGAAGACCGCTTCAAGGGTACAAAGGGGGCGCTGCTGAGCACACTTCAGAGCGGTAAAATGCTGAATGGGACGGCCTACGGACTCGTAGACTCGGCGAGCACGCGCAATTCAAGTCCACGAGACCGAAAGTCTGCATGAAGTGCGCCATTTGGGACAGGGCCAATGTCTAAGCCTTGTCCCAATATCCGCACTTCCGCCCTTGTGCCCCTCAATGCGCGTTCTCGCTAAGGGGTGCAAGACCGTAGCGTGTCCCGATACTCTAATGGTGTTCTCCAGGGATGATCATCAGCGCACTTATAACTGACTTCCCCTACCATCCTGGGAAAAAAAATATTGCCGACCGGCAAGAGGAAAAACAAATGGAGAAGAAATTTATTTTTAAGTGTAAGTGAAAATAGTTTTTTTATCAGAATATGAGCGATAATAACATAATACATGATGATACAATTATTTCACTTTCTTTTGTCAGGGTCCGACGAGCAGACTTTCGATTTTATAAAGTTCAGGGCAGAGAATGAGCGGCTATTCACGGGGCACAGAAATGCCTCTAGCCAGGGATATGAGTAAGTTAACATGGCCATAAATATGAGCAGACAAGTTTTTTTATTTGAAAGTAAGGGCTTCATTGCAAAGTGATCTAATGGATGAATGTTTGTCTTTCAGTGAAATTATCAAAATGATGGGGCTGGAGGGGAAAGTGACTCGGCAGCAGTGTAAAAAGAAGTGGGAAAATCTGAAGAAAAAGTACAAGGTAATTGCACTTTCACATGTTTTGTAATTCTTATATTGTATTAATACAACAATACAATCGTTTTTAAATCAATAAACTCCTTTTTAAATCAATATTTTGTGTCAAATTATTGATTTATTTTGTAGGTAGCCATGTAATAAGCAGGATAATGTATAGGGAGGTGGTTGTTATAGTGAATTTCAACCCCTTCAGGCTGATTCAAGACCCCTCCGCTTCACGTCGAAGTCCAGTTCAGCCTGTCAGGGTTGTTATTCGCTATAACAACCGCCCCGCTATACATTATCCCTTACTTAATGACTGTTTAGAATGTAAACCCATGTAAATAATGTTAATTTCCCCTTTAATAACAATTTACAAAGGACTTAACGCTGCCAAAAACTGGGTCAGGGACAGATGCAGGAGAGGTCACTGCTGCCTCATGGATTTTCTATGCAGCCATGCATGAAGCCATTGGCCAGAGACCCTCAGTCAGGCCAGTCTATCTGTTCTCATCTGGACACAGTAGCGTAGAGAGAGCCCAGACACCTGTCAGTGAGGTTGAGGTTGAAGTAAATTCTCCAACAGGCTCGGATACTGAGACAGCAGACCCCCCAAGTGTCCGACCCCCCAATCACCGACAAGGGTGGATGTTGTGAGGTATTCGCGTGCAGCCGTCTAAGGCAGCCGTGCACGATCACAATACCTCACAACATCCACCCCTGTCGGTGATTGGTTGGAACACTTTATTTTGGTTTTTAGTGGTTGGTGAAACAAATTGTTTTTGTGTGCAGATCTCAGAGCCTAGGCTGCCTACAGAGACACGTTTTTTTGACGGCATGCTTATGGGGCGGGCAGCTAGCGGATCGTTAGGAAAGATTAGATGAATGTGACAATTTATGTTTGGGCCTGAAATCACTGATACAACCTTTAAGGTGTTAAATTTCTACACTCATGACAACAATGTGTGTGTTCAGGTATGAGGTACTTTGAATTAAATTATGTAGTCATGTTCCAAAAGGTGTCCTTGAACATTAAGGGGTGCTGATACATGTGCAGCGAGTCTCGCCCGGAGCTGGTTGCCACTTGTCTCCTGTCCAGAATCTGCTGTTGGTGGTTGTGGTAAGGCATCATAAGCTGGCTCTGGTTCCAGGACATCACCATGGTTAAGGCAGACATTGTGTAAGAATGCACAGGCAGTGACCACCTCTGTGCAGAAGCCAACCTTTACTTCTAAGGCTTTGAAGAGTGTTGCCCTCCAGCGTGCCTTCATCATACCAAAGGCTCGTTCAATAATTGAACGCGCACGTGAATGGCTGTGATTGAAGCGTCCCTCGACCCTTCCTTGAAGTGGCAGTTTGTAGGGTGTGATGATGGTTATGGGGGACTGTATGCAGGGATATCCCCCATCACCAAGAAGAAAAAAGCCAGGTGGGGGGTACTCAGCATTAACATAAAGTGGGCTGTTTTTTTAGAACACGGGTATCATGTACAGAGCCAGGAAAACCAACAAAGATGTTGAGGAAACGTCCCTGAGAGTCACAGATGGCTTGCATTTGGATAGAATAGAATTGTTTGTAATTAAAATAGTCCTCTTTGTTACGATTTGGAGGCTTGATACGAATATGGCATCCATCTATTGCCCCTACAGCCTTGTCAAATGCTGTATGCCGAGCAAGGCGTCCAAATCGCAGGCCAACTTCTTCAAGTTCATCATGGTGTGGATAGCAAATCACTTTACCTGCAATGTCCATA
Organism: Abramis brama; assembly: GCF_963993115.1. Classification (NCBI taxonomy): domain Eukaryota; kingdom Metazoa; phylum Chordata; class Actinopteri; order Cypriniformes; family Leuciscidae; genus Abramis; species Abramis brama. Next base: position 24,802,578 of record NC_139978.1, read on the forward strand.
ATTTCTGAGCAACTCTGTGCACCACACGGCACACTGTCGATTTTGGCACAGAGAACGCCCGGGCAGTGACTCTATAAGACAGTCCATGTGCAATCCAATACACAAATATTAGGACTTCCAAATAAGATCCCCAGCCGTGGTCCTGGTGCCTGTGCAGAATATCCATCAAGCCATCCATTGATTTTCTTGAAAGGCGGTAGTCGGGTCGAAGGTCTCTCTCAACATCAAAATACACCAGAAGGACAGGCATGGTATGATTCAGCCTGGCATACCTGATCAGTCTGCCAAACTTAAAAAGACAAAAAAATAATTTGAATGACAGATTTAGGAAAACAGATCACACCATGAAAAAGTTTTTATTCATTTTATAATTGAATTTATTAAAGGAAGTTGATCTATTTTCATTGTAATTTTGGACACACTTGTGGTGGTGGTGATGTTAACTATACTGAATTATATTGAGAGCTGTTCTTGATATTTTGCCACACTTGATATTTTGACAAAATATTAGGAACAGCTCTCAGTATAATGCAGTAGCCTATAGTCTACATCACTTCATAGTTTAGGTTATATCACAATTTATCTTAGCCAAAAACTGTTTTAATATGAATAACATTAAAGGAACACTCCACCGTTTTTTGAAATGGGGCTTATTCACCTTCTTTCCTACATTTAGATAGGTGGGCAAATGCATTTTTGTCTCAGTGCATGCATTGTTTTAGTTTGACAGGGTCGGCGCTAGCTTAGCTTAGCATAATGAATGGAATCCTTTGTTGCCAGCTAGCATGTCCTTAGTAAAAGTGATATAAAAAACAAATAAACACCTAATTACTTCTTGTGGCCTGCGTATTCACAGCGAGTACAAATAGCGATGCAGATTAACACTAGGCGATTTCCTATGCAGATATTGACTTGGGACTATATTAGGGGGAAGCACAGGCGAAGCACTGCTACTTGGGCACAGAGATATCACGCCCAAGTAGCAGTGCTTCGCCTGTGCTTCCCCCTAATATAGTCCTTAATATATAAGTCAATATCTGCCTAGGAAATCGCCTAGTGTTAATCTGCATCGCTATTTGTACTCGTTGTGAATATGCAGGCCACAAGAAGTAATTAGGTGGGGTTTTTTTTTTTTTATATCACTTTTACTCAGGACATGCTAGCTGGCAACAAAGGATTCCATTCATTATGCTAAGCTAAGCTAGCGCCGACCGTCAAACTAAAACAATGCATGCACTGAGACAAAAATGCATTTGCCCACCTATCTAAATGTAGGAAAGAAGGTGAATAAGCCCTATTTCAAAAAACGGTGGAGTGTTCCTTTAACAGGAAAGTTGGTTTCTTCATTCAAAGGATTGTCAAACTCGGTCCTGAAGGGTCACTGTCCTGCAGAGTTTAGCTCTAACCCTAAACAAACAAACTTAGCTGTGAGTTTCTAGTGATTCTTAAGACAATGATTAGCTTGCTCAGGTGTGTTTGATCAGGGTTGGAGCTAAACTCTGCAGGACAGTGGCCCTTCAGGACCGAGTTTGAGAAACCCTCACAACCCCGAAAACGTCGGATAAAATTTTAAAATAGGCGCTATATTTATAAATAAACCACATATTTGAGCTTTAATCAACTACATTCTCGACTGAAAAATTCTTAAAACTACATTTCGTGACACAATAACAGCAGTGTTATTAGCAGCACACACATTAGCCTCGTAAATGAACGGTAACGTTACATTGAAATGTAAAATAAAGTTAATTTACCTGTTGGTCGGGCATCAGCTTACATATTTGGATCCGGTGTAGAAGCCTTCTTCTCCTGCGGTTTCTAATTCTTCTGGTAAGAAACTGGTGGTGAGTTGTGATCAACTTTAGCAGGAGTACTGCGAATACCGCAACTGCAGCCAGCGCCATGTTTGCTCTCCTGATCACAACAGAAGGTGACGTAGATAGTGACGTGTGCAAAACTGTCCCAATTCTGCTCTTCACAGCTTCGGGCCCTTGCGCACTTACTCCGCTAAGTGCACTTTCAAAAAGTGTCCACTTCGAGGAAGACCTTAGGGCGTAGTGTGATTGGGACAGGGCCTAATAGAGAATGGGCTACTTGCACAACTACTTCCGTGTTCTACTTATTACATATCGGGAGTTTCCGGTTAGAGTCATTCCGGTCATGTATGTTGTATGCACATGCATACATGAGAATGCAGATTATCACTACGTTTTATGGATGCCAATTGATTAAAACAATGAATAATGATCTCTGTATTAATTATCTTGAGGCTGCTGAAATGTTCCTATAAATATTTTTTCTTTCCAACTGTTCATTCTGAATAATAAATAGGCTAAATATATATCCACTAACCTGCAACAATCCTATATGTCTTCTCATAGCCTACTTATACCTGTTTACAGTGGCGTAGCGTCTGGGCATGCAGGGTAGCACGTGCAAATGGGCCCGGGCCGATACGGGGCCCGCCCATGGGGAACTTTTAGTTAAAACGAGGGAATTAATTTTTCATTTGTGGACACAATAAATATATTTTTGTATGCATGTCATGTGTAGTAATTTCTTGTTTCTCCGTAATGTATAATTTCTCCATAATTTCTTGTATATGTTTATTATTTTTTGCACCCCGCGGTTGCCGTAGAACTACGCAGTCATTTTTTATATGACGCTGCATCGCCGCGTCAAATTAAAAAAAGAAAACACAGTGTGAGAGTCGAGAGGTTACTAGCCGCTAGCTAATTGAACATTAAAGGATGGAGAAATACAAACATAAAAGTGGGGCCTTAAAGAGAAAAGAGAAGGTGGAGAAGTTTGTCGCGACACAAAAACTACCCAAAATAGACAGTTTTTTTTTTGCCAACCTAGTGCGAATGACAACGATGTCGAAGGTGAGAGAGAAGTTTTGTCAGCTAATATTAGCAGTTGCACGCAGGGTGCGAACTACGGGGGAGCTAGGGGGAGCTCGGCTCCCCTTAATAAGACATGGGCTCCCCTGAAAACGTGATTTGTGAAATTTTGGGGGGGTCTCAAAAAATATTGACTGTGTTATTTTGACGTGCAATTTCAGTTTTGTGTAATGTGATCATCGTGGATTATTGTGTGTAAAATAGCAAAATTATCATTCATTCATGCAGGACGGCGATTTAAACCTACCGGCAATTCACTTCAATAAAGATAACTATGCTATTCTTGTCATGAGCATCAAGGTGTGGTGGCGCTGCGGTGCAAATTCCACTCATGTTAACTCACAGATTCGTCGAAAAAAATATAAACGATGTCCATTGATCTGCGCGCAAAGTCCTTGAAATCCATTCTGTGTTGAGGTAAGGCATGTTATTCCCAAAATGTGTTGTGGCTGGGTTGTTATAGGTCTGCGTGACTCTCGATGGTTTAGGCCTAATTGAACGGAGGAATTATGGTATTCTTCTGTAGCCTGACGAATTTAACCATTGTTCATGTGAACTCAAAGACAGCCTTTACAGACTATTTATTGGTGGATGTTTGCTGTTTGACCTATCAATTCGGGTCGATAAAGTATAATAGGGTAAATCCTGTATAGTGATTTATCCTATATAGTGCTTGCATAAAGCAAGTAGTGCACTTGTGACTTGTAGCTGTTATCTGTCGTTCATGAACGATCCATTCATTGCGTCTGTCACGTGACACATGAATGAAATACTCTGAAGGTAAAGTAATTATTTATGTTCGTTGTAAATTATTTTTGACTGCATTATAATGATTTCTTAATTCAGAATATAATCAAGATTCCGTAGGTGGATGTGTTAAAAGTATAACATAAAGCCCCTTAGATGAACGAAATGGCTCGAAAAAAGCTTATTTTATTTTGATGAACGAGATTGAACAAGAGAGTCAGTAAAATGATTCGAACTTCCCATCCTCGTATGGCACGCGCATTTATTATCGTGAGAAGCAAACAAGGTTGTGTATTGAAACATTCCATAATTGTTTCTCAGACATAGTATAGCGTTTCAGATAGCGGTCAACAAAAATATGACTTCCCCCCCTCCCTCCCATTGGCCAGCAGCACGCACGAGACATCTAGCGTTTATATATGATATCTATGCAATGGACTCTCTGGTTACTTCCGGTTTCTGGACTGGCTGCAGTAACACGTCTCTGTCCATGCGGGGGCGCTCGCAGACGAGTGCAGAATGAATGGAGGTCTATGGCGCTACCAATCAAAATCCACTTTTCTCAGGATATAATTTTTTGTCTAGTCATTTGAATGTTGTATTCGAAAGGAGATGCAAAGAAATTACACATTGCTGGGTGTTAGAATTTTTAGAGTCACTTATTTGCTTTAAAAAGTCTTTTAAAATGTCAATGACGTCATACACATCGTACGACCAGAGATACTGCTTTACGGCAATCCTTCAGTCGCTTTGGTGCTTTCGCGCTCTGCACTTTCTTTTCTCTCGAGGCATCGATAACACAGCTGACACAGGTAAACACACGTGCTAGAAGAGTTTTTGTTTTGTTTGTTTCTGGTCCCGCTTCGGACGCCACGATGCCATCAAGCGGTATCTCTGGTCGTTATCAGTCCTTCACTGACCAATCAGCGTTCATTAGCAGAATGCTAGCGTGTTATGGGCAACAACAACTTAACCTGTACGAAATCGAAAGGACATAAGTACTCGTTCATTAAACTTTCGACCTATAACCCATGTTGAACTTGCAAAACCTACAATAAATTCTGAGATTTCTCAACAGCAATCGGGTGAAAGAGACAAATTTAGCCGTCTAGCCCCATAGACTCCCATTCAGTCTGTGCTCGCCCGCGATCACCTCCGATCACCTCCAGTGGAATTCTAATGGAACTGCAACCAAGATCGATACAATGGGGCTAATAGGAAGTGGCAAGGCTCTCCGTAGACGGGCTCTGGTTCCAGTCCAAAATTGTCATGCCCTTCACTCGCTAACTTCCCTCCGTCTCGTTCACTCGGATGTACGTCATTGCTTGCGTTGCACGAATGTCCACTACTGGTGGAAACTGCATTGGGCTGAACTGGAGTCCTAAGCCCTTGATCACTTGGAATCAGCTATGGAGTTGATTTATTATTTACATTTTTTTTCCTTTAAGAATTTGTTTAATGCAGCATCTAAATGTTTGTGTGTGTTTGGAATAAATAAATAAATAAATAAATAAATAAATAAATAAATAAATAAATAAATAAATACACAGTGAGGAAAATAAGTATTTGAACACCCTGCTATTTTCCAAGTTCTCCCACTTGGAAATCATGGAGGGGTCTGAAATTGTCATCGTAAGTGCATGTCCACTGTGAGAGACATAATCTAAAAAAAAAAATCCAGAAATCACAATATATGATTTTTTAACTATTTATTTGTATGATACAGCTGCAAATAAGTATTTGAACACCTGTCTATCAGCTAGAATTCTGACCCTCAAAGACCTGTTAGTCTGCCTTTAAAATGTCCACCTCCACTCCATTTATTATCCTAAATTAGATGCACCTGTTTGAGGTCGTTAGCTGCATAAAGACACCTGTCCACCCCATACAATCAGTAAGAATCCAACTACTAACATGGCCAAGACCAAAGAGCTGTCCAAAGACACTAGAGACAAAATTGTACACCTCCACAAGGCTGGAAAGGGCTACGGGGAAATTGCCAAGCAGCTTGGTGAAAAAAGGTCCACTGCTGGAGCAATCATTAGAAAATGGAAGAAGCTAAACATGACTGTCAATCTCCCTCGGACTGGGGCTCCATGCAAGATCTCACCTCGTGGGGTCTCAATGATCCTAAGAAAGGTGAGAAATCAGCCCAGAACTACACTGGGGGAGCTGGTCAATGACCTGAAAAGAGCTGGGACCACCGTTTCCAAGGTTACTGTTGGTAATACACTAAGACGTCATGGTTTGAAATCATGCATGGCACAGAAGGTTCCCCTGCTTAAACCAGCACATGTCAAGGCCCGTCTTAAGTTTGCCAATGACCATTTGGATGATCCAGAGGAGTCATGGGAGAAAGTCATGTGGTCAGATGAGACCAAAATAGAACTTTTTGGTCATAATTCCACTAAACGTGTTTGGAGGAAGAAGAATGATGAGTACCATCCCAAGAACACCATCCCTACTGTGAAGCATGGGGGTGGTAGCATCATGCTTTGGGGGTGTTTTTCTGCACATGGGACAGGGCGACTGCACTGTATTAAGGAGAGGATGACCGGGGCCATGTATTGCGAGATTTTGGGGAACAACCTCCTTCCCTCAGTTAGAGCATTGAAGATGGGTCGAGGCTGGGTCTTCCAACATGACAATGACCCGAAGCACACAGCCAGGATAACCAAGGAGTGGCTCTGTAAGAAGCATATCAAGGTTCTGGCGTGGCCTAGCCAGTCTCCAGACCTAAACCCAATAGAGAATCTTTGGAGGGAGCTCAAACTCCATGTTTCTCAGCGACAGCACAGAAACCTGACTGATCTAGAGAAGATCTGTGTGGAGGAGTGGGCCAAAATCCCTCCTGCAGTGTGTGCAAACCTGGTGAAAAACTACAGGAAACGTTTGACCTCTGTAATTGCAAACAAAGGCTACTGTACCAAATATTAACATTGATTTTCTCAGGTGTTCAAATACTTATTTGCAGCTGTATCATACAAATAAATAGTTAAAAAATCATACATTGTGATTTCTGGATTTTGTTTTTTAGATTATGTCTCTCACAGTGGACATGCACCTACGATGACAATTTCAGACCCCTCCATGATTTCCAAGTGGGAGAACTTGCAAAATAGCAGGGTGTTCAAATACTTATTTTCCTCACTGTGTGTGTATATATATATATATATATATATATATATATATATATATATATATATATATATTTTTTTTTTTTTTTTTTTAATATATATATATTTTTATATATATATTTATATATACAGGCCCAAGCCGGTGGCACTGCAACCCCAGTGCCGTTAGTTACCTAAAGGCACCGGGGTGGCGGTGCCGCCGGCTTTGGCCCTTCATCGCTGCTCGCAGCTATATATATATATATATATATATATATATATATGGGTGAATGACGGATAAGGATTTAAAATGTGAAGAAAAATAAAATTGGTAAAAAACTAAAACTGTAGGACTTTCTATACTTATTAGAGTGTTGTGTATGTAATGCAATGATATTTACACATTTCAAGAATGTAATTAATTATTTTTTTTGGTGAATCAGATCTTTTTCCCCATGAAAATGTCATTCCTGGGTAACGTAATGAATTTTTAAATTAACTATATTTCTACCATTGTTGGCATATACAAATGTACTGATCTCAGTGTTTCCCCTACCATTATATAAGGGGGGCGCCCCGCCCTCCTAACGGCTCCCCCCGCCCCCCTTGAAGTCAAGTAAATTTGATTTGATTTTCTTTATAGCGCCAGATTACAATTTGTTATTTTATTTTAAAAAACTAAATAGCCCTTAAGTAATATGTTATTTATCTTATTTCCACGATGGCATGTCTTTTCTGTCTGTGTTTGCGCGTTTACAATTATCCCAATGAGTGCGCAAGCGCGCACACTCACACACAAACAAACACTTGCGTCAAATACAGATGAGCACTAGCAGACAGAGAGCGCGCGGCGGGAAATATGTCGCTGAACTGAAGATGGCAACACTCGCTCTACTGCGAGTAGCAGCCGGAGTAGCTCTCCTGCTCCAAGTCTACGCCCGTTTCACACATATTTCGTTTGCAGTGCGTGTGCGGTGAGTATTTTTTTCCGTACCCATGTTTACAGAGCTTTCACACTGCACGCGGATGCAGTCCGTCGATGATCGATCCGTTCCAGTTGCGCAGCGATCGCTGCACCGTTATACAGCAGTGCAGCGATCGTTTCCGCACCAAGTCTACTACTGTCTATGATTTCTGCTGTGCTGCAAACGCTGAATTAAAGTGACAGCGCATGTTTCGTGGTCAACGTGAACACAGATTGACCTGAAAATGTAGTCATTTCACCATAAGTGCGATTAATTAAATAAAATGTAGTAATCTTGTTTATTTAATTAAATACTACTTTTTTCACTTTAAAACCGGGGTAAAGCAAGGAAAACTACAATTTACCTCAACAAGGCGACATAATGACATTCCTGGAGGTGGAAAAACAAGTTCTTTGTGACATGCAAGATTTATTGTATTAAAATTTAAATGCAAAAGATTTTAATATAAATACATGGTTAAATATTTTACCACTTGCTTGAGCAACTTAATATATAATTATATAGAAGTAATGCATTGAATAATACATTGTTTAAATTGTTTAAACGTGAACGCGCGTTCACAGCAGTGCTGCGTCTGACAGGATTATTCTCTCCAATAAATGCATCATAGAAATAAACACTTCTCACAAAAAAAGCCCATTTAAAATTTGTTTGTCATATAAATGTATTAACTAACATTAACGAACAATGAATGAGCAATATATTTGTTAGTATTTATAAATCTTTTTTTTAGTTGTTAGTTAAAAAATAAAACTATTTAAGCTCTGGTCCATTAATATTAACAAATACTTCTATAAATTTAGGGTTATTTGCAAAAGTCAATTTTAAAAAGATTTAAATATGTTTTTTTTTTTTTTTTTTAAGAGATATCTTATGTTAACTTTTTTTTTTTAAACATTTGTGTTTTATGTTAACTTTTACAAAGCATTACCCTCCCAGACAACCAATTGATGTGACACATAGATAGATAGATAGATAGATAGATAGATAGATAGTGTCTGTGTCAATTCCCCCCCCCCCCCCCCCCCCTGTAAACCTGTAAACCTAGGGGAAACACTGGATCTCCATATTTGGAGCTCAACAAACAATTAGTGCTCGGAAAACTACATTTTAATCACAATTAATATAATCAATTTGGGATTTCATATAGACATGGGCTCATTTTTGGCTGCTGATAACTCAAAATTCAGAACCAAATAAATAAAAAAACCTGGAAAATGTTTAAAAATGTTTTCCAATAAAGTAAATAAAACTTGTTTTATCATTAACTCAACAAAAAACTGAGTTGTGTAATCTAACACACAAATATGGGTTAAAATAATTGCCCGTGTCATTGTTAGCCAGAATGACATACTGTTAACAGGAAGGACATTTTGCAATATTTTTCAGGATTACCATAAAAACCATCCTCAGTATAATTTTTCTTTCCAACACTCAAACTTGAAACAAAGTAAGAGACCTGACAAATTTTTAATGATTTAAAAATCTGTAAAATTATAGTAAATCTGTAAAATTATAATGCTAAATAAACAATGGCCAAGGGTATAGTCCAACACATTATACAGCTAAAACATTTAGGGCCCTATTTTAACGATCTGAAACGCAAGTATCAAACACGTAGTAACTTTGTGGGCGGATCTTTGCGGACGACGCAAATCTAAAATGTGTTGGTCTGAAGTAGCTTCATTATTCATAGGTGTGGTTTGGGCGTAACGTGAAATAAACCAATCAGAGCGTCATCTTACATTCCCTTTAAGAGCAGGCGCGCTTGTTCCATGGTGGTTGCTATTATAACGGCGGATTTGCCAAGCGCACACCAGGAGCAGTTCACAGCCGAGGAGAGCAACGCTCTCGTCAGGGCCATAAAACACAGAGAAGTGACATTGGGGATGGAGAAACACAACCAGATTAGCTTCGCTTAAACAGGCGTATCATAATTTGGGTAAATGTGTAAGCTAGATTTATGCCTATTTTTTCACATCTATGAACACAACAATGATTTCCCTCATGTGAAATATTTTTGCTTGTAATAATGTATGGTTTGCAAAAATGTGAACTGCTAGCGTCTGTGTGTAGATGAGAGAATCAAAGTGTGTGTGCGTTGTGCTCACGCTACATTATGGCCAAGCATGCGCCCTTAAAGGTGCCTTGTGTAAAAATAAATAAATTCATACTCCACATTCCATACCAGATGGGGGCAGTATACCTCCAGAAAGTGAGTTGGTCTACTCTAGAGTATGAATATCTTCAAGCTACTCCCCTTCACCTTTACCAGTGAATATGTTCATATTCGTTTTGTTCATATTACATTTTTATTGTTAGTTTGAATTACATTAATTTGACAGACAGCATTCGCTGATGTTGACCAAGCTAGCGCCAACGTAACCAGAGCTTCCAACTCTCACGCATTAACCGTGAGACACACGCAAACACTTTTCACACGCTCTCACCCCACACATCAATTTTCTCACGCACAGAAAAATCGCGAAGCAAAGAGGACACGGAGACCGACAGACTAGACAGAGCAGGTTAGTTATGATATAAAAAATCTCAGCTCTCAGATTCTGTCAATTAAATACCGTTTTGGCGCTTGTAAATGTTACACGACAGATCCCTAGGGCATGTGAACCGATCATCTCTACTAGCTAATAGTAAAAAAATCACGAACACTGAAAGATACAGTAATGTTAGGCTACAACTTACCAAAATGTATTCCTCATACATAATATCGACCAATCAGTGTTTTTTATCATCGTGAAGAGGTCAATAACACAGCTGGAGAACAATTATGTCAGATTTACCTCAGGAAAGCCATTTAATATACATAATATAGGTCACGTAACGTTAGTTGGCAAGAAAAAAAGAGCAATAGAGATTGTGCTATGTGTACTATATTACAATACTGTATTTATGAACGTTATATACGTTTATCGAACAGCCTTCGATACATTTCTATGTTATAACTTCCCGAAAATCTACACAAACATATAAAACAAACTTCTAACGAAATACTAACAGCATCTTACTTACCAATCCAAAAGAAATGTTGCAAGTTCGAAGTCAAACCTCATTTTTTTCATGTCCATTAGTTGTCTCCAGCGATGAAAAGCAGTGCCAATGTTTACTCTGGTTCTGTTCCTTTTTTATCATATTTTATTTGAATGTAGTAGTGGGCTGTAGGCTACTTTCCACACGATTGACATCAGGTTAAAATGCCCACAAGCCGTGCGAGTTATTCGTGTATTGCATGTTTGGCTGGTGGTTATGTTGCCGGCATACCGCCTCCCATGGCCGAAACTGGTATTACGACACCTGTCGGGCCGTGGCTATTAATGCTAATGCTAATTCAGGTTGATATCTCTGCAGCACTATAACTTGACATTTTTTTAATGACATCATCGCCCTTATTTCTTCTCATTCTTTTGATGCATGTAGCTCATTTTTTGGATATTTTTACCTCAATTTTTACATAAGGCACCTTTAAAATAGCATCTGAATAATGCGCCACTGACTTTAGACTAGGTTTCTCCTGGTCTGTGGCGGAATTGTTTTCTGAAACTGCAAAATAGCACCAGGGCACGTTTGCACCGGAACACGCCTCCTCTTTGCGCTGAACCGCCCCCGGAGCGCAAGTTCATTCCCTAATTTACCGACGTGCGTCTGTGGAGGGAAAAGTCCGCTGTGCGCGGGTGAGAAATAGGAATGATACATGCGTCGGTGTACAAAGTCAATTGCACTGGGTGCAAGACAGGGCCCTGAGGCTTATTGCAAATGAGTCAAGTCAAGTCATCTTCATTTATACAGCGCTTTAACAATGTAGATTGTTCCAAAGCAGCTTTACAGTGATAATAGGAAATTAAAGTAACAGAGATTGTTTTGGCTTTACAGCAGCTCTAGAATAAAGTTATTGTCCAGCTAAAGTTAGTTTTGATTGATTCACTTCCGTCGCAACGATCATTAGTTATTAACTTAAGGGCCGCTAACACAACACCGTTCTAACAGAAAACCGTTAAGTTCTTTCTGCGCAAACTTTAAAAACGTGAACCTGTGAGAACGCTGATGGCGTGCACATGCATATTACGCGTTTAGATTATAGGAATGTTTATAGGAGTGTGAACCTATTTCAATTAATATTTCAAGTTTGCTTACTGATGCATTATCACTCCACTGAGTCAACACTATAATACCTTGCTCTCTTTTGTCCAAGATACTCAGCCCTAGCTTTTGCATCTACGTTTATCCTGGCTCTGAACCGGCTCTGCCTCTCTTTATTAGACAGAGGCATTTGGCAGGACAGAATTGACCTTAAAACACCAGAAGCTATACTAAAGCTTTAATAAAATGTTGATAATTAATAAATTTGATTACATTATTCATGATTTGACCATTAACATTACAAAATTCAATTCAATGATAAAGACCCATGTGACTCATTGAATCATATGAAATCAAGTTGAATGACAGCAAAAATATGGCAAAAAACATACAATTGCCCGTAACGAAAGAAAGTGCTGCCTGCTCCATACTAACAGCTTGAGAGCGAGAGCATGCAGCTTGGAGGAGCGCATCCCCCCCTGGTGGTTGATATATGCTACGGCTGTTGTGTTGTCGCAGCGCACCAGCACATGTTGGCCCTGCAAGCGGGGGCAGAAAGTAATTCAGAGCCTTCCACACCGTGAGGAACTCTAAATAATTTATATGGGCTGAGTGAAGTGTGCTTGGCCACACACCATTCACTGTTCTGCCCTCTTGCGTGGCTCCCCATCCTGTTAAGGATGCGTCTGTCGTTACTACTTTCCGCAGCATAATCGCCCCGAGAGGGGTCCCATGCGCGTAAAACTCCGCGTTCCTCCAGTGGTGCAGCGCTACTGTGCACGTGCGCGTCACTTTGACAGAGCGGCGGAGATCGCGTAAAGGGCTGAGGTGAAGAGATAAAACCCACTTCATGAACGCCCTCATTCTCAGAAGGCCCAAAGGCAGGACATGAATAGCCGCCGGCATAAGACCCTGTAACCTGAGACATGCGTGATAATGTACTCTCGCTCCTTCTCTGAATTGTGTGAGGCAATTCATTAAGGAGAGAACGCGTTCTTGTGACAGACGCGCGCGCATTGTACCCGAATTCAGCTCCAGACCCAGAAATTACTCTCTGCGTGGGAGTGAAATTGCTCTTGCTCACATTCACTCTGAAGCAGAGCGCTGTGATGTGCGCGAGTACACGGGCAGTGTTTTGCATGACGATTTCTCTCAAATCGGCTATAATAAGCCAATCGTCTATGTAAGTCAGGATTTTGAGCCCCGCTATTCTCTCCACACACAGACAAAATGTTCTCGGGCTGAGAGCTAGGCCAAACGGAAGCACTGTGAACTCGTAACATATGCCTTGAAAGGCGAAACGAAGAAACTTCCTGTGTGAAGGATAAATGCTTATGTAGAAAAAAGCATCTTTCAGATCGATCGATGTGAACCAATCGTTCTGTTTTATTGCACGCGAGAGAACGTTGTGGGTTAACATTCTGAAATTGTATTTCCTTAAATGTTTGTTCAACACTCTGAGATCCAGAATAGGACGAAGAGAACCGTCTTTTTTGGGATCAGGAAATAACGGGAGTAAAAGCCCTGATGACACTGATGCGGAGGCACTGCTCGCACCGCCCCTTTCTCGAGGAGAGAAGATATCTCGTCTTTCAGAATGTGCGCGGAGCTCTCTTCTGTGTGAGAAAAGATAACTCCGTTGAAACGTGGAGGTTTTCTGGCAAACTGAAGCCTGTAGCCCTTCATTATGGTGCGCATCACCCAATCTGGGGGTGACACAGACCTGCCAGGCTGTCACGTGTGACATGAGGGAGCCCACACTCACCGGAGAATTGCTTAGGGCTGGCAATACAACCGGATTGTTCATTTGTGATACAATGGCGCCATCTAGTGGACAGCTTAGGGGCGACATGTAGGATTTCTGAGGAACAACAGCACTGGGCAGAGCTTCCACTCTCAGTGTTAGATAATTCTGTTGTTTTTGATTTTTTTGATTTTTGAAACACACACAGGGATATGAACCTTTATTGAATGTGTGAGAGGTTGTTTGTGCAAACTGTGAAGAGACTGTGGTTGAGCACTTTTCAACAGTGTTGGGGCACTTTTTGGCAGTGAATTTCCCCCTAGTTCTGAAACTAGAAGCTGGGAGGGGAAATTTTGTATGGACCACACCTGAACTTGTGACAAGTCCGTGTTGAACTGAGGTTGGGCACCCGAACGAGGGAAAAGGGGCCCTCGAGTTGAGAACTTCCTCTTTTTCTCAAACTTGTGTCCAATGGGCTGGCCGCCCGAAAACCTGGACAGAGAAGCCCCTGGGGCTGAGCATCAGGTATGCCTTTTCCTCTTCCCGTCCGACGGGGTAGAGTTGTTGGGCAGGCATAGTTTAAATGCCTCATCCTCCTTCTTCTTGTCATCGCACCGCTGTTGCAGCAGGGCCGAAAAGAGCCTGGCCTGGTTCCACCGGCGCTCCTGCTATGCGGCGTTTCTCGCTGTCGGGCAGACCAGAGAGATTGAGCCAGAGGGCGCGTTCCCCCACGACGGATAAGGCCATAGAACGTCCGCTGGCTTGGACGGCCTGGCGGGCGTTGCGAAGGACCAGATCGTTGACGGTGACGATCTCCTTCCACAGCGTCGGAGATTGCACGCCTTTCTCCAGATGCGAGCTCATATCCTCCAGCAGCTCCACCTGGTAGGCCGAGAGGAGGGAGGAAACATTAAGAGCCTGAACCGCGAGGGCCGAGGCCTTGTACGAGGCCTGGAAGACAGAAGCTGAGAAGCGGTCCATCTTATTGGGGAGAGCTGGCTTAGGGGGGGCCAGTAATCCTCCCTGCGAGGGGTTAAGGTGTCTGGCAATCGAGGGCTCGATGGTGGGAGGGTCGCCCATACCACACGCTGCCATGTCCTTCACCTCCAGACCCGCTAAGCCGTGCTTAAGATCGAGCGGGTCTCTCCAGTAGTGACGCATGTGCTTAGCGCACGCGGGGAGGACCGGCATGAGCTGCTTCCTAGGACCGGGAGGGGGCCCCAGGAGCTTGCCGTCATACACATCCCTCTCTTGGTCGGCGGCATTCTGGAGGGCCGGCCTTTCGATGCCGAGACGAGCGGCCGCTCGCTCACACACCTCGAGAAGGACTGCGTGCGGTAGTGTAGCCGAGCCGCTAACCGGGGCAGCTTGGGCGGACGGGATGGTTTCCTCGTCGTCCGAGCCATCAAGTATAGCGGGGTCCTCGTCCTCGCCTGAGCCGGGCGGCTCATAGTCGAGCGAGGAAGCACCGGGAAGAAATTCCTCGACTAAACCCTCAGACTGGTCAGCCCAGCTGAGAGAAGGCAAGCTCTGGGAGGCGCCTGGAGCTGCAACGTTTTCACCTACTCCCACATCCGAGTCGTACTGATCATCCGCGCTTTGGGTGGACGCAACCTTAAGTCGGCGTCGGAGAAGCTTCCTAGGCAGGGCGAGGCAATGGCTGCAAACCACGCAAAAGGGATGGATATCCCTCGCGGCGATGAGTGAACCGCAGGCGGCAGGACATGCACGCGACTGCGAATCGGACGGGTTAACAGGACCGGAGGCCATACTAACAGCTTGTTTGTGATCCATGGGAGAGGTGAAACCTAAGACGCAGGCGGGCAGCCTGAGCGAATCTAGGTAGCGAGCGTGGGTGGCTTGCAACCAGAAACCAATCGCAACTGAACGTAACCGACTGACAATCACGCCAGGCGGAGGCTGATCGAAGATGATATATCCTCCTGTTGACTGTAGTGAAGTCAGCGAAACACGTAGAGCAGCGAAGCAAAGAGGTCGCGAGAAGCGAATAACAACTGAGGTAAGATAGCGCGTGCTAGTGGTTTATACACTTGGTAAGGGGCGGGTCCCTTACCGGGCATTGGTCACGCGCTTCTGTCTGTCAGGCCAGACTTGGTGCAATTGGATGCTTCTGCAGAGGTCAGGTGCGGATGCCCTTCCCATAGGTGGATCTCGAAACGAGATGATGAAAGAGAACGCACGTCAGACAACGTTTGCAGTTGAAGTCTGTACTCTCGGCACACAGACTGATTAGGCAAGGCTACGTCTGTAGTGCAAGGCACACCATTTTATTATCTGCTTACCTTGATTGTCATCCAAACTTTCAAACGCGCATCAGTGGGCTCCGACTCCGAACCTATGCTCTGAACTCTCTCTGAACTTCTCACACGCAAGTGACGTATCAGGTTTCAGCGAATCAACGATCAGAGAAAACTGCAGTGAGAACGTTGTAGGCAGATGTTACAGCTGTGTGCCTTAAACTCCTCTGCTGTCATTAATACGCTGTGGTCTAGTCATCAACAGAAAATTAACGGATTGAGAGGGGAGAAACGTGGATTTTGGCATGACATTTCTTGCGTGTGAGCGTGAGATTGATGCTGAAAGCGTGAGTGTTGGCAACCCTGATTATTCATCGGACGGGAATTGCTTGATTCGGACGTTAGGACGGTACTGCTGTGCTAAATGCTGCAAAACTGTCAATGGATTGATGTGAGACTGCCGAGTGTATATATACCTCTTACCATTGATTGCTGAGTGCTCTCCACTTGTGCTCCTCCCGAACTTTGTTAATTAATAAAACCTCATGAAGATGCAAACCCAACTTTTAGAAATACATGAGGCTGAGAGATCTCTCTCTCTCAGCCTCATGGACCAATCTGAAGTACAGAAAAGGCCTCAAACTCCCTGCTGCATTTCATTAAATAGCCAGACCTCTTTCACATGGAAACATGTGCTAACAAAAGAAATTTGCATTCAGAGGTTAAATCTTTTGGGAGTGGGTGACCATTTGTCTAGAGGCCAACCCCTCTTTGGGCCCTATTTTAACGATCTGAAACGCAAGTGTCAAAGCGCAAAACGCAAGTAACTTTGTGGGCGGGTCTTGGCGCTGTTGCTATTTTCCCAGCGGGATAAATGACTCTTGCGCCAGGCACAAATCTAAAATGTGTTGGTCTGAAGTAGCTTCATTATTCATAGGTGTGGTTTGGGCGTATCGTGAAATAAACCAATCAGAGCGACATCTCACATTCCCTTTAAGAGCAGGCGCACTTTGTTCTAAAGCGGATTCCTATTATAACGGCGGATTTGCCAGGCGCGCGCCAGGAGCGGTTCACAGCCAAGGAGAGCAACTCTCTCGTCAGGGACGTTGGGGATGGAGAAACCCACCCAAATTAACTTCGGTTAAAAAGGCGTATGATAATTTGGGTAAATGTGTAAGCTAGATGTATGCTTTTATAATAAATTGTCTATCTATCTATCTATCGTAATAATATATGATTTGCAAAAATGAAAACTGCTGCTTCTGTGTAGATGAGAGAATCAAAGTGTATGCGCGTTGTGCACACGCTACATTGATTATGGCCAAGCATGCGCCCTTAAAATAGCATATGAATAACATGCGCAACGCGCCACTGACTTTAAACTATTTTTTCCTGGTTAGTGGCGCAATTGTTTTCTAAACCTGCAAAATAGCATGAAGGAATGTTTGCGCCGGAACACGCCTCCTTTTTTGCGCTGAACCGCCCAGGGAGCGCAAGTTCATTCCCTAGTTTAGCGACGTGCTTTTGTGGAGGGAAAAGCGCGCTTTGCGCGGGTGCAAAATAGGAATGATACATGCGTCGGTGTACAAAGTCAATTGCGCTGGGTGCAAGATAGGGCCCTTTGTGTGCTAGTTATCCATAAACTCTCAAAAACCTTATTACCTTTTGTTTTACTTATTTGGAAATGGGACATTTGCACCAGTCGCACTGTGACATTTTTAATGATACCAAAATGAAGAATACTCTGTGATAATCATTCACATTAAACTATACATTTCCTTGGGTGATTTACATGTGGTCTCAGCATGTGAGAGGGGGAGTGAGGAAGAGGGGGAGAGATGTGTTCTGAGGTGAGACTTTGTCTCTCAAATGGTGAGTTCAAATGGTAATTTCCAGAGAGGTCTTTTGTCCTCTTAGGGTTTGGGTGCTCCCCAACCAAACCGGCATTTCCTAATTTCTCAATTCTTACAGTCAATAAGTGATGAGTTAGGAGTGAGAACGTGTTGCAACTACAGTTTTTGCACATGAAATGCCCCTCTATCTCCACTCTTATTGGACCATTGCTCTTCATATCGTTTCTCATATTACAGGACATGCCCATGTCGATCACCATCTTTTTGACAACATTTTTGTTGTTGCAGATCATTGTCATTGTGAACAGGTGTTTAGTCTGCTCTCCTAGCTGAAGATGCTCTGGTGAAAACATTAAGAAACACAGTTCTGGAGTCCTGGAGCCTCTCACTTCTCCATCACCATTGTGTTGGACACATAAGTAGAGGAGGATTGCAGGAGGAATAAGATACAGTTTCAAGTATCATCTGTTGGTCTCTCATTGTTTTCCTCCCTGTAAACAAACAATACACAATATAGGCTTTTAGTACATTGCCACCTTCACAACTAGGAAAATAATACGGGGGGGAGTTGGTCTTACAGTGTTTGACCTGTTGTCGCTGGTCCAGGGCTTGTTTCTTCAATGGGAAGCTGTTAAACAAAACCAAAATCCAGTCAAGTCATGACAATGTTTGAAGACTGTTCTTACCTTAACTAAAAACAGAGGAAAGTTTTTTACAAAACTGAACAAAGCCTATTTGGACTAATAAAGATTACAGTTACACTAGTTTGTCACATTAGGAAACCGAAAACTTACCCTATTTCTTTTGTCACCTGGAAAACATTCCAAAAGAAATTACATTTGTAGTTAAAATAAGGATAAAATGCACTTTAAATGTTATTAATGTTACACAGCAATATCATTTGACTTATTACTGTCATTTTATGACATTTTATGTCAATGAAGTGAAGTACTGAGAAAAATCTGAATGTTTTGGATAAAATGGACAGTAAATAGCCTCACATAGTCAGACAATTAACTAACAAATTCTGCTCTATATTGCAGCTTATTCCTCTTAAAGGGATAGTTCACCCAAAAATGAAAATTCTGTCATCATTTACTCTCCCTCAAGTTGTTCCAAACCTGTATGACTTTCTTTCTTCTGCTGAACACAAAATAAGATATTGTGAAGAAAGCCGGTAACCAAACGACTGATGGACCCCATTGACTTCCATAGTAGGAAAAAAAAAATACTATGGATGTCAATGGGGACCAGCAACTGTTTAATTACCAACCTTCTTTAAAATATCTTCTTTTGTGTTTAGCAGAAGAAAGAAAGTCATACAGGTTTGGAACAACTTGAGGGAGAGTAAATGATGACAGAATTTTAATTTTTGGGTGAACCATCCCTTTAAAAAGGAAAAGATTGTGTGACTGACATGTAAAGCAACAACCGCAATCACATAGAATAGCTGTAATAGACCATACTACAATAACTTGCGTCCTGTGACATTTTTAGCGCAATTTTCCAACGGACAAAATTGCGATTGTTAACTCATGATTTCTGTTCTGTCTGTGCGCACCAATCTTGCACTTCTATCTCCTCCTCAACCAGACCACCTAGAGACTTCGGGTTTTCGGCATTATGTTAAGGAAGGTCTAATCTCGGGAACGCACACAAAAAAAAAAAAAACCACCGAAAAAGATTTACTATCTCTTAGTGTTGTGATCCCATGACGTCAGAAAATTGCGCTAAAACACTCACTGAGTTTTTATTACTTGTTTTCTTTTAGTGTTTGCTTGTTTTTTCTGTTTCTCTTTCTCTCCTCTGTCTGTACAGATTGCAGACACCTGCTCCTGATTACCGGGTAACTGCTGCGAATTATCCGACTGGCTCATAGTGGAGTAGCATAAGGATATAAGCAGTCCAGAGAAGGGGACACGATTCGCTTCGCTTGACATTTTTCCTAAACTCACATGGTGTGTAATTTTTGCATTTATCAAACTACCAATGTAGTAAAAATAAGTGTTATGGGTAAAGTTGGATGTCCTCTTTTTCCTTTTAACATTTTCTCTTGTTTTGTGGATAGACATGGGATAATTTTTCTTGTTGGATTTTTCTTTCATTAGGTAAATTCGTTTTCTTCTCATTTTAGTTAGCGGATTATTTTGTTATTTTTGGGGTCCCTTTTCCTAAGGTATCTGTTGTTTATTTTCACTAATTACACTTTATATTTTTTTTCTCTTTTTGTCTGTTAACCCTTTACCTGTCACCCCCCTTTTTGAGAATGGACATTAAAATGCACTATTCAAGCTTAAATGGTTGTAATTCAAGAATGCTTTGGAGAATAGACCTAAGTTTGGTCTTGTTTTAAAGGGAAAAAATTGCAGATTATTGCTGAAGTGAAAGCACTTCAAAATTAAAGTATGAAAAAGTTATGGAAGTTTAAATTTACATTAAATCAAATATAATTGATTTAATATTTTTCTTTTTTATAAAATATATATTTTGCAAAATATGTTTTACAAAAAAATTACTATAAAATCAAAGCCATATATCTAGCCAAGTTGTGTTCCAAATTTGAAGTTGATATCACAAAAAATGAAGTTCCCATGAGATTTTGTTTAGGCGTATTACCAAAAATAGCCACCGGGTGTCATTGAATTCCATTGAATTTAACTGTATGTATTCTACCATAACAAATGAATAAATTTCTGTCCAAATAATACTTGTCACAAAATATGGAACCTTGAGACTAAGACCTTTCTGACAATATGAGTTTAGTCAAGATTAGAAAATATTTTGATCATAAATTATGAAACATAATGATGCCCAAAAGAGGAGGAGCCTGATAAAATCATTTAGAGTGCCGTTTCTATGGTAACACAATGTCCAATTTCAAAACAGTTTGCACAGGATGAATTCTGAGATCGTAAGCTTTCAAATGATACCTAATTTATGATAACTACTAAAATATGTAATATAATAAAAAAAGCGATAAAAAATATAATATTATATTTGAGGATAATATATATATATATATATATATATATATATATATATATATATATATATATATATATATTATACTTTTTAGAAGATAATATTATTTTATAATTTTTTATTGACAAATACTAGATTATATATTTTCTAATGAAATTTTAGCATGAAAACCAACATATCAATTATTTAAAGTGTGTGCATCAACTTTTTGTGACAAAGGTCAGAACTCCTGTTATTATGTAGATTTTTTGAGGTGCAGTAGTCATAAATTCATCTATTTCTGTTCCTACATAATTTATGACAAAAAACAGTCCTAAAATATCTATTTAGGAGTCTTAGAACTTTCCAACAATATATAGTTTGTTATAATTAGGATTAATTAGGATTTAAGTAAAGTAAAGTAAAGTTAGGCGTCCCGTATACGGGACGGTGACAGTTAAGGGGACTTAAAAGACTTTATGACTGTCATTATTGAGAAACAAAATGTGTCTTGTGACTCTGGGTCTGGAGATGGGTACATCAACATTAACTGTTATTGACAGTAAAAAGGTTTTGATGCAATATGCATCAGAAGGTCAGTAAAGAGAGTGTGGGTGGTTCATAGACATGCCACCTGAGGTTGAGACTAGGCAGTTATTTATTGCAACAAAAGATATGTTGTAGAAAGCTGGGATCCAAACAATGACTTTCATAAAAATAAAAATAAATAAAAATATATTTTGTGTTTCACAGAAGAAAGCAAGTCATACAGGTTTGGAAAGACATGATGGTGAGTAAATAATGAAATATTTTTGGGTGATCCCTTTAATTGCTGTGTTTCTCACAAGGTCTTTTTCAAATTAGATTTATTAAATTTACTCTACAGGGTCAGATTGGTACAATTTAAGCGGATCAATAAGCATACAATAGATTTTTACTTTAACATAAAATTGTTTCAAGAGAACTTGGGACACAAATTTAGTAAAAATAAGTTCTGTTTCCACTCACCATTATTGACTCTTTGAACTTCTGAGCATGACCTTCTGTATAGTACTGCTAGAACAGCTGCACATATGACAGGAGGACAGAAAGCTACAAGACAATATCTTTTCCTCTTCGGTACACATTTGACATCTTTTACAGGATTGCCATCTTCAATTTGAATCTCATTTCTGGCTGCACAGCTTAGAAAAATGACAACAATCCTTAATAATAATAATACATAACAGAAATTCAAAGAAGACAAAGCAAAAAATAACACTTCACTTACTCTGTCCATTTGGTGCAGTTCAGCCCAGAAGAAGAATAAAACCCAAAAGAGCAGTTTTCACATTCTGTATCTGCTGTTTTTGTCCCTGTAAGTAGACACAGAGAGTGAACATTTTCATAAATTAAAATGTAGGATGATTTAGACTAAATGATGTGGGGGAAATGAAATTAGTTTTTAAGCATTGAGAAACAATACCTAGTGTTTTTGTTTCTTGTCCTGGTTTGCAAACACGGTGTTTTATAGCATGACGGCACTGTGAATTGGAGTCCTCCTCAATGCAGTAATATCCATCAAGTACATCACAGATGGTGTCTTTTTCTTTAGTACATTTACTCTGAATGTAAAGACCTTGACCTAAAACAGCATAATTAGCAAAACTTTTATATAAGTGCAATAATGCAAAAATTACTAATTTCAAAGGTAAAAGAAACAAAAATGTTATATTTACTTTTAGCACAGTGACGGCATGGAAAGCATTTTTTAAGACCGTTGGGCTCACTTATGAATGTTTCTGAAATGCAGTAACTACATGTGGTACTTGAATCATCAGTGCAGTCTTGGACTACCACTGACCCTACAAACAACAAATAATAACACACAAGAATAAGATGACTAAGAATCAGAGGTGGAAAGAAACAAACTACATTTACTCGCGTTATTGAGTAATATTTGTGTGTGTGTGTGTGTACTTCTACTTCTTTAAGGAGTTTTTCAAATCTGTAATTTTACTTTTACTTAATAAAGATGCCGTCGGCAAGATTTTTTTGATTATATTCACTGAAACCGACACTATGCTCAGACAGAACAACCTAAATCAGCCAGTTTTAGAAAAAAAACGCGCTTCTACCTCCACCTGGAGCCTGTTATGTGTTTTGCAAAAATCCACTGCTCCCGGTCCCTCTGGTCCAATCAGTGCAGGGCTATGTGAGATCTATACTGTCTATGGTGAGATCTGACTGTCAATCACAGTTTGTGCACACGCCACAGATTCTTCCTCTCCCCCGCGCACGTTACAATATCACATGCACATGCCTGAAGTTCGCAGTGTGTTGGATTGTACGAAGCGCGATGGCGGAGAGAAAATCTACTAACAAGCTTCCAATTCCTCGGTCAACAACCAGAGCTAGGAGGTCCAAAACATCCAAGGAAAAGAAAATGATGCTTTGATGCTGAAGAGACGTTGCGTTCACAGAAGATCTGGTGCACACGCACTGACGAGCACAAACTCAAGGGGAGGGTGATCGGTGGTAGTGGGGGAGAGGCATGAGAGTTGTAAACATTAATTTTTTTTTGGCTAAGTCGACCCAATCTGCCAGACTTGCCGACTGCAACTTTAAGTACGTTTTGTTTGAAGTATTGTACTTCACTACATTTTAAATCATATCGGTTACTGAGTAAATAATAATAATAATTTAAAAAAATAGCCTAATATAAAGGGGAAAATATCAGTAGCACCTCACTGCAGTAGCCTACACGAAATCCAGGGGCCGGAGTTGGATCTCTGCATTTTGATTGGTCGACAGATTTCCAACACGTCATACTTTTACTCATGTTGTTGCTCTATCTATTCCACATTGAGAGGCAACTAGAATTAGTTATTCTTTTGATGGAAAAACAATCTTGCTGAAAACTAATTTTATTTAATAACGTTTTAAATATTTACAAACACTGCAGTTTGTACATTGTGTGAATGTACACCTTTAAATTACATATAGTGGTGGGCAATAGTAAAGTATTTTATAAGATTTTTTTCATTTGGAGAAATGTTTGATTGTACTCCAAAACATAAACAAAAAAAATTATTTAAAAAATCTTACATTTCACCTTCCCTGAAAAGCCTGTAGTTCCTTGTTACATGTAAGAAGAAATATCTCTTAAAAAGAAGTGTATTCTTTGATTGGCTGATCCTTTACCCCTCTCAATTGTCCACATGCACTTTCACTTCAAATACTTACAGATGGTTCGGAGTAAAATCAACCTAGGGTTCTTTGCACCATGACCTCGAGCAAAACACCAGGAGTTTATTTAAACAACACTTGCCTGACGGCTCATGCTACTGCTAACCCGCACGTCGACGTCACTTCAGGGGTTTGGGAAAAGCATGTAAAAGTCCTGGCAGAAAGCGATGCATAAGGATGTAGTGTAACGACGCCCAGTTCCAGGAATGCACTAATATTTTGTTAGTAATACCAGTTTGCAACAATTATTAGTTAACACTAAGTTGTTAACACTTCGGAAAAAATAATAATTTGTCGTTTTAATTCATCATTGAAAGCAAAACACTCCATGGCAACAACTAATAATGCATACCTGGAGTGCAGTGTTTGTATATGTCTCCACATTGCCTACAAGTTTCCAGTCTGTACATTTTATAGTAGGCTAGCTGTTTATCTGGTTAGCGCTATTAAACGTTAAACATGTCTTGGCGTTATCAAAAAGTATGGACACTGTCAAAACTTAAACATATATTTAACTGTGATCATTACTTACAGGCGCACACTAAATTATGAATCTATCTCGACTATATTATTATTCAAATGTAGACTTACATTGATAAGAGCAAACGTTGGTTCACCAATATGCTGGTTCATCTGATGGGGGCAAAGTATATATAGTGGGAGGAGCTGGATCTGGATCCAACCCAGCCCCCTGGATCTCGTGTTCTGCACTGCAGTGTGGACCATCTCGAAAATTTCGCGCTCCGGAAAAAAAAGTGATGTAGACCCTTTCTTATTCTGTCTATGTGTAGACCCAACTGAAGGTGAAACGCCGTTGAATTCTTATGAAGCGAACCATGGTCAGTATGAGAATACTTTGGATGTAGAAAAAACGCGTGGTTGTCCTCGAGGATAGATATATCCAATTTTCAAAAAATGTGGACGCAATGTGGCTGCAAAAGGAGGAAACATAGAACACCATCCCTCCGTGCAGATAAAGTATGTCCCGTTTATAACTTAAGGCAGAATGTGGGAATCCTGGAATCCAGTCATGCAAATGGAATTAACATAACGCAGATGTCACATAAAACACGCAAACTGATGTATGGATAATTAAATTGAAAGTAGAGCTGGGGCCTCATTTATAAACGTGGGAAGTGGCGTACGCACATTTTCAGCCCCGTTTTGTGCGTACGCCACTTCCGACGCATAAGTTGTGATTTATAAAAACAAACTTGACGGGAATATATGCGCACCTGCACGCAAACTCTGACCCATGCGTACAAACGTTTTGGAGATGGAGCAGTTTGGCGACACCGATGGTGAGCTGGAGTTAAGTGTCTTTTTGGTCACTTTTAGACAGAAAATCTAAAGAAAATTAAACATATACAGAAAGATAATACAAATATAATTTCACTCACCAAGCCTGTCACTTGAAGCAAATATCCATCCCTTCTTAAATGTCCGCGCCAGCGAGCGCGTTGGGCCGTTTAGTGAAACTGACGCAAATAACAGTTTAAATAAATAAAATAATGATTTAAACTATGTTTTACTTCTGATAAACATTTAGATTAAATATGACATTCAAATTATGGAGTTAAACACTTAAACATCAATCATTACTGAGAAGCTACAACATTTTTTATATTCAAATTCAATCAATTGTTATGGATGCGATGTTTTTGAACACTTTTCCTGTGGCGTGCTGTGTTTTAATGTTTTAACCACAGAGATAATTGCTTATCATGATAATACCAGATTGTCTAGAGAAAATTGTTTCGTGCAAATAATGCCCAAGGCATATCTGACTGTTTCCATTAAAAATATAAATCAATTAAAAATACAATTCGGCCAGTGGAAAAGATTGAGAAAAACTTTCTCTGAAATGTATTTTACACTATTTGATTTATGTATTCAAAAACAAGGCAAGGATAGGCAACTACTTGATTTTTATTAATGTAATGTGTCTTGTACCGTTAAACGTTATCACGTGGATGAATAATCATATGCAAATGATATGCAAATGAGGATCTGCATAGTAAAACTAGGCGTTGTCAGCTCCATATATGGTTATTTCGGGGTGGAGACGCATGTGCGCACAATCTTCCGCTGACTGGGATTTATAAAGTGAATTCTGCGCAGGTTCTGGCGTACGAACGGTTTTATAAGTCTGAATATTTTTTTGCGTACGCCATTTTTGGCTTTCGGGCGCACGTACATTTTTAGTAAGGTTCCTACCCACAGTTTTATAAATGAGACCCCTGGTCTGTGAATATTAAAGCGCAAAAAGACTGCTATGTAAATATATAATCTGCTTGTTCTGCGTATCTCTGTGTGAATGCTACTGTCTATGTGTGAATGAGCTGCGCTGCTTCGTCTACTACAAACTCAAGTACACATGACGCTCATGGTGTTTTCAGCGTCTCACAAACAATATAAGGACATGAATACATTCAGCATTTAGAGAGCTGCTCTGAGAGAACGCCTAATGAGCATTTTCATCATTTTATTTGAGAAAAACCATTGTCAAATACACTCTGAAACAGGTCTTCACTACAACCCGCCAAAATAAAAGTTTGGTTTAACTAGGAGAAATTATGACAGAAATATTGTAGGCATAATATAGAACGTACTTCTCAAAATAATAGCATTAATAATATCAATACAATTTATTTAAACATTATTTAAAGAATATATTTTTTGTCTATATTTTAATTTAGGAAATCTGTATTGCAGAACTTTCCCAAAAAATAAAAGGATAAAAGTTTACATTTACATTTGATTACCACCGTTTTTGACAATATATTTGTACTAAATCATAAAAGAAAATCTAAATAAAATACATTTCATAGGACTCTATTATTCTTAAAAAATGAAATAAACTATTAATAATTTAATATTTTATAATTGTATTAAATATTAATAAACAAAACAAACAAGTTTGTTAATAAACAAATTATTAAACAAAACAAACAAAAAAAGTTTGTTATATTAGAAGTATTTGTTAAACCAAAAAAGAAGGCCTCAGAATGCCTTTATTAACCCCCGCAGAGCCGTGTGGAGCACTTTTATGATGGATAGAGGCACTTTTATGATAGATAAATACACTTTTATGATGGATAGATGCACTTTTATGGACTTCAAAACAGAAATGACCATTCACTGCCATTATAAAGCTTGGAAGAGCCAGGACATTTTTTAATATAACTCTGATTGTATTTGTCTGAAAGAAGAATGTCATATACACCTAGGATGGCTTGAGGGTAAATAAATCATGGGCTAATTTTCATTTTTGGGTGAATTATCCCTTTAATGCAGTAAACCGTGATATTTTCTGAGATATTATCATACTGTGAAAATCTCATACCGTTACAACCCTACATGGGAGAATCCCCCACTGTTAAAAAAGTAACTATTTTTTTATAAAGTAACGAGTAAAATTTAAGTGAGATACTTTTTACTTGAGTAGATTTTTAGACTGGTAATTTTACTTGTACTCAAGTAAAATTTTATTAAAGTAGTAGTAATTTTACTTGAGTAGAATATTTTAGTTCTCTTCCCACCTCTACTAAGAATTAATTCAAGGATCTTCTGGACAAAAAAAAAACACTTGTATGGACCCCTCCTATAGGCCCAGTGAGTAACTATCCCAAAGTGCCTGTCCTTATCACATATATACATGTAAGTTCTCTACAGTTGTGCAGATAGAATACTGTAGGTGGAAATGAGGTGGTATAGGTTATGAGACAGTCCATCACACAATAGCAGTAGGTATCTGGAAAGAGTGTAGACAAAGGTAATTCTGCAAAAATGTTAGATATGTATTTTGTTTTATTTTAACTATGAGTGCATCCATGTAGGCTACTTGTGCTGGGATAAAGAAATTAGTATACGTGTGGAATTTAATAATTGATTTGGCAGTATTTTGTATAATGTAGGATCACAAAACAAAAAGAAAACCTTACTATAGTGTTTCTCACTGTGTGTTTGTGCTTTGCATTATTAACAGTTCTCATATTTAGAAGTAATGGTATGTTAACTTACCTGCACTACACATTGGACAACATTCTCCATTATCAGATTTATATTCATTTGGACCACAAGGATTTCCAAGTGTGAGAAAAATACAAAAACCTGCAAAGACAAAATAAGTTGAACACCGTTGAATCATCTAACACTTCATAGAATATTTTCTAAACCGTTTATTAAAGAATATTCAAAGAAAACAAAATGTAATATTTTTTGTGATTTTTATTTATGAAAAATATTCAATAACTTAACTGCAATATACTGCATCGTTGCCAAATTCAGTTCACACTTCACCGCTAGTTATACAATTTATACAAAAGGAAATTTATCCAGACAAAGTGTTGTAGAATAACCAGCAGGACAGCAGTGATGTGTGAACTGAATATGGCAACAATACAGTGTATTACAGTGAAGTTATTGAATATTTTTCAATCATACAAAAAAACATTTATATAAACAAAGTGATGTAGAATAACCATCAGGAGACCAGTGATATGTGAACTGAATTCATTGACACTACAGTGCGAAACATTGAAGTTATTGACTGATTTTGTAGTAGCCTAACGCTTTTCGGGGTTTGCACTTTGCAGACGGTCCCTTCGGATCTGTCTCTCTGCCGCCTGCGCATACAGATCAATGTATTTTGTCCACTGCGAAGGAAAGCTCATTTTGAGGAAAAGCTTTGTAGCTGCTTGTCTACGTTACTACGATTTAAAATACGTGTTATTTGTGTGTTAACAACGTTTAACTCACGAGTTATTGACCCGGGGAGTTCAACTCTGTGAATTTATTGCCAACTTTACTCAACTGTGATAGTTTCAGATACCCTGGGCTCTCGCCATGTTTTGTCGTTATTATTGTTAAACGTTTACATTATGATCAGTTGATTGTCTGACAACCTTGACAACTGAGGTCATCGCCCGCCCTTACCAGATATTGAAATAAGAAGACTCGTCACTTTAATGTTCACTCCATCCACCATTTTGTCTTTTCCTTATGACAAGACGACATGTTCTTGCTGCCTGGCTGTCAAACCGAAACTAGAGCGCGTCTTCAATATCCGACTGAAACCCCATTAATATGTAATCTTTACATAAAAAGACACAAATATCGTATGTGATCAACAACAAAAAAAGCGCCATACAACATAATAAGCGGAAATACAGATCAGGGACAGGGGGTGGAGCTTAGATCGGCCGCTGTCATGTGGGAATTCTTCTAAACCAATAATATTCGTTGACGATTTTTAAAATCTTTTTATTTTTTTATATTTGTCAATCACTTCCGGTTTCGCATTTACGCCAGTGCACATTCACACGTTTGCCCAGTGATAGGCTACAATTTATCTCCATAAATACTATTTTCTCAATTCTGCTATATTTTCACTTACTTGCATCAATTGCTCGATCAATATTATCATCACATATTTTACATTTACATTTTTAACTGTAGGTACCACAAACAATTTAATATAGCTAGGTTTGTGTATATTTTACACATAGTAAAATACTGTATGTTCTGCTTATAAACACCAGACAGATAATGATTCATGAAACTGATGGTCTTTACTGTTTATACACAAAATAAATACAGTAATAGAAAGTGTAGAAACGCACAGGTGAAATACACAGAAAATTATATGCATTTAAAAATTTGGTTGGGTTGAAGTCATCCCTCCGGATCTTCTGCATCCACTCAGCCCGTACCGCAGCGGTAACGGGGAATGCATGAAAGCTGACTACTTTGTTGTAATGTGACGAAACGGTACCCTGGTAATCCAGAGTTCTCGCGAGAGCACAAGTTGAATTTGCTCAGCGAGTTACTCTGGTGTCAAATAATGATGCTCATTAAATATGCCCCTCGATCTGAGCTGCACCAATCACATCGGGTTATCTGGCCTCTCTTGAATCCTAAAAACACTCATTGTGAAAAATTATCTCTGGCAATGGAACTCGGTCGCTGTTGTCTCTTGCTCTTGCTGTCAGATCACCGGAGGATTTCACCGGAAGTACTGGCCCACACACTCAAGGTCGATTCAGGGGGGCAGGGTTTCATATTATTTTGAAGTTTCCCTGGGCGCTGCCATTGGCTAGCGGACCATCACCTGCTGTTAGCATCCCATTGACTCCCATTCATTTTGGCGTCACTTTGACAGCGAATAACTTTACATCTGAGGCGTTTAAAGACTCTGTTTGTCCATTATTTATTTCTAAAGAAACACGAAAATGTATAAAAGGCTCCATTACCTTGTATCTTACGTTATGGCCCCGTATATGCAGTTTTTGTAAAAAATAGGCTAACGATTGCATCATAACCACGCGACTCTCTGTCGCACAGTAGAGAGATTACCGTATAGACAGGAGGAGAAGCTTGCGCGCAATCGGGGGAACGTGGAGGCAAAATGACAAAATAATTAATCAGAATACTTAGCAAAAGTTACTCCTGCTCCTAGCTCATGGACACCTCCTACTCACACTCTCCGTTTCTGCAAGATTCAGAAGGGAATGATTCAGATTTCTCTTGGCACAGCTACTAGAAGAGAGATGGGTTGCTCACGTTACATCTACGTCGTCAAGCTCAGTTTGAGTCTGCGCAGTATGCTCGACCATCAGGAAGTAAGAGCTTCTAACTGACTTCACTTGTCTCCGTTGAATCCAATAGGATCGCTGTGTCCGGTTTATATACTGTCTATGGGTCGAACGTCAACGGTCGCCATATTGTGCACGGAGCGAATTGCATAGCTCTTTCCCGCTATAGATGTGTTTTGTATGTTTTTCGAGGCATTCACGCTGAAAACAAATGCTGCCGCTTAGTCTATTTGCCGCTCAGTGGGATGTAACCGCAGTCTCTCTGGCCGATGGTGACATCACTCGCATACCCTCCATTTCGCTTCCGATTCCATCCCATAATCCTTTGGATGGTAAAAGAAGGTAGAGATCTTTGACTGTATTCCAAGGAGAGAAAATAGTAAATGGTGATCAGCATAGTTATGTTGTCCTTTTTTCTCCTCTTCCTTCACACAACACATTCTAGGTGCCAAGACCATTGTATCAGAAAATGCAAAAAGTAGAGGGTTTTTTTGTAGATTGTCATAATCATCTATCCATTTGTGTTTAGTTAAGTAGTTACATATCTTTATCTATTTTAAGATATAAAGAAACTTTCATATTTTATTGTATAACATTTTTTGTTTAGTTTGTCTGATCATATTGTAGACAAGCCTTTACCGAAGTAGGCTACTCAAGCCAACATGGTGGTCACATTCAATAAGGCAAAATCTGGTTATTTTATTGACTTTAGTGGCTTTATTAATTTGATTTTAATTAGCAAATAAACATCTTTGATACCTGCTGTGAAGTTTGTTCTGAATGTGATTTGGATGAAGGTTCTGGATCTATTATATCACTGAAAATGAAGAACAACAAACCAATTTTATTTGAGTAGGCCTACTGTAATATCCAGCTCCTAATGATCCTTCAATGGCTCTTACCAACTGGTTATAAGAGGAGTCTCTGAGTCTGGTGAGGTCTGAAGTGGAAAAAAGTGAAGATAATTATTAAAATACTCAATATCCACATTTGAAACGTAGCCCAATATCAGAATATTGTAGTGTTTTTAATATAAAAGACATTTGCATGATTTTCCCAAATTTCTGTATTTTGCTTTCTGTACTCCTATTTTAAAGTGTAATTTCTGCTGCTGTGCCCTGTGATGTGGGTTTACAGTTTGCAAAGTTTGCATTACAATGTGTTTATAA
The DNA here is from genome assembly GCF_963993115.1 of Abramis brama. Taxonomy (NCBI): domain Eukaryota; kingdom Metazoa; phylum Chordata; class Actinopteri; order Cypriniformes; family Leuciscidae; genus Abramis; species Abramis brama. The sequence goes on from NC_139978.1 coordinate 24,834,234, forward strand.
AACAATCTGTGCTGTAACTGGCATACTGAAATGCATTGAACACTAAATAAATGCAAAAGGTACAGTGAACTCTTATCTATAAGATCATGTAAAATTTGATTCCCCATGATATGACCCCTTTAATGCACTGAATTGTAGCTTTGTTAAATATTGATATAACAAATAAACTATGATCATACACACAGCTTAATTTTTACTTACTGGTTCACAGGCACCTTCCGGTACTGGTCTCTCTTCCGCCACAGCGGGATTACTCTCTGGTATTGGTATTGAGCAACAATTTGGATCTAAATAAAAAAAAAAGTACATTAACACTTGTACAACAAGTATATATATACACACATATATATAAAAGAGTCAAAAATGGCTAAACACTAAGCTTTTAATTGTCTTAACCTATTGGTCAGGAAATTAGCAACATTTAAGCAAATGCACTATTTAAAAAGCCAATGCTTTCTCAGAAAAACACCAAAGGCAGGATTAATTTTGGGGCAAATTATAAGAGTTTGTTGAAGTGATGAATCACAATGCTCCACGATGCCCCATGCTCAAGAGCGGTGACTTTGAAAATCTGGTGAGAAATAATAAATGCATCTCCACCACAGAGAAGCATGGAGGAAGAGATGTCATTGTGTGGGGAGTATTTTTAGCTGCTGGTATTGGTGAGCTACTTCACTTTGAAGTCATTTAATGCTTCGGAGTACAGGAGAATATTTCAGGATGGCTTGCTTCCCACAAATGAAAAGTTGTTATCTAAAGAGGAATGATCAGATGTTACTTTTCAACACGACAATGTTCCTTCCCAAATTGCAAAGACAACCAATAAGTGGCTTGAGAACAAGTCCATCAGGATCATGTTTTGACCTGGTTAAAGTCCAGATTTGAACACTATAGTGAATATTTGAACTATATACTAATGAACTGTTTGAAGCCATCAACATTGAGTGGAACAACACTGACTCCTCTTCCTGTAAAAAGCTGTCTGCAAGCTGGGGTGCTATTTCATGTTAAGGCTTGATCCTTTTTTCCCCAGGAGTGTGTATATATAATCACTGTCTTACCTGTGTCAGGGGGTTGTCTTTTCTGTTTTAATTTGCAATATGCAACAGCAGTCACCAAAACACCAATAATGACTACAGCAATGACTCCAACGATGATAAGAACTGTAACTGACTTCCCACATTCCACATCAGATGACATTGTTCCTGGTTTTATTTCTTTAAGGCCTTCACTCTCACATCTGTAAATGTGAGCAATGTTAGAAGATCTGGTCATCCTGTAATACATTTTTAACAATTGTGAATCTCTATTAATCACTCACATTGAATGTGGTTGACAGGTAGTAAAAGAGCCGTTAGAGTAAGTGCCCTCCGTGCAGTTGACACATTCAGTATCAGTAAATGCTGTTCCTGTAAGCATAATAAAATAATGAATGACTTTCTAAAAGTCTAGCATTACAAACTACTAATCATTCTTGTATCCAATTATTATTTTTTTTTAAAAAGTTATCATGAAATCAAAATTGACCCTATTTACTTTGTTAGCGCACATTACTAGTCTTGTGGTGAACAATTAATCTGTACAAGTTAATACACAGAAAAACTGTGTTTGTCATGGTAATCTTTAATCAAAATCTGAATATTTGCTTCTGCTCTGGAATGGCGTTTCATTTGAAAATCCTTAAAGCTCCAATCATCAGTCTGCTATGAGCGAGGGATGGAGAGGAGGTGTGCTAAAATAAAACACTGGCCTCTATTCAATATTTTGTTTCACCTGAAAATACGTCACAACAGTCGGTTGCAACTTCAGGTTAATGGAGACTTTAAAGCTAGTTGTCCTCCCACTCTATTGCCATTGTTCCTCTATATGTACAAAAGAAAAAAGAAAAACACCTGCTCGTCTGATATATTGTCCAGGGTGACATTCAGAGTGTTTCACAGCCAATCTACAGCTGCCTTTATTTTGCTCAATGCAGTAGAATCCCACCAGCGGCTCACAGACAGTGTCTGCAGAGCGTGTGCAGCTTCTCTTTATTCCTAGTCCTAGTTCTGTGAAAAACATAAAACATTTTCTTAAATAAATAAATGTAATATGCTAGAACACATTTCTGTATTTAAAGTCTTTATTTTGCAGTACACACTCACCTGCATCACAGACAGAGCAGGGAAAGCATTTATCTAACCCATTGGGTTTATCAATGTAAGTTAATGCAGAACATGGAACGCAAGTTGTACTTGTATCTACAGTGCAGTGCCAAAGAACATGGTTTCCTACAAATGTAAAAAAGAAAAAATATTTTTTGAGGAGACTTTATTTACTTTATTAAATTGTAAAAATTATTACAATGAAAGACATAGGTTCCCTGGGTCACACTGAATTTCTGCTAAACAGTGTATACTGTACCTGGCGCACACATGGGGCAGCATTCTCCATTTATCTCATATTCAGCACGAGCACATGTGCTGAGACACAATTTGAAATTCAAAGTAGCAGCAATAAATAAAACTATCCCAAAATTGATCATGTTTACATAAGGTGCAAGAGAGGTTGATTTGAAAGCAGAGGCAAACGTTTCATCTCCAGACTTCATAAACTCTATTATGGTTTTTTCAACACATTAGATAAAGTACTGCATTGTTATATATGGATCCAAGCGAGACACATTGGTTTTCTCTGCACCGAGTGATGCCGTCAAGCTCTTTTGGTTTAAACTTGAGAGCAGGAAGTCCAGACATAAGTCATAAAAGCAAACCACAGTAAAATCATCTGTATGCTGGTTGAGGTTCAGTTCATCAACATGGATGGTTGAGGTGATTAATATGAAGCCCTTTAGATTCCTCATCAGTTGTTTATATCTTCAAGTTCGTTGGTAGAGCATTTGGATTCCTGGAGACCAAGATTAAATTTCTTTCAATGTCAGATCACAAATTGCGTGTCTCCACGTTAGTTAGTTAGCAGTTAGTTAGAGCTGAAATTACAAAATGACAAGTGTTTTAAAGATGCACAAAGTGTACATGTTTACATTTGGTTCTTAATCATTTTCCTACACAATTGATATGATGACTATAAACCCAGATTTATTTTACATTTATGCATTTGGCAGATGCTTTAATCCTAATTGTCCTACATTGGTATACACAAAGATATAAATTGTTATCATTTCATGGGTAATGCACCCATGACAGGGTACCATGCCCTACTGTTTGAGCTATAGGAACAGTGTTTCCATATATAAAACACCATATATAGCCTACATAAGATTTGAAGCTTCATTCCAAGACAAAAATAACAACAGGGGGGTATTTCAGAAAGCAAGGTTAACTAAGCATCACATATACCCTGAACTTCTGGACTTCTCTGAACTTCCCAGACCATGCTTACTTGGGGTATGCCAGTTCCAAAAACATGACCAGTAGTAAGTTCAGTCAACCTACTGTTATACTTGGTTCTCCGTGCTTTGTTTAATTTCCTGTTTCCTGTCGTGTATGCCACATTTTGTAGTCTTCTTGTTAGATTAGTTCCCTGATTCTACCCAGGTGTGTCTTCTTGTCTAGTCTATTACCCTGGCTGCATCCAAAATCGCATACTTCACTATATAGTAGGTGAAAAACTACAATTGTAGCATGTCTGAATTCACAGTATCATAAAAGAGTAGACAAAAAGTTCCCGGATGATCTACTACTTCCGGTGAGATTCTGAAGTGTGTATAAGATGGACACTTTACTATCCCATGAGGCCACGGGAGAGGATTTATGAATGACAGTGGAGCAATGCAACTGACGTAGGTCATGTGATAAGGACAGAATGGCAAATACGTCCAGATTACATAGTACACACATTCAAATTATATAGAACTAACTTTTTAGGATTCGGGAAGTAATTACTTCTTCAAAATATGTACCTACTACAGACAAGCCCTATGTGATCAACCCCAGTGTTTCCTGTGTTCATGTTCAGTTCTTGTTCACAGAAAAACATTCTCAACAAAGCACTGAATCCAGGAGTCCTCATGGAAGCTGACTCTATAGCCTAAAAGTGTGCCATGCTTCTTTTGTTTAATGGTGATTTACATTCTTATTGCATGAATCGCCATATTTTAATTACTTTAAGTAAACAAGAATTACATGATAGAATTTGATAAGTATATTAATTTAAAAAAGAAAGATTGATTGAACTAAAAAAAAAAACAGGATGTGCTTGCAAAGATATGCCTGCACGTATTTTTTGTTTAGCCATTTTACTTCCACATTTGTTGTGAGATGTAGGCCTATCACATATGTATTTTATTATAGAAATTATATAGAAAATGTCATGATTTCATTCAAAACATTTTGAATGCACATCTATGATGGATCAGAGTATGGATACTCTGAAGTACACTAAGTCTAGAACATAACCAATGTTCAGAGAGTAAGTTGATATGGCTACTTTACATATAGCCTGAAAGTTACCTCTGAAAGCAAGAGAAAGAAAATGTAGCTGCATACCTTTCAATCAACTTCCATAGCCAATTAAAGGTAGGCCTATTACTTGGTGCACCTTTATCAGCTGTTGTTTTTCCACTTGAATTTCACTTGAATAAAAATAATAATTATTATTATCTGATCAGAGCAATGAGCATTAATGTTTGATCAGTGCAGATTTCAACTATGAAGACTGAAAGGGTGTTTCACAGTCGCCACAGAATTAGCCAAACTTGCCCGACTGACTTATGTACTTGGTAGCCTAATAAAGCGCAAAACATGTCAGTGAAAAGCAGTTAAGTAAATTTGGCAATATATTCACAGATTCGAAATATACCCGGATCAATAACTTGTGAGCAAAAAAACACCTCTTTTCAATCGTAGTAACGTAGACAAGCAGCTACAGCCTAATTTTGTATGGTAATACACTGCAACCCAATGCAATGTATTACAGTTATTGAATATTGTTCATAATAGAAAATCATAAAAATTATGCAAAAACACATTTTCCCAAAATAAGTAGTGTAGTATAACCAGCAAGACAGCAGTGATGTGTGAACTGAATTTGGTGACAGTGCAGTAACATTTAAGTTATTAACTGTAGAAACGCTTCTCGGGGTTTTGCACTTTGCAGACGGTCCCTTCGGAGTCTTTTGTCCACTACGAAGGAAAGCTCGTTTTGAGAAAAAATAGATTGTAGCTGCTTGTCTACGTTACTACGATTGAAAAGATGTGTTATTTGTAGTAACAACGTTTGGCTCACGAGTTATTGATCCAGGAAGTTCGAACACTTAACTGTGAAAAGCTTTCACTTTCACATTGGATTAGCCTACGTTGTTTTTATTGTTACGCCTAGGCTACTCTTGTTTTATGTAGCCTAACAAATTTTATTATCATACTTTATGTAGTGTAGCCTATATACATTTCATTGTACTTTTATATTCTTCTTATAAAGCATCGTGATATATAGGCTATATATTTAATTATAGCCAATAAGAGATAGGCCTAGATGAGAATAATAAGTTTTGCTGCGCAGAACCTGTTATGTCTATCACGATATCACACAAAATATTTAATGTATGAAACCACAGTCACGACTACGAAAACCTACTAACTCGAATGTACAAAACAAAAGTTCTTACCACTAAAGTTAATTCGGAGAGGAAATCTTTTGAGGAATAATCCTTCCTGACCTCCGACATTTTTGGACTGCAACAAGCCTAGCCTACTTCCGTTTGCTCCCAATAGAATTCCAGCTTAGCCGACAGAGGTAGCCAGAGCATTCTGCAAAGCGCCACCAATAACTGCTTATTTACATTACGATGCTGCCAGTGGGGTTGAGAAGTTTAATGAATCAGAAATCACGAAATACAAAAGTACACAAATTCCCATTGCACCTACTGTAAGTGATCACTCATAGGCTACTGTCTCTTAAAAACGATACAGTTTCCCTATAGCAATGAATACATTTAAGTAACAATCAATACAGATAGGCTACATAATTGCGAAAAAGTTAGCCCTTCTGAATATAGTGTTTCTGTTAACAAGTGCTTGAAAGTGATTGAGGCAGATAGTTTTGTAATATGCTTAATGTTAGCACATCATGCTCTGTTTCTTTTTAAAGACTTTTATGAGTAAGCCTTCATAAGTAACTGATTAATGGCAGATCTCAATTTAACATCACAAAGTCATATCATTCATAATAGCAAAGTCATTGTTGTTATTTTGGTTTTGTTTCAAGGACTTAAACCACTGGACTTTAGTCATGCCTGCTTTTGAGTAGTCTATAAAGTGTAGACATTTCTTTTGGGTAGTTCAGATTCTTTAGTGTAAATTGTTCTTCCAAGCTCTCTGACTACTGAAAATACAAGGCTTTACTTTCAAGCATACTTTTAAGCATGAAGAATGTGTCTTTCATGGCTTCACTACAGGAGACAAAAATATTAGGCTATTACATTCATATAATTCAATAACTCCTTTTAATGACTCCCTTAACAGGCTTTTAAGCAATTAAACATATTTTATATATGCTGAGGAGCCTTTTCTGATTGTGATTAAAAAGATAGGCTGCATAAGTTTTAGGGTGTACAATATCAGTAAACATGAAGAAGTACACAATTTAATTTGCTTGAGGACCATTCACTCATGTACCTAATCTTGAGACCAAGTCTGCAAAACTGCAAGCACATTATCTACTTTACACTCAGTTTGCAATTGTAAACAAACTTTTTGCAAAACGCTAAACACCATTAGAAACATCACTCAAACCTATTTTATTTGGGAAACACAAATGCCACACTCATTTACTGATAACACCCAATGATCATTTGTTCACTTAGAAATCAAAACATTTTGTTTTGAGAATTAAATTAAAAACATTTGACACCCTTGCATTTCTGTTTATAGTGTAAATATACCTAATCTGATCACTTAGAAATCAAAATGTTTTCAATGTTCTGAGAGACAAACAAATTTTTCACCCATGGATTTCTGTTTATTTTGTAGATATATACTGAATATGCATACAAGTTACCTCTATTTGTATTTCTATTTCTATGACTTCACAATAGTAACAAATTCAAATTCTCCTGATAAGCAGCTCTAACAAGCCAATAGTGTCATTATTCTGTTCAAGTCAGTTCAGTGTTGATTCAGTTCAGTTAAATTACTGTAAAATGTATCAATTGTGCAACAATTGTGCATACATACTGTATACTCTAGTGTATTTGTGCACATACATGTATGTTTGAGTGCTATGACAAACTCTTTTACACTGCACAAGCACTATATAATACTGTTTTACATTTTCCACATCCGTGTGTATTTTGTTATATGGCAAATCATTTGATGGTTCGTGTGTAGAGTTCCTATGCAAAAACACAGTTTTTAGAAGAGTTAAAATAGTTTTGAATGAAGTGTTTTTGCAAGAGATGTATGACATTTTGCATGTTGTGTGCATGAGATTTTATGTGGTTTTGTGTGTAGAGTTTCAAAAAATTAAGCCATAGTTTCAGAAATTGTGTGTAAGCCATTTTAAAAAAACTGTAAAAAACTTTAACACTTGTTGAATTCCCACATTCAGCATCAGATGACATTGTTCCTGGTTTTATTTCTTGAAGTCCTTCAGTCTCACATCTGTACATTTGTAAGAGAGCAAAATTAGAATTTGTAGTCATTAATAAAACAATCTTTTAAACACTTAAAACACTTGAAAATGTATGATAATCACTTACTTTGAATGTGGTTGACAGGTAGTGAAAGAGCCATTAGAGTAAGTGCCTTCTGCACAGTTACCACAATCAGTATCAGTAAATGCTGTTCCTATAAGGATATTAAGACAATAACTGTTTTAATAAGAGTCTAGCATTACAAGTACTACTTGTGTCTGTCATCACGTTTAGCAAAACTAATAATGGCCAATTTCTATTCTCTCCATTCCAAAAATTATACACAGATACACCTCACCCACCTGCTTGTTTGATATATTGTCCAGGGTGACATTCAGAGTGTTTCACAGCAAATGTACAGCTGCCTTTATTTTGCTCAATGCAGTAGAATCCGTCCAGTGGCTCACAGACAGTGTCTGCAGAGCGTGTGCAGCTTCTCTTTACTCTTACTCCTCTTAGTCCTGTGGAAACCACAACACACTTTTTAATTTCTGTAGAAATCGCTTCTTTATTTCAAGTCTTAATTTTGTGAAACATGCTTACCTGCATTACACAGAGAGCAGGGAAATCATGCTGTGAGTCCGTTGAGTTCATCGGTGTACGTTGATGCAGGACATGGAACACAAGTTGTACTGGTATCTTCAGCGCAATGCCAATAAACACGGTTTCCTAAACAAAAAAAAATGGTGGTTTATGGTGGTTAGAGTATTGGTCAAGCTGGTGGACCACCAGTATAGACATGCTGTTCTCAAGAAAATCTGAGCTGGTGTTACTGGCACCAAACATCCCTTGTTGGTCCCAGCAATGCTGGATTTTTCAACAGGGATGACTTTACTTCCTCAAGTGATAGATACTTTCTCAATTGCAGTTTTTACACACATTTGTTAACAGCCAAAAATGTCCTTTGTTTAATGTTATTTGAAAACACAACTTCATTTTGTTTGCCTAATTAAGCCTGAACATTTTTAAGCTTTTGTCACTCATTCAGTATTTTCTTAAGGCAGAACCAAACATTACACAGTGTATACTGTACCTGGCGCACACATGGGGCAGCATTCTCCATTAACCTCATATTCAGCAGGAGCACATACACTCACCTAAAGGATTATTAGGAACACCATACTAATACTGTGTTTGACCCCCTTTCGCCTTCAGAACTGCCTTAATTCTACGTGGCATTGATTCAGCAAGGTGCTAAAGCATTCTTTAGAAATGTTGGCCCATATTGATAGGATAGCATCTTGCAGTTGATGGAGATTTGTGGGATGCACATCCAGGGCACGAAGCTATTTTAGTACAGTGAACTCATTGTCATGTTCAAGAAACCAATTTGAAATGATTCGAGCTTTGTGACATGGTGCATTATCCTGCTGAAAGTAGCCATCAGAGGATGGGTACATGGTGGTCATAAAGGGATGGACATGGTCAGAAACAATGCTCAGGTAGGCTGTGGCATTTAAACGATGCCCAATTGGCACTAAGGGGCCTAAAGTGTGCCAAGAAAACATCCCCCACACCATTACACCACCACCAGCAGCCTGCACAGGCATGATGGATCCATGTTCTCATTCTGTTTACGCCAAATTCTGACTCTACCATCTGAATGTCTCAACAGAAATCGAGACTCATCAGACCAGGCAACATTTTTCCAGTCTTCAACGGTCCAATTTTGGTGAGCTCGTGCAAATTGTAGCCTCTTTTTCCTATTTGTAGTGGAGATGAGTGGTACCCGGTGGGGTCTTCTGCTGTTGTAGCCCATCCGCCTCAAGGTTGTGCGTGTTGTGGCTTCACAAATGCTTTGCTGCATACCTCGGTTGTAACGAGTGGTTATTTCAGTCAAAGTTGCTCTTCTATCAGCTTGAATCAGTCGGCCCATTCTCCTCTGACTTCTAGCATCAACAAGGCATTTTCGCCCACAGGACTGCCGCATACTGGATGTTTTTCCCTTTTCACACCATTCTTTGTAAACCCTAGAAATGGTTGTGCGTGAAAATCCCAGTAACTGAGCAGATTGTGAAATACTCAGACCGGCCAATCTGGCACCAACAACCATGCCACGCTCAAAATTGCTTAAATCACCTTTGTTTCCCATTCTGACATTCAGTTTGGAGTTCAGGAGATTGTCTTGACCAGGACCACACCCCTAAATGCATTGAAGCAACTGCCATGTGATTGGTTGATTAGATAATTGCATTAATGAGAAATTTAACAGGTGTTCCTAATAATCCTTTAGGTGAGTGTACACTGAAACACAGTTCGAAGTTCAAAGTGACAACTGCAGCAATGGATAAGATAAATCCCAACTTAATCATATTCATATAAAGTGAAATGCAGATTTATTTATTCAGTTTTAAAGTGGAGACAAATAGTATGTGCTGGTTTCTTCAGCATTAGATGAAGTAATTATGATCAGAGCCACCGCTGACCAAATGGACTGCCACTAAAAGTTTCCTTCCTGGAGATATATTAAGTGTCTCTGCAGGTTCACACATAGCAATACTCCAACAGTTGCATTCTGTAAACAGCTGAAATGACAAAATGACAGTACTAAGTTCTACACCAACATAAACATGAATAAGGTGTTGATTTAAAGGTGTTCAGGGTTAGTCTCTGTTATTTCTGGATCTTATCAAGTTTCCCAAACAATTGATGCAATGCTCTAAGCCTAGAATTAATGTTTATGCATAAAACAAAGATCCAAATACATAAAATCATTTTTTGTCCTTTGTGTTTTTAATCAAACTTGCCTTGACTTATGTACATTAATCGTGAACAAAAGAAAAGTTCAAACAGATCAAATCAAGTATAAACTGTCAATGCCAAACATTTTAATTTTCAGGTTTGAGCAAGCAGGTAGATCTTACTAGTAGAACAAGATTGGCGACCCTAAGATATATGATTACTACAGCACTACTTCTGTGATATTGCTGAGGAAAAACTGCATGGTTTGTGGTTAAGTCTCATTTCTTAAGTAAGGAGAAATCATATGACATGGTCAATGACTAAACAACAACAAACAGTTTGCTGTCCATGTACATTTAGTAGAAAACATGACACAATGTATAGCCTACAGTGCTATTTAAAACTATGTAAATAAAGCGATAATGTATATCAGCTTTGTCAACTTTGATGAGCAGAGTCAATGACATAATCCATTTTAAGGATCCAACAGAGAGATGTCTATTTGATGTCCCTATTATTTTTACTTACCATATTATGCTGGTTAGCTAGCATGCTAAATTGCTAATATTTCCAGCCAGTCAGAATTCTTACTAATTTATTAAGAACCATAAAAAAACATTTTTGTATGCTCTAAATCAACAATGTCCAAATCAAGGGTGTCAAAATTGGACAGGCTCAAAACGCTGAAGAACCTGTACACCTGTATTTAGCATCAAACACTTGTGATCCGATGTTACCAGATGTAAACAGGGCCTCAGTCCTGGAGGGTCACTGTCCTGCAGAGTTCACTGTTCCTTCAGAGTACCTTCAAATTGCCTCTTCACACCTTTCTAGCTTCAAGTTTCTAGTATGCCAAGTAAGACCTTGATTAGCTGGTTCAAGGGTGTTTAACTGGAGCTGGAGCTTAACTTTTAGGGGATTGGACACCCTTGCTCTAAAAAGTGTAGCTATAGACCCCAGTGACGGATCCACTGATCTATTTTATGTCGTTCTATATAGATCAGTGGACAGATCCTGGGATAGGCACTATAGGCATATATAGATCATTTGAGCCAGTTTCTCCAAGTAGGTATAGCTGCAGACCGAAGATCTCCAAAATGGGGAGTGAACTCCAAAAATAGACAAAACCTCCAAAAAGGGCTGCTAAAGGGCTATGACTTTTGCCATAGAGTGGTGCAGGTACGATATCACTTTGTAGGCCAAAACACGGAAGCGAGTTAACATTTTAGCACTTCCGGTTCTATCGTGGTTTAATGAGGTTTTGGTTAAATGGCTGAAATAAGGTCTGTGGTGAACACAAGCTCAAGAAACTTTCACGTTTTATTCTACGACATAAAATACATCAATATTACCCCACTCCTGATTTTTTGAAGCTGTTACGTCTTGAAAAAAGGCGGTTGCTAACTAGTGGCTAAATGGGACTACAGAGGCTGTCGAGGAGATTAAACGTCATTACGCCGAACAGGTAAGCTTAGTCTGCTTTTACAGCCTTGTTATGCTTATAATAGTGCTCTTATAAACTATTCTAACTCAAACGTTATGAGAAAATGTTTTTAGATAAAAACTGAGAGTTGTCGGAGGCTTAGTGGTGGTGACGCTGAATTCATGGGACCGTGGTGTAGTTCATTTATAGCATAGCCTACCTTTAGCTTTTTACTTCTGGTGACTGCATTTTGGCTTCAAAATTCATAAATGTTGTGTTCATCTTGTGATAATTATCTTGATGGACAAAACATGCAGTTAACTTTTGTTGATCACAGATCACAAATTATTTTTAACAATAATCCAGCAGCCTATGGGAAAATCCTATTGGGTTTTTGTCGAGGGAACCAAAGTGGTGTCACCTGCACCACTCTATTGGCTCTGGCTTTAGCCAATTTTCATTGCATTTCAAAATAAAAATGTAAAAATTAAACATCATTTCTAGTTGATCTAAAATAAAAATGTATAACATATACTATATAAATAAAAATTCCTATATAGCTAAATAAATATGCTCCGTGACAACGTTTTACTCTATCGGGGTGTTTTTCAGTTTTGTTAATGGTTGTAATGGCTTTTTGATTAGCGTGCTAGAGATGTTATTTTTCATTGTAGGCAGAATTATACAAGCAATGTCTCTTTTCTTGGTTTGTATACCAGTTTAAAAAACATGGATTAAATTGTACATAAATACAATTTACAAATAAAATATTAGCTTTAAAAGTGAAACATGTTATAATCTTTACGGTAAGAACCATATATTTCTCACCATCCTTATCCACTTCCCCTGTATAAAGTGTATAATTCCTACAATGGTGGTTAAATTAATATTTTCCAGATGACTGTTATATATGAAAAGATAAAGGGTAAAAAGTCTCCCGGATGTTACAATACACTATCACATTAGCAAAAGGAGAAAGATGCAACTATTTATACAAGTAGGGGAATAGTCTACATTTGTTCAGAAGTATGTGCAAAGGGGCTCTTGTCCACATTGACAGTTTGTTCACTAAATTCAGACAAAGAGGAGTTGGTTATGGATAGGATATGCAATAGAATGCCAAATGTGAAAAATATTCAAATTCAAACCACTAATATCAATTGCAAATACAATCAGAATTAACTGTCTGATGTAGAATACTGACATTGTATTAAATGCAATAACTAAAGTAGCTACTGAGAAGTTAATGAAAACACACAGATATGCACGAATTGTAAGTGAACACTTTTAAAATGATGATTTCATATAATGCAAAATGAATACATTTAAGTTATTAATACAAATTATAATTGTGCAAAAGTAACTGAAGGTAGTAAAGGAACCGTATGTAAGATTGTGGCCAAAACTGGTACTGCAATCACTTTCAAATTACTGTAGAGCTGTGTATCCCCTCCCCCTCCCCCCTGACTGGAGGTTGCCAGTGGGCTGCAGGATCCAGCAGGAACGTAGGCTGCTACAAGGAGCTTCCAATGGAAAGTGACGAGTCCTACACAGTTAGTTTTTTTCTGTTAATTATGTTTATGCTTCATGAGAGATGTTTTGTGAAGTAATTATGTATCGCAAAAATTTACTAATGGCGATTAGCCAAATATAATCGTAAAGATGTACATTGTTAGAATCTCCTATACAAATCCTTGTTTTATTTCGGACTTTGTCACAACGTATTTCGGATTCATAACGAGGTCTTTTAGGTTTCGTAACGTTAGACATTTTTTTATCCGAGACGTTTGTAGCTGCAGCTGTGGTAACTAGAGCAGAGCTGGAAACCCGGATGCCGAAACACTACTGACTTCGTGATTGGTAGATAGGTGGAGGGTGGGGCATCAGGCCAAAACACAACATGACAACATCAACATCAGTTGAGGGCTGCAACTTCACTTTTAAATGACAATATCTTGGCCGGACTACTGTTGTCAGTGATATAAGTATTTGCAATGAACATGATTTCTTAATGTCTAGTCCAGTGGTTCCCAAACCTGTCCTGCCGGCACCTCAACACTGCACATTTTCTTTGTCTCCCTAATCAAACACACCTGATTCAACTCATCAGCTCATTATCACATGGGTTAATGCAGTGGTTCCCAAACCTGTCCTGAAGGCCCCCCAACACTGCACGTTTTCTTTGTCTCCCTACTCAAACACACCTGATTCAACTCATCAGCTCATTATCACATGGGTTAATTGAGCTGATGAGTTGAGTCAGGTGTGTTTGATTAGGGAGACAAAGAAAATGTGCAGTTGTAACACTTTTGTAACAGTTACAGTATACTAGGCTCAGTGCTAGGTTCCATTACGGGAGCAGTGATTGATGTAAGATGCATTAATAACCACAGAATCAGTTTAAATTGCCGGCTTAATACGTTTAGTTGACAGCATAAAACAGACAGTTGACATACAGTTAACATTAATTTCAAAATCACTCAAGGAAAATTTTTTAATTATTTCCCCCTCTTTTTGTGTTCACGTGAGTTAGTTTATGAATCCTTTTTTTTATTTAAACCTACTATTTGGCTTAAAAGGATACTATTTTCAACCTAGGTTATTATTAGTCTCAAGTTGTATCACTAATTTATGTGAGTTAAAGCTCCAGTATGCAACTTTGGTATTTGACCACAAGAGGGCGCAGTTTCCAACAATAACAAAGGCGAAGCTTGATGACGCTATGAAGGAGGTGACGATGGGAGATGTCGTTTTTAATGCGTTTTCACCATCTAGCGATATATCTACATGGAATTAATGAATCATGATCACGGATGAGGTAATTTATTCGTTTTTGTATTACCTGTATGTCTGATCGTATTATTTTATGTCATCATAATTAATGAACTGCAAGGAACGTGAAATGTTATGCTATATTATCCCGTTACAACATACAGCTATTTGTCAAATGATTTGTTTGGTTAATGTTGTGCAGTTTTACGTTTTTATGGTTAATGCCGTGTTGTTTAACGTGTTCAAACCAATATCTAAAAGTAAATTTGAACGAACATTTGCAAGTAATGACTAAATATATTTTTTTAACATCATATCCGATTGTATTTAATTGTACTGCCATAATCTCGGTCACCACACGTGATAAAAAGCCTTACCAAAGTACAAAGAGCAATATAACTTTGTTTATAAGTGCTATTATTGACAGTTGCATGTCTTACCTGTCTCAATACACTCGCGAGAGAGTCTCTGTCAAGTCCAAGATTGACGCGCAGCTCTCTCCATCTCGAAATCGCCTGCCGATATTTATCCGGGTTTTATTCCTCCGTTTGTCACACAGTCCGCGACTCCGTGTGTATCCGAATATGGACGCTTTCGTTTTGTTGGCACTTCAATAATCGCCAAAGAGTTCGTGATCCATAACAGCTATAACCATACAGTCTATGGCTATAACGCTTTAACCACCACTTCCGCATTTGACCATGCGATATTCCGGTGTGGTGGGTCATATTTTTTATTTATTCTTTTTTTATTCTTTGTCAGACGTCTTTATTGTTTATTGTGATAAGAAAAAAAACCTCAATAAAGTTGTTGTAAAAAAATTTAAAAAAAAAATCCGGTGTGGTGGAATATCCTATCACATGGTCCACACCGGAAAAAAGGATAGAGCGGACATTGCGTCACTGAGGCGCGACATTTCTTTTCCGGGACGGCCAGTTATTTAAAATCGGAATTTCTCTGAAATAAAAAATCTTTGGAGACTTTTGAGATATTGTAAGTACACAACTGGAGGAAATATATCACACTGTGCAAGTTATTTTCGGAAATTTTATTACAAAATTCCTACATATTGGAGCTTTAACTCAGCTTTATTCTGGATAAAGTTTAGTTCTTAAGTTTCAAGGTTTAGTTCAAGTTTGGTTAAATTCCCTGTTAGTTTCAACCGTTTTCTATTTTGTTGTTCGTACCCCCCAAAAAATATTACCTGTCAGAAAACACCATTACAGCATTAACATGAAGGGTTAACAAATAAAACAATAACAAAAAATATAAAAAAACCCCCAACTCAAATTGTATTCAGCAAAAGACTGAATAAACTTGTATTTCACAAGTAATTGTCTTTGTTCTCTTAGGTGTCAGTCCTTTAATTGTCCTGAACGGTTAATCCAGTGTCTCTGTGGATCCACTGCAGCTCTGCAGTGAAATGTGGATCAATCCTACCAGTTTCTGATGAAAACCATGCAACATCCGGCAGAGGCGCTTTGCTCCTGTGTGATGCACAGTTCATGGGGTCACTGGGTGGCTCGCCATCTTACATCTCGCACGTGGAATCCAACTCCGATATTCGCTCAGAATTTCCGGTCCAAACCTTAATGGCCAAGTCCCGTTCGGCAATGAACACAAGTATGCAATGTCGCCAGGTCACAGCAGGTTGGAACACAAAAAAAAAACTCCTTCAAGGCACAAAATTAACTTTAAATGGACTCTTTACTTATTCTTTCTTGTTTTTCTCTGTTTTCAGCAGTAGCTCTGCAACGACTGTCTGCGTTTCTTCCTCGTTAACAAGCAGGAAAAAAATGAAACAACCCGGTTGGCTGTGGCTAGTCTCAGGAGTCACGCTGCAACGTGACTCTTCAAAATAAGAGTCTGAACACATTTTAAACCATGTTAAATGAAGAAAAAAATAAAATAAAATAAATTCACATATTTTTAACCCTTTTTATATGTTCTTAAACCTAAATGAAACATATGAAATAAAGCATTTGACTATTTTAATGCATTTTAATTTTCTTTTAACCTATTTGTTGCCTATTCATTGCTTGCAATGTATTTCTTTATGACTGTTTTTATTAACAGCTTTAGTTTGAAATGGTGCTTTGTAACCAGGGTTACACCGTGTTGGGGTGCTGGCAGGACAGGTTTGGGAACCACTGGTCTAGTGACATATCAGGGGCATTTTATGATTAATTGAAATACATTTCTTACATACGGTTCCTTTAAGTGTTTTTTTCACAGTTGTGTAATACTCCTCATGTTCATATTGTTGCAACACTCATACTGCTACTTTCTTTTCTGAGGCTTATTGGCACAGCACTTCATAAGCAGAGCCGTCGCTGGTCAAATGGGTGTCTCAGTTTGTGGCTCTATCTGCTGGACTTCAGGCATGACAAATTCTTTAGAGAATGTGAAGACAAGTCTGGAAACTGTAGTCATTCACAATTTGTTAGGTCTTGTTCTTCCAATCTGACTGTCTCAGTATATCCTGCCACCAACAACTGAAAACACAGTGAAGGAAAGCATTACGTTTCAGCTTGTACAAGCACAAAAAATGTTATCCTATATGTACAGTACATGAGCTGTTAAACTGTGTTAAATGTCTGTGACTACTCTTACCTTTTGTGCTGGCTTTTTCATTGAAATAATTTCCTGTCTCCTTTTAACAAAAAACAAATAAACATACATTTTATTATTTAAAACACAACACAAACACAAGATATTTGCTGTATTTTTTCTATTTAATGTTAAAAAAAGAAATAAACGTTCAGTATACCTGTATTCCTGTATGAACAATGAAGACAAATTATTAGTAATTTAATCAATATTATATTTCTCACTGCATCACCATCTTTTTTATAGTAGCAAATATACAGTATAGTGTATATGAATGATTGTCAAAATGATTATAAAAGTTACAGTATCAGTTATACTGTATAGGCCTATTTTACATATTTAATTTGGTTGATTTTGCATAGAAAAGTCATTAATACATTTACATTTATGCACTTAGCAGACGCTTTTATCCAAAGCGACTTACAAATGAGAACAGTAGAAGCAGTTAAACTAACAATAGGACAACAATATGCAAGTGCTATGACCCTTCCCAGTTTGATCTAACGCAGTACCTGTACTTTTTTATATATATATATATATATATATATATATATATATAAAGATAATAGATATAGAAGATAAAGTGTTAGTATTAATGGATCAGGTGTTGCCAAAAAAGATGTGTCTTCAGCCGTTTCTTGAATAATAAAACAACTATATAGATCTCCTACATAAATATTCTGAAAAAAAATAATAAAGCTTACCTGAATGTTTAGAACATTTCTTCTTTCGAATATGAACAATTTTAAAAACACTTACTATTGTAATTATTATTAATAAAGTAACTATAACACTAATAGCTATGGCTGTTGAAGCAGTCTTTGGATTTCCACATTCACTGTCAGATGATTGAGTTCCTGGATTTGTTTCAGTAAGTCCCATGGCATCACATCTGTGAATGATATATTATGAAATTATGACCAAATTATGAAATATTTAATAAATATGAAATGTGGAAAATTAAATATTTAATAAAACCAAAATATTATGAAATGATCACCAAAAGCACACACTAACAGCATAAGTGAGCACTCACTTTGTGTGTGGTAAACAGGATGAGAAAGATCCATTTGAATATGTGTCACCTGTACAGTCAGCACACACAGTATCTGTGGAGTCAGTACCTAAAAAGACAATGGACACATAGTAAAATATAACCTACATAAAAGGTTACTATTGTTTAAAAAAAAAAAAATGCTCCGTTTCCTTAACTGCAACTAATGCACCACAGATAACAATAAACAGCCTTTCATGCACTGTCCATGTATATTTATATACTTTTATCATTTACCTGCTTGTTTAATATATTGTCCAGGTCTGCATTCAGAGTGTTGCACAGCAGATCTACAGCTGTCTTTATTTCGTTCAATGCAGTAGAATCTTTCCAGTGGCCCACAAACAGTATCTGACGACCGAGTACAAGCTTTAATCACTCTTAAGCCCTATTCGCACGGGATTAGTATTACCCCTGGACCTCTGTAATTAGGAAATTACCCCCTGACGTCTGTGTTTTTGGTGGCTCATTCACACGGGCAAATAAATGTTCGTAATTCCCTCGAGTTTACGGACTTTACAGTGTGCGCCCACCCATTCACACTTCACTAGCTGAACGTGCTGAAACGAAGATCGCGCTGCAGTGTTGCAATTCAAAAAAAGAACTTATTTAAAACCAATTTATTAGAGAAATATATTATAGAATATCATAGTAGGCTATTGTATAAATATATAATATATCTTCTTTTTCTTTTATTCTTTGTCCATATTTACAACAAGCCTGCCTGAAGAAGGTATTATGAATACCGAAACGTCGCGATAGGCTTGTTTTTCTATTCATTTTATTTGGTTTATTTCATTTTATATCATTTTTACTCTTTCACACTTTGATTTCTTGAGATAGCCTACTTACAGGATGGACGTCTTTATAGAGGCCGTGTGAGACAAAGAAATGCTCCACGATACAGACTACTAAGTTACACTACCACAAAAAGCGTCCAAACTTTCCAAAAGAGCTTCCATGTTGCGCCAAAATACTTAATTTGACGTTTCCATGACAACGGTCCGAGTTGAGCTTCCGGATCACGTCTTTACTGTACCGTATTTTTCGGACTATAAGTCGCTCCGGAGTATAAGTCGCATCAGTCAAAAAATGCGTCATGAAGAGGAAAAAAACATATATAAGTCGCACTGGACTATAAGTCGCATTTATTTAGAAATTTATTTCACAAAATCCAAGACCAAGAACAGACATTTAATATGGAAAGGCAAGTTATTCAACTACACAGTAGCACACAGAACAACAGGCTGAGTAGGTGTCCGGTATGTTAACGCAACACATTAACAGTTATTCAGCTACACAATAGCATAAAGAACATATACCTGGGAGGCTGAATAGGCTAAATTAACATAAGCCAGCGAGTCCATCAAGCAAGTTACCAGTAAACAAGTTCACCAAGCTCCCGCGATCTCATTCCACATCACTGAATCCATTGAATTTTCTTCATCCTTGGGTGTGGCTTCTGAACAACTCCGCCATAGAGCGCCCTCTCGCGGCTGTAGACGGTAATGTTTTCATCTCAGTCTGAATTAATTTTGATATATAAGTCGCACCTGACTATAAGTCGCAGGACCAGCCAAACTATGAAAAAAAGTGCGACTTATAGTCCGAAAAATACGGTAGTTTGTTTTCTCTTTTGCAGCACTTCATAGTTTTTATTGGAGAAAAACTATAATCGGATTGGAGTAGATCATATCGAGAGATTTTATTGTTAATATAGTTTTAATACAGACGTAAAATGGACTGTTAAACGGCCCATAATGGTTATTACGTTCTTTAGAAAACGTCTCCGGTTACTATCGTAACCTCGGTTCCCTGAGAGGCGGGAACGAGACATTACGTCAAAGACGTATATGGGAACTCCCTTCCTCCTCATTTTCACTGAAATCTTATAGGCTAACGCCAGCTGGAGACAGCTGGCCAATTGACGCGAAACATGCAAATGCTGACCGGTCCGTGGGCAGTATAAATAGCATGGGCGCGACAATTACGTCAGAATCAAGACTGAACGCTAGCACAGCTGATCAAACGGCGAGCACGGCGGCTGACGTAATGTCTCGTTCCCGCCTCTCAGGGAACCGAGGTTACGATAGTAACCGGAGACGTTCCCTTTCAAGGCGGTCACTTCAACATTACGTCAAAGACGTATATGGGAACTGTATAGAATCCCGCCGTGAGAGCAGTGAAGATAAGCCCTAAACGGGGTCAAGCTACACTCCCACGAGAGACAACAGTTCTAAGCCAGCAGCGCCGCTAGGAGCACTCGAACTGATGGCGAAGCTAGACCAAGAAACGTCTGTTCCGACCTACCAAGTTGCATATCCAATGCAATGAAGCGAAGGCTGCACTGGAGGGCAGCACAACACCATAAGCACTCAAGCACAAGAGTTAACACAGTGTCGACGGCAATAGCGGTGACAGCTGCATAACCTTATAGCCATACACAGAGTTAACAGAAATTGAAAACTACTGTGTAATGCGGAAACAGCTATGTAACATTATAGTCATAACACAGAGTTAGCAGCAATGGTAACTCTGCATAATGCAGACTACTGCACAGCTGGTGGAAACAGTTCATGAGTACATTAATAAAACTCACCGAACCCACGACGCTATAGGCAGTGCATAAAACTTGAACCCCTGGCGAACATGTTCTGAGAAGACAGCCAGCATACCTATATCCCGTAGGCATTAAATCACATGAAAAGCGTCGAATTCAGTGAGAAAGTCTCAGTCCCTAGTACCATCCACCAAGCACACAAACAGCTAGTCAGACTGCTGCCTGGTGGTCCACGTACATCCGCAAAGCCCTTACAAGGCTAACAGCACTCTGAGCATCAGCATCATGTGAGGCTGACAGCTTCAGCAGAAGGCGGGCAAGGATAAATCTGTGCTCTGAACGGTGTAAGCGTCTTCGGAACGCAGTTTGGTATCGGACGGAGAGTGACGCTGCAGTCACTAGGTCCGAGACAATGTAACATCATTCAATAGAATGAGCGTAGGTCTCCAAGTGCTTCGCTGGGGCGAGAACAGGTGGAAAGGTCCTTCTCAAGGAGATCTCTCAGCACTTATTAGTGTGAAGTGTCTTGCTCAAACGAAGGACCCAACAGCGGACACACAAGAAGGTTCCACAGCTTGGGGCTGGGGTGCCAATCGTGCCGATCGCCTGTAGAAGCAGGACCTTACTGAGGGGGATTGTCATGGGGGGGGCCCCATAACTCTCTCAGGTCCGTGAACCGGGGATGATAGGCCAGCAAGGGGGTCACGAGGAAACTGACACTCCCTTGTAGAACATAGTCCGATGTTCTATAGCCGATGTACAGAAGTGCAATTTAACACATAACTGAATGTACATAAACACAGTGCCAGTGGCCGTAGCGACAACAACTGTGAATATACGCAGTTAGATAATAGCCCCATAATAGCATAGCACCTCAGAAGTACACAAACACAGTCGTAGCCGTAGCTAGAACTGTGAGTATACGAGTTAGTACAGAATAGCCAGTTGCAGTGAAGGAAACGGGGCAACATAACAGCGTAGCACCTGTACGTAACAGCATCGGTCGCTGTAGCGCCAACTATACGCAGTAGCTCAGTATAGGCACTGAAGGATACGGGGCAACACCGCAGCATGAACACATCCATGTGCAATAATGCAGCGCAGGTCGCCGTATCGACAGAGACTGTGAATATGCATAGTTCGACTGGGATAGCTAGTTGCACTAGATACAGGGCAACATGACAGCATAACACAAGTGCGTAAGAATAGTGCATCCATGTATGTACATAACGCAGCGTAAGTCACCATAGCTGAGATGCACAGTTAGATCAGGATGGCTAGCTGCACTGAAGGAAACAGGGCAGCATTACAGCCTAACACATCCGTGCACGTACATATATCCAGAAACTGTGAATATGCACGGTTAGATTAAGATAGCTAGTTTTGCACTGAAGGAACAGGGCAACAAAATAGCAAAAACACGTCCTTGTACGTACATAAGTGCAGTGTAGTCGCCGTAGCGACAGAACTGTGAATATGCATAGTTAGATAGGACAGCTGGTTGTTGCACTGAAGGATAGAGGGCAACATAACAGCATAACACATCAGTGTGCACATTTAGAACATCTGTGTGTTGTGGCGGAGCTGAAACACTACAAAAACAAATTAAATCATTAAAACAAGGTTGTCTCCGCCCATTTCCGTTGCTAAGTGGGGAAAAAGGAAATGAGGTTATCACATAAAAGGAGGAGTTTATACTGAAGAAGGGGAGAGAGAAAGTGTTGGAAAAGACGTGAAGTTTGTTGTTACGAGGGCGATTTATCGAGGTGAGAACCGGAAAGCCTCAATCACAGTCGAACGCCAACTGAAAGTAACCACATGAACTGAACGAGCTGTTGGTAATTCCGTGGTGGAATAGTAAATGCAAAAGAAGGTGTGTTCCCTTACCTGGGAGGCGGTGACGCAATCGTCAGCGGGTAGAACGCTGTGCCTCTGCTGGAGCGGATGCGGGAGAGTAAACCGCTCTCCACAACAATGTCTTCAGCGCGGAGCGTGTAAAAGACCCTCAAGCGAGCTGTGTTAAGGACCGTCTGGATCCTGTGGCTGTTTCCAGTTACCATCCAACAGAGTTTCACCATTGCTAAAGGCTACGGCGTGGCTGTACTCGCGGCTGTAACACTCACACAAATTCCTCTGCACTTTCCACATCCGGGTTATCCGGTCCCCCACAAACTAAGTAGTGAGTAATATTTTTTTTTTTTTGGCCCGGTTTTGTTTTATTTTTTTGGAGTTTTTATTTTATTTTATTTTTTTTGCCACAAAACAAAATTGACATTTCTGATATATTTTTGTTGTGTTGAGAAAATCTGATTCTGTACCTGGACGAACGAACTGTTGAATCCGTGGTCTTTGTAAAGAAGATTTGACTGGGAATTTAAAGTGGTTGTATATTTTTTTTCCCTTTTTGTTCTTTTTTTGTGTGAAATGGTATGAAATACAGACATTTCTAAACTGATTTTGAACTGTCCTTGGTGATTTCTTTTTTTTGTTTCCGTGTATGTAACTGGTGGCATCTAAGCTAACTGGGTTATTATCCTGAAAATATTGGCAGGGTTACACCTGCCTGGCGCCCGAACTTACTAACTTTTATTTGAACAATCATTGGTTGATTATTTGAATTTATTATCGGGTTACCACCGTTACAGAAGTGGCGCCCGAACAGGGACTTGAAACTTGAAAACCTGGAACCTGAAATTTGTAATCTGAAAACTTGAATATATTATCTCTTTGAACTGTTTTGTTTTGGATTTGCTCTTGTGATCATTGAACATTTTTTCCTGTGAACTGTTGCATTATCCAAGTGGACGTTTATCATTTTTCTGATCATTTGAACTTTGGTGAATTGAACTGTGGGCTATCCAGACGATTTTTGAGAACGTTTGGGTTAAATTGTGTGAAAAAAAAAAAAAAAACTTCTGTGAAGTAACCTCTCTGTAGTTTGTTATTTTGTTGTTGCCCCTTTTGCCAAAAGAAATTGAGATTGGCCAAGTAGTGTTTCCATTACTTTATTTTTTTTTTACATTTCACCATTGACCATTGGCACTTCCACACATACACGTCACCCATGGCCCATACCCCTCAACCACAATCCACTTTCGTGGCCATTGACCCTCCAGACATTGCAACACCCAACTGGCCCCTGGTGCAACAAACTCCACAGCAACCCAGACAACTACCTCCTGTTCCCACTTTCTACTCCACCCCCACTCAGTTTCACCCTCCAAGAACCCATGTGCAATTTTCCACTCCACCACCAGGGGAAAGGGCTCCTCCTCCACCGACTGCTGACATGCCGTTGTGCACTTCCATGGAACTGACACCACCTTCTGGAACACAGCGTGACTTGCCTGCGGTTCTCCCAACACCTGGCAGAGGAATGTATCAATTATCAGAGCACGTACAAGGGAACTGGGATATCCTGTTTAATTGTCTCAAACAGCAGGACACAGCTTTGAAAGTACTCACCCAGGAACTTGCAACTACCACTTCACAGCATGATGCCAAGATTGAAACCTTGACTGCTAAGATTAAATCCAACCATCAGCAGCTTCAGACCACGATCACTGCTCTAAAACAACATGATGAAGAGGATACTGATCAGCTGACAAAAGCCATGAAGGTGATGGTGACAGGAGAACTGCAGAAAAGTGAGCGCACCATAGTCTCTGAAGTCCGATTTATGGTCGAACAATTGCAACTAGAGGTACAGAAAGACATCCATGAAGTGCAGCAAAGTACTCGAAAGGATTGTGGCCAACTTTTCCAGGAGATCAGTCAATGTACTGTCCAACTGAATACCGTATGTGACTCCTTGAAAGAGATGAAATCAGAAATAAGCAGTTACTTCAAATTCCCTGGGAAAACAGTAACTGACCTTTCATCAATGACACTAAAATCACCTCCTCGCTCCACTGCTGCAGAAGGTGAAACGTCAAAACCTCACCCATTCTCGTCTGTACATCCACCTTCTTCGCATCCAACATCTGTGGTAAAGAGTGATCATTTGAAACTAACCTTCCCCACCTTTGGCAGATCATCAGATGATAGTGACCCTCTGTTATATTTAACCAGATGTCAAGACTTTCTGGCATTACACCCCTTAGAGGATACAGACATTCTGGCAACCTTTCGCACTGTCCTTTATGGAACAGCACGGGACTGGTGGGAAGTGGCTAGATCCTCTGTTCGAACATGGAATGAGTTTGAATCCGCATTTCTTGCAGCATTTCTTTCTGAGGATTATGAAGACGAGCTAGCTGAGCGTGTCCGCACCCGAATTCAAGGGGAAAAGGAGTCCATTAGAGATTTCGCTTTTACTTACAGAGCTCTATGCAAGCGTTGGAAACCTTCACTGACAGAGTTTGAGTTAGTTAAATTGATACTCAAAAACATTAAACCATACCTTGCCAGTCAACTTCGCAGCAGAGTAAGTTCAGTGGATGAACTGGTAAAACTTGGGCATCAACTAGAAAAAGACTATGTTCATCAGCTGCATTGTGAAGGACGAACCATGACTTCACCTATACCACAAAAACCTACCTCTAACCGTCAAGGTGAAAGACCCACCGTCCAATGCTGGAGATGTAAAGGTCAGCATCCTCCTGGAAACTGTCCACAATACTCCACTTCACCTTTCACATCACATCAAGGTCCTTTCCAACCTGCAGGAAACAAGCGAAATTCCCCAGCACAAAACACAGGAGGAACACCATCAAATAACGCCCTGTCTGTCGCACCTCCATCTCAACCATCCACTGTGACTGCCTCTTTTACTTCTAAATGTGAGTCTATACCTCAACAGTTGGTCATCCCAATTACTATTGGCAGATGGACAGGAAAGGCTATAGTCGACACCGGGGCAAGCTATACTCTTTTACACGAGAGCTTATGGACAGAGCTTGCATCCTCTGATCCACTCCGTACTTGGGCTCTTGGTCCTCTCTACCTGGCTAATGGTGAGACCGCTGTACCTATAGGATGGACAACCATTGAAATGACACTCCATGACCAAGTTTTTTCTCTACCTGTAGCCATCCTTTCCACCAAAGCTTTAGCATACTCTGTAGTCTTGGGATTGGATTTTATATTCACCAGTGGTCTTCAGATCAATGTCGCAGATGGAAAATATTCTTTCAAGTCAATTCCCAACAGCGAATATCCTTTCCAGCCTGGACGAGCTAGCATCCCCGCTAGAGGAAACCAGCATCTGAAACAGAAAGCACAACATAAAAATACAGGGAGAACTCTCACATTGTTCAGCTCTATTCCTCCACAGCAAATGCCAGGGGTGTCCCAGACACCAGAGAATCTGGATGAAAAAACTTTAATGAAAACCCTGGTAGACTCAGCACACTTACCACCTGAGGGAAAGTGCCAATTGTTTCACCTCTTAGAGAATAATCCTCAAGTCTGTACCCTCCAGCTCGGGAGAACAACAGTACTCCAGCATTGTCTTTATACTGTCCATCCTGTGCCCCTCAAACAGCGTCCATACAGATTAACACCAGAGAAACAAGATGTGGTACAAGAACAAGTTAAAGAAATGTTGAAGAATGGTATCATCGAACCATCACACTCTGCTTGGGCCTCACCTATTGTCCTGGTCCCAAAAAAGGACGGCAGCCAGAGATTCTGTGTGGACTATAGGAGAGTAAATGCTATCACTGAGAGAGATGCCTATCCTCTACCTAATATCACTGAGATCTTGGAATCCCTCTCCGGTGCAGGTATTTTCTCCAGCATCGACCTCAACAGTGGGTACTGGCAGGTGACCATGGAACCTGAGAGCAAGTCCAAGACTGCATTCATCGCCCCATCTGGGTTATACCAATTCAATGTCATGCCCTTTGGTCTGAAAAATGCTCCAGCAACATTTCAGCGATTAATGGAGACTGTCTTAGGGGAACTGCGAGGAAGAATATGTTTCGTGTATATTGATGATATTATAATTTACTCACCCTCTGCCACCCAACACTTCCATGATCTTCAGACTGTCTTCGACCGATTGCACACTGCTGGTTTAACCATAAACCTAAAAAAGAGTAAGTTCTGCCTTCATGAGTTGACCTTTCTGGGACATGTGGTAAACACAAAAGGCATCACGGCTGACCCCAGCAAAGTAGAGGCCATACGTTCCTACCCTGTACCCAAGAACCTTAAAGAAGTTCAACGATTTCTCGGTTTGGCGGGATGGTACCATAGGTTTGTGCCCAATTTCTCTCGGATAGCTGAACCTATAAATGCCTTGAAGAAAAAGGGACGTAAATTCCAGTGGTCACCACAGTGTCAACAAGCCTTTGAGAAATTGAAGATATGTCTCACCTCACCTCCAATCCTGGGTCATCCTGACCTTCAGCTTCCTTTTGTTGTCTACACTGATGCCAGTGATTCAGGGCTCGGTGCAGTGTTGACACAAAGGAAAACACATGGCTTGGAAGAAGTCATCGCCTATGGTAGTCGGACGTTAACCAAAGCTGAGATTAATTATTCAGCTACAGAGAAAGAGTGTCTGGCAATAGTATGGGCCCTAGAAAAATGGCAATACTACCTGGAACCGAAACTCTTCACAGTAGTCACGGATCATTCAGCTCTACAGTGGGTCATGAATTCCACAAAAACCACGGGACGTCTAATTCGTTGGGCCCTCCGTCTGCAAAAATTTGACTTTGTGGTTGAGTATCGAAAGGGAAAACTCAATGAAGCTCCAGATGCATTGTCCCGGATGTATTCCGTACCTGGATGCCACTTATACTCCAATCAGAAGGAGGATTTTGGATTTCCACTTTCCACAGTAGACATCTGGGAAGAACAGCACAAAGATCTGGTAATTACCACCCTATTTCAGTCACTAGCAGACAACGATTCCTCTGTGCAAGATCAATATGAGGTAATTGAAGATAAGCTGTATCATCGAACTCATCTGACTAATGGGCAAGTACATTACAGACTCTATGTCCCGGCTACCCTTGTCCCAAAAATTCTACAGCATTACCATGCGCATCCCTTAAGTGGTCATTTGGGAATTAGCAAAACTTACCAAAGAGTGCGTCAGGTCGCTTTCTGGCCCTCCATGTGGACATCTGTAAAAAAATATGTAAAAAGATGCATGAAATGCCAGACCTTGAAAAATGAGAACCGAAAACCTGCTGGGAAAATTCAACAAACCACCACCAGTACCAGTCGTCCAAACGAGATGTTGGGAGTAGATATCATGGGACCACTGCCTCGCAGCTCCCACCAACATGAATATCTACTAGTGTTCGTGGATTACTATTCCCGATGGGTTGAACTGTTCCCCTTGCGAAAGGCCACTGCTCAGGCTGTTGCATCACACCTCAGAAAAGACATCCTTACGCGATGGGGGGTACCTGATTTCATCCTCTCTGACCGTGGTACACAGTTCACCTCAGCCGTCTTTCAGGACATCTGTGCCAAATGGAAAGTCACTCAGAAGATGACTACAGCATACCACCCACAGACAAACCTAACCGAACGAGTGAACAAAACATTAAAACAGATGATCTCAGCATATGTAGATGACAATCATAAAAAATGGGACCAACACCTACCTGAACTACGGTTTGCCATTAATTCAGCGGTACAAGAAACCATCGGTATGTCTCCAGCCGAGCTTCACCTTGGGAGAAAATTACAGGGACCAATGGACAAGCTGCTGCATGGGCAAAATCTTACCCCAACTGCTCCATCTTACGAGGTCACAGAACATCTGTCCGAGTTGCAAGCTAGAGCCAAAGAAAACTCCAAGAAAGCATCATTAAGACAGCTCCGTAGCTACAACAAGACCCGAAGAGATGTCTTCTACAAAGAAAAGGACCGTGTATGGGTGAGAAATTTCCCGCAATCAAGTGCACTTCACCATTTCTGTGCTAAACTTGCCAACAAATGGAAAGGTCCCTACAGAATAATAAAGCGGCTGGGACCTCTGAATTATCGTGTGGCACTAGAAGACACTGGTGAGGATGTGCGTACCGTTCATGTATGTAACTTGAAGCCATGTTTTCCTACCGCTGATGGGTTAAACCGTCTGGGAAAATCGAAACTTTTGGAAATTTTCCACGAATCCACTGATGACGATGAAGAGTTTCTTGGTTTCTGACAATGCTACCCTTTAAACAACCTGGAGTTGTTTTTTTCCTAGGGGGGAGGAGTGTGGCGGAGCTGAAACACTACAAAAACAAATTAAATCATTAAAACAAGGTTGTCTCCGCCCATTTCCGTTGCTAAGTGGGGAAAAAGGAAATGAGGTTATCACATAAAAGGAGGAGTTTATACTGAAGAAGGGGAGAGAGAAAGTGTTGGAAAAGACGTGAAGTTTGTTGTTACGAGGGCGATTTATCGAGGTGAGAACCGGAAAGCCTCAATCACAGTCGAACGCCAACTGAAAGTAACCACATGAACTGAACGAGCTGTTGGTAATTCCGTGGTGGAATAGTAAATGCAAAAGAAGGTGTGTTCCCTTACCTGGGAGGCGGTGACGCAATCGTCAGCGGGTAGAACGCTGTGCCTCTGCTGGAGCGGATGCGGGAGAGTAAACCGCTCTCCACAACAATGTCTTCAGCGCGGAGCGTGTAAAAGACCCTCAAGCGAGCTGTGTTAAGGACCGTCTGGATCCTGTGGCTGTTTCCAGTTACCATCCAACAGAGTTTCACCATTGCTAAAGGCTACGGCGTGGCTGTATTCGCGGCTGGTTTTCCCAAACACTCACACAAATTCCTCTGCACTTTCCACATCCGGGTTATCCGGTCCCCCACAAACTAAGTAGTGAGTAATATTTTTTATTTTTATTTTTTTTTGGCCCGGTTTTGTTTTATTTTTTTGGAGTTTTTATTTTATTTTATTTTTTTTGCCACAAAACAAAATTGACATTTCTGATATATTTTTGTTGTGTTGAGAAAATCTGATTCTGTACCTGGACGAACGAACTGTTGAATCCGTGGTCTTTGTAAAGAAGATTTGACTGGGAATTTAAAGTGGTTGTATATTTTTTTTCCCTTTTTGTTCTTTTTTTGTGTGAAATGGTATGAAATACAGACATTTCTAAACTGATTTTGAACTGTCCTTGGTGATTTCTTTTTTTTGTTTCCGTGTATGTAACTGGTGGCATCTAAGCTAACTGGGTTATTATCCTGAAAATATTGGCAGGGTTACACCTGCCTGGCGCCCGAACTTACTAACTTTTATTTGAACAATCATTGGTTGATTATTTGAATTTATTATCGGGTTACCACCGTTACAGTGTATAATGCAGCGCTAGTCATCGAAGCGACCGAACTGCATGAACAAGCGCAGTTCAAACACAATGGTCAGTTACGTTGAGGGCAACATAACAGCATAACGCTTCAGTGTGTACACAGATTAGAGCCCTGCACGGGCCTCAAATCTAGGCCCGAGCCCGGCCCTGGCCCGAGACGCTCAGGCCCTAGCCCGACCCGTGTCCGACAGCTCATCAGAATTATCAGCCCGAGTCCGACCCGAGCCCGTTTTTTTTTTTTTTTTCACAGCGGCAGACTGCCATTAAAATATGTCTGTTTTGTTAGTTATGTTTCTTTTCTTTTCATTTCATTTCTTTATTAAGCTAATTTAGACAAATGTTTGAAGCATTTAAAAAAAAAAAATGACGGCCAAGCAAGCCGAGCCAACAGCGAGTAAAACATGTTTGATCAATTTAGCCTCTCAAATCAACGCTAATACTTTACTTAGCTACAATAAAATCCATAGATATAAAACACTTCAAGCATATCACACAGACAGTTAGTTTAATGTTTATTTATTAAACCACAGTGAGTAAATTTTTTTTGAAATACTGAGGCAGGCTCAGGCTGCTCGCAACAGCGCTCGCAAACGAAATGAGCAATAGTCAATCTAAACAAATTAAATTAAATAAATCAAAAACAAACTTGCAGGTTATCTTACCTCAAAAATGCACCACAGAACATGGCCATTCTTTTTTCCAGTAGTTTCCAACAGTTAAACGAAAATAAAGTCCAATCGAACGAAAAACGAAAAACATCAGTAGTTTCCAACAGTTAAACGAAAATAAAGTCCAATCAAACGAAAAGTTAGAACAGTCTTTTACAGAGCATCGTGGAGAAAAAGAATAGCATCCACAGTGGAAGATTTTAACCCAGTCCTCTCTTCTATCACTTGCGATTTTTCTCTTAATATTCTCCATTATTTGCACATGAGGTGAATCGTTGGTTCCGCTGACGGGAAACCTTCTGTGTGTGTGTGTGTGTGTGCGTGCGTGCGTGCGACTGTCATGACAATCATATGTCAGTGTAATTATAAGATTATGAAAGTTATGAGGTTATTAAATGTCTTTCTATGTTTGTTTTTCTATCGTCGACGTCAACTTCTCATATTTTTTTTTATTAATGTCTAAAAATATAAAAAGAAGGATAACTCAAAAAAGGCCCGAGGCCCGGCCCGCATGTGAACTATGACGTGAAAATTGGCCCGAAGCCCGGCCCTAGGGGCGTAAAAAAGTCGGGGCCCGTCGGGCTCGGGCTGAAATGCAGGGCTCTAACACAGATGCAGCGCAAGTCGCCGTGGCGACGACTGTGACTATGCACAGTTAGATAGGATAGCTAGTTGCACTGAAGGATACAGGGCAACGTGATAGCATAGTTACATTGATGCTGTACAAGCACAGCGTCAGAGGCATAGCGACATCGACGTCGTTAATCAGAATAGCCGATTGCACTGAGGATACAGGGCAATATATAACGGCATAAATCATAGACACATATCAATGTACATAACACAGCGTCAGTGGCAGCCCACAACAACTGTGAATACACAGTAATCAAGAGTAGCCAGTTGCACTGAAGGAACAGGGCAATATATAACGGCGTAATTGTAACACATATCAGTGCGTAGTGTGTACACAGCGTCAGTTGCGTCGCACAGCAACTGTGAATACGTAGTAATCAGAATAGCCATATGCACTTTAGGATACAGGGCAATATATCACGGCAAAAATCATAACACATATGAGTGTGTAGTGTGTACGTAAACACCGCGTCAGTCGCATCGCGCAACAACTGAATACGCACTGTGTAATAATCAGAATAGCCATTGCACTGAATGATACAGGGCAATATATAGGCTAATGGCATAAATCATTACACATAGAGTGCGGTGTGTACAACACAGCGTCAGTTGCATCGCGCAACAACTGTGAATACGTAGTAGTCAGAATAGCCATTTGCACTGAAGGATACAGGGCAAAATTCATAACACATATCAGTGTGTAGTGTGTACGTAAACACAGCGTAGTTGCATCGCGCAACAACTGTGAATACGTACTGAGTAGTAATCAGAATAGCCATTGCACTGAATGATACAGGGCAATATATAATGGCATAAATCATTACACGTAACAGAGTGCGGTGTGTACATAACACAGCGTCAGTTGCATCACGCAACAACTGTGAATACGTACTGTGTAGTAATCAGAATAGCCATTGCACTGAAGGATACAGGGCAATATACGGCAAATTCATAACACATATCAGTGTGTAATGTGTACGTAAATACAGCGTCAGTTGTATCGCGCCACAACTGTGAATAAGTACTGTGTAGTAATCAGAATAGCCATTGCACTGAAGGATACAGGGCAATATACAACGGCAAAATTCATAGCACATATAGTGTGTAGTGTACACATAAACACAGCGTCAGTTGCATCGCGCAACAACTGTGAATACGTAGTGGTCAGAATCGCCATTGCACTGATGGATACAGGGCAATATACGGCAAATTCATAACACATATCAGTGTGTAGTGTGTACTTAAACACAGCGTCAGATGCATCGCGCAACAACTGAATACGTGGTATTACGTGCTGTGTAGCAATCAGAATAGCCATTTGCGCTGAAAAATACAGGGCAATATATAGTGGCATAAATCCTAACACAACAGTGTGACGCGTGTACGTAACACAGAGTCAGTTGCATCACACAACAACTGTGTCTTCGTAGTAATCAGAATAGCCAATTGCACTGAAGGATACAGGGCAATATCGCGGCATAAGCATAACACACACATATCAGTGTACATAAACACAGCGTCAGTGGCAGCACAACAACTGTGAATGTTGTAATCAGAATAGCCATTTGCACTGAAGGATACAGGGCAAAATATAACGGCACAAATCATAGCACATATAGTGTGCAGTGAGTACATAAACACAGCGTCAGTGGCGTAGCGACAACAACTGTGAATACGTAGTTGAATGGCCAGTTGCACTGAAGGATACAGGGCAATATAACGGCACAAATCATAGCACATAACAGTGAGCAGTGTGAACATAAACACAGCGTCAGTGGCGTAGCGACAACGACTGTGAATATGTAGTTAAATCAGCATGGCCAGTTGCACTGAAGGATACAGGGCAACATCAGCTGTAAGCACATCAAAATGTAATGTTACGTAGGCCCAGCGTCAACAGCATAAGCGGTAACGACTGCGCAACAACACTCACCGGATTGCGGCTGTGCACTTCCATTGTCAGAGCGAGGCGGCTAGAGACCTCTCTGCTAGAGATCTATAGCATCCGTACTTTTTTTTTTTTTTTTTCTTTTAGACACGGAGCCATGGCCTTTGCCTCGTCTCTCTAGACGCGCGTCTTGCGCACGACTAAGGGACGCCGTGGAAG
The DNA here is from genome assembly GCF_963993115.1 of Abramis brama. Classification (NCBI taxonomy): domain Eukaryota; kingdom Metazoa; phylum Chordata; class Actinopteri; order Cypriniformes; family Leuciscidae; genus Abramis; species Abramis brama. The sequence continues at coordinate 24,867,644 of NC_139978.1, forward strand.
ACGGAGTCTTCTTGAAGTAGCCTGGCTGAGATACCGGGCTGAAGTATTCCTATCAACAGGGGCTATCGCGTCGAGTCCTTCTAGCGAGCCCGCGAAGAGGACCGGAGTGGCGACGGGCAGCGTACTCGTCCTAGGGCGGGAGAGGGCCCACCAGCGGCCTGCTGGCGGCAGTGGGCCTCATCCCCGCGGATGCCCGGGTTTATTCCCCTGAGGGCGCGCACTGTCCGGCACATGCCCGTCGTCCGTGAGTGCGGCCTCGGTTGAACTTGTTAGGGTAGAGCGAGTCGATAGGACCCGCACATATCTGGCATGTAAGTTAGCAGCCATCGGATGCGGGGAGGAAACATGGTGAGTAACCTCTATTGCAACTTCCACGATGACTTCAGATAAGACTTCTAGCGTGAAGAAAGAGATTCTGACGTAATTGTCGCGCCCATGCTATTTATACTGCCCACGGACCGGTCAGCATTTGCATGTTTCGCGTCAATTGGCCAGCTGTCTCCAGCTGGCGTTAGCCTATAAGATTTCAGTGAAAATGAGGAGGAAGGGAGTTCCCATATACGTCTTTGACGTAATGTTGAAGTGACCGCCTTGAAAGGGAACGATAGGCTCACAGAAAAACAGCCCAAATCACAGACATGGGGATTCGCACGGGACTGGTATTATCAGAGGACCCATGTGTTGGCCAAAATACGGTAGGGAATTTTCGGGGGAATTTTTACAGACATTTTTACAGACATGGCAGATTCGCACGGGATAAAAATCACAGACGACCTCTGCGATTATTACAAATTACCAGAGGTCCCTAGGTAATACTAATCCCGTGCGAATAGGGCTTTATTCCTCTGTCTAAAGCCCTATTCGCATGGGATTAGTATTGCATAAGTTACTGTTAGGAAATGTTACACCTGAGCAACTAGCTAGCATCTCTTCAGATGTTAAATCACCTGCATTGAAAGATCAAGCACATTCAAATGAATAAAATCTATAATTTTCTTTTCTTTCAGATAAACAAGTAAAAAGGGGGAATACTCACTTTCATCACACCCATTACAGGTAAAGCATTCTGTGTTGCTAGTGCATTCATCATTGTAAGTGAATTCAGGGCATGGAACACACGTTGTGCTGCTGTCATCTGTGCAGTGCCAAACAACATAGTTTCCTGAAAAACAGCACATGCAGCTTGTTATATGCACATAAAATGTGTCATTTCAACAGAAATCACTTTGGAAATGTGATGCAAATGCATTGCAGAAAAAAATATATTCATTAATGCGGAATAAAGCATATTTTCATCACTATTGACGTAATATATTAAACAAACTTTAAGTAAAAAACATTGAAAAATAAAAACAAATTGTGTAAAATATATAAACTATATGGTATAGCAGTCTTACCAGGAGCACACATCGGGCAGCATTGCCCATCCATCTCATATTCAGCATGAGCACATCGACAAAGGCAAAGATCGTAGTTGAGTGTAACAATCATAGTAATGAGAAGAGTAATCCTTAAAGTGAACATGTCACATAAATCTAGACAGTTAATATGAGCAACTGAGCATTGAGGAAACATTTCCTCAGCCTTCACATTAGCTGTGCCATTAGTTGCATGGTCTGATGGTGCCTTAACAGCTAACAGTATGGGGGAGTTTTGTTGAAAACTGGGAGACAAGAAGACATTAGTTTAAAAATCAGATCTTGTGCAGGTTGTATTTCCACAAGCATCTTGCAGACATATCCATTCTTTGGCAAACACACTGGAAAAAGAAGAAAAAAAAAAAAAAAAACAGAAAAGAATCAGCTCACTGTGAACTTTCTTGCCTAAACATTTAGGCATTTTTTCAAATTAAGGCACTTTTGTCTTGAGAATAGAAATAAATCTCTGAAAACACGTTTCACACACTCATTCATTTACTTAATTGTCTACTGTGAAGCTGCATCAAATTCCACCATTTTTAACATTTTCCCTAAACATCAAAAACATTTTCACCACAGTGTCATTTCCACTAAATATATAAAATATAGCCTATTATTTAATAGCATTTTGTGATGGAAATGATTGTTGCAAAATTGTCATTTTTAAATATTTTGGGAAATAAAATAGATGACTCTTGAAGGATTCAAATTTAAGAATATGTTTTCAGATATGCTTCCTTACATAACATCACGGTGAAGAATACTGATTTTAGCATTTGAGGTTTTAATTTAGATAGTATATAAACTGAGAAAGTGATTATTGAGTTTACAGCAAGATATTCCTGCCCGACCTGTTTTTCCTTTGTAAGTTAAATGAGTCAGATCACGGAGACGCTAACCCATTGTCTTTAATGGCTCTTGGAGCAAGAACCACAGTCCAGACGTTGAATCGTTTGGCTGATTGGATTAGCACATATGCATTTGAGTGGTTATGCTGATTGAATTAGGATTGGCTAGACCCTCAGTCTAGGGTGTTACCTTAACCTGTATACTCATTTAGCCTACATGTTTTGTTTGAATTTGTCTCCACCCCCAAAAGTCCCTCCTCCTAAAATGCCTATAAGATACCATGTAAAGTTATGTTAGATTAGATCATGTTGGAAGTTTCTACAGCCGCGTAAAGTGGAGTTCTCAATAAAGAATAACTTCTGTTGAACGCGATCCCTACTGTCTCACTGGTCTCTGCTTCGAACAAGAAAAACTTTACAACACTCTGTTTTGCTTGTTTTTACATAATACTGATATGGAATAAATAAACATATTAATTGATATTTTAATGTCATGGATATTGAAATTCTAATTCAAAAAAGCATTTACAAATTAACCCCAGAAAACAAGTGGGAGGAGCAAAAGGAGGAAATAAGTCAAAACTACTTTCACTTCAATTTAGAAACAACACGTATAGGGTCAAAGCGACTATAAAGGAATATAAAGGAAGCCATTTAAATAAATTGGTCAGTTGTCGACTGCCTTTAAAATATTAGCCTTTTGTTTTGTGCCACGATTTTTAGTAGGGTAGAGTTTAAAGTTGCAGATCACTGCAGGGTTTCTTTTTTAATAAACACTAAAAACACACATAGTTGACAACATAAAAAGTTACTATTGTTTTTTTTTTTTAAATGCTCTGTTTCCTTAACTGCAACTAATGCACCAGAGATAACAATTAACAGCATTTCATGCACTGTCCATGTATATTTATATACTTTTATCATTTACCTGCTTGTTTAATATATTGTCCAGGTCTGCATTCAGAGTGTTGCACAGCAGATCTACAGCTGTCTTTATTTCGTTCAATGCAGTAGAATCTTTCCAGTGGCCCACAAACAGTATCTGACGACCGAGTACAAGCTTTATTAGGGCCCAAGCCCTGAAAGGGCGAAGGCCCTATTGTTTTCGGTAGGATTATTAGGGCCCAAGCCCTGAAAGGGCGAAGGCCCTATTGTTTTCGGTAGGATTATTATTATTATTATTAGGGCCCAAGCCCTGAAAGGGCGAAGGCCCTATTGTTTTCGGTAGGATTATTAGGGCCCAAGCCCTGAAAGGGCGAAGGCCCTATTGTTTTCGGTAGGATTATTATTATTATTATTATTATTATTATTTTGTCAACCTTTCGGCCACTTTTGGGGCCCTTAACATGCTCGAAAACTCTTGAAATTTGGCACACAGGTCAGAACCCGCGGCCATCAGGGCCGGACTGAAGCTGGTACCCGGGCGTGGCAGGGGGGCTCGACAGCGCCCCCTGGAACGGGATCCGAACACTTGTCCATAAATCAGACACGCTTGCATGTAATAATATGAAACTCGGTACACATATAGATCTCATCGGGCCGAACAACTTTCGTGCTCTAAGTTTTACGCCAGCCCAACAGGAAGTCGGCTATTTAGGGTTGTTTGGAAACGCATGCTGTGGAATTTAATGTACTCCTCCTAGGGAATTCATCGATTCGCCTCCAAACTCGGTGTGCATGAAGTCAAGACATTGAGGATGCTAAATTGCGGACGGATTTTTGATATCTCGAACGGTTTGGCCGTGGCGAGGAAACGAATTTATGGCGAAAAAATGAAACAGGAAGTGTGTTATAACTTCTGCATACATTAACTGATCTTGATGAAACTTCAGCAGTGTGTTCGTTGTAAGAGGCCGATCGCACAGATGTGACTATTGTGAGTCAAAGTTATAGCGCCACCAACAGGCAGCAGGAAGTACATCACTATTAAAATGCTTTGAAATCACTGTCTTATTTTTACCAGATTTGCTTCAAACTTTATGTGTACAATGTAGACACACGGCAGATGTAAACCTGTGAAAGGATTATTGATATCTTAGATACTGTTGCCGTGGCAACGCATCAAACTTTAATATTCTTTTTTTATGCTTTTGAGACTCTTAACATACTTGAAATTGCATGAAACTCGACAGACACATCACATTTATTATCCAGTAGACATGTGCAAAGTTTCAGAAACGGGCGTGGTGAGGGGGTCAGTAGCGCCACCTTTAGTCATAAGTGGGGGGGTTAGTTTTATCAACAGCAACAAAACTTGGTATGTGTATTGTTCTCATCAAGACGGACAACTTTCTAATTTACATGAACCATCTCCGACCAACAGGAAGAGAGATATTTTGGTTTGAATGTGGATTTTCTGAAGAATTTTCTCTCCCTCTCTCTGTGTCTGTGTGTGTGTGAGGGGAGGGGGGGATTTGACTATTGCTTTTATATTGTTAATCAAGGTTTCAGGGGCTTTTGGGGTCCTTAACGTGCTCAAAAACTCTTGAAACTTTGCACACAGGTCAGAACCCACGGCCATCAGGGCCGGGCTGAAGCTGGTACCCGGGCGTGGCTGGGGGGCTCAACAGCGCCCCCTTGAACGGGGTTCTAAAACTTGATCCATATATCAAACACGCTCGCATGAATTAATATGAAACTCGGTACACATATAGATCTCATCGGGCCGAACAACTTTACCCCGGTCAAGTTTTACGCCAGCCCAACAGGAAGTCGGCTATTATGGGTTGTTTGGAAAACGCTTGCTGTGGAATGTGAAATACTCCTCCTAGAAAATTCACCGTGTCCCCTTCAAACTCGGTGTGCATGTAGTCAAGACTTTGAGGATGCTAAATTGCGGACGGATTTTTGATATCTCGAACGGTTTGGCTGTGGCGAGGAATCGAATTTATGGCGAGAAAAGAGAAACACGGAAGTGGAATAACTTCTGCATACATTAACTGATCTTGATGAAACTTCAGCAGTGTGTTCGTGGTAAGAGGCCGATCAGATGGATGTAGCTATTGTGAGTCAAAGTTATAGCGCCACCAACTGGCAGCAGGAAGTGTGTCACTTTCAACATGCTTTTGACAAAAGTGGGGGGGTTAGTTTTAACTACAGTAAAGAAAAAATAGTTTGTATATTGTTCTCATCAAGCCGGACAACTTTCTAATTTACATTCAATAGCTCTGGCCATCAGGAAGTCAGATATTTTGGTCTGAATGTGATTTTTTTTGCAAAATCAGCCTCTGAATTTTTAGCCACTCCTCTTAAACTATTTATTTTATTCGTACCAAACTTTTTCAACATGATGAAACTACATTAAATATGCTAAATTGTGAATGGATAATAAATATCTCAAACGGTTTTGCTATGGCGAGGGATTAAATAATGTCCAAAAAGGAAACACTAAAAATCTTTTAAAAATGTATATACCATTTATTTCTATATAAAAGTATACAAATATCACAACTAAACCCATTTTATTCTGTTTTTGCAATTCAAGAAGAATGAAAAAGTTAAAACAGGCTATTTAGTGCTATTTGGTTCAACAAAAAAGCAAACATAGGGCTATACTGCCCTCTTGTGTCCAAAAGGACATCAAAATAGTATATAAAACTTTTTACCAGGTAGGCCAATATTGTATTTAAATATACATGTATTAGGTATGTGTCTGAGGATATTTTCCCACCGGTTAATCGACGTGTGACACGAGTGGGTGCTTTTAAATCGCTAATATAATAGTGTAAGAAAAATAATGATAATGTTGCACACACAAATCACACACATGTGGGAAAGAATGATGCTTTTAAACAACACTAAACCGCCATTAGGTGTCGCCAGGCATCCATCTTAATAAGCGAGTCATTGATTCATTCGTTCAAACGATTTGTTCGAATGAGTCGATCATGATTAAGACAGATGTTTATGGATTGATCATTCAATCTTTGAGTCAACCGATTCGTTAAAAATGCTGAATCGTTCAGTTATGAGAAAACACGTGATGCGTGATGGTTCTGCCGTGATCTTTGTTTAACTATTTTCGCTGCTGAAACAGAACAAAAACAGTCAACATTGCATCTAAAATGTAAGTGACTTAATTGTAACTGTTTATTAACCTGTTGTATGAAATCTAGGGGTGGGAGAAAAAAATTATTCTTAGATGCATCGCGATGCGGACGTGGACGATTCTGAATCGATTCACAAATGTCAAAAAATCGATTCTCTAAAAAAATATTTTTCTAATAACGTAATATTGACGGACGGCAAAAGGCGGAACTCTAAGCGGACGTGCGTGCAGTCTGTGGCGCGCACATACCAGAGAAGTTTCTTCTGCTCACCAAGGCTGCATTTATTTGATTAAAAATACAAACAAAAACAGTAATATTGTAAAATATTATTCCAATTTAAAACAGCTGCTTTCTATTTTAATATATTTTAAACTGTTATTTATTCCTGTGATCAAAGCTGAGTTTTCAGCATCATTACTCCAGTCGTCACTGTCACATGATCCTTCAGAAATTATTCTAATATGATGATTGATACTCAAGAAACATTCATTATTATTTTAAATGTCGAAAACAGTTGTGTACAGTCTTTGATGAATAGAAAGTTCAAAACAACAGCATTTATCTGAAATCTAAAGCTTTTGTAACGTTAAACACTACCGCTCAAAAGTTTTGGGTTAGTAATAATTAAAATTTTATTTTTTGGGGAAATAAATAAAATAAATCAGTACTTTTATTTATGAAGGATGAGTTAAACTGATCAACAGTTACAGTAAAGACATTTATAATGTTAAAAATATATATATTTGAAATATATGCTGTTCTTTTGAACTTTACATTCATCAAAGCATTTTGAAAAAAAAAAAAATCTGTACACAACTGTTTTCAACATTGAAAATAATAATGAATATTTATTGAGCATCAATCATCATATTAGTATGATTTCTGAAGGATCATGTGACACTGAAGAGTGGAGTAATGATGCTGAAAACTCAACTTTGATCACAGAAATGAATTACTATGTAAAATATTTAAAAATTGAAAACAGCTGTTTTAAATTGGAATAATATTTCACAATATTACTGTTTTTGTTTGTATTTTTAATCAATAAATGCAGCCTTGGTGAGCAGAAGAGACTTCTCCTAAAAACATTAAAAATCTTACTGACCCCAAACTTTTGAACAATAATATATATATATATATATATATATACATATATATGTATGTGTGTGTATGTATGTATATATATATATATATATATATATATATATATATATATATATATATATATATAAATATAGCTGCGAGCAGCGATGGAGGGCCAAAGCCGGCGGTACCGCCACCCCGGTGCCTTTAGGTAACTAAAGGCACCGGGGTTGCGGTGCCACCGGCTTGGGCCCGTAATCGCTGCTCGCAGCTATATTTATTATTATTATTATTATTTTGTCAACCTTTCGGGCACTTTTGGGGCCCTTAACATGCTCGAAAACTCTTGAAATTTTGCACACACGTCAGAACCCGCGGCCATCAGGGCCGGACTGAAGCTGGTACCCGGGCGTGGCAGGGGGGCTCGACAGCGCCCCCTGGAACGGGATCCAAACACGTGTCCATAAATCAAACACGCTTGCATGTAATAATATGAAACTCGGTACACATATAGATCTCATTGGGCCGAACAACTTTCGTGCTCTAAGTTTTACGCCAGCCAAACAGGAAGTTGGCTATTTAGCGTTGTTTGGAAACGCATGCTGTGGAATTTAATGTACTCCTCCTAGGGAATTCATCGATTCGCCTCCAAACTCGGTGTGCATGAAGTCAAGACATTGAGGATGCTAAATTGCGGACGGATTTTTGATATCTCGAACGGTTTGGCCGTGGCGAGGAAACAAATTTATGGCGAAAAAATGAAACAGGAAGTGTGTTATAACTTCTGCATACATTAACTGATCTTGATGAAACTTCAGCAGTGTGTTCGTTGTAAGAGGCCGATCACATGGATGTGACTATTGTGAGTCAAAGTTATAGCGCCACCAACAGGCAGCAGGAAGTACATCACTTTCAAAATGCTTTGAAATCAGTGTCTTATTTTTACCCGATTTGCTTCAAACTTTATGCGTACAATGTAGACACACGGCAGATGTAAACCTGTGAAAGGATTATTGATATCTTAGATACTGTTGCCGTGGCAACGCATCAAACTTTAATATTATTTTTTGATGCTTTTGAGACTCTTAACATACTTGAAATTGCATGAAACTCAACAGACACATCACATTTATTAGCCCGTAGACATGTGCAAAGTTTCAGAAACGGGCGTGGTGGAATGGCTCAGTAGCGCCACCTTTAGTCAAAAATGGGGGCTTAGTTTTTCCTAGAATCACAAAACTTGGTATGTGTATTGTTCTCATCAAGACGGACAACTTTCTAATTTACATGAACCATCTCCGACCAACAGGAAGAGAGATATTTTGGTTTGAATGTGGATTTTCTGAAGAATTTTCTCTCCCTCTCTCTGTGTCTGTGTGTGTGTGAGGGGAGGGGGGGATTTGACTATTGCTTTTATATTGTTAATCAACGTTTCAGGGGCTTTTGGGGTCCTTAACGTGCTCAAAAACTCTTGAAACTTTGCACACAGGTCAGAACCCACGGCCATCAGGGCCGGGCTGAAGCTGGTACCCGGGCGTGGCTGGGGGGCTCAACAGCGCCCCCTTGAACGGGGTTCTAAAACTTGATCCATATATCAAACACGCTCGCATGAATTAATATGAAACTCGGTACACATATAGATCTCATCGGGCCGAACAACTTTACCCCGGTCAAGTTTTACGCCAGCCCAACAGAAAGTCGGCTATTATGGGTTGTTTGGAAAACGCTTGCTGTGGAATGTGAAATACTCCTCCTAGAAAATTCACCGTGTCCCCTTCAAACTCGGTGTGCATGTAGTCAAGACTTTGAGGATGCTAAATTGCGGACGGATTTTTGATATCTCGAACGGTTTGGCTGTGGCGAGGAATCGAATTTATGGCGAGAAAAGAGAAACACGGAAGTGGAATAACTTCTGCATACATTAACTGATCTTGATGAAACTTCAGCAGTGTGTTCGTGGTAAGAGGCCGATCAGATGGATGTAGCTATTGTGAGTCAAAGTTATAGCGCCACCAACTGGCAGCAGGAAGTGTGTCACTTTCAACATGCTTTTGACAAAAGTGGGGGGGTTAGTTTTAACTACAGTAAAGAAAAAACAGTTTGTATATTGTTCTCATCAAGCCGGACAACTTTCTAATTTACATTCAATAGCTCTGGCCATCAGGAAGTCAGATATTTTGGTCTGAATGTGAATTTTTTTGCAAAATCAGCCTCTGAATTTTTAGCCACTCCTCTTAAACTATTTATTTTATTCGTACCAAACTTTTTCAACATGATGAAACTACATTAAATATGCTAAATTGTGAATGGATAATAAATATCTCAAATGGTTTTGTTATGGCGAGGGATTAAAGTAATGTCCAAAAAGGAAACACTAAAAATCTTCTAAAAATGTAATTATATACCATTTATTTCTATATAAAAGAATACAAATATCACAACTAAACCCATTTTATTCTGTTTTTGCAATTCAAGAAGAATGAAAAAGTTAAAACAGGCTATTTAGTGCTATTTGGTTCAACAAAAAAGCAAACATAGGGCTATACTGCCCTCTTGTGTCCAAAAGGACATCAAAATAGTATATAAAACTTTTTACCAGGTAGGCCAATATTGTATTTAAATATACATTTATTAGGTATGTGTCTGAGGATATTTTCCCACCGGTTAATCGACGTGTGACACGAGTGGGTGCTTTTAAATCGCTAATATAATAGTGAAAGAAAAATAATGATAATGTTGCACACACAAATCACACACATGTGGGAAAGAATGATGCTTTTAAACAACACTAAACCGCCATTAGGTGTCGCCAGGCATCCATCTTAATAAGCGAGTCATTGATTCATTCGTTCAAACGATTCGTTCGAATGAGTCGATCATGATTAAGACAGATGTTTATGGATTGATCATTCAATCTTTGAGTCAACCGATTCGTTAAAAATGCTGAATCGTTCAGTTATGAGAAAACACGTGATGGTTCTGCCGTGATCTTTGTTTAACTATTTTCGCTGCTGAAACAGAACAAAAACAGTCAACATTGAATCTAAAATGTAAGTGACTTAATTGTAACTGTTTATTAACCTGTTGTATGAAATCTAGGGGTGGGAGAAAAAATGTATTCTTAGATGCATCGCGATGCGGACGTGGACGATTCTGAATCGATTCACAAATGTCAAAAAATCGATTCTCTAAAAAAATATTTTTCTAATAACGTAATATTGACGGAAGGCAAAAGGCGGAACTCTAAGCGGACGTGCGTGCAGTCTGTGGCGCGCACATAACAGAGAAGTTTCTTCTGCTCACCAAGGCTGCATTTATTTGATTAAAAATACAAACAAAAACAGTAATATTGTAAAATATTATTCCAATTTAAAACGGCTGCTTTCTATTTTAATATATTTTAAACTGTTATTTATTCCTGTGATCAAAGCTGAGTTTTCAGCATCATTACTCCAGTCGTCACTGTCACATGATCCTTCAGAAATTATTCTAATATGATGATTGATACTCAAGAAACATTCATTATTATTTTAAATGTCGAAAACAGTTGTGTACAGTCTTTGATGAATAGAAAGTTCAAAAGAACAGCATTTATCTGAAATCTAAAGCTTTTGTAACGTTAAACACTACCGCTCAAAAGTTTTGGGTTAGTAATAATTACAATTTTATTTTTGGGGGAAATAAATAAAATAAATCAGTACTTTTATTTATGAAGGATGAGTTAAACTGATCAACAGTTACAGTAAAGACATTTATAATGTTAAAAATATATATATTTGAAATATATGCTGTTCTTTTGAACTTAACATTCATCAAAGCATTTTGAAAAAAAAAATCTGTACACAACTGTTTTCAACATTGAAAATAATAATGAATATTTATTGAGCATCAATCATCATATTAGTATGATTTCTGAAGGATCATGTGACACTGAAGACTGGAGTAATGATGCTGAAAACTCAACTTTGATCACAGAAATGAATTACTATGTAAAATATTTAAAAATTGAAAACAGCTGTTTTAAATTGGAATAATATTTCACAATATTACTGTTTTTGTTTGTATTTTTAATCAATAAATGCAGCCTTGGTGAGCAGAAGAGACTTCTCCTAAAAACATTAAAAATCTTACTGACCCCAAACTTTTGAACAATAATATATATATATATATATATATATATATATATATATATATATATACATATATATGTATGTGTGTGTATGTATGTATGTATATATATATATATATATATATATATATATATATATATATATATATATATAAATATAGCCGCGAGCAGCGATGGAGGGCCCAAGCCGGCGGTACCGCCACCCCGGTGCCTTTAGGTAACTAAAGGCACCGGGGTTGCGGTGCCACCGGCTTGGGCCCGTAATCGCTGCTCGCAGCTATATTTATTATTATTATTATTATTAGGGCCCAAGCCCTGAAAGGGCGAAGGCCCTATTGTTTTCGGTAGGATTATTATTATTATTATTATTATTATTATTTTGTCAACCTTTCGGGCACTTTTGGGGCCCTTAACATGCTCGAAAACTCTTGAAACTTTGCACACAGGTCAGAACCCGCGGCCATCAGGGCCGGGCTGAGGCTGGTACTCGGGCGTGGCAGGGGGGCTCGACAGCGCCCCCTGGAACGGGATCCGAACACGTGTCCATAAATCAAACACGCTTGCATGTAATAATATGAAACTCGGTACACATATAGATCTCATCGGGCCGAACAACTTTCGTGCTCTAAGTTTTACGCCAGCCCAACAGGAAGTCGGCTATTTAGGGTTGTTTGGAAACGCATGCTGTGGAATTTAATGTACTCCTCCTAGAGAATTCATCCAATCTCCTCCAAACTCGGTCAGCATGAAGTCAAGACATTGAGGATGCTAAATTGCGGACGGATTTTTGATATCTCGAACGGTTTGGCCGTGGCGAGGAAACGAATTTATGGCGAAAAAATGAAACAGGAAGTGTGTTATAACTTCTGCATACATTAACTGATCTTGATGAAACTTCAGCAGTGTGTTCGTTGTAAGAGGCCGATCGCACAGATGTGACTATTGTGAGTCAAAGTTATAGCGCCACCAACAGGCAGCAGGAAGTACATCACTGTTAAAATGCTTTGAAATCACTGTCTTATTTTTACCAGATTTGCTTCAAACTTTATGTGTACAATGTAGACACACGGCAGATGTAAACCTGTGAAAGGATTATTGATATCTTAGATACTGTTGCCGTGGCAACGCATCAAACTTTAATATTATTTTTTTATGCTTTTGAGACTCTTAACATACTTGAAATTGCATGAAACTCGACAGACACATCACATTTATTAGCCCGTAGACATGTGCAAAGTTTCAGAAACGGGCGTGGTGAGGGGCTCAGTAGCGCCACCTTTAGTCATAAGTGGGGGGGTTAGTTTTATCAACAGCAACAAAACTTGGTATGTGTATTGTTCTCATCAAGACGGACAACTTTCTAATTTACATGATCTATCTCCGACCAACAGGAAGACAGATATTTTGGTTTGAATGTGGATTTTCTGAAGAATTTTCTCTCCCTCTCTCTGTGTCTCTGTGTGTGTGAGGGGAGGGGGGATTTGACTATTGCTTTTATATTGTTAATCAAGGTTTCAGGGGCTTTTGGGGTCCTTAACATGCTCAAAAACTCTTGAAACTTTGCACACAAGTCAGAACCCCCTGCCATCAGGGACGGGCTGAAGCTGGTACCCGGGCGTGGCAGGGGGGCTCAACAGCGCCCCCTTGAAAGGGGTCCCAAAACTTGGTCCATAGATCAAACACGCTTGCATGAATTAATATGAAACTCGGTACACATATAGATCTCATCGGGCCGAACAACTTTCCCCCGGTCAAGTTTTACGCCAGCCCAACAGGAAGTCGGCTATTATGGGTTGTTTGGAAAACGCTTGCTGTGGAATGCGAAGTACTCCTCCTAGAGAATTCATCCAATCCCCACCAAACTCGGTGTGCATGAAGTCAAGACATTGAGGATTCTAAATTGCAGACGGATTTTTGATATCTCGAACAGTTTGGCCGTGGCGAGGAAACGAAATTATGGCGAGAAAAGAGAAACACGAAGTGGTATAACTTCTGCATACATTAACTGATCTTCATGAAACTTCACCAGTGTGTTCGTGGTAAGAGGCCGATCAGATGGATGTAACTATTGTGAGCCAAAGTTATAGCGCCACCAACTGGCAGCAGGAAGTGTGTCACTTTCAACATGCTTTTGACAAAAGTGGGGGGGTTAGTTTTACCAACAGTTCCAAAAATCAGTATATATATTGGTCTCATCGAGTCAGACAACTTTCTAATTTACAGTTATTAGCTCAGAGCAAAAGGAAGTCAGATATTTTGGTTTGAATGTGGATTTTTTGGATATTTCAGACTCTGAGTTTTTAGCTACTCTTCCTAACTGGTTTATTTTATTCACACCAAACTTTTTCAAAATGATGAAAATACATTAAACATCTCAAACGGTTTTGCTATAGTGAGGGACTAAAGTAATGTACAAAAAGGAAACTAAAAGCCTCATCTTCTAAAAATGTAATTAAAAAACATTTATTTATATATAAAAGTATACAAATATCACAACTAAACCCATTTTATTCTTTTTTTTTTTTTCAATTTAATAATTATTTAAAAGTTTAAAATTAGTAATTGTACTATTTAGTCCCATAAAAGTCAAGTCATACATAGGGCTATACTGTCCTCTTGTGTTCAAAATCAGGTAGGCCTATTGTATCTACATAAAAATATACTAGGTTTGTGATGTTAAGAATATTTTACCACTGGTTAATCTATGTGTGACACCGCTGGGGGCTTTTGAATCGCCAACTTAAAAACGAAAGTAAAATATGCTCGTCCGCACTGACATTGATAGTGGTTGAGCGAGCTTTTCAAATGAATTCCTATGGAAGTAGGAATTAACTGAAAAACGTTCACTCTGTTCTGCTCGTTCCTCGCCGTGGATGCGCACCGTTATGAATGCCCGTGCAGCCATGAGCATTTTAGTTTAATTTTAAAATGAGCGCCTTTCGGGGGGTGGATTGCTTGAAATTATTTTACAAAAGCACAATGTTGTGTTTTATTGCGACTGTACACAAATATAAGTTAACACTTTGCAGTTTGAATGTCGTCCTGTATAATGACGGAGTATGTTTTTATGTGTCCACTGTTCAATCGCGCCCACGCCACACACACACACACACACGGTTTACTATCTTTGTGGGGACACTCCATAGACTTAATGGTTTTATACTGTACAAACTGTATATTCTATCTCCTCACACTAACCCTACCCCTAAACTTACCTATCCCAGAAAACTTTCTGCATTTTTACATTTCCAAAAAAACTCATTCTGTATGATTTATAAGCTTGTTTACCCATGGGGACCTCTATTTAGGTCCCCACTGTGACATGAGTCCCCATGAGTCTGAGTGCATTCAGGTTGAAGTCCCCACCGGGATAGAAAAACATGAACACACACACACACACACACACACACACACACACACACACACACACACACAAACACACATTCCAGCATTGCAATCTTGACATCGCAGCCTGTTCAATATAGCCTTAATAAAATATAATAATAAAATAGTTAACCTAACATATAAAAATTACACTGCTCTAAATAGTCAGTAGTACAATTCGTACATTCACAGTAAGCACCGCTCCACTGTGATGTTTCAAGCACATTTTTGCGCGTGTGAAGAGGATGATTTTTTCCGTCGATATTGGAACACGAGTGAAGAACAAAGGCTATAATAAAGAAAAGTTTAGCATCCAAATACATTGCAAATGCTGAAACATTTTGATTCTAATGAGAGGGTTACGTGAGCCCAACAGTGCTTACTTTCGTTTTTATTTTTTACATTAAATTTAAAAGATTTGTTGTGGAATATTTTGAGTGTATCATAAAATCAGAATAAGGTAATAAGGTTTCTGTCTTTTATATATATATATATATATATATATATATATATATATATATATATATATATATATATATAAATATAGCTGCGAGCAGCGATGAAGGGCCAAAGCCGGTGGCACCGCCACCCCGGTGCCTTTAGGTAACTAAAGGCAACAGGGTTGCGGTGCCACCGGCTTGGGCCCGTAATCGCTGCTCGCAGCTATATTTAGGGCCCAAGCCCTGAAAGGGCGAAGGCCCTATTGTTTTCGGTAGGATTATTAGGGCCCAAGCCCTGAAAGGGCGAAGGCCCTATTGTTTTCGGTAGGATTATTAGGGCCCAAGCCCTGAAAGGGCGAAGGCCCTATTGTTTTCGGTAGGATTATTATTATTATTATTATTATTATTATTATTATTATTATTATTTTGTCAACCTTTCGGGCACTTTTGGGGCCCTTAACATGCTCGAAAACTCTTGAAATTTTGCACACACGTCAGAACCCGCGGCCATCAGGGCCGGACTGAAGCTGGTACCCGGGCGTGGCAGGGGGGCTCGACAGCGCCCCCTGGAACGGGATCCAAACACGTGTCCATAAATCAAACACGCTTGCATGTAATAATATGAAACTCGGTACACATATAGATCTCATTGGGCCGAACAACTTTCGTGCTCTAAGTTTTACGCCAGCCAAACAGGAAGTTGGCTATTTAGCGTTGTTTGGAAACGCATGCTGTGGAATTTAATGTACTCCTCCTAGGGAATTCATCGATTCGCCTCCAAACTCGGTGTGCATGAAGTCAAGACATTGAGGATGCTAAATTGCGGACGGATTTTTGATATCTCGAACGGTTTGGCCGTGGCGAGGAAACAAATTTATGGCGAAAAAATGAAACAGGAAGTGTGTTATAACTTCTGCATACATTAACTGATCTTGATGAAACTTCAGCAGTGTGTTCGTTGTAAGAGGCCGATCACATGGATGTGACTATTGTGAGTCAAAGTTATAGCGCCACCAACAGGCAGCAGGAAGTACATCACTTTCAAAATGCTTTGAAATCAGTGTCTTATTTTTACCCGATTTGCTTCAAACTTTATGCGTACAATGTAGACACACGGCAGATGTAAACCTGTGAAAGGATTATTGATATCTTAGATACTGTTGCCGTGGCAACGCATCAAACTTTAATATTATTTTTTGATGCTTTTGAGACTCTTAACATACTTGAAATTGCATGAAACTCAACAGACACATCACATTTATTAGCCCGTAGACATGTGCAAAGTTTCAGAAACGGGCGTGGTGGAATGGCTCAGTAGCGCCACCTTTAGTCAAAAATGGGGGCTTAGTTTTTCCTAGAATCACAAAACTTGGTATGTGTATTGTTCTCATCAAGACGGACAACTTTCTAATTTACATGAACCATCTCCGACCAACAGGAAGAGAGATATTTTGGTTTGAATGTGGATTTTCTGAAGAATTTTCTCTCCCTCTCTCTGTGTCTGTGTGTGTGTGAGGGGAGGGGGGGATTTGACTATTGCTTTTATATTGTTAATCAAGGTTTCAGGGGCTTTTGGGGTCCTTAACGTGCTCAAAAACTCTTGAAACTTTGCACACAGGTCAGAACCCACGGCCATCAGGGCCGGGCTGAAGCTGGTACCCGGGCGTGGCTGGGGGGCTCAACAGCGCCCCCTTGAACGGGGTTCTAAAACTTGATCCATATATCAAACACGCTCGCATGAATTAATATGAAACTCGGTACACATATAGATCTCATCGGGCCGAACAACTTTACCCCGGTCAAGTTTTACGCCAGCCCAACAGGAAGTCGGCTATTATGGGTTGTTTGGAAAACGCTTGCTGTGGAATGTGAAATACTCCTCCTAGAAAATTCACCGTGTCCCCTTCAAACTCGGTGTGCATGTAGTCAAGACTTTGAGGATGCTAAATTGCGGACGGATTTTTGATATCTCGAACGGTTTGGCTGTGGCGAGGAATCGAATTTATGGCGAGAAAAGAGAAACACGGAAGTGGAATAACTTCTGCATACATTAACTGATCTTGATGAAACTTCAGCAGTGTGTTCGTGGTAAGAGGCCGATCAGATGGATGTAGCTATTGTGAGTCAAAGTTATAGCGCCACCAACTGGCAGCAGGAAGTGTGTCACTTTCAACATGCTTTTGACAAAAGTGGGGGGGTTAGTTTTAACTACAGTAAAGAAAAAACAGTTTGTATATTGTTCTCATCAAGCCGGACAACTTTCTAATATACATTCAATAGCTCTGGCCATCAGGAAGTCAGATATTTTGGTCTGAATGTGAATTTTTTTGCAAAATCAGCCTCTGAATTTTTAGCCACTCCTCTTAAACTATTTATTTTATTCGTACCAAACTTTTTCAACATGATGAAACTACATTAAATATGCTAAATTGTGAATGGATAATAAATATCTCAAATGGTTTTGCTATGGCGAGGGATTAAAGTAATGTCCAAAAAGGAAACACTAAAAATCTTCTAAAAATGTAATTATATACCATTTATTTCTATATAAAAGAATACAAATATCACAACTAAACCCATTTTATTCTGTTTTTGCAATTCAAGAAGAATGAAAAAGTTAAAACAGGCTATTTAGTGCTATTTGGTTCAACAAAAAAGCAAACATAGGGCTATACTGCCCTCTTGTGTCCAAAAGGACATCAAAATAGTATATAAAACTTTTTACCAGGTAGGCCAATATTGTATTTAAATATACATTTATTAGGTATGTGTCTGAGGATATTTTCCCACCGGTTAATCGACGTGTGACACGAGTGGGTGCTTTTAAATCGCTAATATAATAGTGAAAGAAAAATAATGATAATGTTGCACACACAAATCACACACATGTGGGAAAGAATGATGCTTTTAAACAACACTAAACCGCCATTAGGTGTCGCCAGGCATCCATCTTAATAAGCGAGTCATTGATTCATTCGTTCAAACGATTCGTTCGAATGAGTCGATCATGATTAAGACAGATGTTTATGGATTGATCATTCAATCTTTGAGTCAACCGATTCGTTAAAAATGCTGAATCGTTCAGTTATGAGAAAACACGTGATGGTTCTGCCGTGATCTTTGTTTAACTATTTTCGCTGCTGAAACAGAACAAAAACAGTCAACATTGAATCTAAAATGTAAGTGACTTAATTGTAACTGTTTATTAACCTGTTGTATGAAATCTAGGGGTGGGAGAAAAAATGTATTCTTAGATGCATCGCGATGCGGACGTGGACGATTCTGAATCGATTCACAAATGTCAAAAAATCGATTCTCTAAAAAAATATTTTTCTAATAACGTAATATTGACGGAAGGCAAAAGGCGGAACTCTAAGCGGACGTGCGTGCAGTCTGTGGCGCGCACATAACAGAGAAGTTTCTTCTGCTCACCAAGGCTGCATTTATTTGATTAAAAATACAAACAAAAACAGTAATATTGTAAAATATTATTCCAATTTAAAACGGCTGCT
This sequence comes from Abramis brama, assembly GCF_963993115.1. NCBI lineage: Eukaryota > Metazoa > Chordata > Actinopteri > Cypriniformes > Leuciscidae > Abramis > Abramis brama. The sequence continues at coordinate 24,886,507 of NC_139978.1, forward strand.
TTCTATTTTAATATATTTTAAACTGTTATTTATTCCTGTGATCAAAGCTGAGTTTTCAGCATCATTACTCCAGTCGTCACTGTCACATGATCCTTCAGAAATTATTCTAATATGATGATTGATACTCAAGAAACATTCATTATTATTTTAAATGTCGAAAACAGTTGTGTACAGTCTTTGATGAATAGAAAGTTCAAAAGAACAGCATTTATCTGAAATCTAAAGCTTTTGTAACGTTAAACACTACCGCTCAAAAGTTTTGGGTTAGTAATAATTACAATTTTATTTTTGGGGGAAATAAATAAAATAAATCAGTACTTTTATTTATGAAGGATGAGTTAAACTGATCAACAGTTACAGTAAAGACATTTATAATGTTAAAAATATATATATTTGAAATATATGCTGTTCTTTTGAACTTAACATTCATCAAAGCATTTTGAAAAAAAAAATCTGTACACAACTGTTTTCAACATTGAAAATAATAATGAATATTTATTGAGCATCAATCATCATATTAGTATGATTTCTGAAGGATCATGTGACACTGAAGACTGGAGTAATGATGCTGAAAACTCAACTTTGATCACAGAAATTAATTACTATGTAAAATATTTAAAAATTGAAAACAGCTGTTTTAAATTGGAATAATATTTCACAATATTACTGTTTTTGTTTGTATTTTTAATCAATAAATGCAGCCTTGGTGAGCAGAAGAGACTTCTCCTAAAAACATTAAAAATCTTACTGACCCCAAACTTTTGAACAATAATATATATATATATATATATATATATATATATATACATATATATGTATGTGTGTGTATGTATGTATGTATATATATATATATAAATATAGCTGCGAGCAGCAATGGAGGGCCCAAGCCGGCGGTACCGCCACCCCGGTGCCTTTAGGTAACTAAAGGCACCGGGGTTGCGGTGCCACCGGCTTGGGCCCGTAATCGCTGCTCGCAGCTATATTTATTATTATTATTATTATTATTTTGTCAACCTTTCGGGCACTTTTGGGGCCCTTAACATGCTCGAAAACTCTTGAAATTTTGCACACAGGTCAGAACCTGCGGCCATCAGGGCCGGGCTGAAGCTGGTACCCGGGCGTGGCAGGGGGCCTCGACAGCGCCCCCTGGAACTGGATCCGAACACTTGTCCATAAATCAGACACGCTTGCATGTAATAATATGAAACTCGTTACACATATAGACCTCATCGGCCCGAACAACTTTCGTGCTCTAAGTTTTACGCCAGACCAACAGGAAGTCAGCTATTATGGGTTGTTTGGAAACGCATGCTGTGGAATTTGATGTACTCCTCCTAGGAAATTCATTCATTCGCCTCCAAACTCGGTCGGCATGAAGTCAAGACATTGAGGATGCTAAATTGCGGACGGATTTTTGATATCTCGAACGGTTTGGCCGTGGCAAGGAAACGAATTTATGGCGAATAATTCAAACAGGAAGTGTGTTATAACTTCTGCATACATTAACTGATCTTGATGAAACTTCAGCAGTGTGTTAGTTGTAAGAGGCCGATCACATGGATGTGACATTTGTGAGTCAAAGTTATAGCGCCACCAACTGGCAACAGGAAGTGTGTCACTTTCAAAATGCTTTGAAATCACCCTCTTATTTTTACCCGATTTGCTTAAAACTTTATGTGTATAATGTAAACACACGGCAGATGTAGACCTGTGAAAGGATTATTGATATCTTAGATACTGTTGCCGTGGCAATGCATTAAACTTTAATATTCTTTTCGGATGCTTTTGAGACTCTTCACATGCTTGAAAATGCATGAAACTCGACAGACACATCACATTTATTATCCAGTAGACATGTGAAAAGTTTCAGAAACGGGCGTGGTGAAATGGCTCAGTAGCGCCACCTTTAGTCAAAAATGGGGGTTTAGTTTTTCTTAGAATCACAAAACTTGGTAGGTGTATTGTTCTCATCAAGCCGGACAACTTTCTAATTTACAGTCATAACCTCAGACCACCAGGAAGTCAGATATTTTGGTTTGAATGTGGATTTTCTGGAGAATTTTCTCTCTCTCTCTGTGTGTCTGTGTGTGTGTGGGGGGGGGGGATGGGGTTGTATATTCCATTTAATCTTTGTTTTTCAAGGTTTCAGGGGCTTTTGGGGCCCTTAACTTGCTCGAAAACTCTTGAAACTTTGCACACAGGTCAGAACCCACGGTCATCAGGGACGGGCTGAATCTGGTAGCCGGGCGTGGCAGGGGGGCTCGACAGCGCCCCCTTGAACGGGGTTCTAAAACTTGGTCCATATATCAAACACGCTTGCATGAATTAATTTGAAACTCGGTACACATATAGATCTCATCGGGCCGAACAACTTTCGTGCTCTAAGTTTTACGCCAGCCCAACAGGAAGTCGGCTATTTAGGGTTGTTTGGAAACGCTTGCTGTGGAATTTAATGTACTCCTCCTAGGAAATACATCGATTCGCCTCCAAACTCGGTCAGCGTGAAGTCAAGGCATTGAGGATGCTAAATTGCGGACGGATCTTTGATATCTTGAACGGTTTGGCCGTGGCGAGGAAATGAATTTATGGCGAGAAAAGAGAGACACGAAGTGTTATAACTTCTGCATACATTAACTGATCTTGATGAAACTTCAGCAGTGTGTTTGTGATAAGAGGCCGATCAGATGGATGTAACTATTGTGAGTCAAAGTTATAGCGCCACCAACTGGCAGCAGGAAGTGTGTCACTTTCAACATGCTTTTGACAAAAGTGGGGGGGTTAGTTTTACCAACAGTTACAAACATGAGTATATATATTGGTCTCACCGAGCCGGACAACTTTCTAATTAACAGTCATTAGCTCAGAGCAAAAGAAAGTCAGATATTTTGGTTTGAATGTGGATTTTTTGGATATTTCAGACTCTGAGTTTTTAGCTACTCTTCCAAACTGGCTTATTTTATTCACACCAAACTTTTTCAAAATGATGAAAATACATTAAAGATGCTAAATTGTGAACGGATATTAAACATCTCAAATGTTTTTGCTATAGTGAGGGACTGAAGTAATGTACAAAAATTAAACACTAAAAGCCTCATCTTCTAAAAATGTAATTATACACCATTTATTTCTATAAAATTATACAAATATCACAACCAAACTCATTTTATTCTTTTTTTTTTTTAAATTTAATAATTATTTATAAGTTTAAAAATAGTAATTGTACTATTTAGTCTCATGAAAGTCAAGTCATACATAGGGCTATACTGCCCTCTTGTGTTCAAAATCAGGTAGGCCTATTGTATTTACATAAAAATATACTAGGTATGTGACGGTGAGAAAATTTTACCACCGGTTAATCGACGTGTGACACCGCTGGGGGCTTTTGAATCGCAAACTTAAAAACGAAAGTAAAATATTTTCGTCCGCACTGACATTGATAGTGGTTGATAATAATAATAATAATTTGTTACATTTATATAGCGCTTTTTCTGAGACCTCAAAGCGCTTTACATAGATGGGGGGAATCTCCTCAACCACCACCAATGTGCAGCATCCACTTGGATGATGCGATGGCAGCCATATTGCGCCAGAACGCCCACCACACACCATCTTACTGGTGGAGAGGAGACAGTGATGAAGCCAATCAGTATATCAGTACATGGGGATGATTAGGAGGCCATGATGGATAGAGGCCAAGGGGCAAATTTGGCCAGGATGCCGGGGTTACACCCCTACTCTTTTTCGAAGGACATCCTGGGATTTTTAATGACCACAGAGAGTCAGGACCTCGGTTTAACGTCTCATCCGAAGGACGGTGCTCTTTTGGCAGTATAGTGTCCCCGTCACTACACTGGGGCATTAGGACTCACACAGACCACAGGGTGAGCGGTCGAGCGAGCGTTTCAAATGAATTCCTATGGAAGTAGGAATAAACTGAAAAACGTTCACTCTGTTCTGCTCGTTCCTTGTCGTGGATGCGCACCATGAATGCCCGTGCAGCCATGAGCATTTTAGTTTAATTTTAAAATTTGCGCCTTTCGGGGGGTGGATTGCTTGAAATTAATTTACAAAAGCACAATGTTGTGTTTTATTGCGACAGTACACAAATATAAGTTAACACTTTGCAGTTTGAATGTGGTCCTGTATAATGACGTATGTTTTTATGTGTCCACTGTTCCATCGCGCCCACGCCACACACACACACACACACACACACACACACACGGTTTACTATCTTTGTGGGGACTCTCCATAGACTTAATGGTTTTTATACTTTACAAACTGTATATTCTATCTCCTCACACTAACCCTACCCCTAAACCTACCCATTACAGAAAACTTTCTGCATTTTTACATTTCCAAAAAGACTCATTCTGTATGATTTCTAAGCTTGTTTACCCATGGGGACCTCTATTTAGGTCCCCACTGTGACACGAGTCCCCATGAGTCTGTGTGCATTCAGGTTGAAGTCCCCACCGGGATAGAAAAACATGAACACACATGCACACACACACACACACACACACACACACACACACACACACACACACACACACACACATTCCAGCATTGCAATCTTGACATCGCAGCCTGTTCATTATAGCCATATATATATATATATATATATATATATATATATATATATATATATATATATATATATATAAATATAGCTGCGAGCAGCGATGAAGGGCCAAAGCCGGCGGTACCGCCACCCCGGTGCCTTTAGGTAAAGGCACCGGGGTTGCGGTGCCACCGGCTTGGGCCCGTAATCGCTGCTCGCAGCTATATTTATTATTATTATTATTATTATTTTGTCAACCTTTCGGCCACTTTTGGGGCCCTTAACATGCTCGAAAACTCTTGAAATTTTGCACACAGGTCAGAACCCGCGGCCATCAGGGCCGGACTGAAGCTGGTACCCGGGCGTGGCAGGGGGGCTCGACAGCGCCCCCTGGAACGGGATCCGAACACTTGTCCATAAATCAGACACGCTTGCATGTAATAATATGAAACTCGGTACACATATAGAACTCATCGGGCCGAACAACTTTCGTGCTCTAAGTTTTACGCCAGCCCAACAGGAAGTCGGCTATTTAGGGTTGTTTGGAAACGCATGCTGTGGAATTTAATGTACTCCTCCTAGGGAATTCATCGATTCGCCTCCAAACTCGGTGTGCATGAAGTCAAGACATTGAGGATGCTAAATTGCGGACGGATTTTTGATATCTCGAACGGTTTGGCCGTGGCGAGGAAACGAATTTATGGCGAAAAAATGAAACAGGAAGTGTGTTATAACTTCTGCATACATTAACTGATCTTGATGAAACTTCAGCAGTGTGTTCGTTGTAAGAGGCCGATCGCACAGATGTGACTATTGTGAGTCAAAGTTATAGCGCCACCAACAGGCAGCAGGAAGTACATCACTATTAAAATGCTTTGAAATCACTGTCTTATTTTTACCAGATTTGCTTCAAACTTTATGTGTACAATGTAGACACACGGCAGATGTAAACCTGTGAAAGGATTATTGATATCTTAGATACTGTTGCCGTGGCAACGCATCAAACTTTAATATTCTTTTTTTATGCTTTTGAGACTCTTAACATACTTGAAATTGCATGAAACTCGACAGACACATCACATTTATTATCCAGTAGACATGTGCAAAGTTTCAGAAACGGGCGTGGTGAGGGGCTCAGTAGCGCCACCTTTAGTCATAAGTGGGGGTGTTAGTTTTATCAACAGTAACAAAACTTGGTATGTGTATTGTTCTCATCAAGACGGACAACTTTCTAATTTACATGAACCATCTCTGACCAACAGGAAGAGAGATATTTTGGTTTGAATGTGGATTTTCTGAAGAATTTTCTCTCACTCTCTGTGTCTGTGTGTGTGTGAGGGGAGGGGGGGATTTGACTATTGCTTTTATATTGTTAATCAAGGTTTCAGGGGCTTTTGGGGTCCTTAACGTGCTCAAAAACTCTTGAAACTTTGCACACAGGTCAGAACCCACGGCCATCAGGGCCGGGCTGAAGCTGGGACCCGGGCGTGGCTGGGGGGCTCAACAGCGCCCCCTTGAACGGGGTTCTAAAACTTGATCCATATATCAAACACGCTCGCATGAATTAATATGAAACTCGGTACACATATAGATCTCATCGGGCCGAACAACTTTACCCCGGTCAAGTTTTACGCCAGCCCAACAGGAAGTCGGCTATTATGGGTTGTTTGGAAAACGCTTGCTGTGGAATGTGAAATACTCCTCCTAGAAAATTCACCGTGCCCCCTTCAAACTCGGTGTGGATGTAGTCAAGACATTGAGGATGCTAAATTGCGGACGGATTTTTGATATCTCGAACGGTTTGGCTGTGGCGAGGAATCGAATTTATGGCGAGAAAAGAGAAACACGGAAGTGGAATAACTTCTGCATACATTAACTGATCTTGATGAAACTTCAGCAGTGTGTTCGTGGTAAGAGGCCGATCAGATGGATGTAGCTATTGTGAGTCAAAGTTATAGCGCCACCAACTGGCAGCAGGAAGTGTGTCACTTTCAACATGCTTTTGACAAAAGTGGGGGGGTTAGTTTTAACTACAGTAAAGAAAAAATAGTTTGTATATTGTTCTCATCAAGCCGGACAACTTTCTAATTTACATTCAATAGCTCTGGCCATCAGGAAGTCAGATATTTTGGTCTGAATGTGGATTTTTTTGCAAAATCAGCCTCTGAATTTTTAGCCACTCCTCTTAAACTATTTATTTTATTCGTACCAAACTTTTTCAACATGATGAAACTACATTAAATATGCTAAATTGTGAATGGATAATAAATATCTCAAACGGTTTTGCTATGGCGAGGGATTAAATAATGTCCAAAAAGGAAACACTAAAAATCTTCTAAAAATGTAATTATATACCATTTATTTCTATATAAAAGTATACAAATATCACAACTAAACCCATTTTATTCTGTTTTTGCAATTCAAGAAGAATGAAAAAGTTAAAACAGGCTATTTAGTGCTATTTGGTTCAACAAAAAAGCAAACATAGGGCTATACTGCCCTCTTGTGTCCAAAAGGACATCAAAATAGTATATAAAACTTTTTACCAGGTAGGCCAATATTGTATTTAAATATACATGTATTAGGTATGTGTCTGAGGATATTTTCCCACCGGTTAATCGACGTGTGACACGAGTGGGTGCTTTTAAATCGCTAATATAATAGTGTAAGAAAAATAATGATAATGTTGCACACACAAATCACACACATGTGGGAAAGAATGATGCTTTTAAACAACACTAAACCGCCATTAGGTGTCGCCAGGCATCCATCTTAATAAGCGAGTCATTGATTCATTCGTTCAAATGATTCGTTCGAATGAGTCGATCATGATTAAGACAGATGTTTATGGATTGATCATTCAATCTTTGAGTCAACCGATTCGTTAAAAATGCTGAATCGTTCAGTTATGAGAAAACACGTGATGCGTGATGGTTCTGCCGTGATCTTTGTTTAACTATTTTCGCTGCTGAAACAGAACAAAAACAGTCAACATTGCATCTAAAATGTAAGTGACTTAATTGTAACTGTTTATTAACCTGTTGTATGAAATCTAGGGGTGGGAGAAAAAATTTATTCTTAGATGCATCGCGATGCGGACGTGGACGATTCTGAATCGATTCACAAATGTCAAAAAATCGATTCTCTAAAAAAATATTTTTCTAATAACGTAATATTGACGGAAGGCAAAAGGCGGAACTCTAAGCGGACGTGCGTGCAGTCTGTGGCGCGCACATAACAGAGAAGTTTCTTCTGCTCACCAAGGCTGCATTTATTTGATTAAAAATACAAACAAAAACAGTAATATTGTAAAATATTATTCCAATTTAAAACAGCTGCTTTCTATTTTAATATATTTTAAACTGTTATTTATTCCTGTGATCAAAGCTGAGTTTTCAGCATCATTACTCCAGTCGTCACTGTCACATGATCCTTCAGAAATTATTCTAATATGATGATTGATACTCAAGAAACATTCATTATTATTTTAAATGTCGAAAACAGTTGTGTACAGTCTTTGATGAATAGAAAGTTCAAAAGAACAGCATTTATCTGAAATCTAAAGCTTTTGTAACGTTAAACACTACCGCTCAAAAGTTTTGGGTTAGTAATAATTAAAATTTTATTTTTTGGGGAAATAAATAAAATAAATCAGTACTTTTATTTATGAAGGATGAGTTAAACTGATCAACAGTTACAGTAAAGACATTTATAATGTTAAAAATATATATATTTGAAATATATGCTGTTCTTTTGAACTTTACATTCATCAAAGCATTTTGAAAAAAAAAAAAATCTGTACACAACTGTTTTCAACATTGAAAATAATAATGAATATTTATTGAGCATCAATCATCATATTAGTATGATTTCTGAAGGATCATGTGACACTGAAGAGTGGAGTAATGATGCTGAAAACTCAACTTTGATCACAGAAATGAATTACTATGTAAAATATTTAAAAATTGAAAACAGCTGTTTTAAATTGGAATAATATTTCACAATATTACTGTTTTTGTTTGTATTTTTAATCAATAAATGCAGCCTTGGTGAGCAGAAGAGACTTCTCCTAAAAACATTAAAAATCTTACTGACCCCAAACTTTTGAACAATAATATATATATATATATATATATATATATATATATATATATATATATGTATGTGTGTGTATATATATATATATATATATATATATATATATATAAATATAGCTGCGAGCAGCGATGGAGGGCCAAAGCCGGCGGTACCGCCACCCCGGTGCCTTTAGGTAACTAAAGGCACCGGGGTTGCGGTGCCACCGGCTTGGGCCCGTAATCGCTGCTCGCAGCTATATTTATTATTATTTTGTCAACCTTTCGGGCACTTTTGGGGCCCTTAACATGCTCGAAAACTCTTGAAATTTTGCACACACGTCAGAACCCGCGGCCATCAGGGCCGGACTGAAGCTGGTACCCGGGCGTGGCAGGGGGGCTCGACAGCGCCCCCTGGAACGGGATCCAAACACGTGTCCATAAATCAAACACGCTTGCATGTAATAATATGAAACTCGGTACACATATAGATCTCATTGGGCCGAACAACTTTCGTGCTCTAAGTTTTACGCCAGCCAAACAGGAAGTTGGCTATTTAGCGTTGTTTGGAAACGCATGCTGTGGAATTTAATGTACTCCTCCTAGGGAATTCATCGATTCGCCTCCAAACTCGGTGTGCATGAAGTCAAGACATTGAGGATGCTAAATTGCGGACGGATTTTTGATATCTCGAACGGTTTGGCCGTGGCGAGGAAACAAATTTATGGCGAAAACATGAAACAGGAAGTGTGTTATAACTTCTGCATACATTAACTGATCTTGATGAAACTTCAGCAGTGTGTTCGTTGTAAGAGGCCGATCACATGGATGTGACTATTGTGAGTCAAAGTTATAGCGCCACCAACAGGCAGCAGGAAGTACATCACTTTCAAAATGCTTTGAAATCAGTGTCTTATTTTTACCCGATTTGCTTCAAACTTTATGCGTACAATGTAGACACACGGCAGATGTAAACCTGTGAAAGGATTATTGATATCTTAGATACTGTTGCCGTGGCAACGCATCAAACTTTAATATTATTTTTTGATGCTTTTGAGACTCTTAACATACTTGAAATTGCATGAAACTCAACAGACACATCACATTTATTAGCCCGTAGACATGTGCAAAGTTTCAGAAACGGGCGTGGTGGAATGGCTCAGTAGCGCCACCTTTAGTCAAAAATGGGGGCTTAGTTTTTCCTAGAATCACAAAACTTGGTATGTGTATTGTTCTCATCAAGACGGACAACTTTCTAATTTACATGAACCATCTCCGACCAACAGGAAGAGAGATATTTTGGTTTGAATGTGGATTTTCTGAAGAATTTTCTCTCCCTCTCTCTGTGTCTGTGTGTGTGTGAGGGGAGGGGGGGATTTGACTATTGCTTTTATATTGTTAATCAAGGTTTCAGGGGCTTTTGGGGTCCTTAACGTGCTCAAAAACTCTTGAAACTTTGCACACAGGTCAGAACCCACGGCCATCAGGGCCGGGCTGAAGCTGGTACCCGGGCGTGGCTGGGGGGCTCAACAGCGCCCCCTTGAACGGGGTTCTAAAACTTGATCCATATATCAAACACGCTCGCATGAATTAATATGAAACTCGGTACACATATAGATCTCATCGGGCCGAACAACTTTACCCCGGTCAAGTTTTACGCCAGCCCAACAGGAAGTCGGCTATTATGGGTTGTTTGGAAAACGCTTGCTGTGGAATGTGAAATACTCCTCCTAGAAAATTCACCGTGTCCCCTTCAAACTCGGTGTGCATGTAGTCAAGACTTTGAGGATGCTAAATTGCGGACGGATTTTTGATATCTCGAACGGTTTGGCTGTGGCGAGGAATCGAATTTATGGCGAGAAAAGAGAAACACGGAAGTGTTATAACTTCTGCATACATTAACTGATCTTGATGAAACTTCAGCAGTGTGTTCGTGGTAAGAGGCCGATCAGATGGATGTAGCTATTGTGAGTCAAAGTTATAGCGCCACCAACTGGCAGCAGGAAGTGTGTCACTTTCAACATGCTTTTGACAAAAGTGGGGGGGTTAGTTTTAACTACAGTAAAGAAAAAACAGTTTGTATATTGTTCTCATCAAGCCGGACAACTTTCTAATTTACATTCAATAGCTCTGGCCATCAGGAAGTCAGATATTTTGGTCTGAATGTGAATTTTTTTGCAAAATCAGCCTCTGAATTTTTAGCCACTCCTCTTAAACTATTTATTTTATTCGTACCAAACTTTTTCAACATGATGAAACTACATTAAATATGCTAAATTGTGAATGGATAATAAATATCTCAAATGGTTTTGCTATGGCGAGGGATTAAAGTAATGTCCAAAAAGGAAACACTAAAAATCTTCTAAAAATGTAATTATATACCATTTATTTCTATATAAAAGAATACAAATATCACAACTAAACCCATTTTATTCTGTTTTTGCAATTCAAGAAGAATGAAAAAGTTAAAACAGGCTATTTAGTGCTATTTGGTTCAACAAAAAAGCAAACATAGGGCTATACTGCCCTCTTGTGTCCAAAAGGACATCAAAATAGTATATAAAACTTTTTACCAGGTAGGCCAATATTGTATTTAAATATACATTTATTAGGTATGTGTCTGAGGATATTTTCCCACCGGTTAATCGACGTGTGACACGAGTGGGTGCTTTTAAATCGCTAATATAATAGTGAAAGAAAAATAATGATAATGTTGCACACACAAATCACACACATGTGGGAAAGAATGATGCTTTTAAACAACACTAAACCGCCATTAGGTGTCGCCAGGCATCCATCTTAATAAGCGAGTCATTGATTCATTCGTTCAAACGATTCGTTCGAATGAGTCGATCATGATTAAGACAGATGTTTATGGATTGATCATTCAATCTTTGAGTCAACCGATTCGTTAAAAATGCTGAATCGTTCAGTTATGAGAAAACACGTGATGGTTCTGCCGTGATCTTTGTTTAACTATTTTCGCTGCTGAAACAGAACAAAAACAGTCAACATTGAATCTAAAATGTAAGTGACTTAATTGTAACTGTTTATTAACCTGTTGTATGAAATCTAGGGGTGGGAGAAAAAATGTATTCTTAGATGCATCGCGATGCGGACGTGGACGATTCTGAATCGATTCACAAATGTCAAAAAATCGATTCTCTAAAAAAATATTTTTCTAATAACGTAATATTGACGGAAGGCAAAAGGCGGAACTCTAAGCGGACGTGCGTGCAGTCTGTGGCGCGCACATAACAGAGAAGTTTCTTCTGCTCACCAAGGCTGCATTTATTTGATTAAAAATACAAACAAAAACAGTAATATTGTAAAATATTATTCCAATTTAAAACGGCTGCTTTCTATTTTAATATATTTTAAACTGTTATTTATTCCTGTGATCAAAGCTGAGTTTTCAGCATCATTACTCCAGTCGTCACTGTCACATGATCCTTCAGAAATTATTCTAATATGATGATTGATACTCAAGAAACATTCATTATTATTTTAAATGTCGAAAACAGTTGTGTACAGTCTTTGATGAATAGAAAGTTCAAAAGAACAGCATTTATCTGAAATCTAAAGCTTTTGTAACGTTAAACACTACCGCTCAAAAGTTTTGGGTTAGTAATAATTACAATTTTATTTTTGGGGGAAATAAATAAAATAAATCAGTACTTTTATTTATGAAGGATGAGTTAAACTGATCAACAGTTACAGTAAAGACATTTATAATGTTAAAAATATATATATTTGAAATATATGCTGTTCTTTTGAACTTAACATTCATCAAAGCATTTTGAAAAAAAAAATCTGTACACAACTGTTTTCAACATTGAAAATAATAATGAATATTTATTGAGCATCAATCATCATATTAGTATGATTTCTGAAGGATCATGTGACACTGAAGACTGGAGTAATGATGCTGAAAACTCAACTTTGATCACAGAAATTAATTACTATGTAAAATATTTAAAAATTGAAAACAGCTGTTTTAAATTGGAATAATATTTCACAATATTACTGTTTTTGTTTGTATTTTTAATCAATAAATGCAGCCTTGGTGAGCAGAAGAGACTTCTCCTAAAAACATTAAAAATCTTACTGACCCCAAACTTTTGAACAATAATATATATATATATATATATATATATATATATATATATATATATATATATATATATATATACATATATATGTATGTGTGTGTATGTATGTATGTATATATATATATATATATATATATATATATATATATATATAAATATAGCTGCGAGCAGCGATGGAGGGCCCAAGCCGGCGGTACCGCCACCCCGGTGCCTTTAGGTAACTAAAGGCACCGGGGTTGCGGTGCCACCGGCTTGGGCCCGTAATCGCTGCTCGCAGCTATATTTATTATTATTAGGGCCCAAGCCCTGAAAGGGCGAAGGCCCTATTGTTTTCGGTAGGATTATTATTAGGGCCCAAGCCCTGAAAGGGCGAAGGCCCTATTGTTTTCGGTAGGATTATTATTATTATTATTATTATTATTATTTTGTCAACCTTTCGGCCACTTTTGGGGCCCTTAACATGCTCGAAAACTCTTGAAACTTTGCACACAGGTCAGAACCCGCGGCCATCAGGGCCGGGCTGAGGCTGGTACCCGGGCGTGGCAGGGGGGCTCAACAGCGCCCCCTGGAACGGGATCCGAACACGTGTCCATAAATCAAACACGCTTGCATGTAATAATATGAAACTCGGTACACATATAGATCTCATCGGGCCGAACAACTTTCGTGCTCTAAGTTTTACGCCAGCCCAACAGGAAGTCGGCTATTTAGGGTTGTTTGGAAACGCATGCTGTGGAATTTAATGTACTCCTCCTAGGGAATTCATCGATTCGCCTCCAAACTCGGTGTGCATGAAGTCAAGACATTGAGGATGCTAAATTGCGGACGGATTTTTGATATCTCGAACGGTTTGGCCGTGGCGAGGAAACGAATTTATGGCGAAAAAATGAAACAGGAAGTGTGTTATAACTTCTGCATACATTAACTGATCTTGATGAAACTTCAGCAGTGTGTTCGTTGTAAGAGGCCGATCGCACAGATGTGACTATTGTGAGTCAAAGTTATAGCGCCACCAACAGGCAGCAGGAAGTACATCACTATTAAAATGCTTTGAAATCACTGTCTTATTTTTACCAGATTTGCTTCAAACTTTATGTGTACAATGTAGACACACGGCAGATGTAAACCTGTGAAAGGATTATTGATATCTTAGATACTGTTGCCGTGGCAACGCATCAAACTTTAATATTCTTTTTTTATGCTTTTGAGACTCTTAACATACTTGAAATTGCATGAAACTCGACAGACACATCACATTTATTAGCCCGTAGACATGTGCAAAGTTTCAGAAACGGGCGTGGTGAGGGGCTCAGTAGCGCCACCTTTAGTCATAAGTGGGGGGGTTAGTTTTATCAACAGCAACAAAACTTGGTATGTGTATTGTTCTCATCAAGACGGACAACTTTCTAATTTACATGATCTATTTCCGACCAACAGGAAGAGAGATATTTTGGTTTGAATGTGGATTTTCTGAAGAATTTTCTCTCCCTCTCTCTGTGTCTCTGTGTGTGTGAGGGGAGGGGGGATTTGACTATTGCTTTTATATTGTTAATCAAGGTTTCAGGGGCTTTTGGGGTCCTTAACATGCTCAAAAACTCTTGAAACTTTGCACACGAGTCAGAACCCCCTGCCATAAGGGACGGGCTGAAGCTGGTACCCGGGCGTGGCAGGGGGGCTCAACAGCGCCCCCTTGAAAGGGGTCCCAAAACTTGGTCCATAGATCAAACACGCTTGCATGAATTAATATGAAACTCGGTACACATATAGATCTCATCGGGCCGAACAACTTTCCCCCGGTCAAGTTTTACGCCAGCCCAACAGGAAGTCGGCTATTATGGGTTGTTTGGAAAACGCTTGCTGTGGAATGCGAAGTACTCCTCCTAGAGAATTCATCCAATCCCCACCAAACTCGGTTTGCATGAAGTCAAGACATTGAGGATTCTAAATTGCGGACGGATTTTTGATATCTCAAACGGTTTGGCCGTGGCGAGGAAACGAAATTATGGCGAGAAAAGAGAAACATGAAGTGGTATAACTTCTGCATACATTGACTGATCTTGATGAAACTTCAGCAGTGTGTTCGTGGTAAGAGGCCGATCAGATGGATGTAACTATTGTGAGTCAAAGTTATAGCGCCACCAACTGGCAGCAGGAAGTGTGTCACTTTCAACATGCTTTTGACAAAAGTGGGGGGGTTAGTTTTTACCTACAGTTACAAAAATAACAACGTATATTGGTCTCATCGATCCGGACAACTTCCTAATTTGATGTAATTAGCTGCGACCATCAGGAAGTCAGATATTTTGGTTTGAATTTAATTTTTTTTGCAAAATCAGCCTTTGAATTTTTTGCCACTCCTCTTAAGTGATTTATTTTAACAATAACCAAACTTTATCACCATGATGGAAATACATTAAAGATGCTAAATTGTGAACGGATAACAAATATCTCAAACGGTTTTGCTATGGCAAGGGATTAAAGTAATGTCAAAAAAGGAAACGCAAAAAGCCTCAAATCTTCTAAAAATGTAATTATATACCATTTATGTCTATATAAAAGTATACAAATATCACAACTAAACCTATTTTATTCTCTTTTTATAAAGAATTTTATTCTAATTTTATTCTAAATACAAAAACATAAAAACAATTTTTTTCCTTGTTCTAATCAGGTCAGGCAAGTTAAATTATCTATGTCTTGTCCCTTATTTTTTATATATATATATATATAAATCCGCACGGACATTTATAATGGTGCACACACAAATCACACACACGTTGGAAAGAATGATGCTTTTAAACAACACTAAACCGCCAATAGGTGTCGCCAAGCAACCGTCTTAATGAGCGAGTCATTGATTCATATGTTCAAACGATTCGTTCGAATGAGTCGTTCATGATTAAGACAGATGTTTGATCATTCAATCTTTGAGTCAACCGATTCGTTCAAAATGCTGAATCATTCAATTATAGAAAACACGTTCCTGTGAGATGCGTTCTGCTGTGATCTTTGTTTAACTATTTTCGCTGCTGAAACAGAACAAAAACAGTCAATATTGCATCTGAAATGTAAGTGACTTAAGTTTAACTGTTTATGAACCTGTTGTATGAAATCAATGTCACAGTTTCAATTGTGATTGTATTCAGGAAAGGTTAGATGCGGAGAGCGAGCGATTTCAATGAATTCCTATGGAAATACGAATGAACTTTAAAAACGTGCGCTCTGTTCTGTTCGTTCCTCGCTGTGGACGCGCACCGTTATGAATGCCTGTTTAGCCGTGAGCTTTTACTTTACTTTTGTAAATTAGCTTTACTTTTGTAAATTACCCGTGCAGCCATAAGCATTTTAGTTTCATTTGAAAAATAACGCCATTTCAGGGATAGGATTGCCTGAATGTTTTTTTTTTAAAAACACACTGTTGTATTTTAATACAAGTATACATAAATATAAGCAAACACATTGCAGTTTGAATGATGTCCTGTACAAAAAAAATAAGGGAGTATGTTTACATGTTTACTGTTCAATCCCGCGCCACCACACACACACACACACACACACTGACAAGGCTGCCTGTTGACTACAAACTTAATAAAATATAACAATTAAATCTCAAACGGTTTTGCTATAGTGAGCCATTAAAGTAATGTAAAAAAAGGAAACACTAAATATACCATTTATGTCAATATAAAAGAATACAAATAACACAACTAAACCTATTTTATTCTCTTTTTATAAAGAATTTTATTCTAATTTTATTCTAAATACAAAAACATAAAAACAATTATTTTCCTTGTTCTAATCAGGTCAGGCAAGTTAAATTATCTATGTCTTGTCCCTTATTTTATATATATATATATATATATATATATATATATATAATTTATATATACACACACACATACATATATATATATATATATGTGTGTGTGTATATAAATATATATATATGTATATGTGTATATGTGTGTGTATATATATATATATATATATATATATATATATATATAAATATAAACACACACATATGTATGTATATATATATATATATATATATATATATACATGTGTGTATATATATATACATATATATATATATATACATATATATATATATATATATATATATATATATATATATATATAAATATAGCTGCGAGCAGCGATGGAGGGCCAAAGCCGGTGGGACCGCCACCCCGGTGCCTTGGCGGTGCCTCCGGCTTGGGCCCGTAATCGCTGCTCGCAGCTATATTTATTATTATTATTATTATTTTGTCAACCTTTCGGGCACTTTTGGGGCCCTTAACATGCTCAAAAACTCTTGAAACTTTGCATACATGTCAGAACCCGCGGCCATCAGGGCCGGACCGAAGCTGGTACCCGGGCGTGGCAGGGGGGCTCGACAGCGCCCCCTGGAACGGGATCCGAACACTTGTCCATAAATCAAACACACTTGTATGTAATAATATGAAACTCGGCACACATATAGATCTCATCGGGCCGAACAACTTTCGTGCTCTAAGTTTTACGCCAGCCCAACAGGAAGTCGGCTATTATGGGTTGTTTGGAAACGCATGCTGTGGAATTTAATGTACTCCTCCTAGAGAAATCATCCAATCCCCTCGAAACTCGGTGTGTATGAAGTCAAGACATTGAGGATGCTAAATTGCGGACAGATTTTTGATATCTCGAACGGTTTGGCCGTGGCGAGGAAACTAATTTAGGGCGAATAATGGAAACAGGAAGTGTGTTATAACTTCAGCATACATAAACTGATCTTGATGAAACTTCAGCAGTGTGTTCGTTGTAAGAGGCCGATCACATGGATGTGACTATTGTGACTCAAAGTTATAGCGCCACCAACTGGCAGCAGGAAGTGTGTCACTATCAAAATGCTTTGAAATCACCCTCTTATTTTTATCCGATTTGCTTCAAACTTTATGTGTATAATGTAGACACATGGCAGATGTAGACCTGTGAAAGGATTATTGATATCTTAGATACTGTTGCCGTGGCAACGCATCAAACTTTAATGTTCTTTTCGGATGCTTTTGAGACTCTTCACATGCTTGAAAATGCATGAAACTCGACAGACACATCACATTTATTAGCCAGTAGACATGTTCAAAGTTTCAGAAATGGGCGTGGTGAGGGGCTCAGTAGCGCCACCTTTAGTCAAAAATAGGGGCTTAGTTTTTCCTAGAATCGCAAAAATCGGTATGTATATTGTTCTCATCGAGCCGGACAACTTTCTAATTTACACTTATAAGCTCCAACCAACAGGAAGTCAGATATTTTGGTTTGAATGTGGATTTTCTGAAGAATTTTCTCTCTCTCTCTGTGTGTCTGTGTGTGTCTGTGTGTGTGTGGGGGGGGGTTGTCTATTCCATTTAATCTTTGTTTTTCAAGGTTTTAGGGGCTTTTGGCGCACTTAACGTGCTCAAAAACACTTGAAACTTTTCACACAGGTCAGAACCCACGGTCATCAGGACCGGGCTGAAGCTGGTACACGGGCGTGGCAGGGGGGCTCAACAGCGCCCCCTTGAACACGGTCTGAAAACTTGGTCCATATATCAAACACACTTGCATGAATTAATATGAAACTCGGTACACATATAGATCTCATCGGGCCGAACAACTTCCGCACTCTAAATTATTAGCTCCGCCCAACAGGAAGTCTGCTATTATGGGTTGTTTGAAAAACGCATGCTGTGGAATTTGAAACACTCATCCTAGAGAATTCATCCGATCCCCACCAAACTCGGTCAGCATGAAGTCAAGACATTGAGGATTCTAAATTGCGGACGGATTTTAGATATCTCGAATGGTTTGGCCGTGGCGAGGAAACGAATTTATGGCGAGAAAAGAGAAACACGAAGTGTTATAACTTCTGCATACATTAACTGATCTTGATGAAACTTCAGCAGTGTGTTCATGGTAAGAGGCCGGTCAGATGGATGTAACTATTTTGAGTCAAAGTTATAGCGCCACCAACTGGTAGCAGGAAGTGTGTCACTTTCAAAATGCTTTTGACAAAAGTGGGGGGGTTACTTTTACCCACAGTTACAAAAATCAGTACGCATATTGGTCTCATCGAGCCGGACAACTTTCTAATTTACAGTCATTAGCTCCGAGCAACAGGAAGTCAGATATTTTGGTTTGAATGTGGATTTTTTGGATATGTCAGACTCTGAGTTTTTAGTTACTCCTCCTAAGTGGTTTATTTTATTCACACCAAACTTTTTCAACATGATAAAAATACATTAAAGATATATATATATATATATATATAAATATAGCTGCGAGCAGCGATGAAGGGCCAAAGCCGGCGGCACCGCCACCCCGGTGCCTTTAGGTAACTAAAGGCATCGGGGTTGCGGTGCCACCGGCTTGGGCCCGTAATCGCTGCTCGCAGCTATATTTATTATTATTATTATTATTATTAGGGCCCAAGCCCTGAAAGGGCGAAGGCCCTATTGTTTTCGGTAGGATTATTATTATTATTATTATTATTATTATTTTGTCAACCTTTCGGGCACTTTTGGGGCCCTTAACATGCTCGAAAACTCTTGAAATTTTGCACACACGTCAGAACCCGCGGCCATCAGGGCCGGACTGAAGCTGGTACCCGGGCGTGGCAGGGGGGCTCGACAGCGCCCCCTGGAACGGGATCCAAACACGTGTCCATAAATCAAACACGCTTGCATGTAATAATATGAAACTCGGTACACATATAGATCTCATTGGGCCGAACCATTCACCGTGTCCCCTTCAAACTCGGTGTGCATGTAGTCAAGACTTTGAGGATGCTAAATTGCGGACGGATTTTTGATATCTCGAACGGTTTGGCTGTGGCGAGGAATCGAATTTATGGCGAGAAAAGAGAAACACGGAAGTGGAATAACTTCTGCATACATTAACTGATCTTGATGAAACTTCAGCAGTGTGTTCGTGGTAAGAGGCCGATCAGATGGATGTAGCTATTGTGAGTCAAAGTTATAGCGCCACCAACTGGCAGCAGGAAGTGTGTCACTTTCAACATGCTTTTGACAAAAGTGGGGGGGTTAGTTTTAACTACAGTAAAGAAAAAACAGTTTGTATATTGTTCTCATCAAGCCGGACAACTTTCTAATTTACATTCAATAGCTCTGGCCATCAGGAAGTCAGATATTTTGGTCTGAATGTGAATTTTTTTGCAAAATCAGCCTCTGAATTTTTAGCCACTCCTCTTAAACTATTTATTTTATTCGTACCAAACTTTTTCAACATGATGAAACTACATTAAATATGCTAAATTGTGAATGGATAATAAATATCTCAAATGGTTTTGCTATGGCGAGGGATTAAAGTAATGTCCAAAAAGGAAACACTAAAAATCTTCTAAAAATGTAATTATATACCATTTATTTCTATATAAAAGAATACAAATATCACAACTAAACCCATTTTATTCTGTTTTTGCAATTCAAGAAGAATGAAAAAGTTAAAACAGGCTATTTAGTGCTATTTGGTTCAACAAAAAAGCAAACATAGGGCTATACTGCCCTCTTGTGTCCAAAAGGACATCAAAATAGTATATAAAACTTTTTACCAGGTAGGCCAATATTGTATTTAAATATACATTTATTAGGTATGTGTCTGAGGATATTTTCCCACCGGTTAATCGACGTGTGACACGAGTGGGTGCTTTTAAATCGCTAATATAATAGTGAAAGAAAAATAATGATAATGTTGCACACACAAATCACACACATGTGGGAAAGAATGATGCTTTTAAACAACACTAAACCGCCATTAGGTGTCGCCAGGCATCCATCTTAATAAGCGAGTCATTGATTCATTCGTTCAAACGATTCGTTCGAATGAGTCGATCATGATTAAGACAGATGTTTATGGATTGATCATTCAATCTTTGAGTCAACCGATTCGTTAAAAATGCTGAATCGTTCAGTTATGAGAAAACACGTGATGGTTCTGCCGTGATCTTTGTTTAACTATTTTCGCTGCTGAAACAGAACAAAAACAGTCAACATTGAATCTAAAATGTAAGTGACTTAATTGTAACTGTTTATTAACCTGTTGTATGAAATCTAGGGGTGGGAGAAAAAATGTATTCTTAGATGCATCGCGATGCGGACGTGGACGATTCTGAATCGATTCACAAATGTCAAAAAATCGATTCTCTAAAAAAATATTTTTCTAATAACGTAATATTGACGGAAGGCAAAAGGCGAAACTCTAAGCGGACGTGCGTGCAGTCTGTGGCGCGCACATAACAGAGAAGTTTCTTCTGCTCACCAAGGCTGCATTTATTTGATTAAAAATACAAACAAAAACAGTAATATTGTAAAATATTATTCCAATTTAAAACGGCTGCTTTCTATTTTAATATATTTTAAACTGTTATTTATTCATGTGATCAAAGCTGAGTTTTCAGCATCATTACTCCAGTCGTCACTGTCACATGATCCTTCAGAAATTATTCTAATATGATGATTGATACTCAAGAAACATTCATTATTATTTTAAATGTCGAAAACAGTTGTGTACAGTCTTTGATGAATAGAAAGTTCAAAAGAACAGCATTTATCTGAAATCTAAAGCTTTTGTAACGTTAAACACTACCGCTCAAAAGTTTTGGGTTAGTAATAATTACAATTTTATTTTTGGGGGAAATAAATAAAATAAATCAGTACTTTTATTTATGAAGGATGAGTTAAACTGATCAACAGTTACAGTAAAGACATTTATAATGTTAAAAATATATATATTTGAAATATATGCTGTTCTTTTGAACTTAACATTCATCAAAGCATTTTGAAAAAAAAAATCTGTACACAACTGTTTTCAACATTGAAAATAATAATGAATATTTATTGAGCATCAATCATCATATTAGTATGATTTCTGAAGGATCATGTGACACTGAAGACTGGAGTAATGATGCTGAAAACTCAACTTTGATCACAGAAATGAATTACTATGTAAAATATTTAAAAATTGAAAACAGCTGTTTTAAATTGGAATAATATTTCACAATATTACTGTTTTTGTTTGTATTTTTAATCAATAAATGCAGCCTTGGTGAGCAGAAGAGACTTCTCCTAAAAACATTAAAAATCTTACTGACCCCAAACTTTTGAACAATAATATATATATATATATATATATATATATATATATGTATGTGTGTGTATGTATGTATGTATATATATATATATATATATATATATATATATATATATATATATAAATATAGCTGCGAGCAGCGATGGAGGGCCCAAGCCGGCGGTACCGCCACCCCGGTGCCTTTAGGTAACTAAAGGCACCGGGGTTGCGGTGCCACCGGCTTGGGCCCGTAATCGCTGCTCGCAGCTATATTTCACTCTTATTCCTCGGTCTAAGATAGAAACGAGTAAGAAACCATGTTGCATAAGTTACTTTTACGAACAGTTACCCCTGAGCAACTGGCATCTCTTCAGATGTTAAATCACCTGCATTAATATGTAATCTTTACATCAAAAGACACAAATATCGTATGTGATCAACAACAAAAAGCGCCATACAACCAAGCGGCAACATTCTAATCTGAAAAATGAAGCCTACCCGGAAGTGCGAAAAACTGCAATACATCGAAAATCCGCTAGAGGGAGGTCCCAAAAGGGAGCAAATGGCCATAGCCCCCATGTTAAAATGTCCGTTTTCACAGCATAAATTCATGTTTTTACAGGTTGGTCCCATGGACTTTTATTGTATTTTTCGATAGCTTCCGAGTGCCTGACAACTGTGAGGGGGGTGAATTTTTTTCTAACTCGTTAGTTTAGATCGTATTTAGATATAAAATGTATGACAAATAAGGGCGTGGTTAACTTTGATTGACAGCTTGATTGACAGCTTAGGCTGCGCCAAGGAGAATGACAACATAAGAAGCGCCATTTTTTAACACAGTTGAAATCTACTACTGTTTCTGTATCATGAAATGTGGTTTTAAGAGTTTTTCAGGCGAGAATGTAGTTGTTTAAATCTCAAATCTGTGGTTTATTTAAAGATTTATGAAAATTGTATCCAGTTGATCCAGCGATGACCGGGCGCTCGGCGTTCATTCATGTACCCCGCCTGGAACAGCCTTTCCTCGGCTTGTCGTTCTGGCGTTTGCCGCGGACTCTGGCGTCTCTGTAGTGGTTAAACATGAGATATAATTCGTCTTTGTGTATATCTAACGGGCGATCTTTGGTCTCGTGAATCTATTATTTGTTCCCTGGGCAATCGTTTTGGCTGAGGGTAAGTTTCATAACTTTATAAGCTATTTAACTTTACCGTTGAATGGTTAGACGAGCGCTGACTTTGTACTTTTGACTGAATTGTTTGCTTTATTTGTATAGCTTCTTGTACCTTTTACTTATACTTTTATAATGGCTAATATTGATAAAAGTGAAATTTAACAAAAAGACAGGTTTGAGTTTTGTCATTTTAAATTTTAATACAACGAAGATGATCTGTAAAGTTGTTTACTGCAAAATCTGTTGTTTAGTACAAATGCACATATTGCCTGGACCATATTAAAATGTTTAATATTTTTATATTATATTTAAAACGAAAAGAGGCAGGTTTGTGTTTTATATTTAGTTTTTTATAAATAGGCAAACGTTATGTGCAGTGAATATAATCAATACGTGTTGCCTGAACCACATTTGTGTGGCTATAATGTTTAAGATTTCTTTAAATGAAAACGAAAAGAGTTAGTATGGTGTTTTATAACATATTTCGTTGCCTAAAATATACACAGAGATAACCGGAGTAGCAGAGCGAGGTGAGTGACGCGCGCTGCGTCAGAAGGTGGGCGGGGTTAGGATTTCCCAAGATTTTCCAAGATGGCGCCGCCCATACCCCCCATAAACGGCTTCAAAACCGTTCTTCAGAAAGTCTATGGGTGACGTCACAGACGCTTTGTCCATATTTTTTACAGTCTATGCATACAACATAATAATAAGCGGAAATACAGATCAGGGACATGGGCTCTCGTGGTAGGGATGGGCAGATCGATGCTGTAGTATCGATATATCGATACTCACAAGATACTTACTTGATATAGATACCTCTACAAAAATATCGATATTAAAATTATATTAATAATTTCTGCATCACTACGTGTTTTTGGTACTTCTTTTTAAGGTTTGTGATAAATAGAAAACACCCCTCCCTGACATATTTAGCTGGCCCGTGAGAGAAGCGAGCGACATGCCCTGCCCACACGTACACGTCATGTACACGGCACATATCGCCATAGACGATAGGCTTGTTCGACTTCATGCAGCTCTGCGCAGACCGATCGGCGGCTGACTTAAGGCTTGTTCGACTTCATGCAGCTCTGCGCAGACCGATCGGCGGCTGACTTGAAGCAGTGCATGCCGGTTAGAAATTTTGTCCGACTTGATCCAGCGCCGACGCCACGTGACTGTGACATGTGTCATCAAAGTACCGCGAGAGCGATTCGAGAGTAGCCGGAGAACTCAGCCAGCGCAGCTTCTCAAGAGCGGCTGCACTGGGCTGCACGAGGGCGGGTGACGACACAGCTGTTCCACCATTGGCCGGATTCACCGCATGACAACGATCACGTGTGTTGCGTGTTTATTCAAACACCTTTAGTTCCTCTAAAGCTCACAAATCAGTTTTTTTTATAACAGTAAACACTCTTTTTATGTAGTTGCGATGTTAAATTGTGTCATGTTTATCAAAATAAAACTGATTAAAAAACGTAGACTCCACTTCATTGATAGTAGCTTATGTTGAACTTTATTCTTATTCAAACAGACGCTGTATGAAGCAGTACATAAAGTATTTAATGAAAATGTCTCTGACACATTATTTGGCAAATATTGCATTTATTTCACTTCAGCTGTGGTAAAGTATGCAAACACCACGTGAGCGGTCACTACGGGAACCAGAAAGTGTCCGACTTCACGTCTCCGTTTGCAGCTCCTCCCCGCCTGCACGCGGCTACTCTCGCCGATCAGTTGCATCCAGCCGCAGCCGATGTCGAACACACCTTTAAAGCAGTGCATGCCGGTTAGAAATTTTGTCCGACTTGATACAGCGCCGACGCCACGTGACTGTGACGTATGCCATCAAAGTACCGCGAGTGCAATTCGAGAGTAGCCGGAGAACTCAGCCAGCGCAGCTTCTCAGGAGCGGCTGCACTGGGCTGCAGGAGCTCTGATGACGACACTGCTGTTCCACGATTGGCCGGATTCACTGCATGACAACGATCACGTGTGTTTCGTGTTTATTCGAAAACCTTTAGTTCCTCTAAAGCTCTCAAATCAGTTTATTATAACAGTGAACACTCTTTTCATGTCGTTGTCATGTTATATTGTGTCATGTTTATCAAATTAAAACTGCTTAAGAAAACGTAGACTCCACTTCATTGATAGTAGCTTATGTTGAACTTTATTCTTGTTCAAACAGACACTGGATGAAGCAGTAGGCTACATAAAGTATTGAATCAAAATGTCTCTGAAACATCTGTGCATTATTTGGCAAATATTGCATTTATTTCACTGCAGCTGTGGTAAAGTATGCAAACACCACGTGAGCGGTCCCTACGGGAACCAGAAAGTGTCCGACTTCACGTCTCCGTTTGCAGCTCCTCCCCGCCTGCACGCGGCTACTCTCGCCGATCGGGTGCATCCAGCCGCAGCCGATGTCGAACACACCTAGTATATAAACTGGACACAGCGACCCCATAGGTTTCAACGGAGGAAAGTGAAGCAAATTAGAAGCACCAGAGCCCGTCATTCTCTGGTGAAACACTTCGAGGCTTCGTTTCTATATGGGGAGGCTGCAGACCTGGAGCCGGTAGATCTACGCCCCAAGCAGTTTTACGCCCCAGGCAGGCAGTTTTACTCCCCTGCTGTTCCTTATGCGTCCAGTAGGGGGATATACTGCGAAATAACACCAATTGCCCAATTTTGTGGTTTTTGTTCATTTAAATATAAACGTTACAGCGTAGATCTGCACTATGGATTAAAATATCTGTAGATATTCAGTTAGGCTTCACTCTTTACACTCAGCCTACAGAAGACTATTTGTTTTTGTGAATTAAAAAATTAATAATACACATAGTTGGATCAGATGACAAGTAATGATATATGACCTACTGTAGAATAGTTATATATGACCTACTATAGAATAGTTCATTGAATATTGAATATAGAATATTCACTGTATGTTTTTATATACAGGAGACTGAGTGATACTGAGTGAAATATGTTGTTGTGAATTTATATAAAGTTACATTTAGATATTAACCATATTTAGCCCATTAGACATACAGCACCGTGTAATCATATGGATCCTCGATTAAATATCTGCTGTACTATTTACCATTAGTCATCATACAGCAGTGTCCTACATAGCATTTTATGAAGACAAACACAATTTAACCCTTTTCTAAAATTCCAAGGGCCATTAAGAAGAAAGAGACAATATTGTTGTTCACAAAAACATTATTTATCAACACCATTTATGAATTATGATGACTCCTGTAGATGACTCCCCTATGGCTTGCCAATCTTCTTTAACTGTTTTTCTATCCTCCTGTCAAAGTGCTTCTGCTCACTGATAAAATAAATAAATAAATAAACATTAAAAAAATTGTACAAAGGACATCCATAGTGAATTTGATTTTGTCAAATTCACAAGCAGCAGGACTCACTGTTACATTTTGTATAAAATTCCTGAATCCTTAATTTTTTATCACAGTTGCTTTGGTACATTTCTCAGATCACTCCTGAAATTCTCATAACTACTTTTGAACAAATTGCCAATGCTTTGGTAAATTCATGCAATTGATTATGAATTCCCTTGCTGCTTCCTAATTGATCAATTCATTATTTCCTTCATTAGTGAAATTCTAAATACACCTCCGCAATTCATCAATTCAGGACACATTTACAAAATAAAGTGTAATAGAAATGTATTGAAAACATGCTTAACAGTTTGACAACTAGTCAACCATTTTGCATTTAATGACTTATGCAAGGAACTATTGCCTAGATGTTTTGAGGAGTATGACAATTCAACAGAGAAATAGTATAATAGGCCTACATTTTGATCAACATGACATAAAGAGTTGATAATGTAGGAAACAGCAGAGAGTTGTACATTATCAATTGCATGAATGTACCGAAGCATTTGCAATTTGTATAAAAAAAAGAGAAATTGCTATAAGACTTATTGGAGACCCTGCAGAATCACTGTATACCCCCTATAAGAGTCACAGACCACATATCTGTGGGTATTTCATAAAATAAAATAAAATTAAACATTTAAAAAATGTAAAAAGGACATCCATGGTGAATTTGATCTTGTCACAGTGTGTGTGGGTGTGCTGTCCAGAATTTATGTCAGGTGAGTGTGGATTGCAATCAATTTGCTCCTGATCTTCAAAGTACAACGGCACAGGCACTTGTTGGTGGAACACTTTTGGAAAAAGTGTCAAGACACTTTGATTTCTTTTGGCCAGTGATGATGGACTGTGCAGAGAAAATTGATGGCGCAGTCACTTCCGGTGTGGCGAATAATATGGTTACTCCAGAGCCCGTCTATAAAGGTGTGTGTTTGCTTTAGCTACTTAAGGAAATGAAAATCTCTCTCTCTCTCTCTCTCTCTCTCTCTCTCTCTCTCTAAACTTGTATAAACTATAAAACACCCATCTCTCTTTTTTAACTGCATTCCAAACCAATAGCTTCTCTAGTAAATAAATGACTTACAGAGACATACATGGACATGTTTTTAATGTCATTTTCAACATTCTCATTTTGACCTTTTAATGTGTGAATTGATTCCTGAGGTAAGCATTTTAATTGTTTTTAAATCTTCACAATGTATAGCCAGAGGACTATCACAAAAGTGTTTAGGAAAGTAAAGACAAGTAAAGACGTATGTTTGTTTAAAGCTGCTTTGTATTGTTGTGTATTTTAAAAAACTCTATAAATGTCCTAAAACGATGTGCATTTTGCTTGTAGTTTTGTGTTAATAAAAATGTAATATATTACATCTCATAATTCAGTTTCAGAATTCATTATGTATTGTATTGTGTAATTTAATTAAATTTTTATATAAGTTTTGGTTCTCTAATTTTATTACATTAAATGTTATTGTGTTGTATGATGTTCTGTATTAAGAATTATTATGACATAAATCATATGCATTAGTACACAAATGACATGCTTGTAATAAAAAAAGCATATTATGCCCTATTGCTTAATAACAAATAACTTTGTCACAAAACATACTTTAAAATGTTATTTCTTTAAAATAAAGATTATTATATGAATTAAGGGGTTTGATTAATTACATTAAGATTGTGATTCCATAATTATATTATAGTGTTCTTTAGTCAAGGCTAGACAACCAATTAATATTTATGCCCACAAAACATAGCTAGCATTCTGTAATTTATTTAAATGTAATAGTAAAAATAGTAATATACACAAATAAATATTATTTTATGGCTCTTTTAATAAATAAAAGTGTACTTGTAACATATTGCGCTGATTATTGAGGATAAAAAATAATTACATAATTATAATTGCATTACGAATGGCTGTGAATACGGTAAGGCAGTATCACTGCAGTTAAAGCTCAAAGCACGATCATCGGATAACGTTAGCTGTATGCTATGCTATTATCTAAGCTAACTAAAAAACACACGAACAACGAGAAATGTTTAATTTCACAATCTATAGCTTCGGTTAAATACTAGTATATGAAACATATAATTTAAAATACATTAAATACATTAATGACTCGTTATAACGTAGTACAAACGTCTTCTATGATAAAATGATTTTGTATGATTTGTAACCAGGCACTAAAGCGATTACCCATAAAACGGGCTTTGAGCCAATCGGATTGCTTGGGTCCTACGCCCGGACCCAATACACCGAGTAACCATATTATCAGAGAATGTCTAATAGGATAAAAAAAAATTAAGAAAAAGCTCTTCATGATCATATGTCCCTGAATTTCAAGGCGATTCAAACCTTAAAAAAAAAAAAACTTCAAAAGTAAATTCCCATTGAATTTAATTTGAAATGCACTGAACCTGTCATAAAATTGGATGGACATATACAGTATATTTGGGTGTGTGAAATGGAGCGGCCTTACGGGATGCTGGTCAGGGGCTGTAGCCGACACTGGATGCTGGTCAGGGGCTGTAGCGGTTACTGGATGCTGGTCAGGGGCTGTAGCGGTCACTGGATGCTGGTCAGGGGCTGTAGCCGACACTGGATGCTGGTCAGGGGCTGTAGTGGTCACTGGATGCTGGTCAGGGGCTGTAGCCGACACTGGATGCTGGTCAGGGGCTGTAGCGGTCACTGGATGCTGGTCAGGGGCTGTAGCCGACACTGGATGCTGGTCAGGGGCTGTAGCCGACACTGGATGCTGGTCAGGGGCTGTAGCGGTCACTGGATGCTGGTCAGGGGCTGTAGCGGTCACTGGATGCTGATCAGGGGCTGTAGCCGACACTGGATGCTGGTCAGGGGCTGTAGCCGACACTGGATGCTGGTCAGGGGCTGTAGCGGTCACTGGATGCTGGTCAGGGGCTGTAGCCGACACTGGATGCTGGTCAGGGGCTGTAGCGGTCACTGGATGCTGGTCAGGGGCTGTAGCGGTCACTGGATGCTGGTCAGGGGCTGTAGCCGACACTGGATGCTGGTCAGGGGCTGTAGCCGACACTGGATGCTGGTCAGGGGCTGTAGCCGACACTGGATGCTGGTCAGGGGCTGTAGCGGTCACTGGATGCTGGTCAGGGGCTGTAGCCGACACTGGATGCTGGTCAGGGGCTGTAGCCGACACTGGATGCTGGTCAGGGGCTGTAGCCGACACTGGATGCTGGTCAGGGGCTGTAGACCCTGTAAAAAACCCACAGTAAATGATGAGCAGCTCAGCATAGTCTATATATTGGGCCAGAGAAAACTGTATTCTTTTCTCAGGCATCCTTGAACGAACGGTTAATTTAACCCGTTTCGAAGTGTCCTTAACAGCAACATCATTGAAATCCACTAATTGAGAAAGTTCACAAAAGTCCGCCTTTATTGATTATCAAACATGACTGAATGAATTCAAAGCACACAATTGTATTACGCAAAACCCTGCTGTTAATTTAACTTGATCATAAT
Source organism: Abramis brama (assembly GCF_963993115.1). NCBI lineage: Eukaryota > Metazoa > Chordata > Actinopteri > Cypriniformes > Leuciscidae > Abramis > Abramis brama. The sequence continues at coordinate 24,916,436 of NC_139978.1, forward strand.
TATTTCAGAAAGTCACATGATCTTTGAGACCAGTCCAGCTGTCTCAAGCCTCTATTCACTAGGTATGTGTTGCAATGTTATTCTTTAAAAAAATGTTTTGCCTCTTTTACATTGTATCACAGCTGTTATAATTGCAATTCCAGATCCACAAATCCTGTAATATCCTTTTAGAAATTTCTATCTGGATACTTTAGATCGGTTGGGGGCCCTGTGTCTCACCTGGTTGCCCGTTGACAGCAACATTACCCTGAAACATTGCTGAAACTCATTGCCCTGTGTATCATAACATTTAGTGTCTTTTGCTCATATTTATTTCAGAGAGACACATGAACTACCCCACCTCTAGTCCGACTACATCAGACATCACATCACTTCAGCTGGTATATATTTCTGAAATGTAGTCTACTAAACATTGGTTGTCTTGTCTTTTTAACGCATGCATTTTATGTCTATAAATAAACTGCACATTTTTCTCAGAAAATCCACACAGGGTACACCAGGGCGGACACCAGGGATCACACCAAAACACGAACACCGAAGCACACCTGGACACACACTACGGCAGACACCAGGGATCACACCAAAACACACACAACGTAGGACTCCTGGGCACACACTACGACAGACACCAGGGATCACACCAAAACACGAACAACGTAGGACACCTGGGCACACACTACGACGGACACCAGGGATCACACCAAAACACGAACAACGTAGGACACCTGGGCACACACTACGACAGACACCAGGGATCACACCAAAACACGAACAACGTAGGACACCTGGGCACACACTACGACGGACACCAGGGATCACACCAAAACACGAACAACGTAGGACACCTGGGCACACACTACGACGGACACCAGGGATCACACCAAAACACGAACAACGTAGCACACCTGGACACACACTACGACGGACACCAGGGATCACACCAAAACACGAACAACGGAGGACACCTGGGCACACACTACGGCGGACACCAAGACGCAAACCACGGAGCACACCGGGGCACACTGACTGAACTGGTCAATGGTAATGATTAAAGCTATTCTTTCTATTTTGAAAACAGTTATTTGAAACTTTTTATTAGACCATGAAGTTTCCTAGGGGGGCGATTTATGTTGATTTTATGTTCTTTCTTAATTTTGGAAGACATTATTCTTCTAGGTGGGACTTACAGGCTAAATGTAGGCTACTTATTCACTATAAATGTTGACATCCATCCTAACTTTTCCTGCTGATATTTAATGTTAATGTCACTTTTTTTTTAAAGAGAGATACATGAACCACAACTCCAGTCCGACTGTCTCAGACATCTTTTCAGGTGATTCTTCAACTGCTAACCTCTTTAAGACTAATTGTTTTACAGGTGAGTTTTAAGTGTATGAAAAAAAAACTGTTGTGTTGTTTTCTTCAGAAAATCCAAGTAGAGCACAACAAACACAGAATGAACATACCAACGGTAATAAATCAGAAACAAAAATTGCATTCCAATTTAAACAGTAAACCTGTTCTGCTGATGGTGGTTATTAATGAACTAGTATAGTTTCTCTCTCTTAATACAAATAAAGTATTAATATATTTATTTACTTATTTACTTTATTTGTAGAGTTGTCTCCTTTCAAGAGGAATGTGTTAAAATTTCTCCTGGAAATTAAAGCAGAGCTGAAAGAGCAGAGGGCAATGATCCAAAAATTACAGGGAGTCCCTCTACCTCAACCAGAAATGGGATGCAGCTTGGGTTTACCTTTACAGTCTCTAGAAGATTTTGATGCTTTGGAGAGGTTGGAAGAGACAGAAAAAAACAGATTGGTATATCTTGTAATGCAATTACACTTAACAGGGTTCCTACGCTGTTTGGGGAAATATGGAATTTGATTTAATGGCCAGGTCTTGATAAGTATGGGAAAAAGAAAACAAAGATTATTGATGTTAATACTGATGAAAAATATTTATGTTTCCAGACGATTGCCCCTATTCAGTTTTCATCAAAACAGAAACCATTAGAGATGACTGTACCATATACCAAACATAATGCTGAAAATAATGCATTGTTTGATAAAAATGATGATTGCAAAATAATGCTGTAGAAACATTTAAACTGATATGGTTACTGTAGACTTTGTCAGTTTGAACGAGTCAGGCCATTCTCTGTTGATCTCTCACCTACAGAACTTCACTGGATTTTTTAATTTTTTGGCACCAATCTGATTAAATTCTAGAGACACTTGTCTGTAAAAATCCCAGGAAATCCCCAGAAATAGAAACTCAAAACAGCATTGGACACTGGAAGCAATCACACACACACACACACACAGTCCAGTCTGTGGATGGAAATACTTTGATGAGAGATTCACAGAGAATGGCAAAAAAATGTCCAAGGTAACACATGTATCTCTCAGATAAAGTCTATTTATGATTATAGGTTAATAGAATTTTTTTTGTGTTTGTGTGTGTGCATTTAGTTGGGAATTAATGTGAACACTGATCTCTTTTTTTATTAGATTTGCCAGCTGTCACTTCTGGGTGGTCATAAACTGGAAGACACAGTAAGGAAAATGTTGAGCCACATTTTGACAAACAAACTGGCTTCATCATTTAACTGGGCAGGACGTGGACAAAAGAGGAGCTTCGAGGCCTCAAATCTCTCGAAGATAATGTTCCGTAAGTAATAGACTAACTAATACTAAAAGCGCTTTTCACACTATCTTTGTTTAACAGTTTTGCCAAATCATTTAGAAAAGTCCCCTGCAGTCAATAATTTTATGTAGGGGTGTGACGATAACTGCATTATCGCGTTAATGAGATGCCTACCGCGGTGTGAGGTCATCACTGCACTTTTTTTTTCTTTTTTTTTTGCTGAAAGTTACAGGAGTGCATATGGTGTGTGATATGAACTATAAACACATTAATCTTATAATTTACTGTATTCCGAGAGTCCTATGTTCAAGAGCTTCTGGAGAAAAAAAAAAAAGTTTCCTGCGCAAGGGAGGGACAGTCCATTAAACATATGGGGGATTTATTTTTTGTGTGTGTCTGATTTGCCGTATTTGTCGCAACAAAGTATCCGTCTCGCGAGGAAATTCCACTAATTTAAGATCACATCTTAGAATTAACCATCCTGTGACGTTTGCCAGACTTGGGTGCAGCACACCTACCTGGCCGGCGACACACTGGCTGTGTGGCGTGAGCGTCTCAGCTGCGTGGCTTATCCGTTTTTATTTCGGCTCCCATGTTAACAGGTTAGAGTTTGCACACTGCCTGCATGAGACGCGCGTCTCAGGCGCAGCTCGAGCCGCGAGGAAAATGCGTGCATGCTAGAAATAGAACCGACGCCTATTTTTCACGCAACACGCACGCGTTTAGGAAGCGTTTCCAGGCAAAATAGAATAGGAAAAGATGTTTATATGTCATTTTGACACGAATAATGTATCGGTTCCAAACCGCGAGATTTGTTGCTTCTTCACCGCGGTAAGAAAAAATCCCATACCGTCACAGCCCTAATTTTATCTCTTAAAACTCATCTTTGATCACCAAAAAGAAAAGGCAAAGCGCTACTCTTTAATTTTGTTCCTAATGTTTCAGGTGCATTGAGAAGTACAGCACAAGGTAAAGAGGCTTCCAAGGCAGACTTTTCTGAGGCAGTCAAAAAATGGTTGCGTTACGCTCCAGACAGAGATGGTGGCAGTGGCAGAAGATCATCTGTTATTTAATTGTTAATTTTTTTGTGTCAATCTAAATTAATTACAGTTATTATTATATAGTATATAGTATTGTTATATAGTTTAGGTAATAATTTGTGTATCTAATATCTGTAATAACTAATATGTATAGGCCAACATGTTTCTCAATTGTTAAAATACTGATAAATTGTGTATACTTTGAGTTGTTAAATTAATTATAAGTATATTATATGTTTATTGAAATTATATTAAAAATATTATATGTAATATTACAGTATAACACTCTTGGCTTTTTACTGAAATATTTAAGGTTTAAACATTTTTAAATTACCCCAGGCTGTTTCAGTGAGAAAAGTTCTATAGGGTAAATAATCAACTAAATGAGGTAGGCTACAAATATAATGTTACATTGCTTGTAGTTATAATTGTTTGAACTATTATGCTAACAGATATGGTGGTCAACAATATATTTTATTTATTCATTTTATTTCTCTATAGGTCTATTTTGAGGTATTTGCCAGCAATGAGACTGACACCATACAGCAGAGTTATTCGTTCCACTTAAAGGTATTTATGCATGCATGTATATCTATACTTGTTTACTTATTAATGCTAAATGGTTCAGGGGCTCAACAACTTTAGGCATGCAAGTTTTTTTTAAACAAAAATCTAATTTTAACCCACTACCTATTATACATGCATATAGCAGCAAATATAAATAACGACAAAAGCAATAGCCTACTTTGTGTTAAAAAAAAAAAACAAAACAAAAAAAAAAAACCTTTTCAACCGTTGTGGTTTACCTGACCGTTTTTTCTTTGTGAGGAAAACCTGTGTCTTTGTGCATTCCAGGATTTATAGGTTGATTATATCTCGAAAGCTCATCACTCACTTGAACAGTGGATTTGGATTTCAGCCGTGCAGGTTGTAGGGATAGACGAGATGGTGGAAGACAACTGAGAGTTCGTAGGAAGCTCATAGGAAGCATAGGAACTCGAACTTGAGGTAGGCTATTCTAGACAAAACATACACGTTTTTTTTAAACAAAAATCTCATTTTAACCCACTACCTATTATACATGCATAGCAGCAAATATAAATAACGACAAAAGCAATAGCCTACTTTGTGTGAAAAAACAACAACTTTTCAACCGTTGTGGTTTACCTGACCGTTTTTTCTTTGTGAGGAAAAACGTACTCGGTTACTAACGTAACCTCGGTTCTCTCTAGAAGAGGGAACGAGTACTGCGTCTTAGCTAAGACGCTGCGGGAAAAGTCTCTTTTCACGAAATACTGAAGCAAAAAAATTATCCTTAATTTTGTAATATTGTAAAGCGCATTTGCAGCAGCATACAGCCATAGGCGAGACGGCTCGCTCGCTCATTGGCTGCTCTGCGGCAACTGCATAAGCCTATCGAGCGAGGGCTGATGCAACATCAGACCAATGAGGGCGCTTCGCGCCCTCCTTGCCACTTCCCGCCGAAACGGGCGTGGCCTAGCCTTATAAAGGTAGCTCGAAAAGGCTGACTCACTTGATTTATTTCATCGCCGAAGCGAACCAGAGTGAATCGTACGCACGGCGGGGAACGCAGTACTCGTTCCCTCTTCTAGAGAGAACCGAGGTTACGTTAGTAACCGAGTACGTTCTCTTACGAGAGTTCTCTCGTACTGCGTCTTAGCTAAGACGCTGCGGGAACCCAATGTAAAACGCCGTGCGTGCAGGGATGAAACACCAATAAACCTGGAAGCGAAGCCCAGGATTTACAGTGCACAATCACTAGAGGGACTCACAGAGAGTCCTAGAACAGGAGGGGGAACCCTCCGTCCCCATATATAGCAGCGTCCGCAGACGCGATAATATGACATCACATAGTCAAGGCAAGAGCCTGACTAATGTGGGAATGTGGGTCTTACGCAATACTGCCCATATGACAGTCGGCAGCGCGCTGCGCTTGCGATCTCAGTGTTCCAATCAGACTACTGATTCAGCTACACCGACAACAGCTTAGCCTGTAAGGCGGGAACCTCTAGGTTATAAAACCTGATAAATGTAGACGGCGAGGCCCAACCTGCCGCCATACATATATCCTGTAAGGATATCCCACTAGACCAGGCCCACGACGAGGCAACGCCTCTCGTGGAGTGCGCTCTGACACCCAGTGGGCACTGAAGACCCCTGGAAGTGTAAGCTAACGCTATGGCGTCAACTATCCATCTGGATAGGCTTTGTTTCGAAACAGCCATTCCCTTGGAACGTCCACTGAACGAGACAAACAGCTGCTCAGTCTGTCTGAAGACAGCAGAGCGAGACACATAAGCTCTTAAAGCCCTAACAGGGCAAAGAGAACTTAAGTCTCCTTCCTCTTCCGACACCGGCAGGGCAGACAGGGAAATAACCTGAGCCTGAAACGGTGTGTTGAGGTTTGAGTATGACTCCTGAGTCATTAGGCCCAAACTCCAAGCACGTCGGGCTCACCGAGAGCGCGTGCAGGTCACCTATGCGCTTCACTGAAGCGAGAGCCAGCAAGAACACTGTCTTAAATGACAGATGTTTGAGGCTAATCGTCTGGATGGGCTCGAAAGGGGAACCTTTCATGGCCTCCAAAACCGTAGAGAGGTCCCATACAGGGACTGAGGGAGGTCTGGGAGGATTCAGCCTCCTAGCTCCCCTGAAGAAGCGGATGACCAAATCGTTCCTTCCTATTGACTGACCATGCGTTGTTTCAGAGAACGCTGCGATAGCCGCCACATAAACTTTGAGCGTGGAGGGGGCTCTGCCCTTATCCAACAGCTCCTGTAGGAAGGAGAGAACCTCCGTCACCTCACAATCGAGGGGTGAACATCCCCGAGCTGTGCACCAGCTGGAGAATACCGACCACTTTGAAGCATAGAGCCGTCGAGTCGACGGAGCTCTAGCCTGAGTGATAGTATTTAGCACTCCCACTGAGAGATCAGCGGGTAACCGTTGAGCACCCACACGTGGAGGGACCACAACTCTGGTCGAGGGTGCCAAATCGAGCCCCTGGCCTGCGAGAGGGGGTCCCTCCTCAACGGCACTGGCCACGGGGCAGTGTCTGCTAACTGCATCAAATCTGGAAACCATGGTTGGTTCTTCCAAAGTGGTGCTACAAGCAGCACTGAGCATTTCGTTTCCCTCACCCGTTCTATCACCTGAGGAAGGAGGGAGACGGGGGGAAAAGCATAGAGCGGACAGCGAGGCCACCTTTGGGACAGCGCGCTTTCGTTCTTGGAAAAGAACACGGGGCAGTGAGCGTTTTCGTGGGACGCGAAGAGGTCCACTTCCGCTCTGCCAAATCTCTCCCACAGCAGCTGGACTGTTTGTGGGTGTAAAGACCATTCGCTCGTGGGAATGTTGTTTCTGGACAGTCTGTCTGGACCCAGATTCTGTAGCCCAGGCACATGAACTGCTCTCAGCGAGCGCAAGTTGTGCTGAGCCCAAACCAGGAGGCGTTCCGCCAACCTGTACAGGTCTCGGGATCTGAGACCGCCCTGGTGATTTATGTAGGACACCACAGACATGTTGTCCGAACGGACTAAGACGTGATGGTCCTTGATTCGGGGACGAAAGCGCGTCAGCGCGTTTTCCACTGCCAGCATTTCCAGACAGTTGATATGTCGGAGCTTTTCTCGTTCTGACCACAGGCCAAAGAACGGTCTGCCCTCGAGCAGCGCTCCCCATCCCGAGGTGGAGGCGTCCGTCGACACCACTTTCACTCTCGAGGAAGTCCCCAGGCTTACACCTGATTGGTACCAGTCGTTCGCTGTCCAAGGTTTTAGAGCTGTAACACAGCTCTGATTGACCTTGAGACGCAGCCGACCGGATACCCACGCTCTGCACGGTACCCGCGCTTTCAGCCAGAACTGCAAGGGGCGCATGCGGAGCAGGCCCAACTGAAGAACTGGTGATGCTGAGGCCATGAGACCTAGCATCTTCTGAAATTCCCTGAGCGGGAAGGTCGCGCCGCAGCGGAGAGAGCTCGCTGCGCGCTGAATGTCCAGCGCGCGCTGTGGCAACAGCCGCGCCATCATAGACTGTGAGTCCAGAACTATACCCAAAAACGGGATCGTTTGACTGGGGTTCAGTGAACTCTTCGTCCAGTTGACTCTGAGACCAAGTTTCTCGAGGTGATCGAGTAAAATGGCCCTGTGCTCCACGAGCTCTGATCGTGATTGAGCCAGAATCAGCCAGTCGTCCAAATAGTTCAGCACTCGCATGCCTCTGAGTCTGAGAGGAGCGAGCGCTGCGTCCATGCACCTCGTAAATGTACGAGGCGCCAGGGACAGGCCGAACGGCAGGACTGTTATACTGGTATGTCTGGCCCTCGAAGGCGAATCTCAAGTATTGCCTGTGACATGACGCTATCTGTATTTGAAAATACGCGTCCTTCAGATCTATTGACATGAACCAGCCTCCTCTGCGAATATGCGCGAGGATTTTCCTGGTTGTAAGCATTCTGAAACTGCGTTTCGGTAATGCTTCGTTCAGCTGTCTTAGATCCAGTATGGGTCTGAAACCCCCGTCTTTCTTGCCAGACAGTATCTGCTGTATAGCCCCCCTTCGCTTTGAGCTTGAGATACAGGCTCTATAGCCCCTTTGCTCATCAGTTTTGATATTTCGGCACGAAGTAGGTGTGCTACTTCTGAATTCACCGTAGTTTCGACGCGCGCTGTGAAGCGGGGAGGGCGTCGACAAAACTGTAGCGAGTAGCCCCTCTTATAATGTCTAGCACCCATTCCGAAACCTCTGGGCAACAGAGGTGCTTCGGGCGTGCTGTAACGTAGGCGTTATGCCTGTGACATTCGAGGCGGGGAGCGCGCTGATCACAGCGGGCAGAGCGCTCGTCCTCGACCCCACTACGGTGCTTAACCGAGAGAGGGAGGGCTGAGCGAGTCTCGTGGGACTCGTTGTCTGTGAGTAAGTGTGGGCGGGAAGCGGGCACATTTACTGCTTTTGACGCGCTGTCTGCCTGAGCAGAGCGAGCGTGCACAGGTTTCGTTTTACAGAAACCACGTGACACGTGTGACATAGTGTTTGTGGCACTGGGGAATGTGCACATTTACTATGTTGGGTGCGCGATCGACCTGAGTCGAATTTATGGGCGCAAGCCCCGTGTGAGGGGCTGTGCTTGTGTGTAGCGATGGGCACTGGGCAGTGGGCATCAGCACTACATTTATAGCACCATCGGCCGTGGCCGGGACACCAGAAAATACATCCATATGGGATATTTCTGGGTAGCCGTAAAACGGCTTTTGTGTGCAGGCAAACAGGCACGGGTTGTACCACGTGGTCGTCGGCTGCAAAATACATATCTGCAGTCGCCTCTCAGGGCACTGGCAGAGCGATTTGTATTTGGCGGCATAAAAACTTTTTGCCGTCAGACCTGGGAATCGAACCCGGGTCGCCCGCGCGAAAGATTTAGAATCTACCACTGGACCACAGTGGAAGACACATTGACTTTCAGTTAAACGCGAGTATTTGTTTGCAAGCATGCGGGTAGCATAACATGCAATATCGACATTTTCAGACGCACTCGACTTCGCCACGGTGTTTAACCGAGTGAGGGAGGGCTGGGCGAGTCCCGTAGGACATGTAATGTCTGTGAGTGAATGTGGGCTCGGAAGAGCGGACACATTTACTGCATTGAGCGCACTGTCTGCCTGAGCAGAGCGAATGCGGACAGGCTTCTTTTATAGAAAAACCATGAGGCATGCAAAAACAGTGTTTGTGGGCACCCAATGGAATTTTTCTAGGTAGCCGTAGAACGGCTTTCGTGTGCAGACAAGCGGGCACGGGTTGTACCACGTGCTCGTCGGCTGCAAAAATTCACATCTGCAGTCGCCTTTCAGGGGACTGATAGAGCGAATTGTATGTGACGGCATACATTTTTCTGCCGTCGGACCTGGGAATCGAACCCGGGTCGACTGCGCGAAAGGCTATGAATCTACCACTGGACCACAGAGGAAGACACATAGGCTTTCAGTTACCGCGAGTATTAACCACACTAGCGTTTGTTGCAGGCATGTGTGTAGTACAACATGCAATACTGACATTTTCAGACGCCTGAAAAGTGTCAGAATGTGAGAAGAGTGGATATCGCCCGGTTTCAGCGGGGCTAAAACACTCCATTCTCTTTTCGCCAGTGACGCACGGGAACCGTAGAAACGGTGTTCGGTTGCAGGCAAGCGGGTACTACGCGCTTGCTGGCTGCAAAAATACACCTCTGCAGTCGCCCCCGGGGGACTGACAGAGCGGAGCATTGGCGGCATAAATATATGCCGCAAGACCGGGAAACGAACTCCGGTCTCCCATGCGTTAAAACCTATCATTCCACCACTGAGCCACAGGGGGATACAGGCTTTTGGTATGCGTTGAGCATCAACATGTATTCTTCGGCGTTTGCTGGCAGGCGTGCGCTTGCTGCAAATGACATTTCCAGTCGCCGACAGGGAACTGGGAAATGTAAGAGAAAAGGGGCCAGTAACTACGAACACACTTTTCTCCTTTCGCCGGTGAATGACGCGCAGAGGCAGGGTAGTTTTTCTTGTAACGTAAAGAAAAACTAACCCCGACCGTCCGCTTCCAGGAGGAGCAGCCTCGGAGAAGGATGCCAGGTGAGTCCTCAGAGTCACCATAGGCAATCGGCTCGGAGTGAGGGCGGTCGCCGTCAGCGAGCGCGAGAGCTGCGAGATCCTCTAGGAAAGGGGGGCGTCTTGAAAAAGACGCCCGGCTCTTTTAGTGTAAAATGTACATACATAATACACATTATACACAGAAAATATATAGAAGGATATAGGCGCCGGAATGCGCAGCAGGTACGGCAGTGGAAGGCGGCGCTGGCCAGCGGCTTCAAGTGGCTCGTCCCGCTGAATTGCTTCTCAGACGACGCGTTGCTTCTCTCGTGATCCAACGATGCGTGAGCTTCGCTGAAGAGATGAAAAATCAAGTGAGTCAGCCTTTTCGAGCTACCTTTATAAGGCTAGGCCACGCCCGTTTCGGCGGGAAGTGGCAAGGAGGGCGCGAAGCGCCCTCATTGGTCTGATGTTGCATCAGCCCTCGCTCGATAGGCTTATGCAGTTGCCGCAGAGCAGCCAATGAGCGAGCGAGCCGTCTCGCCTATGGCTGTATGCTGCTGCAAATGCGCTTTACAATATTACAAAATTAAGGATAATTTTTTTGCTTCAGTATTTCGTGAAAAGAGACTTTTCCCGCAGCGTCTTAGCTAAGACGCAGTACGAGAGAACTCTCGTAAGAGAACTGTGTCTTTGTACTTTGCAGGATTTATAGGTTGATTATATCTCGAAAGCTCATCACTCACTTGAACAGTGGATTTGGATTTCAGCCGTGCAGGTTGTAGGAATAGACGAGATGGTGGAAGACAACTGAGAGTTCGTAGGAAGCGTCATAGGAAGCATAGGAACTCGAACTTGAGGTAGGCTATTCTAGACAAAACATACACGCTGATTGGTCGTTCTTAAATGAGCGCGGGCTGAATGAACCAATGACGCTTATCTATTTTTATTTTATTTGATATTCTCCAGCTGAATGTGATCTCCACATCAAGACATCAGATGCTGACCTGGAACTACAGATGTAGCCTACTACTGTACACCACACCAACCTCTCTGCTTTTGCAGATGGCTTATTACTATCATGTTAAGGTATTATAATAGCAAAACTGAGCACCTGTGACATTTTTTTTTTTTTTTTTTTTTTGGAATTGCAAACTTTTTTCTCTTTTTGTCTCCAACAACACAAGTTACACCTTTTTAGACAAATTTTGCATATATAGATTGCTTGGAATACAAACAATATTGCATGTCCGATTGAAATGCGAAAAGATTTAGCAAGTATGAACTGCAAAAAACAAAAACAAAATCACATTAAATACGAATTTTACAAATCCGTTTGTGGTTTAATCCTACTCGAATCGCATTTCTCAAAATCTTCTGAGTCTGACTGCTCTGGCCTTAGCTCTCTACGTGCAAGATTACGGAAATCCCAAAAATGCACGTTCTACGTGCTACTTAAGAGTCGCTGTCCATTTGCGAAGTGCTGAAATATAATCGTATCCGTGAACGTTTAACCTAATAATCGTCATCAGATGTGGATTAGCAATCAAGACAAGTGTATATAAAGCACTACATGATTTACTATTACTCCAGAGCACTCGTAGATCTACGATGATTTACGATGATTTTGCGAAACAGACATATTAGTAATATTAATAAACATATTAAAGGATTAGTTCAGTTTCAAATAAAAAATTCCTGACAATTTACTCACCCCCATGTCATCCAAGATGTCCATGTCTTTCTTTCAAGGTTTTTGAGGAAAACATTCCAGGATTTCTCACCATATAATGGAGCAAATATTATACCACGTACTGGACATTGAAGTACGCCACCCACGTAGGCTACTAAGTATTTATTCACGTGAAATTTCTCGGCACTAACAACACATATGAGATCATTAAACGACAAATTAAACCCAGTGTTTCCCCTACCATTATATAAGGGGGGCGCCCCGCCCTCCTAACGGCTCCCCCCGCCCCCCTTGAAGTCAAGTAAATTTGATTTGATTTTCTTTATAGCGCCAGATTACAATTTGTTATTTTATTTAAAAAAACTAAATAGCCCTTAAGTAATGTTATTTATCTTATTTCCACGATGGCATGTCTTTTCTGTCTGTGTTTGCGCGTTTACAATTATCCCAATGAGTGCGCAAGCGCGCACACTCACACACAAACAAACACTTGCGTCAAATACAGATGAGCACTAGCGGACAGAGAGCGCGCGGCGGGAAATATGTCGCTGAACTGAAGATGGCAACACTCGCTCTACTGCGAGTAGCAGCCGGAGTAGCTCTCCTGCTCCAAGTCTACGCCCGTTTCACACATATTTCGTTTGCAGTGCGTGTGCGGTGAGTATTTTTTTCCGTACCCATGTTTACAGAGCTTTAATTCACACTGCACGCGGATGCAGTCCGTCGATGATCGATCCGTTCCAGTTGCGGTGCGTATACAGCAGTGCAGCGATCGTTTCCGCACCGAGTCTACTTTTGCCGTTTATATACTGTCTATGATTTCTGCTGTGCTGCAAACGCTGAATTAAAGTGACAGCGCATGTTTCGTGGTCAAAATGAACACAGATTGACCTGAAAATGTAGTCATTTCACCATAAGTGCGATTCACAGCAGTGCTGCGTCTGACAGGATTATTCTCTCCAATAAATGCATCATAGAAATAAAAACTTCTCACAAAAAAGCCCATTTAAAATTTGTTTGTCATATAAATGTATTAACTAACATTAACGAACAATGAATGAGCAATATATTTGTTAGTATTTATAAATCTTTTTTTAGTTGTTAGTTAAAAAATAAAACTATTTAAGCTCTGGTCCATTAATATGAACAAATACTTCTATAAATTTAACAAAGGTTATTTGCAAAAGTAAATTTTAAAAAGATTTAAATATGTTTTTTTTATTTTTTTAAAGAGATATCTTATGTTAACATTTTTTTTTAACATTTGTGTTTTATGTTAACTTTTACAAAGCATTACCCTCCCAGACAACCAATTAATGCGACACATAGATAGATAGATAGATAGATAGATAGTGTCTGTGTCAAATTTCACCAACCAATAAAGCAATGTTAACTGAATGTGACGTGTGTTTAATAAATGATTACCTATACAGACTAATTTATCAAATAAGTGATAGATTTTTAAAACAAGTAGAAAATGTGTTTATAATAACTAACGCAATTTACACAATTGAAATCAACATCCTTTTAACGTTAGGTATGCAAACCAATTAGATCGATTTTATGTTGATTCTATAACGTCATTTCAACAACTTGAAATCAACATAGTTTCAACGTTAGGAAAGCAAACCAATTACGTTGATTTTCCGTTAGTTTTAAATGGCGTGTCTGACGTTGATTCAACGTTAATTCGATGAGCAAAGTGATGCCGGATAAACGTCGTTTCCACGTTGATTCAATGTCAGTTTGCTATCTGGGCACTTCAGGCACCTATATGTCCCACAATGCAGTACGATTGTGACGTCACCACATATCTCGTCTAATCACCACCACAACAAACTCTATGATATATTAATTAAAAATGTTTTAATTGAAAACAACCCAAACACCATATATACATTTGGATGCTGCATTAAACAAATTCTTAAAGGGAAAACAAATGTAAATAATAAATCAACTACATAGCTGATTCCAAGTGATCAAGGGCTTAGGACCAGGGTTCTAAATTAACACCCGCCAACCCGCCAAATGCGGGTTAAAATTCATTTTGGCGGGTGTTAATAAAAACTTACTAGCCAGTTTGGCCGGTGATGTATGAGGCATGATACATATAAGGCTCTGTTCCGCTCTGTTCTCGGTAATTTATCCCCCTGGCAGTACTTCCTACATTTCCCATGAACACTGTGCCGTAATGCTACGTGATGACGTTTCATACGCCCATTGGTTTCGCGCAGTTTGCAGTGAAACCAGCGCGAGAAACCATGGAAACGAACGGACACAGAAAACACAAGAAATAAGACGAACGGAGTTGGTAGTAAAGTCAAAGGCTGTTTCTCAATTCCAAGAACGCAGAGAACGGACTTGTGTTCTCGTGGAGACCGGTCTTGCCAAGCTTCCTTGGAAGAACGAACTCGGAACCGGCCGCAATGACTTCTGGGACACCAGGCGAGTACTAGCTCAAGTCTGCATTCGATGCATCCTCGGTATCAAGAACACATCCGGGTTCTTTCATGCGTCCTCTGTACTTGCGTTCTTGAGAATTGGGTCTGAACTTCGACGGTTAATGATGACGTAAAACGAGAACACAAGGACGCAAGATCGCTGAAGAACGCATATTGAGAAACACCCAAAGAGTATTCACCTTATTTTCCATGACAACAAGGGCGACGCCATTACGCTCATTTTGTCATCTTACTTCCGGCTGAGCGGGACTTCAACTTCCGGCTGAAACGACCTACGCTAGTTTCTAGCGTAATTCTATAGTTGTAACGGTAAAATATGTGAAGTATTATATGCTCAGTTAGGGGCTGACATAACAATTGGATTAAGAGGATAGAACAATTTAACCAACGGTGTTACGAACACAATGTAGGCTAAAGCGATCGGAGTGTTGTGGTGTACTTTACGATTTACACGTGGAGCACCTGAGGCAATGGCGGAAGGCGCTAAACTTGAAGTGCTCACCCAAGCGCTGTGTGTTCGTACCATGTGTGTTATGTGTTCGTACCATTTTATGGACGGGGAGCAGACTGACGAACGAACACCCTTACCCTGCCATAGTTGCAACTCTTGCGTCATCAGAACAGTGTGTTCAACGCATCACCGTTTCTGTTTAAAAAACGTTGTGCAACGTTTTGTCGGGGCTGAACGCAGCCCAGGTCTGCAGCCTCCCCCTACTCCTTCGTTTGGTCATAGTCACGTGACATGGGTGTTTTGAATCACGCTTCGGATCAGTGTTTCGAAACATCTGCGCTTCGGGATCTCGCAAAGCTTCGGAACGACTGTTTCGCGTCAGCCATCCCTATCACAAACGTCGTTGTCATGTCGTACAGCTTTCATGGTCCTAGTTGTTTTTAAACCGCCATTTTACTAGTGGTAAGTTACTCAATGTAGACTCAAATGACTGCTTCTGCATACGCCGCACCCACAACGTTGTTGACACTAAAATTTTAAATTATTGAAGACGTTGATCACGACGTGATTTAGCTAGTACAGTAACAAGTAAACAAAGGGAATAACAATGGATATACAATACAATGAACAAAGAATAAGATGATATTGCTTTTAACAGAAAATAGTCTAGATGGGAAGTGCCCAAAAAGTGAAAGTGAGGAGCATTTATGGGTACAAGTCGGGAACCGGCCTACCTTACATATTTCAAGGGTGCTGAGTCCAAAAAAACTGGTTCCCAAGCAAAATTTTGAGTTTTTGACCTTCTAATTTGCATATCAAAATGGCCGCCAAATTGCCTATCTTGCTCAGTCGTTGGACCATTTTCCCCTAGTTTTTTTGTAAGTAGGCAATCAAGATGAGGAAATTAAGTTTCTAGATCGATAGTCAAGGGTCAGAGCAAAGATATAATGGAGGCTCACTGCCTTTTTTATGTATATATTTATGCAAAATACCAACTTTTAAGGTGAAATTAAGCATTATTTGTGTCATTTTTTAAGGCCGACATACATATTCAATCAATATCACTCTTAAATGTTCCCAGTGTATATATGATATGTGATGTATTCCATATTACATAATAACTAAGAAAAACACCATTGCAAGTTGTCTGAGATTTCATTTTTTATGCAAATTAAGGCGAGACACTACAGGTGAATAGGGTAACATTTTTAAATAGCAGATATCACCATGAAACTTTCACAGTTGATTACCTACATTAAGATGAGAAAAAAAATGTATTACAAGTTTTCTGTAATTTAATGTTTAAATATGCAAATTAGGCAATATCTAATCAAATGTGCACTAATTTGCATATATTTAAAACAACGAAATCTGAGTATTGGATAAAGCCAGGTTAAAAATGATTTTTTCATTGTGTTCACATATTAGATGGGAAAAAAAAAATACGAGGGATTTATGGATATCTACTTTTGTTATCCTGTAAATCAGAAAATACTGTCAATAGCCTTAAAAAAATTATTTTCACCATGTTTTTTGGAATAAAATGTTATATAAATCAGGCTAGGAATAATATATTTACAAATCCCTCTGTAAATGTCTTCATAATATAACTAGGTACAAGACTGGAAAGTTTGGTGTATAGGTGCTACTGAAGTGGAGCGTCATCCATGTGGTTTCCTTAGTCTGCTTCCGAAGCCTTCACCGGCCCCAAGCAGGAGGACGGCACTGCCCGTCTCCGCCCCTTAGCCGGCCAAAACGCCAGGCTAAGCAGCACTCCTGAGATGGGCAGCTTGAAGTTAGGGCTCAGTTCTTCTCAGGAGCTGGTAGCAGGACCACTCCTTCCCCCGGTGGAGGGCCAGGGAAGAATCTTTTTTCTAAGAACTGATGCCCCTTCCTCCGAGCCCCAAGAGGCCATGGATGGCAGTGTGCGACGCTCTGCCTCGCCACTCTTGTCCCCCTCTGTCACCAGACCTCTGTCAGAGCAGGCCCCCCGTGGAACACTGGTCCTTCCCTGGCCTCCTCTGTCAGGATGCGGCAATGACCGTGCCCCCACACCGGGTCGCTACGCCGCCCACGTCCGGACCGTTCATCCCACTTCGCTGCCCTACCGAGGGTACGTCTGTGGTTCCCATGACCCCGCTGGTTCAGTTCTTGGGAGCCTGGCTAGAGCTTCCCAACCTGTCCCGCTGGGTTGAGAGAACCACCAGGCTCGGCTATGCGATTCAGTTCGCACGATCTCCTCCCCGCCTCCGGGGAGTCCGTTACACTATGGTGGGTGGCAATGCCCCTGTTACTGGCGAAAGGTGCAGTCGAGATTGTCCCTCCAGCCGAAATGAAGTCCGGGTTCTACAGCCCTTACTTCATTGTACCGAAGAAAACCGGTGGGTTACGGCCAATCCTGGACCTGCACGTCTTGAACCAATCCCTTCACAGGCTTCCGTTCAAGATGCTCACGTGCTTTCATGGCTTCAGCCTCTCCCTGGAGAATGGAGACTCCATCCAAATACAGTTCAGCTGTTTTGGGATCAGTTCGGGGACGCACAGGTAGACCTGTTTGCCTCCCACGACTCGTCCCATTGCGGCACGGACACACTGGTGCACAGCTGGCCGCGGGGCCTTTGCAAGTATGCATTTCCCCCAGTGAGCCTTCTTGCACAGACCCTGTGCAAGCTCAGGGAGGACAGGAAGAAGGTAATTTTGGTTGCCCCTCATTGACACAACCGGACCTGGTTCTCCAAACTAGTCCTCCTCGCGACAGCACCTCCTTGGCCAATCCCTCTGAGGAACGACCTGCTTTATCAGGGACGGTGCACCCTATGGTACCCTCATCCCGATCTTTGGAACCTTCACGTGTGGCTCCTGGACGGGATGAGGCAGGTTTGAGTACCCAACCACCAGCGGTAGTGGCTACCATCACTTCCGCTAGAGCATCGTCCACGAGACATGCCTACGCGTTGAAGTGGAACCTCTTCGTCACCTGGTGCTCTTCTCGCAGAGAAGACCCCAGAAAATGCCCGATCAGTGTCGTGCTTTCCTTCCTGCAAGAAGGGTTGGGCCGAAGGCAGTCTCCCTCCACCCTGAAAGTGTACGTTGCCGCTCCTCGGCGAAGAAACATATCTGCATGGTGCCAGCATACTTCCTTATATACCCATGAGGTAAGGCGGAGTTACGCAATGCAAATTCCGCAGACCCATGGCATTTCTTTGCCAATGGCTCGTTTTATTTCTCGAAGATGAGAGGCTTTCTAAGCGAAACCCCATTCGTCGTCATGATGTAACGTCTCCGTTCCCTACTCAGGGAACGAGGGTTACATATGTAACCGAGACGTTTTACACCCCCCTCTCAGAAGCCTTGGACATTTGGGACAATGTTTCAAAAAATATTTTCTCTAACCTCAAACCCTTTCTCCCATATTGTATGTAGTAGCAGCAACCATGTGTGGCCCACTATAGTCTTCTATCAAATAGCAGTTTTCATTGGTTCCATGAGAGTGGGGCCAGCCCATAAAAATATCTTAAATCTTAACGTCTAGTCGGTCCACAGTCTAATTCTGCTCTTTTTGGTTTTCAGCTATTGTTTTTGTCTGACTTATATTATGAAGTTTTGTCTGTGGGTCATAATTTGTCATTTTCTTTGCAGTTTCGTCTGAGATGCATCTGAAATCGGTCACAAGTTCACTTGTTCATTATAGTGAATGGCACATGTACTTTATGGAGAAAAGAGAAATGAAATTGAGTGAGCAGCTTAAGATGACGGAATTTGTGTGTAGTAGAAATAACTATTTTACACCTTAAAAAATAATGACGATAATAACTTTATATGGTATAATGAAAATAAATAACTTGTTCACTTGTTCTCATATTTATGTCATATTTAATAGATAGTTCATTTATTTTAATAGAATAATAATACAAAAACTACAAAAAAGAATTAACACAATGATATAATTTTATTATTTTTACTTATAAATTTGCCATAAAAAGCAATAAATAGAGCACATAATACATGAAAGCTGTATTCCTTTCAGGGTTATCTGGTTTTGTTTATTTTTAGTTTTCTCCACATGGACTCTGTTTGTGTTTTCACCTTGGTTAGCTTGTCTTCATGGTTGTTAATTTGATTCATTACTCAGTTCAGGTGTGTGTTGTGTTCAGGTGTTCATGTCTCATTATCCTCTAACTACTTAAGTTCAGATCAGTTTGTGTTTCGTGTTGAGTCTCGTCTATGTGTAGTTGTGTTTGGATGTACCTCTTTGGAGTACTCTGTTGGAGCATTAAAGCCTAACTTTCGTCGTCGATTCTTTGGTGTTTTTGTTTTCCGTCTTGTTTGTGTTTTGCTTGGGGCTGGTGAATGCTTCGGAAGCAGACTAAGGAAACCACATGGATGACGCTCCACTTCAGTAGCACCTATACACCAAACTTTTGTACTTGTACCTAGTTATAGTTATATTATGTTATATTATGAAGACATTTACAGAGGGATTTGTAAATATATTATTCCTAGCCTGATTTATATAACATTTTATTCCAAAAAACATGGCGAAAATAATTTTTTTAAGGCTATTGACAGTATTTTCTGATTTACAGGATAACAAAAGTAGATATCCATAAATCCCTCTGTATTTTTTTTTCCCATCTAACATGTGAACACAATGAAATTTTTTTTTTTAACCTGGCTTTATCCAATACTCAGATTTCGTTGTTTTAAATCTATGCAAATTAGTGCATATTTGATTAGATATGGCCTAATTTGCATATTTAAACATTAAATTACAGAAAACTTGTAATACATTTTGTTTCTCATCTTAATGTAGGTATTCAACTGTGAAAGTTTCATGGTGATATCTGCTAGTTAAAAATGTTACCCTATTCACCTGTAGTGTCTCGCCTTAATTTGCATAAAAAAACTTGCAATGGTGTTTTTCTTAGTTATTATGTAATATGGAATACATCACATATCATATATACACTGGGAACATTTAAGAGTGATATTGATTGAATATGTATGTCGGCCTTAAAAAAATTACACAAATAATGCTTAATTTCACCTTAAAAGTTGGTATTTTGCATATATATACATAAAAAAGGCAGTGAGCCTCCATTATATCTTTGCTCTGACCCTTGACTATCGATCTAGAAACTTAATTTCCTCATCTTGATTGCCTACTTACAAAAAAACTAGGGGAAAATGGCCCAACGACTGAGCAAGATAGGCAATTTGGCGGCCATTTTGATATGCAAATTAGAAGGTAAAAAACTCAAAATTTCGCTTGGGAACCAGTTTTTTTGGACTCAGCACCCTTGAAATATGTAAGGTAGGCCGGTTCCCGACTTGTACCCATAAATGCTCCTCACTTCTTATAGAAGGCCATTTTTCAAAAATCCGTCTAGACTAAAACGGCTATGTTCTCTTCTTGACTGGAGTGTTGGAATCAGGCCATCCATGGTCATTGTCCAAAGCAGGTTAAAGGTTTTTTAGGACATGGTTCCCTTAGGCGAGAGACATGGAGGCGGAGCATACAAAAGCTATAAGCATATAGCCTTTGATATTAATAGAAACCAACAATATTATGATAGTTATAATGTGTTAAGACAGTAGATAATAACTAAGCAGTTTATTATTGTTGCACATGCATCATTGTCTGTATATTACTATTCATTGTTTAAATTGACATGTATGCATCATAACAAGATTACATTGCAATAAAAATAACAATTCATTAGTTGTTCACAGTTGTTGTACATTTATTTTAATGAATGTGTCATCAGATGGACAATTCAACATTTACCTGAACTTTAGCTTCAATTTTACTAAAATGTTTAATTTTACTGTGAGATGGATAAGAATCAAATCACCGAGCAACTGAAATTAGTGAGGGTGCTCTCAAGTGCAGTTGCAATAAGCAATGGCTCCACCATACGAATAGTGAGACATTTAAGATTTGTTACAAATCATTTTACCAATAATTGGAATGGAATTTCAAAAACATACTGCTATATTTTTCTATCAGCCTATTAGTATGCATTTAAGCTATCTACAATTTCGCACCAACAGAGCCTGGGCCGGATTCTGAAATGTTGTGATTCTGTGGAAAGAAAAGGATTATTAATAATTTGCTCCACTGCTTAGCCATTTTTCTCTTTCTCTTCATGTGATCTCTAAAAAGGCCTGTGTGTGTCTGTCTCAACATAAAAATGGCCTGTATAATATAGGCTACACTTTTTCATCCTTGGTCTTTTGATTTCACTGCACCACTTGTGTCATGCAAGTGACGGAAAGCAGTGAGAGGGTATAGACTATAGTGATAGGTGTTAGACTGGCACTGTTCTGAAATGTTTGGAAATTTTGTTGATCTGGTACACCCATGAATCAGAGTCTGGTTTTAACTGATCTCTGGTCAGTTTTATAATTTAGGTTCAGTTTTAATGACATAATGTGTATATAATGGAAACATTGAGACTGATATTTCATTATCTTGGCCTGATTAGCCAAGCCCTCTTAAAAACAAAAACAAACACTACAAATTAATTAAAGAAATGTACCTACACACTTCGTTTTATGATAGATAAGGCCTATATTTGTTGGTTGGTTAAAAAGTGACACTACACATGTGTTGGTTGTTTTCTTGTTACACTGTGTTGCCAGCATGTGGTTTTTCAAGCAGATTTAAAGAGTGAATCACTTGGTTCAATCAATTAAGAGATTTGAATGGCTCAGTTTCTCCCATCATAGTCTAGACAGGAAACGAATATCTGAAAATAATTGCAGTGTCATGCATTTTTATAATTTAATTTTTTCCCTAAAGTCCATTTTGTCAGTAAAATGTTTTTGCACCAAAAGTACTCATTTATTTAATGTCTCACAATCATGACTCTGACCCTTAAAATTAAACAGGCCATTTTTTCTGCTTTGTCTTTAAGACAAAGATTACAACACCCTCTTCACACAATAAAATGAGTAATAATGCTTACTCATGAGTTGTTAGGGCCAACATAATTTGCCCCATCAATCAATAACAGCCTTCTTGCAAAGCCTGCATTACATTGTGACACAATACACACTGAAAAGAAAAACTTAATCTGTTCTTAGAGGAGCAGCAAACAAATGAGTATGGCAGTTTTAAACTTTCAGCAACATACTGGTTGCTTAATCAGTGATAAAAAGTAGCTGGATGTCATTTGGAGATTGTGAGACATGGATTCAAAAATGTCAGGACCTTTACTAGCAAGCAATTTTTCAAAGGAAGAACTACACAACTGGTTTCATTTCAGCACCATTATATAAGGCCAGCTGTTGGTTCTTACCTAATCCTGGTTTATCAAAGTAGGTTCAACGAAGTCTGTCCTTTCTGTACAAAAAAGAAATTATTTCAGCAAAATAAAGCTTTATATACAACGTTTAGACTGTTTCCTATTATAATCCTATTTTAAATGTTTAACATAGAAGAAGTGGTCAAATATTCACTTACTGGTTCTGGATCATCCTCTGTTGCTTGCTGTGGTGTTTTGTAACGTTCATCTGCAATATAAAAAGTATTAACGCTGCTAATGCTAATAATACTAACACATTAAAATTAGTACTTAATGTAATTTTCTTATAAGAATTTAGTTCTTACGTTCATTAAAGCAACATGCTTTAAGTTTTCTGTATATGATGTATGTTATTAATGGCACCAAAACAGCAATGAGAACTGTAACTGCAACTGTGACTCCAACTATAAGTCCAACTGAAGTCACTTCCTTACATTCAGCATCAGAATATGTTGTTCCTGCTTTTATTTCTGTAAGTCCCTTAATCTCACATCTGAAAATGTTTAAGTCAATAATATTAGTATATCCAGTCTTATTAGAGTAATCTTTAATCAATATTTGTAAATCTGTGAACACTACTCACTTTGAATGTGGTTGGCATGCCATTAGAGAGCCATTTGAATAAGTGCCATCTGTGCAGTCAGCACACACACTATCAGTAAATGCTGTTCCTGTAAAAATATTGAGAGCCTGAATGAGATACAAAAAGTTAACAAAGATGATACTAAGGTTACTGGGGTAATCAAAAAATACAGATTACCTCATATTTGAGTCAAATTGTTAAATACAGGAAACAAGCTTGTGCTAAATAGTATTTAAGTACTAAAAATTATTATTTTCATTATTGTTTTAAAACTACAATTGAGTATATACACACACTCACCTGTTTGTTTAATATATTGTCCAGGTTTACATTTAGAGTGTTCCACAGCAAATTCACAGCTGCCTTTATTTGGTTTAATGCAGTAAAATTCTTCATGTGGCTCACAAATTGTGTCTGCAGAGCGTGTGCAGGCTTTCCGCACTCTTAGTCCTTGGTCTGTGGACACAAAAACAAAGCACCTCATCATATCTAAAGTGCAATGCATTAGACAGCACCTTATTAGTAGTTTTAAATCTTTTTATCATAAGTTATTGCATTTATCACTGGGCACACACCCGCATCACACTCAGAGCAGGGAAAACATTCTGTTAATCCGTTGGGTTGATCTGTGTACGTTGATGCAGGACATGGAACACATGTTGTAGTGGTATCTTCAGTGCAATGCCAATAAACACGGTTTCCTATAAATTTTTTTAAAAAAAAGTAAATTGTGTTTGATCAGCTGAAATCAGTCACACAGATGTGTGGTTGCAGCCAAAAACATTTACACATAAGATATGACATAGCCAAAACAGCTTCAATGAACGGAATCAATAGTTTAAAAACAGCGCATCTTTGGGCTTCTGGCACTTAAAGTATACTTGGACTTTGACTTTACAATTTTTATTTAAACTCCTTAGGATCTATAAATTCCTACTATGTTATATTGGTTAACAACATTACTTAAGGCCGGAACACATTATTCAGGGGTTCTCAAACCTGTTCTTGCACAACACATTTTGAATTTTGAATTAGCCGACACTGATGTTTCAACTCATCATCTCCTTTGTAGAGACAGCAAGATCTGAATTGGGTGTGTCAGATAAGGGAGATATACAAAATGTGCAATGCTGGTGGTACTTTTTTAAATTAATTTTTTAATTAATAATTATAATCAAACAAACAATAATATTTT
This sequence comes from Abramis brama, assembly GCF_963993115.1. NCBI lineage: Eukaryota > Metazoa > Chordata > Actinopteri > Cypriniformes > Leuciscidae > Abramis > Abramis brama. The sequence goes on from NC_139978.1 coordinate 24,940,412, forward strand.
TATTCATAGTAATAAAAAACTGATTAAAAAACTGATTAGTTAAAAAATGATTGCACAACTGCCCCATGGGTAGCGTTATGCACTAAGAATGTAAATCGCCATCAAACAAAAGAAGAAGAAAGAAGTAATATGGCATGCTTTTTCTTGGCATTCCTTTTACTGGTGACTCCTTGATTCTGTGCTCAGTTGAGAATGTCTTTGAGTGGTCACTGTTAATTCTGAGTTTCATACTTCAGGTTTACTGAACTTACTCCAGACTGTAGTTTGAAACCTGCATATCTCGAATAAGCAAGGTTTGGATTTTTTTTTTAAAGGTTTGGGTCAATCAACCGAGAGTTCAGGGTATATGTGACGGTGCTTTCTGGAATAACACCCAAGGCAGGTTTGAGAAACGCTGGTGTAGTATATACACAACTTTTAAAATATGACCAGATTTTAAAACACAACGCATCATGCACTTGCCAACTTTGTAAATGGTTACCGAGGAAAAACTGGACATCATACACTAAACTACTGAGAATAACACACTACATGACTTTCAAGTCGTTTGAAGCACAACAAACTCACAGAAACATGTGTCTCTTTGCTAAGAGATGCATGACAAATGAAACAAGCATCTAAAATCACAATATAAAAGAGGTCTGATATCCTCCAACTGGATGGAATCAGTCTAAAGCTAAAAAAAAAAAAAAAAAGTCAACTTTGCCTGCCTAAAATCTGCAGACTTGCTCCGACTTTTGACAACTTGTATCGACTTCTCTAGACTGCAAATCTGGGCAAAAATCTGTGTAAAAGTTGTGTTGTGTATTCCAGCCATTACTGTATACAACCCAAAATTTAAAAAAAAAAATAGTTTCACTGTACCGGGAGCACACATGGGGCAACATTCTCCATTCATCTCATATTCAGCACGGGCACATCCACAGAAACAAAGCTCAAAATGAGCAGCGATGACAATGCCAACAGTGGATATAATGGTCCTTAACAATAACATGTCCATTTACAGTGCAAGGCAGGTTTATTTAGTTCACTTGAAAGTGAAGGGAAACGATTCTCCCTTAGACTTCATGAACCTATTTTTTTTCACAACTTCACATTCAATAGTAGTTTAGATGTCGGAATACTTTGGCATTCCTGTCGACTGAGAGGTGCTTTAGCTCTGTGTTTATATGCATATAAAGGTTATCTCAGATCCTGATGACAGGCTGACTGCCTTTAGATGATCAGCATCAGCTTGATGGAGTCTTCAGATGTCTTGGAAGAACACTCCACCAGACATTTCTTCCTCCTCACACTCAACATGACTCCTCTTCAGTAAGCAGAGTAATCAGCTGAATTCTGTGAAGAGTTGAAATAAAATGGTTATAGCCAATGCATATGTTAACCTGTTAGCCAGCACCCCCACTTTTGAAAAATGCCCAGAAATGGCATACCCAAACTAAAACAGAAACAGTTCATGAATCCTTTGCACTAAAAGCACAAGGATGGTCTCATTTGAAAGCTGACACTTGGCAGTTTATTGTAAATTTAGAATTAATTGAAAACACAGTATATCAGAGCATCCAGCGCTCATAATGATTACATCGGCACATTTGGGTATAAATTCAATAAATATTATTCCTCTCTATAGAAATCTGACAAACCTATGAGAATATCTTTTTAATGATGTATAGTTTGTCAAGGTAATAACATTAAATCTAATAGTAACTTTGAACTAAAACAAAGAACGATTCAGTGCGTCGGCGCACTGGTGAAGCTTAACACCATTATGAGGCCTGCTTTAAAGGTGCCACGGAGTTGTGTTAAAGTGGTCATATCAGTATTTGATATACAAAGTAAATATGCTGTATGTTTGAAAACTAAAAATGTCACTAATCCAAAAAGGCCATATGAGCAGCAAAAACATACTCATTTCACATGCAAAGAGGTTGATCAGCAAAAAAGGTTTATTTTTATTTGTATTTATCTGTTTAACTCCACGGACCCTGTACCGTATAAAAAACTTGTTATAATGTTTACACATACTTTTTATAGGCTTCCCTGGTATCACCCAATTTATGGTATCACAATAGCTTATCTTTACAATCTAAACTTTACAAAGAATACCATAACTTTTGTTTTTATGATAAATATTAAATTAAATATTAGCTTAAATATGCATTGGTCCCAGACACGAATTTCCGCTTGATGATTGCGAAGAATATTTATTTATTTATATATTTCACAAAACAGTCAAGTCATATCACAAGAAAGCTCTCATTCTAAGGAATTTGCCAATATAGTTTATTTCATTGTGAGAAAATCATATGTCGAATGATCTTCAAAAGAATCGCGCAGTGAAATAGGATCACACTGAGAAAACAGAGACCAGCATCACATTCCAATAACTGCTTCAGTCAGCCACAAACACCCACAAACTTTATATCACCTTTTAGCTTATAGGATGTTATCTTTCAAATGAGACCATTTTCACGTTTCTGTGAGCTGTCGTTGGTAAAAAAAAAAAATTGTATTACAGCTCAAACTTAAATGTTTCTCACCTTTAGCACTGTTTTATGTTACTTCAAAGGGTTTCTTGTAAAATGACACCAAAATTGTCTATTTTGACAAACGCATGTGGGTATGGGAAGCGTTTCAATTTGGGTAGATAGCATCCCCAAAAATGGTCCCCGATCTTAACGGGTTAACGGTCAGAGGGAGCAAAACCAGTCATTTAAAACTAATGTGAGAAGCCTTGGCCTCAGAGAACAGAATAATGACAAAAAATATGCATTTAGTAAGGAAATTGGATATGCAGGGTTGGGTTTTCATTGTGGCCATTTTTGACTAAAAGGGATTTAAACGGCAAGATATCTTGAATATTTAGCAATTGTGACAAGGTCTGACTTGTTCTTACAAAGCATACACATGAACAACAAACATGTTAAAACAGATCCAGGCATGCTTACATAAAGCATAATTTAACCCTCTGGTGCTGTTATGTAATTTTTTTACCTAATTTACTTTTTTACGTTTTGGCACTTGATGTATGAACACACACACACACACACACACAATCATGTACACGACTGAAATGGACATGATTAATGATTTTTCCTACTATTGAAGTCAATGACTACCGTAAACTGTCTGGTTACCGACATTCTTTCATGCAACCACACAGGTTTGAACAACTTAAGGGTGAGTGAACGATGACAACATTTTCATTTTTGGGTGAACTATCCCTTTAACACTGGAAAGGCAGGCGAACTTGTGAAACGACTGACTTATATAATCGGGCAGAGGTTATTAGCGTTCGAGGTGAAGATAAATAGACAGACTCCGGTACTTAAACTGAAACCAAAAGCCATTGTAGGTTTCTTATTGATAGGTAGTCGACACTCCTATTTAGAGTTATGAAAGTTTATATTGTGAAATCACAACTACCAACGTCTCGCAGTAATTCTGCTAAAATATAATTTTATATTTGTATTCACTAAACGGCTAAGTATTTGAGCGAAACGTTGTATGAGTAGGCCTACTTTAAAGGACAAATCCAGTGAAAAATGAACCTAGGGGTAATTAACACATGGTTACTGAGTCGATCGTTCCCTGCGATGCGTTCGAGTCACGACTAGTCGAGTCACGAACGCCGTGCTACGTTAGATTTCACTATGCGTAATTCCTATCGACCAGCTCACTTAGCACGGCGTTCGTGACTCGATTAGTCGAGACTGTTTTCCAAGATGACGCCTGTCTGTAAACGCGTAATGTACTGTCTTTATAAAGTATCTTCTTATTAAACTGTCTGTACACTTACAAAGTTCTCAATGCTTCGGTTATCTAGGGACCCTCATTATGCTACCGTGTTAGTGTGAGGCTATTTTGAGCCTAATTGTTAGTGGTATTAACTAGCTATTTACTTTTACTTACTCTGTGCCCCATATACTAGTGTTATGAGCTAATCTGTTTTTAAAGATAAAACTCTAGCCTATACATTCGATTTTCATGAAAACGCATCGCAGGGAACGATCGACTCGGTAACCATGTGTTAATTACCCCTAGGTTCATTTTTCACTGGATTTGTCCTTTAAAAAGTGACAACAGACGTTTTGACAATATGCAATAACCATTTTCAAGAACTGCGTCAAACTTGTTTTTATCTAGGCCTACTCGAAAGCATATGGTAACGAATTAATGTCGCACAGACATCAACACTAGCTGTCTACGAATTAGACAATCGCAGTACAAAAAGTCTCACCTTAGTAATTTGAAGAGGAAACACGAAGAAACAGGTTAGTCCTCTTGTCTGCCTTTCCTAGATGTAACAACACGTAGCACCAGTCCAGAGTACAGTTTGTACGATGTGGCAGGGGTGGAGTGGAAAATAAACATTATGGCAAGCAGTTTTAACATTTAATTCTTAAAACCTACTAGTATTTATTTTCATGCTGCTAGTTATTTTTTTAGATAGTATCTATTCCATTAAGTACTAGTAGCCTATTTATTCATTAGATTCTAGTGCCTATTAAATTGGTACTAGTACTTATTCATTAGATACTGCTTATTCATTAGTTACTAGTACCTATTAAATAGATACTAGAACTTATTCATTAGATACTAGTACTTATTTCGATAGTTACTAGTAACTATTATTTTGTTACTAGTAACAAATGTAATTTTTTTCCCATTGACTTCTATGGGGATCTGTCATTCAGATATCAACTATTCAGTTCTGAGTATGTATTCCAGCTGTGACTAGTACGTATTTATTAGATAGAAGTAGTTATTTATTAGGTACTACTTATTTTTTAGATACTAGTACCTATTACTAGATACTAGTATTTGTTCAATAAATACTAGTTAATCATTAGATATACTAGTACATATTAAATAGATACTAGTACTTATTAAATTGATACTTACTTATTTTTTCTCCCATACTAGTACTTATTCATTAGCTACTAGTAGGCTACTTATTCAATAGATACTATTAGACGCTAGTATCTTTTGTAATTGTTACTAGTAACTATTCTTATTTTACTAGTCACAACTGCTTTTTTACTCGTCTTATGTTATGACTAGTCAGAACGGCCACTGTAGAGTTAAATTAAAAATCTTACTAGTAAAATTAAAAATCTTACTGGTAACATTTGGAATAAATAAATAGGTAGCCTACTAGTATCTATTGAATAAGTAGTACCTAAAGAATAAGCACTAGTATCTAACGAATAGGCACTACCTAAGAATAAGCACTAGTAGCTAATGAATGAGTACAACTTAATGGAATAGATACTAGTATCTAAAAAATAAGTACTAGTAGCATGAAAATAGAGACTAGTAGGTTTTAAGGATTAAATGTTTTAACGGCTTGCCATAGTCACGTCGCTCTGCCTAAACTGTTTTCACATGGATTTTGATCGGATTTATGTTTACAATATTTAACAACAATACTTTTAAATAAAGTCACATTTCTGTTCATACAATATGCAAAATGTATCATGATGTACAATGAGCAATTTTAAAACAGCCTATTGATCATGCTTAATGTCAATGAATGTATACAAACACAGTAGTTTACAGTTTACTTCAAGGTTATAGGCTAGTATGGCTAAATCTATACACCTTTTTTATTAAAAAATATTAATAAATGTTTTACATGTTGTAAAGTTTTTCCCATTTGACTGATCGTATTATTTCCTTTATGTTCATGTTGTAACAAATAATAATTAGACCCCGAGTATGTATTTAATGTCAAATAAAAATATTTATTATATTTAATACAAAGCCTTGAACAACGTGTGAAACAACAGTGAAACGTGTGTTTCTCTGTATGAAAACAAATAGCTTAGGGGATATTTTTTTTAAAAATGTCTAGGTTTAAAACATATTTAAACGGCTCATAATAAAAACATAAAAAAACATGCAAACAACAAATAATCATCTTAAAACATTAAATCTTTAATGATAAAATGTTAAAGACGTGGACAGATTCAATATTTTTAGCAGATAAACACTTAATAATATTTGTTCACCGTATTATGACAGAAATATCACACACATCTCACCGATGTATTATCCATCATGCTTCTGTTTTCAAATGTCTCACTGGCTCAAATGCGTGTTTCACTTGTTCAAGGATTTAAAATGATTAAATACATGTAGGGCTATATTTGACATTAAATGCCCATCCCTCCGTGTCTTTACTATATTTGTCACAAGTTCACAACATGAACATAGGCTACATAAGGAAATAATATGATCACATAGGCTAGTCAATTATGGAGACATTTTACTATATGGACACATTTATTATTATTTATTTTTTTAAATATGTGGTTAATTTTTTTCTCAGTTTATGCAAATTAACTTATGCCGTAACAAAAAATAGCTTGCATTAGGCTCTTGTGTTTAATTTGAGAAACACTGGCATTTAAATTCCACACTCAACTACTGATTACCTACATCCAACGATCATGTGTGAAAACACTTGCACATAATTTGTTCACCAAATTCTCCTGATAAGCAGCTCTATTATTCAGCTCAAGTCAGTTCAGTGTTGATTCAGTTCAATAACTGTAAAATGTATCGATTGTGCAACAATTGTGCATACATACTGTATAGGCTACTATACAATATGTATGTAATTTGTGCACATACTTGTATGTTTGACTGCCATGACAAACTCTTGTAGAGTCCACTGCACACTGAACAAGCACATAATACTGTTTTACATTTTTCACATTCGTGTTTGTGTATATGGCTAATCATTTGATGATTTGTGAGTAGAGTTACTATGCAAAACACAATTTTTAGCAGAGTTAAATCGTTTTGAATGAAGTGTTAGCTTTCGCAAGAGATGCATGACATTTTGCATGTTGTGTGCATGTTATGTGGTTTTGTGTGTAGAGTTTAGAGAAAAGGAGCTATAGTTTCAGAAGTCCAATTTAAAAAACTGTCAAAAGCATTAACACTTGTTGAATTCCCACATTCAGCATCAGATGACATTGTTCCTGGTTTTATTTCTGCAAGTCCCTCAGTATCGCATCTGTAAATTTTTGAGAGCAATATTAGAATTTGTAGTCGTTTATAAAACAATCTTTTTAACACTTAATGATAATCTCTTACTTTGAATGTGGTTGACAGGTAGTGAAAGAGCCATTAGAGTAAGTGCCTTCTGCACAGTTACCACAATCAGTATCAGTAAATGCTGTTCCTGTAAGAATATAAAGACAATAACTGTCTTAATAATCATTATAAGTACTACTTGGGTCTGTCATCATGTTTAGCAAGACTAATAATGGCCGCTTTCTATTCTATTCTCGCTATTCTAAATATTCTACACAGATACACCTCACCCACCTGCTTGTCTGATATATTGTCCAGGGTGACATTCAGAGTGTTGCACAGCAAATGTACAGCTGGCTTTATTTTGCTCAATGCAGTAGAATCCGTCCAGTGGCTCACAGACAGTGTCTGCAGAGCGTGTGCAGCTTCTCTTTACACTTACTCCTCTTTGTCCTGTTGAAACCATAACACACTTTTTCATTTCTGTAGAAATTGCTTCTTTATTTCAAGTCTTAATTTTGTGAAACATGCTCACCTGCATTACACAGAGAGCAGGGAAAACATGCTGTGAGTCCGTTGGGTTCATCTGTGTAAGTTAATGCAGGACACGGAGAACAAGTGGTGCTGACATATTCATTGCAATGCAAATGAACATGGGTTCCTACAAAGGTAAAGTATGAAAAACATGAATTCTCCTGAGTCACTCTAGTGAACTGCTGTGCTCTGTCATCAGATCATGCAGTGACATCCTCAGTGTGTCATAAATATCAAATATTTGTATAAATTGATGAATGTCTTCTCAGATAAGTATATCACAGCTGGAAAATCGAGCATAACTTCCACATTGGTCCAGGATGGTTTAAAGGAGAACTCCGGTCAATTTTAACATTGAGCTCATTTTTTTGTAAATTTGGAGTGCTGTCAATACAGAGAACAACGACAAAAATCGGTGTTGCCTACACCGTGTTATCCTCTTTTTAAAATTTGCACCCTGTTGACTTCAATGGGGCAAGTTTTAAACCTGCTTTTAGCCTCTTAACATCCTTGATGTGTCATTACAAGTGCACAGCCAATGTGAGTGATTCCTTCAGAGTGAACACGGGTGAATCTGACTGCAGTAGATGTGAAAGATATGAATAAAAATGATGTTATTTCAGCCAGCGCACATACCTGTATTTACATCCTGTTTTCGGTCGAAGTCCATAGTAATCGATTGTCGAGTTCACGCGCATAGGTTTAGTTACTATGATCACGCGCGTGAACTCGACAATCGACTACTGTGGACTTCGACCGAAAACAGGATGTAAATACAGGTATGTGTGCTGGCTGAAATAACATCATTTTTATTCATATCTTTCACATCTACTGCAGTCAGATTCACCTGTGTTCACTCTGAAGGAATCACTCACATGGCTGGGCACTTGTAATGACACATCAAGGATGTTAAGAGGCTAAAAGCAGGTTTAAAACTTGCCCCATTGAAGTCAACAGGGTGCAAATTTTAAAAAGAGGATAACATGGTGTAGGCAACACCGATTTTTGTCGTTGTTCTCTGTATTGACAGCACTCCAAATTTACAAAAAAATTTTAAGAGCTCAATGTTAAAATTGACCGGAGTTCTCCTTTAAGGTGGTTAGAGTGCTGGTCTAGCTGGTGGACCAGTATGCTCTTCTCAAGAAAAACTGAGCTAGTGTTACTGACACCAAACATCTCTTGCTGGTCCCAGCATGCAAAACAAACCTCATGCTAGCATGACCAGCAATGCTGGATTTTTCAACAGGGATGACTTTACCTCCTCAAGTGATACTTTCTCAATTCCAGTTCTTACATGCACACATTTGTTAATAGCCAAACAAAAACTTTCCTTTGTTTACTGTTATTTGAAAACACAACTTCATTTTGTTTGCCTAATAAAGTCTGAACATTTTTAAGCTTTGTCACTCATTCAGTATTTTCTTAAGGCAGAACCAAACATTAAACAGTGTATACTGTACCTGGCACACACATGGGGCAGCATTCTCCATTAACCTCATATTCAGCAGGAGGACATGCACTGAAGCACAGTTCGAAGTTCAAAGTGACAACTGCAGCAATGTATAAGATAAATCCGAACTTAATCATATTCATATAAAGTGAAATGCAGATTTATTTATTCAGTTTTAAAGTGGAGACAAATAGTATGTGCTGGTTTCTTCAGCATTAGATGAAGTAATTATGATCAGAGCCACCGTTGGCCAAATGGATTGCAACTAAAAGTTGTCTTGTAACCAGTAGATTCCTGGAGATGAATTAAGTGTCTCTGCAGGTTCACACATAGCAATACTCCAACAGTTGCATTCTGGAAACAGCTGAAATGACAAAATGACAGTACTGAGTTCTACACCAACATAAACATGAATAAAGTGTTGATTTAAAGGTGTTCAGGGTTAGTCTCTGTTATTTCTGGATCGTATCAATTTAAGAATGTTTATGCATAAAACAAAGATCCAAATACATAAAAAACATTTTTTTTGTCCTTTGTGTTTTTAATCAAACTTGCCCTGACTTATGTACATTAATTGTGAACAAAAGACAAGTTCAAACAGATCAAATCAAGTATAAACTGTCAATGTCAAACATTTTAATTTTCAGGTTTGAGCAAGCAGGTAGATCTTAGTAGAACAAGACTGGCGACCCTAGGCCAAGACACATGATTACTACAGCAATACTTCTGTGATATTGCTGTGGAAAAACTGCATAGTTTGTGGTTAAGTCTCATTTCTTAATGAGAAGGAGAAATCATATGACATGGTCAATGACTCAACAACAACAAACAGTTTGCTGTCCATGTACACTTAGTAGAAAACATGACACGATGTATAGCCTACAGTGCTATTTAAAACTATGTAAATAAAGCGATAATGTATATCAGCTTTGTCAGCTTTGATGAGCAGAGTCAATGACATAATCCATTTTAAAGATCCAACAGAGAGACGTCTATTTGATGCCTATTATTTTTACCTACCATATTATGCTGGTTAGCTAGCATGCTAGATTGCTAATATTTCCAGCCAGTCAGAATTCTTACTAATTTATTAAGAATCATAAAAAACATTTATTTTTGTATGCTCTAAATCAACAATGTCCAAATCAAGGGTGTCAAAATTGGACAAGCTCAAAACATTGAAGAACCTGTACACCTGTATTTAGCGTCAAACACTTGTGATCCGATCGGCCAAAACGCGTCCTAATGCCAGATGTAAACAGGGCCTCAGTCCTGGAGGGTCACTGTCCTGCAGAGTTCACTGTTCCTTCAGAGTACCTTCAAATTGCCTCTTCACACATTTCTAGCTTCAAGTTTCTAATGCCAAGTAAGAAATGCTATTTCATGCATAGGCTACTGAGTTTTTTACACTGTAAAAGAGTTGGATTCCCATGCTAAACATGGACAAAGTTTCAAAAATTAAGTTGTACGTTTGATGGAGTATTTCTGTACCAAAAATACTCCTTCCGGTTTGTCACAAGTTTCGGAAAGTTTTTTGGCACGCGCACAATCCTAACCCCGCCCACCTTCTGACGCAGCGCGCGTCACTCAGCTCGCTCTGCTACTCCGGTTATCTCTGTGTATATTTTAGGCAACGAAATATGTTATAAAACACCATACTAACTCTTTTCGTTTTCATTTAAAGAAATCTTAAACATTATAGCCACACAAATGTGGTTCAGGCAACGCGTATTGATTATATTCACTGCACATAACGTTTGCCTATTTATAAAAAAAACAAAATATAAAACACAAACCTGCCTCTTTTCTTTTTAAATATAATATAAAAATATGAAACATTTTAATATGGTCCAGGCAATATGTGCATTTGTACTAAACAACAGATTTTGCAGTAAACAACATTACAGATCATCTTCGTTGTATTAAAATTTAAAATGACAAAACTCAACCCAGTGTCTTTTTGTTAAATTTCAGTTTTATCAATATTAGCCATTATAAAAGTATAAGTAAAAGGTATAAGAAGCTATACAAATAAAGCAAACAATTCAGTCAAACATACAAAGTCAGCGCTCTAGTCTAACCATACAACGGTAAAGTTAAATAGCTTATAAAGTTATGAAACTTCCCCTCAGCCAAAACGATTGCCCAGGGAACAAATTATAGATTCACGAGACCAAAAATCGCCCATTAGATATAGACAAGACATATATCTCATGTTTAACCACTACAGAGACGCCAGAGTCGGCGGCAAACGTCAGAACGACTAGCCGAGGAAAGGCTGTACCAGGCTGGGTACATGAGCGCCGAGCGCCCGGTCATCGCTAGATCTCACAACTGGATAAAATTTTCATAAATCTTTAAATAAACCACAGATTTGAGCTTTAAACAACTACATTCTCGCCTGAAAAACTCTTAAAACTACATTTCATGATACAGAAACAGTAGTATTATATTTCAACTGTGTTAAAAAATGGCGCTTCTTATTTTGTCATTCTCCTTGGCGCAGCCTAAGCTGTCAATCAAGCTGTCAATCAAAGTTAACCACACCCTTATTTGTCATACATTTTATATCTAAATACGATCTAAACTAACGAGTTAGAAAAAAATTCACCCCCCTCACAGTTGTCAGGCACTCGGAAGCTATCGAAAAATACAATAAAAGTCCATGGGACCAACCTGTAAAAACATGAATTTATGCTGTGAAAACGGACATTTTAACATGGGGTCTATGGACATTTGCTCCCTTTTGGGACCTCCCTCTAGCGGATTTTCTATGTATTGCAGTTTTTCGCACTTCCGGGTAGGCTTCATTTTTCAGATTAGAATGTTGCCGCTTGGTTCTGATATGCTCGTGATTATTTAGCTCCGCCCACACGGCACGCCTCCAGCCGCTCGTTTTTTTCCAGAAAGACTCGGTACAGCCTATCTTTCTTTTATAAATATAATAAAACTAAAGACTTTTTGCAGATATGAAGGATGCAATACTACTCTATAGGTACTCATGATTAATATGAGATTGACTGAAACTGAGTGTTTCACCCCCCCTTTAACTTTTAGGGGATTGGACACCCTTGCTCTAAATTGTGAGGAAAAAAGTGTAGCCTATATAGACCCCGGTGATGGATCCTGGGATAGGCATATATAGTTCATTTGAGTCAGTTTCTCCAAGTAGGTATAGCTGCAGACCGAAGAGCTCCAAAATGGGGAGTGAACTCCAAAAATAGACAAAACCTCCAAAAAGGGGAGGGGTCTCCATGAGCAAAAACTTTCGCCATAGAGCGATGCAGGTATGATAACACTTTGTAGGCCAAAACACGGAAGCGAGTTACACTTTTAGCACTTCCGGTTCTATGTCCAGAAGTCAATGGGTTTTTTGAATGAGGTTTTGGTTAAATGGCTGAAATAAGGTCTGTGGTGAACACAAGCTCAAGAAACTTTCACGTTTTATTCTACGACATAAAATACATCAATACCCCACTCGTGATTTTTTTGAAGCTGTTACATGTCTTGAAAAAGGCGGTGGCTAACAAGTGGCTAAATGGGACTACAGAGGCTGTCGAGGAGATTAAACGTCATCACGCCGAACAGGTAAGCTTATGCTTTAACAGCCTTGTTATACATATAATAGTGCTCTTATAAACTATTCTAACTCAAACGTTATGAGAAAATGTTTTTAGATAAAAACTGAGAGTTGTCGGAGGCTTAGTGGTGGTGACGTTGAATTCGTGGGACCGTGGTGTAGTTCACCATAGCCTACCTTTAGCTTTTTACTTCTGGTGACTGCATTTTGGCTTCAAAATTCATAAAAGTTGTGTTCATCTTGTGATAATTATCTTGATGGACAAAACGTGCAATTAACTTTTGTTGATCACAGAGATTGTTTTTAACAATAAATGGAAAAATCCTATTGAGTTTTTGTCGAGGGAACCAAAGTGGTGTCATACCTGCACCACTCTATTGGCTCTGGCTTCAAGCCAATTTTCATAGCATACATTTCAAAATAAAAAATTGTAAATTAAACATCATTTCTAGGTGATCTAAAATAAAAATGTATAACATATACTATATAAATAAAAATTCCTATATAGCTAAATAAATATGCTCCGTGACGTTTTACTCTATCGGGGTGTTCATCTCATGAAATAGCATTTATTTTCAAGCTGATTTTAGTCATCCAGTTCTCTAGTTATTTATTTTATTATTTAATAGTTATTTCAGTTAAGTGATTAGGCTAAATAGTTTTTTTAGTTATTTTATTTCGTTATTTTTTTATATATTTTTTTTGTAAACAGTTCTTTTTGACATGCTTAATCTAAATAGGTGATTGATACAACAGTGTCATTCGGTAGGAAAGGCTATTTAACATTTTAGGATATTAAATAAATGTAGCCTAAATGTTGACGAATTACAGTTTATTTCTCTCAAACACAGTGGATGTTTTAAAAGATATGAGGATATCTTCGCTGTGCATAACGATGTCTGAAAACAGCAGCTTCTTGATACAATTTGCACACAACAAATTTTAATGTAATGTAGGCTACAACAGTGACGTACAGTCACGTCAGTCATCTCGATTTAATCAATTGAAAACACTTACCGTTGAAGGTCGTTTGCATATGAATTCTAATGAAATAAAAATAAAAATCCTGATTCCTGACAACCAACTTCCAAACTGAAGGTAGGCTATGTGTCAACTAACAGGGGCGGTGTTAGGAGTCTCCGTGTCAATTGGACCACTACAGAAGCCTCCCCCTTTCCACCCCACATGCCACTGTGTCTTTTTTGTTTTGTTTTTGGGACATAATTTAGTTTTTAGTGCTAGAAGAGACTTAAAGAGACTAAGTCCACAACACATGGGAGACTTTTCTGGTGTTTACACCAACGTTTCACCATCTTCAGTATTTCAATGTAAAAAAATTAAAGTTTTTTTTTATTCAGATTTTTTTGTTACACAACGTACAAAAATGTAACAATGTACCTATTGATTAATGTGAATAATGTATGAGCTGGGTGGAACCAGTGGAGACAAAGGAGACTTGGAGCTAGGCAGGACCATAGGAGATTGGACTCGGGGCGGGACCAGCAGAGATGAGAGGCTTTGGGGAATTGCCCCTTCTATTTCCTCAATACATTACAAAGGCCAGGCAGTGGGCACAGCTTATGCTTAGCGGTGGGAGTATGGGTGGGGCTCCAGTCCATCCCCTATAGTACTCCACGAGGACACCCTCTGGAATGATGGTGTTGCCGGCTCAAGCACATGTTAAGACTTTCCAAGCTCAGGCTCTGGGGCGATGTTGTGCCCAGGTGTCGACTCTGGCACGGTGGGCTCGGGCTCTGTGCCTGCAGTGGGCTTTGACAAGATGTCTGTGATGGGCGTGTTGGACAGTTGGCTGGGCTCTGGGACCGGAGTGGGGCTAGAGACTTCTTCTGCAGTGCAGATGTGAATGAAGATCCACTACTTCCCACATAGGCGGCAACATTTCTCAGAGGACTGTTCATGGGCAAGCGTGCCTTGGACTGCTCTCTGAGGCTGGTGTGGAAAAATATGCAGAGCGAGAGGTCCGTGGGTGAGACACACCAGGTCTAAAAAGTCCTTTGTATGGTCCTTGAGGGAGTGAAACTAACAGAACTAAAACTAACCCTGAAAGATACAAAGTAATCCATTGTTAAGATTTTATTACAGTTATGCAACAGTCAGCTGCTGATCAGTCTGTTTTGCTTAGAGAGACACATGAGCTTGACACACTTTCACTTAAACATGGTTCAGCGCTTTAAACATTGCTTATTTAGTTTAAGGGTGTGATTGTCTTTTTCAGTTTTGTTAATGGTTGTAATGGCTTTCTGATTAGCGTGCTAGAGATGTTATTTTTCATTGTAGGCAGAATTATACAAGTAATGTCCAGTAATGTGGTTTGTATACCAGTTTAAAAAACATGGATGAGTATCAATTTAATGATTTACAATTTACAAATAAAATATTAGCTTTAAAAGTGAAACATGTTATAATCTCTACGGTAAGAACCATATATTTCTCACCATCCTTATCCACGTGAACCTGCAGAGACACTTAATTCATCTCCAGGAATCTACTGGTTACAAGACAACTTTTAGTTGCAATCCATTTGGCCAACGGTGGCTCTGGAGTTGGTTATGGATAGGATATGCAATAGAATGCCAAATGTGAAAAAATATATATATTTTATTCAAATTCAAACCACTAATATCAATTGCAAATACAATTAACTGATGTAGAATAGTGACATTGTATTAAATGCAATAACTAAAGTAGCTACTGAGAAGTTAATGAAAACACAGATATGCACGAATTGTAAGTGAACATTCATTAGTGTTTTAAAATGATGATTTCATATAATGCAAAATGAATACATTTAAGTAATTAATACAAATTATAATTGTGCAAAAGTAACTGAAGGAAGTATTTAAGTGTTTTATCACAGTTTTGTAATATTCCTCATGTTCATATTGTTGCAACACTCATACTGCAACTTTCTTTTCTGAGGCTTATTGGCACAGCACTTCATAAGCAGAGCCGTCGCTGGTCAAATGGGTGTCTCAGTTTGTGGCTCTATCTGCTGGACTTCAGGCATGACAAATTCTTTAGAGAATGTGAAGACAAGTCTGGAAACTGTAGTCATTCACAATTTGTTGGGACTTGTTCTTCCAATCTGACTGTCTCAGTATTTATCCTGCCACCAATAACTGAAAACACCGTGAAGGAAAGCATTACATTTCAGCTTGTACAAGCACAATTTTTTTCTCCTATATGTACAGTACATGAGCTGTTAAACTGTGTTAAATGTCTGTGATTTACTATTCTTACCTTTTGTGCTGGCTTTTTCATTTAAATAATTTCCTGTCTCCTTTTAACAAAAAACAAATAAACATATATTTTATTTAAAACATAGAAAAGATATTTGCTGTTTTTTTTTTCCATTTAATGTTAAAAAAAAGAAATAAATAAACGTTCAGTATACCTGTATTCCTGTATGAACAGAATGAAGACAAATTATTAGTAATTTAATCAATATTATATTTCTCACTGCATCACCATCTTTTTGTATTGTAGCAAATATGCAGTAGTCTATGAATGATTGTCAAAATTATTATAAAAGTTACAGTATCAGTTATACTGTAGGCCTATATTACGTATTTAATTTATGCATAGAAAAGTCATTAATACATTTACATTTATTCACTTAGCAGATGCTTTTATCCAAAGCGACTTACAAATGAGAACAATAGAAGCAGTTAAACTAACAATAGGACAACAATATGCAAGTGCTATGACCCTTCCCAGTTTAATTTAATGCAGTATGTGTACTTTAAAAAAAAAAGATGGAATAATAAATAATGATAATAAATGATGATAATAATACATTTCTTGAATAATAAAACAACTATATAGATCTCATACTACATAAATATTCAGAAAAAAATTAATAAAGCTTACCTGAATGTTTAGAACATTTCTTCTTTCGAATATGAACAATTTTAAAAACACTTACTAATATAATTATTATTAATAAAGGAACTATAACACTAATAGCTATGGCTGTTGAAGCAGTCAACAGGGGATTTCCACATTCACTGTCAGATGATTGAGTTCCTGGATTTGTTTCAGTAAGTCCTATGGCATCACATCTGTGAATGATATCCAGGATCAGATTTGTCAAAAATGAATAACAGCACGTACAAGCAGTTTAAGGGAGTACTTACTTTGTGTGTGGTAAACAGGATGAGAAAGATCCGTTTGAATATGTGTCATCTGTACAGTCAGCACACACAGTATCTGTGGAGCCAGTACCTAAAAAGATAATGGACACATAGTTGACTACATCAAAGGTTACTATTGTTATAAAAAAAAAATGCTTTGTTTCCTTAACTGCAACTAATGCACCACAGATAACAATAAACAGCCTTTCATGCACTGTTCATATTTATATACTTTTATCATTTACCTGCTTGTTTGATATATTGTCCAGGTCTGCATTCAGAGTGTTGCACAGCGTATCTACAACTGTCTTTATTTCGATCAATACAGTAGAATCTTTCCAGTGGCCCACAAACAGTATCTGACGACCGAGTACATGCTTTAATCACTCTTATTCCTCTGTCTAAGATAGAAATGAGTAAGCAGAAACCATATTACATAAGTTACTTTTACGAACAGTTACCCCTGAGTAACTAACATCTCTTCAGATGCTAAATCACCTGCAATAAAATATCAAACAGATTCAAATTAATAAAATCTATAACAACTTTTTAATTTTTAGATGAACGAATATAAAGGAGGAAACACTCACTTGCATCACACACGGTACAGGTAAAGCATTTTATGAAGCCGCTGGGTTCATCAATGTAAGTGAATTCAGGGCATGGAACACACGTTGTGCTGGTGTCATCTGTGCAGTGCCAAAAAACACAGTTTCCTAAAAAGCAGCACATAAAATTTGTCAATTTTGGCAATATGATGTAAAATGCATTGTCATATACTAACTTTCACTTTTTTTTTTTGGCTTTTATGCAGGAAAAAAAATCATTAATGCAGACTAAAGCAGATTATCATCACTACTGAAGTTATATTTAACAAACTTACAGTAAAAAACTTTGATAAAGAAGATAGATTGAAAAATAAAAAGCATAAAAATAAAAACAAATTGTGTAAAATATGTAAACTATATGGTATAACTTATTATGAGCAGTCTTACCAGGAGCACACATCGGGCAGCATTGCCCATCTATCTCATATTCAGCATGAGCACATCCACAAAAGCAAAGATCATAGTTAAGTGGAACAATAACAGTAATGAGAAGAGTAATCCTTATTAAAGTGAACATGTCACATAAATCTCAGTGGAGTCTAGACAGCTGATATGAGCAACTGAGCATTCAGGAAACATTTCCTCGCTGTGCCATTAGTTGCATGGTCTGATGGTGCCTTAACAGCTAACACTATGAGGGGATTTTGTTGAAAACTGGGAGACAAGAAGACAGTCGTTCAAAAATCAGATCTTGTGCAGGTTGTATTTCCACAAGCATCTTGCAGACATATCCATTCTTTGGCAAACAAACTGGAAAAAGAAAGAACAGAAAAGAATCAGCTCACTGAACTTTCTCGCCTATAGGCCTATTAGGTTTTTTTTTTTTTTTTTTTTTCAAATTAAGGCACTTATGTCTTGAGAATAGAAATAAATCTCTGAAAACACGTTTCACACACTCACTCATTCATTTACTTAATTGTCTACTGTGAAGCTGCATCAAATTCCACCATTTATAACATTTTCCCTAAACATCAAAAACATTTTCACCACAGTGTCATTTCCACTAAATATATCAAATATAGCCTATTATTTAATAGCATTTTGTGATGGAAATGTGTTGCAAAATTGACATTTTTAAATATTTTGGGAAATAAAACAGATGACTGTTTTTCTCCTAAATGCAAATGGAAGTTTTTTTATTTTATTTAGTTTTTTTTTATACATAATACTGATATGGGATAAATAAACATATTCATTCATATTTTAATATCATGGATATTGAAATTCTAATTCTCAAGTAAATCACCAAATCAATAAAAAAATGTTTATAAAATCATTATAAAATCATTTACAAATTAACCCCAGAAAACAAGTGGGAGGAGCAAAAGGAGGAAATAAGTGAAAACTACTTTCACTGTAGTCAAAATTTGAAGGAAATTTATAAACAACACGTATAGACCAATTTCGAGCCGACGACGTCACAGTTACGTCACGGCGTTAGCTGGTGGCAAAACTGGAGGCGGCCATATCTATGGCCAACACAAACCAGTACAGATTCGGCTACATAATGAGCTTAAATTATTATTATTGTTATTAAATGTCATATTGTTGTGTTGTTGGGTGCAAGAATCGACGGAGTACAGGCTCCAATTTGGCTATACATTGTTTTGATTGATTGTGATTAGACTTTTTGAAGAACCTGGTAAGAAAGGGTAATCAGTTAAAAAATGAATATGCTGTATCTGGAATTTTTATTTCTACAAAATATTCACATCATTAAAATTGCACCGTATGTCACTCTTTACATTGTTGTCTTCTGTCTGGCCTTGGCGCTGGCTATGCAGAACTGCGGATCGTAGGCTACCACACAAGTCTTGTACGTGACCATTTAGTACAGTTATAGGCATCTAAAGATATGGCATCAGTTTCTCTATCAGGTAGGTGTAGAAGTCAGGCCACTCAACCGGAGGTAGCGTTAACGTTAATCCTGTCAGATCGTCCATCCATTGACTGAGCGTGTACGGGTCAAAATACTTAACGTTAAAATAACTTTTGCAAATAACAGTCGCGTTACTGGACAGTAACATTAAGATAAAATGGGATTTTCTCCAGTCATTATTAAAAAAAAACAAGCTAACAAACTGGCAAACTAACGTTAGTGAAGCGGCCAGAGCTATCGTTCTGCCACCACCTAAGCTCCGCCCACAAAAAACGTCACCATGTTTACCAACTGAAAAGGGGTCTTAAACAGTGTTGCCAACTTAGCGCCTTTGTCGCTATTTTTAGCGACTTTTCAGACCCCTTTAGCGACATTTTTTCAAAAAAGCGACTAGCGACAAATCTAGCTACTTTTTGGACAAAACTCAGTAACCTCCAAATGTTGCCAGCATAGTCCTGCGAGCGCGAGTTTTGCTTTCTTCTTGCCGTCACACACCTCTCTCTGCGTCTACCCTGTTCAGTGAATGGCTGAGAGAGGAGCAGTAGCACGGCTGCTGACAGACGTAAATGAGCAGTGTTGTTTCCACGGACTTATCACTTATCTTTTGTTTTATATTTAAACAATTTAGTTTGACCATTTTATTTTATTACTTACGCTTATCACTTGTAATACTCACTATCACAGTGCTTTAGTTCACCCAGTTCCCGAACTCTCTCAATTCAGATAATTTTACACATATAAAAAATAGTCATTCAATAGCT